>NC_137327.1:62295425-62904512 GCF_965287045.1 Carcharhinus amblyrhynchos | reverse complement strand
AGGTTGAGGAAAGGATTGCGGAGACAATCCTGGATAGGAGTGAAAGTAATAGGGTAATTGTTATGGGGGACTTTAACTTTACTAATATTGATTGGAATTGCTATAGCTCTAGCTCATTAGAGGGGTTAGTTTTTGCACAAAGCGTGCAGGAAGGTTTTTTGACTCAGTATGTAGATAGACCAACTAGAGGTGAGGCTATATTGGATTTGGTGTTGGGAAATGAGCCAGAGCAGGTGTTAGACTTGGAAGTTGGTGTGCATTTTGGTGATAGTGACCACAATGCGGTTACGTTCACCTTCGTGATGGAAAGGGATAGGCATGAACCTTGGGACAGTAGTTTTAGCTGGGGGAAAGGGTAATTGTGAGGCTATTAGGAGAGAATTAGGAAGCATAGGTTGGACTAGGAGACTACAGGGGCTGGGAACGTCCAAAATGTGGAGTTTTTTCAAGGAGCAGCTACTGCGAGTCCTTGATATGTATGTCCCTGTCAGGCAAGGAGGAAATGGTCGAGCAAGGGAACCGTAGTGCACTAAAGAAGTTGTTTCGCTGGTTAAAAGGAAAAAGGAGGCTTATGTCAGGATGAGACTTGAGGGCTCAGGTAGTGCACTGGAAAGCTTTAGATTGGCTAGGAGGGAGTTAAAAAGTGAGTTAAGAAGAGCTAAAAGAGGACATGAGAAGACTTTGGCTGATAAGATTAAGGAGAATCCTAAGGCATTCTATAGATATGTTAAGAACAGAAGATTGGTTAGGGCAAGATTAGGGCCAGTTAGAGACAGCTGTGGGAAGTTATGTGTGGAACCGGAAGAGATTGGAGAGGCATTGAACCAATATTTCTCTTTGGTATTCATGCAGGGAGACAAATGTAGCTGTGGAGAATACTGGGTTACAGGGTTGTAAACTAGATAGTATTGCAGTTGATAAGGAGGATGTGCTGGATATTCTTGAGGGTTTGAAAATAGATAAGTCCCCTGGGCCGGACAGGATTTACCCTAGGATTCTCTGGAAGGCAAGAGAGGCGATTGCAGAGCCTCTGGCTCTGATCTTCAGATTGTCGTTGGTCACAGGTATAGTGCCAGAGGATTGGAGGATAGCAAATGTTATCCCACTGTTTAAGAAGGGGAACAGAGACTGCCCCGGGAATTATAGACCGGTGAGTCCTACTTCTGTTGTGGGCAAAGTTTTAGAAAAAAATTATTAGGGATAGGATTTATAGTTATTTAGAGAGAAATGAATTGATTGGAGATAGTCAGCATGGTTTTGTGAAGGGTAGGTCGTGCCTTACTAACCTTATTGAGTTAGTTGAGAAAGTGACCAAAGAGGTGGATGGGGGTAAGGCAGTTGACGTGGTATATATGGACTTTAGTAAGGCGTTTGATAAGGTTCACCATGGAAGGCTTCTGCAGAAAGTGCAGATGTATGGGATTGGGGGTGATTTAGTTAATTGGATCAGGAATTAGCTAGCAGATAGGAGACAGAGGGTGGTGGTTGATGGAAAGTATTCAACATGGAGTTCGGTTACAAGTGGTGTGCCTCAGGGATCTGTTTTGGGGCCACTGCTGTTTGTAATTTTTATAAATGATCTGGATGAGGGTATAGCTGGGTGGATCAGTAAATTTGCTGATGACACCAAAGTCAGAGGAGTGGTAGATAGTGAAGAGGGGTGTCATAGTTCACAGAGAGACTTGGACAAGTTGCAGAGCTGGGCCGAGAGGTGGCGGATGGAGTTTAATGCGGAAAAGTGTGAGGTAATTCACTTTGGCGGGAATAACAGATGTGTAGAGTATAGGGCTAACGGGAGGACTTTGAATAGTGTTGATGAACAGAGGGATCTAGGTGTATGTGTACATAGATCCCTGAAAGTTGGGAATCAAGTAGATAAGGTAGTTAGGAAGGCATACGGTGTCTTGGCGTTTATTGGTAGGGGGATTGAATTTAGGAGCTGCAACGTCATGTTGCAACTGTACAAAACTCTGGTGCGTCCACACTTGGAGTATTGTGTGCAGTTCTGGTCCCCACATTACAGGAAGGATGTGGAGGCATTGGAGAGGGTGCAGAGGAGGTTTACCAGGATGTTGCCTGGTATGGAGGGAAGGTCCTATGAGGAGAGACTGAAGGATTTGGGGTTGTTTTCGTTAGAAAGAAGGCGGCTAAGAGGGGACCTTATTGAAACATATAAGATGATTAGAGGTTTAGATAGGCTATCACTGTCCACCCTTTCTCCTCGGATGGAGAAAGCTAGCACGAGGGGGCATAGCTTTAAATTAAGGGGTGGTAGATATAGGACGGATGTCAGAGATAGGTTCTTTACCCAGAGGGTGGTGAGGGATTGGAATGCCCTGCCTGCTGCAGTTGTAGATGCGCCTAGTTTGGGGGCGTTTAAGAGATCCGTGGATAGGTTTATGGATGGAAAGGGATTGGTTTAGGTTAGAGGGTCATTGCTTTTTTTAATTGGTCAGTGCAACATCGTGGGCCGAAGGGCCTGTTCTGCACTGTAATGTTCTATGTTCTATTTTAATAGGTCTTGTTGCATAATCAGGTATGTTGCCAGGGTCCACCTTCCATTATCCTGATGAAATTCAGTGACAGCTGGAACAGAGGAAAAAAAAAATCAACCTGCCAGCTCACTTTCATTACTGCTCCCAGAAGGACCTAAAAACACTATCCCATATTTTCATTGAAGAGACCAGCGCCCCTTCACCAAAACTGATTTATTTACAATGGTTTGCAATACTCAACCAAGTACTTCCCAGTACAGATAGTTCACCCTGGGCCAGGGACCCAGGCACTCTGCATTAAGGCCAGGATTCTCCCCAAAAAATTCTAAGTCTCCAATTTGCAGGAAAACCAGATTATCTCCTGCCAGTTGTTTTAATGGGATGTCCAGAATGAATATCTGACGCTTCAAGCACTGCAAAGTACCCTAGTGGGATTCACTCTGAAAATCAGGGGGCGAGACCTATTCTGAAGAGGCTGGAATCCGTGCACTGAGGGAGACCAACCACGTGCCAATCTCTGGAAGATCAATACACACATCCTCCCAGCATTGAAATTACTGGCCTCTCACTCTGCACCCACAATGGAAATTGTGGGCCTCATCACTAGCCTCTCAGCCCACACCCCCCCCACCACTCCTACCCACCCCCTGCCCCCCTCCCACGCACATAGCTGGCCTCTCCGTCTCCCCTCCCCCAGGCATCACTAGACTCCCCATTGCCCTCCCCCCCACCCCATTAACCCAGACATTGCTGACGTCAACCATCATCCCTTAGCTCGATCATAACTGGACTCCTCATTCCCCTACTGATTCAGATATTGCTGTCCTTCAACACTGCAACCTCTCACTGCTCCAACCACCCCACCCCCTTCATCAGTGTGCTGTGCTGCCAGGCCCCCATTCACCCACTGTGATGACCCTGCTCACCCCCATTCCGCACAGCGCTAACTCCCACCCTCCCTTGTCTGCAGTGCGCTAGTCTTATTGCTGCCTTTCACCCAGAGCACTGGGCTGCCATGCACCCACCCACCCCCTGCAAGCATTCCCCTTTGTTGATTGAGACCCTTGGGAATTGCACCTCCTCCTCCCCTCGATACAGTATCTTATTGAGCGAGGCCCCTGAGCATTGCATCTTCCCCCTCGACACAGTACCTTGTTGAGCTAACCCAGTGAGCATCTTTGGAGATGGCTCCCCTTGGACTTGACTCCCCCTCTATTGAAACCAAACTGCCTGTACATTATTCATCACGAACTTGATCTAACAGGCCTATGAATGGCCCAAACTGACTGCACCCGGACTCCCTTAACAAGGCAGAGCTGTAATATAGACACCACGCAGTCACACCAGGAAGACGGCAAGAGAAGTGCATCCAGGATCTGAGATGGTGAGCAGGCTTGGCTGCTGGATGTCATGAAGGAGTGGTGCGAGCTGCTCTACCCCACTGAAGGATGTCATCCAAGTGGTCACACAGTCAATGCTATCTGGGAGGATGTGGCTATGCTACAAATGTCTGCACTGGCACATCAGATGGTGACCAGTGCCACAAAAAAGGATGAATAGCCTTCTTTGGCAAGGGAGAGAGTACATCCCATTCTGAAACCAGATGTGCTGTGTGTACAATGTGAAAACATCCCAAGGGCCTCCACCAACTGGCATCACCACCCCATCACCACCACCACCCCGCCCACCCCACAGCACTGCCTCCACCTTGTGGCACCCCACCAATTAGTACACCAGTGGTGAGGTATTGCTACCTTAAAGCCCACAAGAGCACCCCACCCACAACACACATTGACGTGCCTTTCCATAAATCATGCTTTCAATCCTCTATGTTCCCACAAGAGAAAACTGCACATAACTGAAGGGAGAGAGAAAACTGGTGGTGGTGTCCCTGAGCTACATTTGCTCATGGGTTTTGAGCAGCACATTCTGGAGCTGGCAGGGGAAGCAGAGCAGAGAATGTTCACTGACAGCCAGGTCAACATCTAGCATGCAAGTGAGCATCAACTGAGCCTTATGCCTAAGGTCTTCTTTGAAATAAGTGCCATGCTGCGCAGGGATGCTTTCCCTCCCTTCCACAATGTGTCTCCTTTGGGGCCTAGGATCCTGATGCTTCAGGCCCTTCTGGGGTCACCACCCCCATGCTCCACCTGCTGAGCCTCCACAGCAGGGCTTGCTCACCATCTGAGAACCTGGGTTGACTTTTCCTCTGTGCCATCTTCCTGACAACCCCTTGGAGGGAAGCCCTGAGGAATCCTCCATGGACAGCATGAGTGAATCAGCACAGGCATCAATGACACAAACCAGCAACTTAGAACTATCATGTTAGTGGTGAAACTTCTGGGTCACTTACTGGTGACCAATTTACAACCACTGATACACAGGAGGAGGGAACATCTGAGGGCTTGGGCAGCTAGCCCTGAGCCAGGTGCCAGGCCTCTAGGATCAGTCATCTCAAAGCTGGTGGAGATGCATCAGCACATCCAGTGTAATTGTGAATGAGCTGTCAGCAACCATGCTGTGACTGCGAGGCTGTTTTGAGGATTCAGAGTGCTGCCAGCACAGCTTGCAAACCAGGCCAACACTGCAAGGGTGGTAGAAAATCTGGGTCAGGGATTTGTCCTCATGGGCGACAAGGTGCAGGCCATCCTGAAGATACAGCAGGCCACGGCAGAGACAACAGGCCACAGCCAAGGTTGTTACTAGCATTCTGGAAGCACATCAGGCCATGGATATGGGTGTCGGAGGCATAATGGAGACAACAGCTGGCCATGGCTGGGGCTATCGCAGGTATTCCATGGACACAACAGACTCTGGTTCTGGGCCTCGACAACTTAGCCCAGTCTCACAGGGCTAATGCTGAGGGGCTCCAGAGCTTGTCCTTGTCTCAGTGGGCCAGGGCCTAGGGATCAGGGATCACAGACCATGAGACTGATGCATCTGGACCAGAATGCCAGTGGGGCTTGGGGAGCTCAGTCCAGCATCCCATGGAATGTCCCCAGAGCCAATGGGCACCCCAAGGGAGGAGGAAGGGCTACAGACCAGGCCAGGTCTTCTACCCAGGAAGCTCCAGATGTCCTCAGACCTTCCAAATTCTCTTTTCCCTCACACCAGGACATCTCAGGCCAGCTGGATGAACAAGGTGCCAAGGAAACATCAGTGTCATCTACAAGGTGGCCGAGGCCCTCCAGTCTTGCTGCCAAGAACATTGCAGGCCACAGAACATAGATCACAGCTGAGTGCCTCCACCTCCAATGTGCACCCTGGGGGATAATCTGGGCATCACAGTGGGCCACGTAAGATAAGAAAGTTGTAGGGTCACTAAGAGGGCACAGATGAAGGACAGCAACAGTCAGGGTTAAGGTTTTTTGTAAATATTAAGATCAACATTAAATGTTTTTTTTGCACACCACAGCTGTGACTAATCTGTCTCTGATTCTCCCCCCACAGGGCTGAGTGTACTCTGATCCCATGCAACAAGACACAGACCATTATGCTCCGTGATATCAGTCCTTCAGCCAAAACCTTCAGAGCACCTGCCCTGTTTTCCCCAGCAACCACAGGACCTTTCGTCAAACCTGCTGGCATCTACCCACCCTCTTCCCATCCACCCAGTCTGTTGGCCCACATGCTTGTGGTTAAAATCCTTACATCTATGTGGGCCCAGTGTGCAGTCTCTCGCATCATTAGGAAAGTGGGGGAGGGGTGGTGGTGCGCGTGTGAGACATGGTTGGAGGATTGTGGTCACAGCAGCTGCACCACACAGCAGCAACTAAGTGAAACTTGTTGCAAGTAAACCTTGTTGCCCTACCCCATCAGACCCTTGTCATCATCACCTGTCCTCCATCTTCCAGCTCTTCATAAGGCACCTCCTCCACATCCTGCAGTTGGCGATCCTCCTCCTCCATGTGGTCTCCCCACTGCTGCGCTATATTGTGGAGCATACAGCGCACAATGATGATGTGGGAGGCCCACAAATGGCCATATTTGAGGGCACCCCCAGAATGGTCCAGACACCAGAACTGCGTTTTAAGCAGGCCTATGCACTGCTCCACTACAGACCAGGTGCCACGAGTGCTCTGCCTCGTCCTCTGCACTGACGTCGTCAGTTATGACCTTAGCCCTTGTTCGCCACGAACCATCCCTGGAGCCTCGGCTGGTCTTCAAATAGCCCAGGGATGTCTGGGCACCTAAGGACATAGCTTTTACGGATACTCCCTGGATGCCATGCACACACCTGCATAATGATTAGTCTTTGGTCACAGACTATCTGCATATTTAGTGAGTGGAAGTCCTTCCTGTTGATAGATGTTGTCCTTCACCATGCAGGGACCGCAGGGCAATGTGTGCCCTATTTACAGCCCCTTTCAGATGGGGAAGCCTGCAGCCTGGGCCTCATGCTACACCTGGCCTTGTTGATGCCCATGCATGCAAGGCAACTGTAACCTGGCGCACACACACCTGCCTCAAAAAACAGAGTGGCATAGAAATTCAGGACGACTGTCATCTGCACTTCCCTTGGGAGTGGGTGTCCTCCATTTCCCTGAGGTGCCAGGTCTACGAGGACCTGACACATGCTGCTTGGTTTATTTGCCCAGGTGCAGTTAACATCAGCACATGGCTTCAGACAGTCCCTCAAAAGGACTTCTTTGTTCTATACTCCCCACTTGTGGATGCTGGCAATCTGGTGTGCCATGCATCACCTGATTAAGTTGCCTGCCATTGGCATTGTGGCCATGACAGGCAGGGAGAACACACAGGTTGGTGTGCATGCGTGGCCACTGCACACCCTTGAGCCATTGCCAAGCTACTACAACATTTCCCTTCCAGGCACTGGTTACAGGTCAGGGCTAGCCTCCTAATTATCACAATATGGGTTTCCAGTCACTGCAGAGTGCATACAGTTTTAGTGTCTGAGTTAATATGATCTCCACTGCTTGGAGCTCCAGTTGCCTGCACTGATGAGCCCTCAAGCAGCACATAGTGCCCTTCTCTCCCACATCATAAAACCCCAGTATTCAGTAAAGCTCCCCATCACACCCCACAGCCAGAACAGGAACATCCCTGAGCTTGGGGACAGCACTTCCAGAACTCAATGAACTCCCCTATCCCACCCTGCAACTTTACAGGCCCTGCTTCCACCCTCCCCTACAATCTAGCAGCTGCAATTCCATAACACTTACCTCCTTGCTCCTTTTCAGTGCTTCCACACCAGGTCCTGCCTTTTATTGAACAGTTGTAAATGTCACAGGCCTGACATCACACCAGGTAGGAGCTAGGGGTGGGGTGGGGTGGGGGTGTAGATTTTGTTCACACACCTGCTAATTATACACAAAGGTATGGTAAAGCATGTAAATAGTCACCATGCTGATTTTCAGTACAATTCCATTCACTCTAAAATAAATTTGACTGGGAGACATGGGGAGACTTAGGCACCCAGTGGGAAATCTGCAAAACGGTGACTACTGAAGTCTCTCAGCCCACTGTGCTATTTGAGTAGTGTAGCATGCTGGGAGAATAACCCCCTATATGTTTCTGTAGAGCTCCCTGATTGGGCAGCCTTAACAGGACTCAATTAGGGAGTTCTTGTCATGAGCTAAACGAGTAAAACCAACTCAAATTAACTTAGGGACAAATTAAGAGGGGCAGCCCCCCGAAAAGGAAGCGGGGGAGGACGGCCCGAACGGAAACCAAAGTCCAAAGGAAACTTAAAACATTAAATCAAAATGTGGTTGTGAGGGTCTATAACGCACGCCAGCCCCTGCGGTGCCCAGTGGGCACAGAAGGCGTCGAATGCGCCCGTGGACACCGCGTGCTCCCTCTCCAGGGACACCTGGCCGCGAACGTAGCCGCGGTGGAGGGGCAGGCAGTCGGGACGGACGGCCTCGTTGATCGCCCGCTGCCGGGACCTGTTGATGGCGCGTCGCGCCAGGCCCAGCAGCAGGTTCACGAGGAGGCCGGCGTCCCGACGCACCCCTCTCTGCACCAGGTGCCCGTAGATCAGGAGCGTGGGACTGAAGTGCAAACAAAACATCAGTAAAAGGTGTTTGAGAAAATCAAAAAGGGTGGGCAGTCTATAACACAGAACGTAGACGTGTTCCACGGACTCCTTGAGGCCACAGAAAGGGCAGTCTCGGGAGCCTGTGTACTGGAAAAACCTACGGTTGTACGGCACCACCGCGTGCAGCAACCTCCACCCCAGGTTCCCGAGGTAATTGGGGGAGATCCCTCCGTAGAGGGACCTCCATCGGGGATCTCCGCCGCCCGGCGGCAACAAGGCCCACCAAGGTGTATCCGGGCGACGGACGAGGACGCAGTAGTGGAAGGTGTGCAGTAGCAGCCCGTACAGGAAACGCCTCCGCATGGTGGAAAAGGGCACGGAGGACATTTCCGCGAGACGGCTCACGCAGTGGGGCGCCTGACCCGGGGCTTCGGGCCAATGTGGAATTCCACATTGTTCCAGGGGAACGTTTGGACGGGATCCCACCACACGCCTGAGCCGCCTCGAGCCCGCGTGTGCACTCAGGGCCGAGCACGACCGTCTTAAGGTCTTGGATGGCTTGGCCGCGTGCCAGACGGCCACCCCCTCGCACTCAGCCAGCATGCGAGGGTTCATTCAGCCCGCTCCTCCGCCATCCAGCACGTCCCCGACCCTGGTCACCCCGGCGCCCAGGCCCTCCACTCCGCCAGCCACCTGAAGTTGTAAGGCTGGAGGTGCGGATTCCTGAGCAGTGGCTCTCGCACGATAGCCGCTACTCCTGGCTGGGGAGAGCTGCGTCGCGAGGCAACCGCGTTCCAGATCATGAGGAGGTCCTGGTAAAAGACGGGCAGCTCCCACAAGGAGGTCAGAATACGCCCCAGATTGATATGTGGGAACTGCACATCGTAGTTGAGGCAGTGCAACAGGCAGAAGAAACACATCGCCAGGGCACGCCATTGTGGAGGAGGCTCAACGTAAAGATATCTCTGCAGGGTCTGGAGGCAGAAGTTCGCTACCTGAGTGCGAAGGCACACCAGACCTTGGCCGCCCTCCTCAAGTGGGAAGGACTCAATTAGAGGTCTCATATTGCAGTAGGTCCAATTCATGGATCTCGTTGAAATCATGACAAAAGTGTTGGTGAAAGGAGATCCATAACATAATAGCATCCTGAATGGACACTAAGTGGAGGGAGTTTGGTGGCCCAAATGGTTGAAACCTTTACATTCCTCAGTGACTCAAACAAAAATCATATTCCATTACATTGAGTGAAGTGATATCAAGTTTGAAAATGAAAGCAGATCTGTATTATTCGCTCACATAGCCTATATTTTTAATCTTTAAAACTGGTAAGAATTCTAAGGAGACATTAACTATTCCTGAACTCCAGTAGTATCCATCAAAATATGCTGAAATTAGTTCAGTTGACATGTCGCTACAGATTCCTGCATTCATTTGTGAAGTGGCAATCAATACTCAATAATGAAAAATGATAAGAGAATAAAATTCAGCATTAATTTTAAAGGAGACAAAAATCGATAGTGTTTCAGTAGCAAATTAGTCAACATTTGTGTCATTGGAGTAATGCGATGTCCCAGTGTTAAAAAAAACAGAAATAAGCATTAGAAGGGAACCATGTCTATAATCTGACATAAAAATATTTTCCAATTTGATACCGGGTACTCTTCTCAAAATCAAAACAAATTTCTGGCTGTGTCAAGTGCAGGGTTCCTGGTTTTATGTCTGCAGCCCCCACACAATATGCTCATTTCTTAATGAGACATCAAAGAAAGCCATGCTCGCAGTTACAGTTGAAGAGGCAGAGGAGGATTACCAACAGGCCACTCTTCTACCTCCTAATGTCTAGTAAGGAAATGTCCTGGGAAAGCCTTGTTCATTGATTAAATTAAGGTGACCTGCATCCAAGATGTTGGGGAGTGGGGGAAGGGGCTTATTCACCGGATAATTAATATGTGCACATATTAGGTTGTAAAGCGAGGAGCAATGCATTTGTGATGCTTACTTTGTGAATAAATCTGAAACCATTTTTTTCTTTGGAGCATAGGAGACTGAGGGGTGATCTTGTATGAAATCATAAGAGACATGGATATGTAGTCAGTCTTTTTCCTAGGCTGGGGAATGGAGAACTAGAGGGCTTAGAATTAAGTTAAGAGGGGAAAGAATTAATTGGAACCTGAAGGGCAACTTTTTTTACACAGAGGGTGCTATGTATGTGGAATGAGATGCTGGAAGAAGTGGTTGAAGCATGGGTATTGGGGAGATCTAAGTTTCTTTAAAAAACAGGACAATACAATTCGAGTAGCTTTTGTGAACAAAGGCCGAATACAAAGTGTAAATTTTCTGGGTTGATTACCTGCCAATGTTCTCACAACCTGAACCTTATCCTGATCCTATGAAAGAATGAAATGGGTAAGTGGACCTAGAATGAGGAAACAAGATATGACCTTGGTTTTGTTCCTTCCCAACAAAACTAAAATCATAAGTAAAATATTTTGTGAGCTGAATTCCTGTTAGTTGGATACCAAGCACGGTTTAGATGAAATTCACCAGACAGATGACCTACAAGGCATGGTCAAACTGATTTTAAAAGATCAGCAGTCATTCCGAGGAAGAATATGTCATGGATTTGACCAGACTTATAAAATATTGCAGAAATTAAATTTAGAGATTCTTGTTCAGAGCTTGCATTTAAATTACTGAAACGTGCTAAGGTGTCACAAATGGACAGGCTTAACTGGGGTTCAGTTCTTGGAAAGACACATCCTTTTGATTTAGAATTTTGCTGCCTTGTAAAAACTCCAAGCAATTCAGTCATATCCAGCAGCCTTATGCAGGGATTAAAAAACTTGACCAATTTTTTGCAAGATATGGTAAATAACAGATTGTTCATGATCATGGTTCACAGCTTATTTCACAAGAGTTTGAGAATTATCTCAAAGTAAATGGTATTCAGCATATAAAATCTGCACCTTATCCACCAACCAATGGATTAATTGGAAGATTCATACAATCCTTGAAACATTTTTTAAAAGTTTCAAAAGAATAAGGTTCCTCATCATGTCATATGAATAGATTTTTGGCATCCCATAGAAACATTACTCATGTGACTACCCAAAATTCACCTGCATTACTGCTCTTAAAGAGAAAGTTGAGAACTATCTCTGATTTGCTATTACCTCCAGAAACTTCAAAGATAGTAGAGCATCAACAACCATCAAAGAAGTGAAGGTAAAGCAATGCTCATTTCAACAAGGAAATTGAATGTTAATGGGTGATCATGCCACGATGGGTACCAGCCATTGCTTGAGCAAAAACAGTTCCAATTTCTTACACAGTTCAAACCAAAGATGAACTAGTTTGGCAACGTCACACTGACCAATTATTGTAATCTCGAAATGATTTTCAGAATCATCTCCAGAAGCACCAACTTCTTTGGTCCCAAGTGTTGTGAATACTACTACAGAAGACTTAGGTGAATCTGAATTGCAAGATGATTGTGTACATGAGGGTAATGCAGAATTACTTCCAAGAGAATAAGTGTCTATTCAAGTTCCAAATTATATTTCTTGGGTCACGGACAGCCAAATTCCAAAATGTTGTATGCAACCAAATCGGGATAGACATTCTACTGATCAACTTCCAAATTGACTGTGTCTAATTATTAATGATGCATAGTACTGCATCTAGATTATTACTGATTCTGTGTATAGCATAATAATTTGTTGTCATGACTACAGAAGTAAAGGGTGTTATATATTTAAGTAGTTGCATAATGTTTTTAAGAGTTGATTGTAGGATTTAATGGAGATGTCAATAAGGTGTTTCACAGGTTGCTGTTTCAGTTTTGGTTTGTTCTTTAAACAGGCCAGAGCCCTAAGAATAAACTTTCTGTGTGTTACTTTGAATCTGTGCAAAACCACATTTCTTTTTGTTTAAAACCCACAACTTAAAGTTCTTTCAGCAATGAAATCTGTGAAAGGAATCATGTGGGGATGAAATGCATAAAATCTTAGCAGATCAACCAAGCCATAAGTTGATCTGGTTTGGGCAGAATCAAATGGGCAGTTCTTGCAAACAATCTGCTTCAAATGTTTGCACATTGTATTCCCTATCGGACCATAAATAGATCTATGAACTGGAAGCTCAAATTACCTCTGTGCTGGCCAATAGATCCCTGCCCTAGAAGGGATTACAGTTAATTCAATTTTTTTCTGCACATTTGAATGTTTTACATGTAGGGAGAAGGGCTCTCATAAAGGTTTAGATATTGGAGAAAATTCAGAGTTTTAAATCATTGTATTAGGCCAATGGAGATTGACTAATTTTGAGGATATGCTGTATTAGAGAGGTCCATGAAGAATGGGAAGGTCCTGATAAAGTACAAGGACATAATGATAAGTCTCTGCTTACCCAATGTGGTAATCAAACTGTTAAGGTTTATTCCTCATGGTTAACTGAGATTGATTACAAACTAAGTAGCTGATAGAAGGCACAAGGTACTCTAAAATTCACATATGTTTTGCGATGATAGCCCTGAAGAACAGAGTACAATGGATCAGGGGCTAGGTGGTGGTAGACTAATTGATCATGATGCAAAGTATAGGGCTATCATGTTCAAAGACCAATTGCTTGAGTAGGTACTCAAGCTATAAATGTTCCAAACATGTCCAGCGAATGGGGAGATGTAAATATTATGGGATGTGATGGAAATGCTAATAACAAGTTTAAATATTGGTTAAATTTCAAGGTGATGGCCAAGAAGTGAGGAAGCACAATGCAGATTCTAACTGTGTCTGAGAGTGACTCTTGCAGTAGAAAATGATCATGCTCTGAAGAAATGGTCTCTAGCTGCATGAGAGGGAAATCTTATAGTATCAGTGCCAAAAGACACCATAGTACAAATAGAAGCCACAGCTTGAATAGATTGCACAATGAAAAGAGGGCTAAAGAGCTGTCTTGAGATAGGTCTAGAAGCAGATATTTTGGAGGCTGCCAAGAGATTTGAGGATAAGTAAATCAGAGGCAGACGAAAAAGAATGAGATAGTTGGAATTTATTCTGAAGTATCAAGTAGAGTCCAGCCTATCTCATTCATTAATGGATTTGGACTGAAAAGTTCCTTACTGCTGGGATTCATAGGTGAGACAACGGTTTTGAAGAGTGACTGGGTGATGCATATATTATAGTGAACTCACCCGTCACAACAAAGTAAGCCTTTAGCACTTTGGGTTACATATGTGTGTGAGTGTAGACTAATTGGCATAAAAGCTATGTTTCCACAAGGTGAAAAATTTCAGAGAGGTGTTTCAGAGGGTTACAAGTCTCTGGAACTCTCTTCCTCAAAAGGCAGTGGAGGCAAAGTCTTTGAATTTTTTAAGGTAAGCTAGATAGATTCTTGACTAATAGGGGAATTAATGGTTTTTGGGGTAGGCTGGAATGTGAGGTTGAAGTTTCAATCAGATAAGCCATAATATTATTGAATGGCAGAGCAGGCTCGAGGGGCTGAGTAGCCTACTTATAATTGGTATATTCATGTGCTTGAATGATGCCTTGAGGGTGTGGAATCTTTCACTGATATCTGTTTTGCTGAAATTAGGGTCTCTTCAACTCAAAACAGATCCCTCAATATCTTATTGGTATGGAAAAGGAAGCTTTCTGGTATCTTTGTGATGCATGTTGATGAGTTCTTATACGGCGGTACTCTGGAGTTTGAGAAATGTGTTATTTATAAGATTTAAGTGGAATGTAAAAGTAGAAGTCAGGCTTCAAGGGCTTTGAAATATATTGATTTAGACATTTAGCAGAGCGTTCCTGTTAATCATGCTAGATCATCAAGAAAAATGATGTCACATTTAAAAGAAGAAACAAAGCAGTTGTGAAGGTCAGTTGAATTGGTTGTATATTCAGACAAAACTGGATACTATTTTTAATGTATTGAAACTACAATGACGTACCTTAAGTTGACAATGTTTTCAGGACAAATAAAACATTTAAAAAATATAGATTTGGAAAAATGCGTATTTAAGTTTCCATCCTTGGATGTCCCAAAGAACACATAAACAGTCACTTTTAATGATGCTTCTCAGTCTAAATTTCTGAGATGGTATTTGAGTACAGCTGGCTTTACACTATTTTGGTGAAAGTGGGAAATGGTGCCCTTTAGCCTGGGAAACTAAGAAAACAAAAGTATTGCGAAAAGCAAGGTGGCACAGTGGTTAGCACTGCTACCTCACAGCACCAGGGACCTGGGTTCAATTCCGGCCTTGGGTTACTGTCTGTGTGCAGTTTGCACATTCTCCCCGTATTTGCGTGGGTTTCCTCTGGGTGCTCTGGTTTCCTCTCACAGTCCAAAGATGTGCAGGTTAGATTGATTGGCCAAGCTAAATTGCCCCTTAGTGTCAGGGGATTAGCACAGTAAATATGTGGGGTTAGGGAATAGTGTCAGAGTGGGATTGTGGCCTCCTCCTGCACTGTAGGGATTCTATGATACTTTGGCCATTGAAATGCAGGTTCTTGAGGAAGCAGTGGATATGGGATTCTGTTTGTCAAATATTTTATAGAATATTCAAAACAAGGGGTGTACAGAAGACAGTTTGCCCCTAATACATAGATAATTGTTTCTTGTGAGATAAGGTACACTCTATAAAAGGTGTAAATAAAAAAAGATTAAGGATTGACCTTGCTTGCATAAAACTAATGTTGGGAAAAGGAAATCTCCAAGATAAAATGTGTTGATCAAAGTAATCAATTACCTTTTTGCGAAGAGAATTGTTTGTACCAAAAATTTATAGAGAGTCCTGTGTTATAGTATGTTGCTTTATAGATAATACAGAAAATCACTTTTCGTTGAATTGTTTTGAAATATTGTTTGTGAATATCATTTTTTTTTAAGAAATGAGAAAGGGAATCTGTTAATTGTAAGGTTAGGTATCTTCTTCTCCTTGTCCAGTTCCTCGGAGCCGAGGATGATTTGTTTCCACACTATAAATGAGTTCTTAGGTGACTAAGAGTCCATTGCGTGACCTATGGTCTCTGGCAGGTGGGGCAGGTGGTTGTTGGAGGAGAGGATAAGTGGGTGCTCATGTTGCCATGCTCTCCTTTCGCTGTTCGGCTTGAGCTTGCTCTTAATGATGAAACTCAAGGTGTTCTTTTATTCCATTTTGGACGGTCTTGGGACAGGGATTCCCAGGTGTCAGTGCAGATATTGCACTTTTTGAAGGTGGTTTTGAGGGTGTCATTGAAGCATTTCCTCTCGCATCTGGGGTTCGCTTGCCATGTCAAATCTCTGAGTAGAGTGCTTGTTTCAGGACTCTCGTGTTAGGCAAGAGGACAATGTGGCTCGATCAACTGTGGTCAATGCTTCAACATTGGGAATGTTGGCCTAAGCAAGTACACTGATGTTGGCGCACCTATCCTGCCCATAAATTTGCAGGATCTTGTGGAGGCAATACTTCTCCAGAGTTTGAGGTGCTCTCTGTATATATTCCATCTCTGAGCCATATAGGAGGGCAGATATCACCATTTCTCTGTGGACCATGAGTTTGGTATTAGGTCTGAGGTCCTGGTCTCCATTCACTCTATTCCTCAGGTGACCAAAGGTTGCGCTGGCACACTGAAGATAGTGATTAACTTTGTCATCGATGTCTGCCCTTCTTGACAGTAGGCTTCTGAGATATGGAAAGTAGTCCACATTGTCCAAGGACTTATCATGAATTTTGATAACCAGGGGGCAGTGCTATATGGCAAGTGCAGGTTGGAAGAGAACCTTTGTCTTATGGATGTTTAGTATAAGACCTATGCTCGCGTACACATTATTGAAGGTGTTGGAAATGACTTGGAGCTCGGCCTCCAAGCATGTGCACATGCAACCATCATTCACGTTCTGTTGTTCATTGATAACTGATGAGACTACATTGGATCTAGCCTGCAGACAACAGATGTTGAACAGATTCCCGTTTGCTCTGCAATTTAGCTGTGCTTCAGCAGGGAGCTTGCTGAGGGTGAGATGGAATATTGCAGCAAGGAAGATGGAGGAGAGTGTTAGTATGATGACACTGACTTGCTTGATTCCAGTTTGAACATGAATTGTGTTTGTGGTGGATCTGTCAGTCAGGATCATGGCTTATACATCATTGTGGAGCAGGTGGAGGCTAGTGACAAACATTTGGGGGCAACTGAAATGGAGAACATCCATAATCCCTCACTGTTGACTGTGTCAAAAGCCTTTATGATGTCAAAGAAGGCCATGAACAAGAGTTGGTGCTGCTCCCTGCAGTTCTCCTGTAGTCTGTTGTGCTCTGTTGTGGGTGGAATCTGCATTGCGACTCTGGGAGGAACTCTTCAGCTACAGGGAGAAGGCAAATAAGGAAGATTCTTTTGATCACTTTCCCTGCGGCCAACAGGGACATTCCTCTGCAGTTATTACAGTCAGACTTATTATCTTTCTTGAATATAATCATAATTACGGTATCTCTGAGATCTCCTGGCATTTTTTTCCTTCTTTCAGAAAAGGGAAGTGAGGTTGTGTATTTGCACCATGTTTAGTTCTTCAGCAGGGATTCCATCTCTTCCTGATGCTTATGTAGACCTGTTGTAAATGGCACCCATGATGTGGGTATGCCGGCGTTGGACTGGCGTAAACACAGTAAAAAGTCTGACAACACCAGGTTTTAGTCCAACCTATTTATTTGATAATATACTCACTAGCTTTCGGGGTTACCCCCTTCGTCAGGTGAATGGAGAGTTCTGGCCTCAGACAGAGCATATAAAGCACAGGCAGTTTAGAGATTACTGATTAGAATGCGAATCCTTACACCTAAACTGAAGCGGGTAAGCATTCTCCAAGGCGGCCTTCACGACACACGACAGCGCAGAGTCGCTGAACAGAGACTGATAGCCAAGTTCCACACACATGAGGACGGTCTCAACAGGGATCTTGGGTTCATGTCGCACTATCTGTAACCCCCGTGACTTGCCTGGGTTTGCAAAACCTCACTTACTGTACTGTCTGGAGACAATACACATCTCTGTAACCTGTGATCAGTGCTCCTTCCACTCACATTGTCAGCCACTTCAGGTCTTGAACAGCAGGTTAGGTGTAAGGATTCGCATTCTAATCAGTAATCTCTAAACTGTCTGTGCTTTATATGCTCTGTCTGAGGCCAGAACTCTCCATTCACCTGACGAAGGGGGTAACCCCGAAAGCTAGTGAGTATATTATCAAATAAATAGGTTGGACTAAAACCTGGTGTTGTCAGACTTTTTACTGTGTAAATGGCACCAGCATGATATCACACCAGCACTCGCTGAGTATCCAGTCAGTGGGGATGTTCCAGGGGGAGAACTCTCTGATAACATGCTAATGTATTAAAATAAGCATTCTGTGATCCTGCGGCATGTTTCAGGTGCTCTGCCGGCGAGCAGATTGGAACTCAGAAATGCACCAGCGCGAATCGCACGTTCTGGAGTTTGAGTGAGTGCCGCCAAACCTGTAAATGGAGAGTTCAAGCTCAAAATCGCCCCCATTGTTTGGACTGGAGGTGTTGCAAGTTTAGGTAGAGTGACTACAAGTTCCGAGGCAGGGCCCAGACTTAAATTTAGGCTGATTGATTGGGTACTAAAATTGTCCCTAAATTGGACCTCCCTGATCCTCGCACGTTAGACGTAGACTAAAATCATGAATAGGTCACTGAGATAGTAGGACGGCGGCGCGGGCTCGTTGGGCCGAAGGGCCTGTTTCCCGTGCTGTGTTGTTCTTTGTTCTTTGTTCTTTGTTCTTAAATTCATACTGGTAACATCTTTGTGAAGCAAATTATGTGGTGATGTTATGCAGATATGCACTTTGAAAATAGACTTTCTAACTTTTATTTTTACTGGCTTGATTTGAAAAAAAGCTGGAACCCTCTCAAGACAATGATAAAACTTTCCAGATTGCTACAATGCACACATTTTCACATTCTATCCTATAGGATAAAAAAAAACATTCACCTCCCCTGGGGAGCATGAAGGACCATGCTGAGATTTTTCAAATGTTTCTGAGATGAGACATCAGAATGTAATTTCCTGTTCTGAAACAATAACTACAAGAGACATGAACTAATAGAATTTATCCGAAACATACAGCCAGCTAGGTACTTTAAGGACTCCTTACCAAGCAGCAGGAAGAGATTTAAAAAAAACTGAAAACAGGTTATTTGAAGCTCTGTGGCCTCTCTATCTCTCTCTTGCAAGTGTTGTGCCCAGTTTACAAAGTAACTATTCTGAGAAGAAAAAATTTGTTCTGAACCTTTTCAGAAAGAAACATGGAAATCTGCTCAATATAATTATGCCCAGAAAGACAACTGAACAAAACAGCCATAATGTGGAATCACAACATCAAGATCAGCCAGGGAACTGCTAAACATATACTCCTCTACTTTATTTTTCATGAACTGTAAAACTCCTATAAACCTATCCTCTCATTCTGTCATCTGTACTGGTGTGTATGTTTGAGACTAACAGAATGTGTGTGTCACATGAATGGTGGTTACGATTTCCCTAATTTTCTTTTAGCTCGGGAAGTTGTTTCAATGAACTTAATTAGTTCTTCATTTAACCCAAGAAAACCTGTTTGACTAATTCTTTATAACCCAAAAGCGCAAATAATGGAAATCTTACTGAATTGAAAAAGCATATTCCTTCTAAATTCATAAAAATCTATTTTACTGTCAAACCTAGAGTGGAATAGGAAGGGACTCATTTCATTCACGCCCCCCCCCCCCCATGGCCATAACAATGACAAACCACTTTCTTGAACTACTGCAGTCCATGTGGTGAAGATACTGCCACAGAGCTGCATAGGAAGTTACAGAATTTTAACCCAGTGATGACCAAGGACAGCAATGTATCTCCAATTATGGATAGTGTGTGATTTGAAGGTAATCTTTGAGCTGATGGAGCATGTATCTGCTGCCCTTGTCTTTCGAGATGATGAAAGTCACAGGTTTGGGAGATGCTGTCAAAGAATTCTTGATATTCTTTTCCCCTATTGCTCAATAAAATATATTGAGATTATCCAGTGAACAGCTGAGACAAAGAAATAATAGATCCCAGTCAACCCCTCAATTTGAGCCAACAGAACCAGGTACCTTTAGAAATTCACTAAAGGGAGGTAGGAATGAAAATTTCTGACACTTGGAGAAGTACAAAATCAATTGCATTGTTCTGTTTCAAAACATTATGCATAGTGACAGCTCAACAATGCAATTACAGTATATTTGAATACTTCCTCTTTCTAAACTCTGGCATTGAAATTAAATCCAGCTGATGACAGGTTTTCAGAAATTTTGATCCACCCACACAAGACTCTACAGTCCCCTGAAATCCCATCCAGTAGTTTCCACAATAGTTCCAGTATTTTTCTGCCTCCAAGTCCATTTCATGCACAATTCACTCTTTTTGTGAAATTCCACATTTTGCAGCTTCTTTCCAATTTTCTCAGCTCTCTTCCATGCCTAATCCCATTCAGCCAGCATTCCATCCTGACACACCCACACTGGCTCCCAGTTCCCCAAAACAACAAATTGAAAATTCTTATTTAACCTTCACATTCTTCATTTACTCTATGTCTGCAATCACCTTGAGTTTTCTATCACCTCCTATAGACATTAGTCTTCCAACTTTTTATCCATTGGTTAAAAAAAACTTTCAATAACTTCAATCTTACTCCCTGGAACTTCATCTCCAAACCTGTCCTCCCTCCACTTCAGTCCCCTCTTCAAAATCCAACTTTGCAACCAAGCTTTTGGTCATCTCTTTTAATGTATCTCCCTATGGTTTACTTTTTCCTTCCTGATTGAACCACAGAATCACATAAGCCCAACCAGTCCACACCAGTGTTTATGCTTCACTCAAGGTTCCTGACCCGGATGTTCGGACCGCGCACGCGTTGAGTTTTGGCAGTTGCCTGGTGGGTGTGGCGAGGGGGGAGCGGGAGTGAGGGAATGGGTGGGGGAGTGAAGGAGGGGGGGCGGGGGAGTGAAGGAGGGGGGCGGGGGAGTGAAGGGGGGTTGGGGGAGTGAGGGAAGGGGGTGGGGGAGTGAGGGAAGGGGGTGGGGGAGTGAGGGAAGGGGGTGGGGGAGTGAGGGAGGGGGTGGGGGGTGGGGGTGGGGGCGGGGGGTGCAGGAGTGAGGGGGGAGAGGGGAGTGAGGGGGGAGACGGGAGCGAGGGAAGAGGAGGGGGTGGGTGAGGGAGGGGGGTGGGGAGGTGGAAGGGGGTGGGGGAGGGAGGGGGTGGGGGAGGGGGGTAGGGGACTGAGGGGAGCGAGGGAGGGGGAGAGGGAGGGGGGTGAGGGAGGGGAGAGGGGGTGGGGGGGTGAGGGAGGGGGAGGGGGTGGGGGGGTGAGGGAGGGGGGAGGGGGGAGGGGGGTGAGGGAGGGGGTGGGGGAGGGGGGTGAGGGAGGGGAGAGGGGGTGGGGGGGTGAGGGAGGGGGAGGGGGTGGGGGGGTGAGGGAGGGGGGAGGGGGGTGAGGGAGGGGGTGGGGGAGGGGGAGACAGGGTGGGGGAGGGGGTGGGGGTGGGGGAGCGGGGGTAGGGGGAGTTTGGAGCGGTTCCGGTAAATGGGGATTTCTTCATTAATTATTATCGTTTTTAAGTTGAAAAACTCCATGAGTTTTAATGACACTCGGGGCTGGTTCAGCCTCAGCTGTCAGGGGCGGGAGGGAAGGGGGGAACAGAGGCCATAGATTTCAGGAGTTTGGGTAAATAGTTTGGTGCTCGGGTAATTGTGATGAGAGAGAGAGATGGGAGCAGGATTCAGGAACAGGGTTCAGTAATTCAGGGATCAGTGACGGGGTTCAGTAGCGTCCACAGAAAATGGGGATAATTGAAGGGAAAGGATTGACCAGGGTGTTGGCAAAGGAGCAGTGGGATATCCCCACTGCAAATATAATGGGCTGAATGGCCTCCTGTTGTCAGACACTTTGTGACATTCCTTCATCACCAGTGGGATTTTTGAGTACAGGAGGGGGTAAAGTCTTCCTTCAATTCTGTGCGACCGCGCCTGAAATTTTGTGGGCTGTTTTTGGCCCCCCGCCTTCCTCAGGGAGGATTATTATTGTGGGGGGGTTACGGAGATAAGGTGGGGGAAAGGGCCTGGGTAAGATGCTCTGTCAGAATCAGTGCTGACTCGATGGGCCAAATGGCCTTATTCTGTACTGTAGGGATTCAACGAATCAATTCTGCGATTGCCCAATGACAGGAGTACAGCGAAGGTTTACCAGGCTTGTATAGCGGCACTGCTGCCTTGCAGTGCCTGGGACCTGGGTTTGATTCTGGTGACTGTGAGGAGTTTGCACATTCTCCCCATGTCTGTGTGGGTTTCTTCCAGGTGTTCCAGCTTCCTCCCACACTCAAGGTTAGGTGGATTTAAAATGTTAAATTGCCCCCTTAGATTAAGCAGGTAAATACAGGGGGATGGTAGCCTGGGTAAGATCGTCTCTCAGAGAGTCAATGCATACTCAGTGGACTAAATGGCCTCCTGCACTGTTGGGATTTAATGGCCTTCTCCTTATTGATGGGATGTGGGTGTTGCTGGCTGGGGCAGCGTATATTGTCCATTCCTGAGAGCATTTCAGACTCTCATGTAGGCTAGATCGCATAAGGGTGACAGATTTCCTTCCGTAAAGGGCATTTGTGAACCAGATGAGTTTTTATGACAATGGTTTCATAGTCATTAAAGTTTTTATTCCAGATTTTTATTGAATTCAGATTTTACCATCTGCCATGGTGGGATTCAAACCTGGGTCCCAGAGTATTATCTCTGGATTGCTAGTCCAAAGATAATATCACTACACCACCACCTCCTCTTTAAAGCAGAGCCTGAGTTAAGAAATGTACTTTTTAAATCTTGACCTTGATCTCGCTGATGAATTTGCATTCGTTTTTCCCACATTTAGGTTTTTACCTAAATCCTGCAGCCAGCCAAGGAAATGTCCTTCTTTTCGAAATGGATTTCCACAGCAGCTAAAAAAGGTGAGATTTGGTGGGGACACTGATCTGTGAGTGAAACTTGGGAAAGTGATCCGTTCATCAGCGCCCAAGAACTGTAATTTCAATTACAGTTTTTTAAAACTTTTTTTTATTTTTTATTTCAATTCAAATCAAATCAAATCCAATTCAGAGTCCCAACAAGTTGGGACATTCCCGATCCAAGCTGACAAGACAGGGCTCTCACCTCCTGTCTTGGACTTGATCTACATGATCCAAGCTGATGGGAGTAGGTGTAGCTCCTGCTCCAAGGCTTGATCTCATTTGCATCTTAGCCAAAAGGCCCAGATGCCACTTTAAAAATTGCGTCAAATGAAGCTGAAATGTAACGTAACGACTTCAACCAAGAGCAGCATGTCGATAGTACACTTGATCTTAGCCAAAAGTCTGATACAGTTATTTACATTGAGAGGGGGCTTGGGTACAAAAGCTGGAAGTTCATTATTGTTGGAAGAAAGGCTTGTATTTTTATAGCACTTTTCACAACCGCTTGGATTACTTTTAAAAATGCCGTCACTATTGTAATGTAGGCAACGCGGCAGCTAATTTGCCTCCGAAAACACTCGCAAACAATGTGATAACAAGTAGGCAGCTTGTTTCAGTAACTTTGGTTGAGTAAGAAATATTTACAAGGACACTTGGCGAAAAGCCCCTTCTCTACTTCCATGGGAGTCTTCAAGCCACCGGAAAGGTTAGACAGCCTCAGTTAGAAGTCCCATGTGACAGACTGCACCCCTGGTAACGTAGCCCTGCTACATTTGCATTGGAAAATCGAGATGGTGCCACAATGTGACGATTTTTTTGTCCCCACCATACCCTCTAATTCTACCTTTACCCTCATTTTAAAACTTACTTTAACTTTTTTAAACTCTAATAATATTGTTTCAATCTCTTATCGTCTTTTAAGTTGATCTTTCTCTACATCTTTGCTAATGACTGTAACATGACATTCTGCACTGCCTCCTTTCTTTCTCTATGAATGGTATGCTTTGTCTGTATAGTGTGTAAGAAACAATACTTTTCACTGTACCTCAATACATGTGACAATAATAAATCAAATCAAAATCACTGGAGGAGCGTTGGCTGAATTGTGTGCTTAAGTCAAGATGATACAGTGTTAGTTCTTTGAGAAGGTGACCAAAAAGGTGGATGAGGGTAAAGCAGTTGATGTGGTCAAATAGATTTCAGTAAAGCGTTGATCGGGGGCTGAGTGTAGAGTAATAAAATTTGCTGATGACATGAAGATGAGTGGAAAAGCAAATTGCGTAGAGGGCGCGGAAAATCTGCAGAGAGATCTGGATAGGCTGAGTGAGTGGGCGAGGACCTGGCAGATGGAGTATAATGTTAGCAAGTGTGACGTTATCCACTTTGGTAGAAATAATAGTAGGAGGGATTATTATTTAAAGGGTGAAAAGCTGCAGCATGCTACGGTGCAGAGGGACCTGGGGGTCCTTGTGCACGAATCGTAAAAAAACCAGTCTGCAGGTGCAGCAGGTGATCAAGAAGGTGAATGGGATGCTGGCCTTTATAACGAGGGGGATAGAATATAAAAGCAGGGAGGTCTTGCTGCAACTGTACAGGGTACTGGTGAGGCCGCAGCTGGAGTACTGTGTGCAGTTTTGGTCCCTGTATTTGCAAAAGGATATATTGGCCTTGGAGGGAGCACAGAGAAGGTTCACCAGGCTGATACCGGAGATGAGGGGGTTAGCCTATGAAGAGACATTAAATAGACTGGGTCTGTACTCGTTAGAGTTTAGAAGGCTGAGGGGGGGTCTTATAGAGACTTAGAAGATAATGAAGGGGATGGATAGGGTAAAGGTGGAGCAATTCTTCTGGCTTAGAAAGGAGAGCATAACCAGAGGGCACAGCCTCAAAATAAGGGGGGTGCAGTTTAGATCGGAGTTGAGGAGGAACGTCTTCTCTCAAAGGGTGGTGAATCTCTGGAATTCTCTGCCTGTTGAAGTGGTGGAGGCTACCTCACTAAATATATTTAAGTCACAGGTAGATAGGTTTTTGATAGACAAGGGAATTAAGGGTTATGGGGAGAAAGCGGGAAAGTGGAACTGATCCACTTCAGATCAGCCATGATCTTATTGAATGGCGGGGCAGGCTCGAAGGGCTAGATGGTCGACTCCTGCTCCTATTTCTTATGTTCTTAGAAGATACGGAGGCATGGGATTGAAGGTGATTTTGCAGTTTGGATCAGATATTGGCTAGCTACAAAAAGACAGAGGGCGATGGTTGATGGGAAGTGTTCATCCTGGAGTTCAGTTACTAGTGGTGTACCGCGAGGATCTGTTTTGGGGCCAATGCTGTTTGTCATTTTTATAAATGACCTGGATGAAGGCGTAGAAGGATGCGTTAGTAAATTTGCAGATGACATTAAAGTCAGTGGAGTTGTGGACTCCACAGGTTGCAGGTTACAGAGGGACATAGATGTCCCTATTGCTGCAGCTATATAGGGCATTGGTGAGGCCGCAGCTGGAGTACTGTGTGCAGTTTTGGGCACCGTACTTACGCAAGGATATTTTGGCCTTGGAGGGAGTGCAGAGGAGGTTTACTAGGCTGATGCCGGAATTGAGGGGGTTGAGCTATGAGGAGAGGCTGAATAAACTAGGCTTGTACTCGTTAGAGTTTAGAAGAATGAGGGGAGATCTCACTGAGACGTATAAGATGATGAATGGGATGGATAGGATAGAGGTGGAGAGGCTCTTCCCGCTCAGAAAGGACAGTAGGACTAGGGGGCACAGCCTCAAGATAAAGGGGGGGTGCGGTTTAGAACGGAGTTGAGGAAGAATTTCTTCACTCAAAGGGTGGTGAATCTCTGGAATTCTCTGCCCGTTGAAGTGGTGGAGGCTACCTCACTAAATATTTTTAAGACGTGGGTTGATGGGTTTTTGATAAGAGAGGGGATTAAGGGTTATGGGGAGAGGGCGGGAAAGTGGAACTGAGCCACGACAGATCAGCCATGATCTTATTGAATGGCGGGGCAGGCTCGAAGACACATGGCCTACTCCTGCTCCTATTTCTTATGTTCTCCCACATTTCCTCAACTAAATCTATAACTGTAAACCCTTTATTTCTTTTTGCCTCAAATGTTTGTCTAGCTTCCCATTAAATACATCCAAACTATTTGCTTTTAACCAGTCCCTGTGAGAGCTAGTTCCATATTCTGTGACTCTTTAGACAAATATATTTCTTCGGAATTCCCTATTGAATTTTTTGGTGACTATCTTATATTGGTGGCCTCCAGTTATGCTCATCCCTAAAAAAAGGAAACATTCTCTTGGTATCACTCTATCAAAACCTTACATAATTTTAAAGACTTCCATTAAGTCAACCCCCTCAAGCCACTTTTAATAGTTTCACTAAACTGTGATTGTTGTATTTGAACTCTGAGATCTTTTTACTCCCCCACCCTACCCAGACTTGCGCCTTACAAGTAATAAATGACTTCTTATCCTACAAAAATTTACTGTTACAAATGAGATCTGAAAATGGACTCAGCCTGCCAATCCTTCCCTGGTAGAGTAAGAAATCCCACAACACAAGGTTAAAGTTCAACAGATATATTTGAAATCATGAACACTCACCTGATGAAGGAGCAGCGCTCCAAAAGCTTGTAATTCCAAATAAATCTGTTGGACTTTAACCTGGTGAAGTGAGATTTCTTACTGCGCTGACCCCAGTCCAATGCTAGCATCTCCACATCATGGCTTCCCTGATATGCACAACCATGCCATTTCCAGTATCATCCTCATAAATCTTAATCCCCTTTGAATTTGTTTATGCAAACATCCCCTTTTTTATTTTAAATGCACTTATCCCTTGCTCTTCTTATCATTCAATGTTATATGTACTTGTTGTATCTTCCTTGCAAATGCTGAAGCAATTTCATATTTCTGCTATTTCTTTAATGCTAACTGTGGTATTGTCCTGTCTATCTCTTCTTTGCCCTTTTCCCATCACATATTTCCTTTTTTCATAGATTTGCCTGTAAAATGTTTCACTATTTTGTTTCATGTTACTTGATAATTCAATTTTATACTTTTTCTTTCCTAATTTTTAAAAAAAATCTTCACGCAGTGAAAAGGTTAGGTATAAATATTTTTCTTCACAGAGAAGGCAATGGGCCTTTAAAATCTGTGGATCAGCAAGTATCATGTTCCAGAAACATTGTTCCACAGCTCAAAAGGCCATTAACAGATCCCAAAAGAACAATATTAGCATTTGCCAGCTCAAACATGTTTGCTTTCGTCATCTCCGTTGAGAGGTCAATCTGATGCTAGCTACCTCTGGCAACAGTCAGACTATGCAAATTATACCCATCCCCTTTCTTGTAACATCTGACATCCATATCTTCAGCATAGCTGTCACAGGCAGTGACTTATTGTCCAACCAATTGTTGAGTTAAGCAGTTGCTTACCTAGCCTAGCTTTTTTCACACAATTAGCATAAGACCATAATAAGACCTAAGACATAGGCTGAATGGCCCACTTCTGCTCCTAGCATGTCTGCTCCACCGTTCATGAGATCATGGTTAATCTGATACAATCCTCAACTTCACTTTCCCCCTTATCACCATAATCCTTGATTCCCTTACTGATTAAAAGTCTGTCTAATTCAGCCTTGAATATACTTAACGACCCAGCCTCTACAGCTGTCTGCAGTAAAGAATGCAACAGATTCACTGTTCTCAGAGAAAAAAGTCCTTATCATCTCTGATTTAAATGGGTGACCCCTTACTCTGAGATTTTGCCTTCTAGTCCTCGACTGTCCCATAAAAGGAAACAACCTCTCATTATCTACCCTGTCAAGCCCCCTGAGAATTCTATATGTATCAATAATATCCCTTATTCTTCGAAACTCCAATGAATCTGCTCAATTCTAATCTACTCAACCTGTCCTCATAAGAAAATTCCTCCAGACCTGGGTCAAGCTAGTAAGCCTTTTTTGGACTGCCTCCAATGCCAGTACATCTTTCCTTTCAAACTGTTCACAGTATTCTGGGTATGGTCTAACTAATTTCCTGTATAGTTTTAGCAGGACTTCCCTATCTTTATAGTCCATTCCCTTTGAAATAAAGATTAACATTCCGTTTACTTTCTCTAGTACCTGCTGAATTTGCATGCTGGCTTTTTGTGATTTATGCACCAGGACCCCCAAATCTTCTATCCTGCAGTTTCTTTTCAGTCTTTTACCATTTAAACAATACTCAGCCCCTTTATTATTCCTACCAAATTGCATAACTCCACATTTTCGTATTTATATTCCATCTGCCAAGTCTTTGCCCACTCACTTAACCTGTCTGTGTCCCTCTATAGACTCTTGACACTTTGATGTTTTCCTGTAAAGGGATTTCACATTCAGTTACAAAATCCATCTTTTTAAAAAATCACAATTGATGTTGTGACAAATAATGAATTTTTCTACCTGTTCCAGTTAACTGGGTCATTCAAAAGAAAGGACCAGCGATATTTTACTTGCAGTGGGCTGCAATTGGTCATCTCCACATAGCGTACTTTCTCGGTATCATTGAGGATACAACCAAAATCCACCACAGTAGTTTCAAAATGTAGATTTGGGAAGTGCACCTCTCCCCTCAAGGTGACATAATCCACATGTGGATGTTCCAAGTAACGGATTGTCAAAAGCTCCTCTATGACACGTGAGTGTAAATCATCCTTGTAAGATGGGTCAAACTGGATTAACAGCTCCAGATCTTCATTGACATCCATTTTAAAAGTCTGTATGGGAAAAAAAGGTGACATGAACATTTAGAAAGATTTGGAGAGTTGTTAACAATCTCAAAAGTCCAAGAACATTATCAGTAGTTGACAGAGGGTTCCAAAACAGGGATCCACAGAACCCCAGAGTCTCCTGCAAAGGTTCCGACCTCCGCTGCTGATCCTGAGAGAAGCAGGGACCTCAGGGGCTGGAGAGGAGACAAGGCCAGAATTGATGGGGCGGATGGGTGGATGGGGGAGGATGAATAGATGAGAGTGAGGGTGCGAATGGATGAGGTTACAACTTCCCCCCACCATCCCCACCCTATCCCCGTAACCTTGCACATTTACCATGGCTAATCTATCTAACCTGCACATCTTTGGAGTGTGGAAAGAAACCAGAGCACCCGGAGGAAACCCACAGAAACATAGAGAAAGCATGCAAACTCCACAGTCATCTAAAGTTTGAATTGAAACCTGGTCTTAGGAAGATGTTCCAGGATTTTGACACGATGACAACGATGTGCAGGTTAAGTGCTATGGCCATGGTAAATTGCCCCTTACTGTCCAAACATGTCTAGGTTAGATGGATTAGCCATGGTAAATGTTTGGGGTTAAGGGGATAGAGTGGGGGTCATGACCTGGTTAAGATACTTTGTCAGAGAGTTAGTGCAGACCTGATAGGCCGAATAGCCTCCTTCGGCACTGGATCTGGTTTCTATGATCTCTAAGTCAGGATGATGTGTGACTTGGAGGAGAACCTGGAGGTGGTGGTTTCTCATGAACCTGTTTCTTGTTGTGATATGAGGTACATGAACCTTTAAAGTAAGTATAGCATGACACAACCATAGAATCCGTACAGGTCAGGAAGAGGCCATTTGGCCTATCAAACCTGCACCGACATTCCGAAAGAGCATCTTATCCAACAGTGAGTGGAATTGCCTAACTTTTAAA
This sequence comes from Carcharhinus amblyrhynchos, assembly GCF_965287045.1. NCBI lineage: Eukaryota > Metazoa > Chordata > Chondrichthyes > Carcharhiniformes > Carcharhinidae > Carcharhinus > Carcharhinus amblyrhynchos. Next base: position 62,875,316 of record NC_137327.1, on the reverse strand, counting down.
AATATGTGCAAGGCACTAGAGGACACTAGAAGCACCAATGCGGAAAGCAAAGATTTTATCAAATGGCATGACAATGTGACAAAACAAATACCAAATTCAGAACAATACCACAACCTTATTGTGCGTAGAACACAATCTAAGACGCAACATAAAGCCCCCCTAACCAGTATTCAGAAAATATACAACAGGTTCCAGCATTGATCACATAACTAAGTTAGGCATGGATAAATGAACTACCAATACTTTTCAGACTTGTAAATTTATCACTTTGATAGCTTATAGCTTATTCAGATAGTGCTATTTTCTTTTGCTGTCTTGAAAATAATCTGATCTTTCAAGGTAAACCTTTAAAGTGACACACTGAAAAAAAAGGAAGATGTTGTGATATGGGGTACATATTCCTTTAAGAAAATGTATCTTAAACTGTAGTCAACGACTACCACCTTGACAGGATGTAATGCATTTGTCCCATGATTTGTATTCAGTCTACAGACAGCAGCAGTAAAGATCAACTGCACTGTACTTAACCTCCCAGTTAACTCCATTTGTATGTAATCTTATCTTTAAATAAAGAACCCATAAAATTGTTCCACTAGTCTTTGGTGTGTGATTGTTACGTCTGCATTGAAGAGAACAGCATTACAGTGCACCTGATCCTCAGTGGTCAAGCTCAGGGTGCGGAAGATTGCTGCTAAGAGTTGCTACAGTGCAATTTATAGATGTAGAACACTGCAACCACATTTTATCAATGGGTCATAGATGGGGTGTCAGTAACTTGATGATGTTGAATATCTTAACTATTGTTGGAACTGTACTTATTCAGGCAAATGGAAAGCATTCCATTATACTCCTGGCTTGTGCTTGCTGATTAAGCAAAAGTATTAAATTAGAGAGTCAGGATGTAAGCCACCTGCTGCAGAATATCCACCTAATCTCGTAACTATAGTATTATGTGGGAAAGTCCAGTGAGGTTTCTGGTCAATGGTAGCCTGAGGATTAAGTTAGTGTCATGGGAAAGTGGTCAGATTGTCTCTCTTGCTGGACAAGGTGCTCAAGTGATGCAAATATAAGTTGTCCCTTATCGGCCCAAGTTTAATGTTGTTCAGGGCTTGATACATATGGGCACATGGAATGAGTTTCAGAGAGAATCGTCCTGGTGAACCAAAACTGGTGTTAGATTATTGGTGAGTGTCACTTGATTATACCGTCAACAATCATTTTTGATTGAAAGTGGGCTGATGTGAAAATGATATACATACTTGGTCGAATATCCAAGGTTGGAAAGGGGAAGGGGGGTGGTCTCCCATTTTATTAAAGCTAACAGCAACCCAGCATAGCAGTGCATTTCTGTTGTCTACCAGAGTGCAGAATAGAGAAGTGGGGAATTGTCAAAGCAGGAAAAGCAGAGCCATTTGTCTGGTGCTGCTGTTCTAGAGTCAGCAGCTTTTAGGGAAGGGCTTTTTGTTCTACCAGCAGACTGCAGACTGAAGTCTGTAGGGATCAGGATGAAAACCCCAAAGTGGACCAACATCAACAGGCCGATACGGCCAGTATTTCATTGCATAGCAATCACCTAGGCAATCCAGACAGCGTCAAGAAAACACATGGCAGCAACTTCTCATCTTCTCGCCAGTCATTCTCCATCTGACAAAACCATTTGAGATTCAAAATGGTTCCACCCTGACCAAGATCCCCTATGGAAACTAGTAGCGGAATCTGGGAGCATCCTTGTTTTAAACTGGCATGAGTCTCCCACAGTCCTGACTGACTTACTCTGAGTGTTGAAGTGGAAAGGCAAAAGCTTCCAGTGTGAAGTTTGTGTGTCACTTCATTAACGCACACAGTTTCTAGATTCAGACATTGTTATTTTAAAATAGCAGATGTATTAAAGGTTGAAATCACACCTTGGAGTCTAACGGATGAGTGTAAATCAGTCACCTGCCTTGTAAATTTTGAACTATAGGCTCTGGAGCTTGTAACCATATCAAAGCATCCAGTAATAAAGGCACAAAGTATTTGAGAACATGAGTTTGTTTAGTGTTTATTCATCATCTCTATCAAATAGTTTACACATTTCCCCATACAGATACAGTGACCTTGAAAAGTACGCTTGAAAGAGAACAGCAATTTCATGCTACCTTTGAAATGACTGTTACCTTAACCTCCTGTTTCTCTACAATTGTGAACGGTCCTTCCATCTTGACGATCAAGGTCAGTGGCAATGAAGACATGTTCTTCAACACAAAAGGCTTACTCTGAGGAACCAGCAGATCATGTTTGGCCTGCAGGGATAAAGAGAAAAAGTCAGTCTTATGGGATACAAACTGCCATGACACAATTGTAATGTACTGACCTACATTGGCTCCTATTAAAACAATGCCTCGATTTTAAACTTCTCTCTCATTTTCAAACCTCTCCATGGTCTCACCAATCCCTACCTCTGTATTCTTCTGTAATCCTTGCAATCCTCCAAGTTATCTGTGTCCCTCTGGCCTCTTGAGCATCATTGATTTTAATCATGCCACTATTGGCATCTGCTGTTGTTGCAAGCTCTTGAATTTCTCTTGAAGGTTCTCCACTCCCGATATCCCATTCCTCCTTTAAAGTGCTCTTTAAAACTTGATTCTTTGATCAAATTTTCAGTAACCTATCTAACATCTCCTTATGTACTTGGTATCAAGCTTTGTTTGTTAACATTCTGTGAAGCATTTTGATCTATCTTACTGTGTCAAGGATGTTCTATATGTACAAATTGCAGCGGTTGTTGAGATGCTTTCAAAAATATTTGCTTTGATTATATATTTTGTATCCTCTATCATTTGGATTTTCTTCTGTCATAATGTACACTAGTTCAATCTCTTTTTGCTATTCAATCCTGGAACATAGGCCAGCTTTGGTCTGATTGCTTCAATTGTTCCTTTAGTCTTTATAGGGAGAATCCAAAGACCTGGATCCATCCCACCATTTTCCCCCAGCATAATAATTTGAAAAAGACCATGACAATTTATGCTAAAAATCCAGTGGTTTTATTTTGTTGTTAATGGTAAGAACAAAAGTTGAATATTCACAAACAAAGTTCAGATTCAATTATTGCAATTCATCTGAGAGGTACTGTAGAGGTGCCAGAAGAAATGTAATTCCTGAGCATCCTGGTTCATACTAACCCTATCATGGATCTGTACCCCTTACAGTCTCTGAATCCTCTTATACACCAAAGTTGTGGGGCAGCAACACAGTGATGGGAAATATTTGGGAGAATACCAGCATGAAGCTATATTGCATCATTCCTTGGTGTCCCCTTATACTCAATTCAGTAGAGTTTCCCTTTTAAGGAAATGGCCACAAAAGGCTTTTACAGCTAAGATACAGAATGCAAAAGAAGAACATCATCTCCTGACAGCTCTGATTCTTTAAAAAACCCATAGTGTGAGCAACAGGCTAGCATGGGGATAGTGATCATTGTATGGTGGAGTTTCTGGTGCAGATGGAGGAGGAGAAAGTGGGTTCCTGGACACGCGTCCTTTGTTTGAACAGAGGGGAGTACGGTAGGATGAGAGAAGAATTGGCGAATGTTGACTGGGGGAGCGCGTTGGAAAGTAGGTCTGCTGAGGAGCAGTGGAGGATCTTTAAGGAGATCTTTCTTGGTGCTCAGCAGAAATTTATTCCGATGATTAAAAAGGACCGTAGGAGGAGAGGTAATAAGCCGTGGATAACGAAGGAGGTGAAGGAAAGTGTTAAATTAAAAGCGGAGGCGTTTAGAGTAGATAAGAATAGTGGGCGAGAAGAGGATTGGGAGAGGTTTAAATGTCAACAAAGATTGACAAAGAAGTTGATTAAGAAGGGTAGGAGAAACTATGAAGCTGGGCTAGCACTTAATATAAAAAAGGATAGCAAGAGTTTTTATAAATATATAAAAAGGAAGAGGCTGGCTAGGGTGAACGTTGGACCCTTAGAGGATGAGAGGGGGGACTTAGTGGTAGGGGATGGGGAAATGGCTGAGGTCTTGAATAACTTTTTTGTTTCGGTCTTCACGGAGGAAGATGTGAATAATTTGCCGGGTGTTAGAGATGGAAAGGTGGTAGGACTGGAGGGTCTCAATGACATTATTGTTACTAGAGAGGCGGTGCTCGACAGACTGGAGGGACTGATTGTGGACAAGTCCCCAGGACCGGATGGAATGCATCCAAGGGTTCTGAAAGAAATGGCGGAGGTGATAGTGGATGCCTTGGTGGTTATTTTCCAAACGCCGCTGGATTCCGGGGAAGTGCCGGAAGATTGGAAAGAGGCTAATGTTACACCGTTGTTTAAGAAGGGTGCCAGGCAAAAGGCAGGGAATTATAGGCCGGTTAGTTTAACGTCTGTTGTAGGTAAAATGTTAGAATCCGTCATCAAGGAGGAAACAGCGAGGCATCTTGAGGGGAATTGCTTGATAGAGCAGACGCAGCACGGTTTCGTTAAGGGGAAGTTGTGTCTGACAAATTTATTGGAGTTCTATGAGGATGTGTCTAGGGCGGTGGATAGAGGAGAGCCGGTGGATGTGGTCTTTCTTGACTTTCAGAAGGCGTTTGACAAGGTGCCTCACAAGAGGTTATTGCAGAAGGTAAGGGGGCATGGAGTTGGGGTAGGGTGTTAGCGTGGATAGAGGATTGGTTGTTGAATAGGAGGCAGAGAGTGGGGGTTAAAGGGTGCTATTCGGATTGGCGGTGGGTGACTAGTGGAGTGCCCCAGGGGTCGGTGCTGGGGCCTCAGCTATTTACCATTTATATAGATGATCTGGAGGAGGGAACCGAGTGTATGGTGTCGAAATTTGCTGATGACACCAAGATTGGTGGAACGGCAAATTGCGCGGAGGGTGTGGAGAGTCTGCAGAAGGATCTGGATAGGCTGGGCAAATGGGCCAGGAAATGGCAAATGGAATTTAATGTTGGCAAGTGCGAGGTGGTCCACTTTGGTAGGAATAATAGTAGGAAGGACTATTACTTACGTGGCGAAAAACTGCAGCAGGCGACGGTGCAGGGGGACCTCGGGGTCCTTGTGCATGAGTCGCAAAAACCCAGCCTGCAGGTGCAGCAGGTGGTCAGGAAGACTAACGGGATGCTGGCCTTCATAGCGAGGCAGATTGAATATAAAAGTAGGGAGGTCTTGCTGCGGCTGTATAGGGCATTGGTGAGGCCACAGCTGGAGTACTGCGTGCAGTTTTGGTTGCTGTACTTACGCAAGGATATTTTGGCCTTGGAGGGAGTGCAGAGGAGGTTTACTAGGCTGATACCGGAGTTGAGGGGGTTGAGCTATGAGGAGAGGCTGAATAAACTAGGCTTGTACTCGTTAGAGTTTAGAAGAATGAGGGGAGATCTCATTGAGACGTATAAGATGATGAATGGGATGGATAGGATAGAGGTGGAGAGACTCTTCCCGCTCAGAAAGGACAGTAGGACTAGGGGGCACAGCCTCAAGATAAAGGGGGGCGGTTTAGAACGGGGTTGAGGAGGAACTTCTTCACTCAAAGGGTGGTGAATCTCTGGAATTCTCTGCCCGTTGAGGTGGTGGAGGCTGCCTTGCTAAATATTTTTAAGACGCGGGTTGATGGGTTTTTGATAAGCGAGGGAATTAAGGGTTATGGGGAGAGGGCGGGAATGTGGAACTGAGACACGGCAGATCAGCCATGATCTTATTGAATGGCGGGGCAGGCTCGAAGGGCTAGATGGCCTACTCCTGCTCCTATTTCTTATGTTCTTATGTTCAATACAGCACACTTCACACTCAGCCAGAGGAAGCAAACTGTCAATGAAAACAATTCACACAAAATGGCTAGATGTCTGTGCTATTTATCACTGTTTGACAAGACTTTCATTGGAATAGATTCAAATACTGGATTTCTGTCGTAAAGATAAAAGAATAATGAAAAGTGAACTTTTTTTAAAAAAATGCAGCTAAAAGGCTTCAACTTTTAATAACCAAAGAACGAGTTTAATTCCAAGGTTATGACTGCTCCAGAAACAGTTTGTTAAAAAATACAATTTGGACCATATCCAAAATTAGCTGAGGACGTCAAAAGACCTCAGTGACTGAAACCAAGCAATGATCTGAAACAGGAGGACAGCCAAATGGAATCAGCCAAAATATACATGCTCACCCCAACTGAGCCAAAAAGAACAGGAAAAGGGCTGATAAATAACATCTGACATGGGAGGGTAGCAAATGCAATGGTGGGTTGGAAGGGCAAGCTTCAATCCACTTTGCTAGCAAAGCAATGCAGACCAGCTGACTGCAAAATTTTCAATGACAACTTTGTCAATGTGGCAACCTTGTCAGAACAGTTTCTCACAGAACATGGCTGGGTTTTGAAAAATTAAATCTTTTACAGCTTTACAGAAGATTGATTTTTGGTCTTATTTTCAAATTCAATATAATCTTGAATCAACCTCACTGAACTCCATTCCAGCCCAGCCAGCAAGGAACAGTTGGGAGATCGACCACACTTTTCAATGGAGGGTCAGGAGGAGGAAAGTCCCCAAATGCTAAGTTCCTCATCTCTCTAAATGCTTGTGCCAGGGGGAGGGAGGGAGGGAGAGAGAGACAGACAGACAGACAGAGAGAAAGAAAGAGACAGAGAGAGAGACAGGGCAAGAGTTCTCATCATAAACCAGCTGGTCTCCTCCATGCTGTGGTCCCGGCTGGTCACTTTGACCCCTCCCCCGGCTTTGTCACAAACATGCAGAAGACCCTCATGCGGTTCTTCTGGGACAATCGACTGCACTGGGTCTCTGCAAAGGTTCTGCATCTCCCACTTGAAGAAGGCAGCCAAGGTCTGGTGTGCCTCCGCACCCAGGTAGCGACCTTCCGCCTCCAGACCCTGCAGAGATACCTTTACGTCAAGCCTCTTCCACGCTGACGTATTTCTTCTGCCATTGCATGGCCACAATTACGACATGCAGCTCCTGCATATCAATCTGGGGTGTATTCTGACCTCCTTGCGGGAGTTACCCATCTTTTACCAGGATCTCCTCATGGTCTGGAACGCAGTCCGTGCAAGAGCCACTGCTCAGGAATCCGCACCTCCAGCCCGACAACTTCAGGTGGCTGGCAGAGAGGAGGGCCGTGGGTGCCAGAGTGTCCAGGATCGGAACGTGCTGGACGGAGGAGGAGCAGGCTGGCTGAGACCCCACGTGCTGGCTGAGCGCGCAGGGCTGGCCGTCTGGCGCGCGGCCAAAGCCATCCGAGACCTTAGGATGGTCGTGCTCGGCCCCGAGTGTGCACGTGGTCTTGAGGCAGCGCAGGCATGCGGTGGGATCCCACCCGAATGTTCCCCTGCTCGGACGGAATTTCACAGGGTATATAAAGAAACAAACTCAACTTACATGAATTATAATTGGAATGGGAGTCTTTACAGCTAATCATGTCTTAAAGGTACAGGTAATGACTGGAGAGCACAGTACATACTCTTGCAACTCGGCCAACGTTGTCTACCTGATACACTGTGGGGAAGGATGTCCTGAGGCATGGTACACTGGGGAGACCACGCAGACACTTCGACAACGGATGAATGAACACTGCTCGACAATCACCAGGCAAGACTGTTCTCTTCCTCTTGGGGAACACTTCAGCAGTCACGGGTATTGGGCCTCTAATCTTTGGGTAAGCGTTCTCGAAGGCAGCCTTCATGACACATGACAGTGCAGAGTCACTGAGCAGAGACTGATAACCAAGTTCCGCACACATGAGGATGGCCTCAACCGGGATCTTCAGTTCATATCACACTATCTGTAAGCCCCACAACTTGCCTGGGCTTGCAAAATCTCACTATCTGTCCTGGCTGGAAACAATACACATCTCTTTAATCTGTGCTTAACACTCTCTCCACTCACACTGTCTGTGCCTTTCAGACTTGATCAGCTTAAAGACTCACATTCCAATCATTATTCATGTAAATTGAGTTTGTGCCTTTATATGCCCTGTTAGTGATCAGAACTCCCACCCATCTGATGAAGGATCAGCCAGTTCCAAAAGCTAGTGGCGCTTGCTACAAATAAATCTGTTGGACTTTAACCTGATGTTGAGACTTCTTACTGTAATTACCCCAGTCAAATGCTGGCATCTCCACATCATGCGTACAGATAGTCATTAGAGGTTTCCAAACTGGAAACAGGCCCTTCGGCCCAACTTGTCCATGCCACCATTTTTTTAAAACCACTAAGCTAATCCCAGTTGCCCGCATTTAACCAATATCCCTCTATACTCATCTTATCCATGTAACTATCTAAATGCTTTTTAAAAGGTAAAATTGTACCCGTCTCTACTATTACCTCTGGCAGCTTTTTCCAAATACTCATCCTGTATGAAAAGAATTGCCCTTCCGGACACTTTTGTATCTCTCTTCTCTCACCTTAAACCTAGACTCCCCTACCTTTGGGAAAAGAACAGTGCCCCTCATTATTTATAGACCTCTATAAGATCACCCCTCAGCTTCCTAACACTCCAGAGAAAAATTCCCAATCCATCCAGCCTCTCCTTATAACCCAAACCGTCAAGTCCCAGTAGCATCCTAGTAAATATTTTCTGCACTCTTTCGACTTTAATAATATCCTTTTTATAATAGGATGACCAGAACGTCACACAGTATTCCAAGTGTGGCCTTATCAATGTCTTGTACAAATTCAAGTCCCATTTCCTGTATTCAGTGTTCTGACCAATGAAACCAAACTTGCCGAATACCTTCTTCACCACTCTGTCCACCAGTGACTCCACTTTCAAGGAGCTACGAACATGTACTCCTAGATCTCTTTGTTCTGTAACTCTTCCCAATGCCCTACCATTGACTGAGTAAGTCCTGCCCTGGTTCAATCTATAAAAATGCGTCATCTCGCATTTGACTAAATTAAACTCCATCTGCCATTCCTCAACTCACTGACTCAATTGATCAAGATCCCGTTGCAATTGGAGATCACTTTCTTCACTGTCCACTATGCCACCAATCTTGGTGTCATCTGCAAACTTACTAACCTTGCCTCCTATATTCTCATCCAAATCATTAATATAAATAACAAATAACAGTGCCCCAGCACTGATCCCTGAGGCACACCACTGATCACAGGCCTCCAGTTCGAAAAACAACCCTCTATAACCACCGTCTATGTCTAGCTTCTGTCTATGTATAGTGTAAATAAAATAACTCGGTGATGGGATTTTTGCCTCCATGCAGTTATTACAGAAACCCAGCGGCACAATAGCCTTTGCCGATGAATGAAGTTCCAATTATCCAATTTAAAGAAAATCTATGACACAGAAAGAGGTAAATTGACTTATTGTGCCCCTTTCACTAAAGAAAAAACTATTCAGACATAGAAATCATAGATATCGTAGAAAAGTTATGCAATTGGACACTATTATTTTGTTTGGATATTTTTGTCATCACAGTTCCTATTTTTGACCCTTTTTTGCTATATACTAACATTTTTTACTTGTTTCTCTTTTGGATAAATAACACTTTTCTAAAATAATAGACATAATAAAAGTCAATGTATGTGGTGGAGATAGGGGGGCTTATGTGGGGAGTGGGAAGGGAGAGTTCTGTTCTGATGAGGTGGTGTCGGTGGGGGGCTTCAACGCTGGTGGAGTCGGGTGAGGAAGAAAGTAGGGCGCTCCATGTCGAGTGCTGCCCCAGTCATTTAAAAATGAAGTTGCTGATTGGATGGACTCTCAGATCATGAGACCCACCTCTTTCTTTATTTTTTTGCCAAAGTGTTTTAGAATACTGCAGAAAACCTGGCAGCGCAGCTGAAGGGCTGTCCTTGCCCCCCCCAGCCCCCACACCATCCCCAAGATGACACCTTGCCAAAAAATGACAAAATTCCACCCATTGTTCCAAGTTAAGATTGTGAGTGGCTTAGAGGGAAACTTGGTGCTGGTGTCCTCATGTGTTTGCTTGTCTTGTCTTTTTAGGAGATAAAGGTCATGGGTTTGGAAGGTGCTGTCTTAGGAGTTTTAGCACATTGCTACACTGCATCATGCAGATGATATGCACTGAAGCTACTATGTGTCAGTGGTGGAGGCTGTTTAAGGTGATGAATGTGGTAGCAATCAAATGGGCTGCTTTGTTCTGGATGGTGTCAAGTTTTCTGAGTGTTGCACGTACATTCATCTGTATAAGCAGGGTGTATTCCATCACACTCCTGGCTTATACTTTGCAGATATGGACAAGCTTTGGGGAGTAAAGAGGTGAGTTACTTTCCTGCTATTTTAGCCACAGTACTTCTTTTGCTGGTCCAGTTCAGTTTCTGGTTATTGGTAACCCCCACGATATTGAAAGAAGGAAAATCAGAAATGGTAATGCCACTGAGTGTCAAGGAATGATGTTAGATTTTCTCCTGTTGGAAATGGTCATTGCCTGGCACTTGTGTAATGTGAGTACTACTTGCCACTTATCAGCCCAAGTTTGAATCTTGTCCAGGTCTTGCTGTCTTTGAACATGGAATGCTTCAATCTGTCAGAATTTATGAATAATGTTGAACATTGGGCATTCAGCAAACATCCCCACTTCTAACACTATGACAGAGTGATGCTTGTTAATGGAGCTGCCAAGATGTTGCGCCTATAACACTACAGTGAGGAATTCCCACAGCAATGCCCTATGACAAGGTGATTGGATTCCAATAACTGCAATCATCTTCCTTTTGAGTTAGGTAGGACTCCAACCAGTGAAACATTTTTTCCTCTGATTCTCAGTTTTGCTAGGTTTCCTTACTGCTTTGATGTCAAGGGCAGTCACTCTCACCTCTCCTCTTGAACACAACTTTTTTGTCTATGTTTGGATCTTGATTATAATGAAGTCAGGCACTGAGTGACCCCAGCAGAGCCCAAACTGAGTGTTATCACTTTGCTAATGATCAAGATGAGACTGATGGGGCAGTAACTGCTAAGATGGATTTGTCCTGCCTTTGGACAGGACATACTTAAACAATTTTCCATATTGCCAGCAAGATGACTTGTAGCTATATTTGAACAGTACTTGAATAGCCCAGCTGGGGGCACAGCTAGTTCTGGAGTGTAAGTCTATTGCTGGAAAATTCTCAGGACCCATAGCCTTTGTAGTATCTTGATATCATGTGGAACAAATCAAATTGGCTGAAGACAGGCATCTGTGGTGCTGGGAACCTCAGGAACAGCAAAATAGATCATCCACTTGGCATTTCTGGCTGTAAATATTTGCAAATGCTTTAGCTATGTCTTTTGCATCGATGTTCCAGGCTCTTCCATCATTGAGGTTAGGGATATTTGTAGAGTTTCTTCCTTCATTTGTTTAATTGTCCACCACCATTCATGACTGAATGTGTGGCAGGACTAATAAAGCTTCGATCTGATCCATAGGTGGAGTCTCTTAGCTTTTTCTCATGCATGCTGCTTCCATTGTTTGTCATGCAAATAGTCCTGTGTTGTAGCTTCGTCAAGTTGACACCTAATTTTTAGGTATTCTTGGTTCTGTTCCTGGCATGCCCTCCTCCGTGAGTCTGGAGTCACATGCAGACCAGACTAGGTAAGAACTGCAGATTTCCTTCTCTGAAGGACATATAGTGAACAAGGTGGGATATTACAACAATTGACAATATGTTCCTGGTCACTATGATTGAGACAGACTTTATCTTGCAGATTTATTAATTGAATTAATATTTCACCAGCTTCTATGGTGGGATTTAAACCCATATCCACTGGAGTATTAGCCTGGACCACTGGGTTACTCGTCCAGCAACATTATCACTGGTTCTATCTTGTGACCAATTGATATCAAGCTAGTTTGTTGTTTGTTTTCAATGTTTTACCTGGGTTGGATTTGTGGGGTGTTATCGGACAACAAATTTTTTGAAATTGGGCACACAAAATGGAAGCAAGCTAAAGTTACCCTCAGAGCTCTCCACTAAAAATCACAAAGTAACAGACACCAATCAGTAGGCAAGAGCATGCTTTTAGAATGCAAATGAGGGCTAGCACATAAGGGAAGCTGGACAGGATGCCACCTACAGGAACTAAATCTCCACACTATCAAAATCAGCACCTTTAAAACAGTCAAACAACCCATGGAGACACCTAAAATTAGCATAGTTAAGGAAACATTCCTGGCCCCTCAAAACCTCTTTTGAGATCAATGACACACCTATGGTTCAAATTCTGGAGATTCTAGACTATTAAATAACCAATCAGGCAAACAATTAACACACACCTAAAACAATTTCCTCAACACATGGAAACATCGAGACAGGATGGCTAAGGTCGAGTACGGTAAACAAAGTATTAGCAATTGAATCGCATACTGCACTGAAGTTCAGGTATAACTATAGCCTGCTGCGAGGGATGGGCAGAGCGCTTTCAGGACAGTCCAATTGTATGTCCTGACTGCGCTTCTCCGTCGACGTAAAGAAAATAAAGCTGCGCCATTATTGAACTTCACCCTGAGTCTGTAGTGGTCGTTTTGCCCACTCGCGCTGACAGGGGAAAAGTTAAGATTCTGTAGTAACTCAAGTCAGCTATAACTACAAAAACACAGGAGGTGAGGCTATCCCTTCAAGTAAAAAAATAAGGTTTATGTGCTCTCTCTTTGTCTTGAAATTGTATCAGGGAACATGATATACATATACATGATATACATGAAGAACCAAATTCTAGAAATTGCTTTTATTCTATCTTAGAACATTAAACAAATCCTAAACAACAGGATATGTGTCAATAGAAAACAATACAAAATCATATTATAGAAAAACCAGAAAATAATACAACACTGTTGTAGAAAAACTTGTTTATTTCAAGTCTCAGTTGGTGGTAAGTAAAGCACAAACAGTAAATATATTTAGTTTCAATTACCTTCTCCACTTGGAAGTTTAACAGCTTTGGTGAAAGTTCCAGAATGGGGGCAATGAATTCGCAGTGTACATTCACTCTCATTATTCTCTCCTTGCCAGACTGCTTACCAATAATAGCTTCACATATTAGCTGTCCATGCACAACCTAGAGAGAAACAAATGACCAATGAGAGGCTGTCAGTCTAATCAAAAATGATAGGAGATTCCGGCATAAACAACTTGGAGTTAACCATATGGAATTCACTGAATTTTGGATTCAAAGACATGGAAATTTGAGTGTTTTGAGACTCCGAGGGCATGAACACAGGCCTAAGTCCAATATGCAAGGGTTGCTGTCATTGATATTGCCCGCGAAGATTTCTGTGACCTGACTCTTTTGCAATTTTTTTTAACCAGGACTTCCAATCCTGCTGAATCATCGAAAGATCAGTGCAGACATTCATAGGGAAAATATCCAGCCCAAGAAAAGACAGGCAAGAACAGGAGACACTTCTTTTTTGTGATAACAGTTTTTAAAGGTCTAAGTCTTCAGTGGTTAATGAGTGACTGTGTGGGTGAGGAGATGAGGTGGGTGGGTCAGGTTGGGTTAGGAGGGGGAATTGGGCAGTCAGTTGTGATGCTCAGTTCAGTTACACTGCCAGTTCTCAAATTAAGCAAATATTAATCAGCCTAACATGTCCAAAATAAGTATCCAAGTAACTCCTGTGTGTTTGGCCCAAGTCACCGACACAGATCTCAATACCAGAGAACTGTGCAGAATTTCCTGGCAACGGGTATACAAAAGGAAAAGTTGTGAACTTAATAGAATCTTAGAAAAGCCACACTGGGAGAATGGTATGCAAATGTGAATTCTATAGAAAAGCTGTAAAACAGTGGGTACAGTAAACATTCACTAAAATGCTGTCTTGGATGAAGGAATGCAAATAAAAATAAAACTTAAAGCTGGAGCTGTTTTCACTTGAACAGGTGAGCTGATGAGATGATTTCAGAAAGAAGTGAAGAAGGGGTTTAAAACACAATAAATAGAAAAAGAATGTGAATAAAGGACAGAACTCTCCCAAAAAAAATTCTAAGTGTCAAATTCATTGGGAAACTGGAGTAATTCACACTTTTTTTCAGTAGGAGTACAGACCAGGATCTCCCACACTCCGTGCAACACAGAGGCCACCAGCCAGAATATCATTAGATTTCAGCCTTGGAGTCTGAAACCAGCGTACGCACAGTGGCCCTGAACTATCAGCCTCCCATTTGATGAGCAGTTCAATTGCTGACCAGCCCAGGGCCCCCACACTGCTGACCCCCCTCCCCAGTGGCCCAATAGCAGTCCCCCCGACCATTCCCAAGCCTCTCTCCCATCCAGGATCCCGATCTCCAACACAACTTTCATCCCTCACAGTGCCAATCATCTCCCTGGCAGACCTCCACCCCACCCTGGAAGATTTCCCACACTACCCCTCCCCAGCAGACCCACCCACACCTCTTGGGGAAATTCTCCCATCCCCTCCTGCAGATATTCCCCACCCCCCCCCCCAAGCCTGTCCCAACTGCTGGCCTCCCTCCTACCCCCATCGATCCCAATGCAGGGTGTCAGTGGGACACCTCCACCCTCACCAACACTGCCTTGGGTAGTGTCAGGAGGCACAGGCTGGCACTGCCAGGGTGCCCATGTCTAGGGAGCACCCCGACACACTGGGGGGCCACGATTGTTCCCCTTCACTCCAGCCACTAGCTCCCTGAAAGTGGAGAGCTCAGGCGGGGTGGGGGAGACTAGCAGGCTCAGAGAATTCAGTCCCTGACCCACTGACAGCATTTAATGACATGTAAAATCTACGCAGCAGATCGCATCAGAAATCCAACACTGAGAGACGCTAGTGAGGTGTGAACGCTCACAGGAATCCTGCAAATTGCTTCCTGCATAATTCTCTCAGCCTGCTACACTAAAACATTGGCACAGTGGACAGAACAATCACTTCCAAAGTGCCTAGAATAAGGGGGACAAAGAAACCCGATTAATTACTTGACATATACAACAGAGAGCAGATAAAGCCTTTGTTACATAGAGGAAAGCACTAGAAGAATTAATGAAAGCTTGTTAACATTTAATCAGAGATTAGACAGATTGTACAACAAAAAGGGAATGAAGGAATATAGAGATAAAATGAGATTAAGACCATGTGGGCCAGTGCAGTGGTGAGCACTGCTGCTTCACAGCACCAGAGGCCCGGGTTTGATTCCTGGCTTGGGTCACTATCTGTGGAGTTCCCATGTTTTTCCGGTGTCTACATGAGTTTCCTCCAGGTGCTCTGATATGCTGGTTAGGTGCATTGACCTGAAAAGGCACCAGGCTGTGGTGACTTCATTGCAGTGTTAATGTAAGTCTTATTTGTGACTAATAAATTGTGACTTTAACTTTTAACTTTGACTTAGTTCCTCAATGCCAGGTTAAATGCCAACATAGACTACCAACAGGAACCAGATGTAATGGCCATACTGCTGGGAATGGAAGCCAGTGAAGTCCCCAGATGGTCAGGGGCAGTGCCAGCTTGGCACACCAGCACTGCCCACCAGGGCCGTTACAGGGGAAGGTGGGGGGAGCTCCGTGGTGGAGGGGGAAAGGGAGTACTTTGCATTGGGGTGGGTCAGCCAAGACAGCGATAGGAGGAGGACAGGGAGGCGGAGGACAATGGATCTACCAGTGCACTGTATAGACTATGTACACACAGGACACTGGGAGATCAAGGCACCTGCACAACAGTGCCCCTTGCAGCAGTGGCTTCCCAGTGAGAATGGGCTCCGCTCCTCCCCCTATTGCCAAGAATCACATGGGCTTTTTTTCTAAGTGCTGTACAATTGTGACTGGGAGCTTGCCCAAAAAATTGGCGTGATTCTTTCCTCTTTCACACTTGTTCTGCACTAGAATTTTTTTGGGAAGACCGCCCCCACTATTTTTTTAAGCTCAAGGCAAATCATCTGCAGACAACCCAATCACAGTATGGTCAATATTGAAATATACAGTGCCTACAATACACAAGCACACAGTACAGCAGGTAATCCAGAGTGTCCTTGGGTTTTACAGCTGACTTCAGTTATTAAAAGCTCTCATCTGTGAGCATTTCCCAAGGAAGTTATGATTGAGCTCTGCTTAAATCAGGACAATGAATATCTGGAGACCATCACCGTTCATTTACTCGTGTTGGAATAGGTACAACAAGCTGATTGCAACCTAACATATCGTTCATAACCATTTGTTGCAAAGGGCCACTGCTATAAAACAGGAAAAGAAAGGAATCAACAGCACAGTAATAATAGTGGAGGAGGCGGTTTCAATTGCGCTAATATTAACAGGAATAATTCACTGTAAAATGTATATAGGGTGTAGAATTCTTTAAATATATCCAGTAGTTTTTTAACCAGTACATAGCAAGCCCAATAGAGGCTAGTTTTCAAGAATTAAGTAGGACACATGGAAGGGGTACGCACGGGAGAGCATTTTGGTAGTAGTGATCATGATTCAGTTAGACTTAGAATAGTTATGGAAAAGAATAAATACAGACCAGCAGAATTTTTGGTTTCCTGCCTCACCACTTAAGGAGTCAGCAGGAAACACAAACCTGCCGATCATGGCACAGCCACAACAATTTAACATTCAAAGGAATGTTAAATCACTGGAGACAGTGGGTGTGATTTTTTTCAAAAAAATTCTGAGGGCACAATCTTATGAAAAAAATTTTAAGTGTTGAATGAGTAAAAAAACGAGAGAATTTCACACTTGTTTTTTTAGGCAAGTTTAAAAATGTAATCTTATGGAATTAGTGCAAAAATGAGACACAATGTGACTCTCACCAGCAAAGTGAGGGGGTGGAGCCTTGCTTCACCAAAGTAGCCAGCTGCTGAGCTTGAGGGTCACCATTATGCATGCACCCACATCTCCCAGTGTACTGGAAGATCGCGTGCCACCCCCACTACACGTCCCCAGGGACATCACCTCCCCGCTCCCCTCCCCCCACCCCCCATGGACATCATCTCTGCCTCCCAAGGATATCGGGCCCCCCCACAGACATCAGCCTCCCCCCATGGGCATTGGGCCGTCCCACACAACTGATCTCTCCCATTTGCAAAGTTCCTTCTCTCCCTCCTATCCAATCGCCCCTGTCAGCAGAGTTCCTTCCTGTTGCCCACTCTCCTCAATCAGCACCCTTGCAGAGCTCCCCCCCATCATCATCGCTGCAGAGTTCCTCCTCGTGATCACAATCCCTGAAGAGGTCCCCCTTCATCCCTAATCACCATGCCTGCAGAGCTCCCCCCCTCCCACCTCCCCATAACCACCCTTGCCGAGTTCTCCCCAACACACCTCAGCAAAGATCCCCCTCTCCTCCCCTAATGTTGCACCTGCAGAGTTCCTCCCTTTATGCCCCTTCCCCCCAATCAGCACCCCTGCAGAGATTCCCTCCTTCCCCATCACTAGCCCTGGAAAGTTCCCCTTGCCCCTCCCACTGATTGCAACAAAGCAGCCTCCACTGTTTCTCACTGGAATAGAACCTCCGTCACGGGACTCACCCAAACTGTCTGCAGTTGAACTCCCTTAACAAGAGAGCTCAATATAAACTCTAACAATGGACACACTGACAGCCACGCCAGGGAGATAGCACCTTGAAGAACTGTTCCAAGATTTACCAAGAGAGAGCTGGGCCATCTGGTATATACAATGGAAGGGAGGAGGGACACATTTCTACCACCCCCCCGCGCCCCGGACAGATGACAAGGCAGTGGTTGGGAAGGTAATGGGGCCTGGGAGTCAGTGGCAGTAGCAGTCAGTGCCTGTCACCGGTACATAGGGCTGGCCACCAGTACCAGAACAAAATTAATGACCAGGCGGCAAGGGTGAGCATCCATCCCATCCTGGTATCAGTCCGATATGCCATGCCTGCAATGTCCATCCACCCCTTGATGCCCTTACACCTACCTCCAACTGCTCTGGCACCTCACCCCCCAGCCCCACTGTCACAACCACTGCTCCAACTGACCCCTCCCAAATGTTCCCAATCCCAACACCTTCGACACCCGTGTTCCTGCAGCCATCGCATTTTCAATCCCGCTTTGGTCCCTACAGTAAAAGATAGTAAAAACCCAGCTTGCAGGTGCAGCAGGTGGTCAGGAAGGTGAATGGGATGCTGGCCTTCATAGCGAGGGGGATTGAATATAAAAGTAGGGAGGTCTTGCTGCGGCTGTATAGGGCATTGGTGAGGCCGCAGCTGGAGTACTGTGTGCAGTTTTGGGCGCCGTACTTACGCAAGGATATTTTGGCCTTGGAGGGAGTGCTGAGGAGGTTTACTAGGCTGATACCGGAGTTGAGGGGGTTGAGCTATGAGGAGAGGCTGAATAAATTAGGCTTGTACTCGTTAGAGTTTAGAAGAATGAGGGGAGATCTCATTGAGACGTATAAGATGATGAATGGGATGGATAGGATAGAGGTGGAGAGACTCTTCCCGCTCAGAAAGGATAGTAGGACTAGGGGGCACAGCCTCAAGATAAAGGGGGGTCGGTTTAGAACGGAGTTGAGGAGGAACTTCTTCACTCAAAGGGTGGTGAATCTCTGGAATTCTCTGCCCGTTGAAGTGGTGGAGGCTACCTCGCTAAATATTTTTAAGACGCGGGTTGATGGGTTTTTGATAAGAGAGGGGATTAAGGGTTATGGGGAGAGGGCGGGAATGTGGAGCTGAGCCAAGACAGATCAGCCATGATCTTGTTGAATGGCGGGGCAGGCTCGAAGGGCTAGTTGGCCTACTCCTGCTCCTAATTCTTATGTTCTTATGTTCTTATAGCTAAGATGGTGATGAGCTACCAGGCTTACGAATCCTCACTTCCTTTGAGGAGGGAGACCTGGATCTGGTGGGGGAGGTCAAGGACAGGATCATAACTGAAGTGAGCATTCTCCAATCCTTCATTCATAGGACATATCTCAAGTAAGTGGCATGCTGCCAAGATACCTTCCCTTGGGCTGAACATTGTCTCCTTCGTTTCAAGAAATGATCCCAATGCACCTGGCCCATCTGGCATCACCATTCTGCCTGCTGTTTCCAGTGAGATGTCACAGGACACCTCAGAGGAAGGGCCCAAAGAAACCTCTGAAATCAGCACCAGTCAGTCAACACAGGCATCCACCACACAACCCACAAATGCAGATTCTGGTGGGACAGGTTAGTGGTGAGGCTTCTGGTCACTACCTGGTGCACAAGAC
Organism: Carcharhinus amblyrhynchos; assembly: GCF_965287045.1. Classification (NCBI taxonomy): domain Eukaryota; kingdom Metazoa; phylum Chordata; class Chondrichthyes; order Carcharhiniformes; family Carcharhinidae; genus Carcharhinus; species Carcharhinus amblyrhynchos. The sequence goes on along the minus strand of NC_137327.1, from coordinate 62,856,230 downwards.
ATAGCTGTTGATGTGCATCAGGTGGAGGTGGAAATGTCCTACCCTTTGGCATGTGGAAGCTGCAGGAGGCAAGGACTCAGCTGGTCTCAAGCTAGGTGCTGGGCCGCTACAATTAGTTCTCCTTAAGTTGTTGGAGATGCAGGAGGAGAGCCAGGGAATGCAGGAGAGGCTGTCGGCAACAATGCAGCAACCGTGAGGATATTGGGAGGAGTCCCACAGCCTTCAGGTGCAGAGCATAGTGCCAGAACAGCTTGGTACCCAGGCCAACCTGCAAGCGTCAAGCCTGAAGAAGGGAATAGTCCCAATAGTCAGAGTCCAAGGCATGGCTGAGACACAGATGGGCCATGGCTGAGAAGCCCAGTCTCAGACAGCATTTGCGGCTGGCATCGAGAGCGAGGCCCAGACTGAAACCGCCATAGCAAAGGGTTTGCATACTGTGGAGCAACACAGTTGGGCCTCCATGCCTGGTATTTGATGCCAGGGCTTCTGGAGCTCAGTCCAACTACTCCGCCATCCCATGAAGTGACCCAGGGGGCCATTGGAATCCAGAAGGAGGAAGCCTTCCACTCGGGACACTCCAGCCATCGCAAGGCCTTCCAACTGTCCTTTTCCAGCACCAGTGCCTCTCAAGGGTGGTGAGATTAACAGGGTATCACTGTGCCACCAAAAAGTTGACTGGGACTCTCCAGGTCCCAGCCTGTTATGCCTTTCATGCCATGACCAAGTCACAGCAGACCACGGTTGAGGGGCTTGGTTGCATCATGGAGTCACAGTGGCCATGATTGCAGGCTTCAAGAGCATGGCCCAGTCACAGCAGCCATGGCTGACAGGCTGCAGAATTGGCCCAGTCTCAGACAGCATTTGTTGCAGGCATCGAGAGCTAGTCCCAGACTGAGATGGCCATAGCAAAGGGCTTGCATACCATGGATGCCAAGGGCATCACAGGCGATGGGGCATGGAATGCAGCTGACCACTGCCACCACAGGGATATATCCTGGATGTAGCACTAGGCCACGTGGTTAAGAAGTTGTAGGGTCATAAAGAGGGCATCTCTTTTGGACAAAACAAATGAACTCAGGGACAAAGCAAGAAGATCCTCGAAGAATCCGGGATGTCCACACTCAAGAAAATGCAGCTGGCATGCATGCTCGTGGGTGGCGTGCCCACACACGCGTGATATTCATTCTGTGGTCCCAGACTATCAGCACGTTCAGGGAATAGAACCCCTTTCTATTAATTCAGCACACTGTCTGACTGTACGGGGACCACAGGGTGGCATGCATGCCTTTACAAACCCCCTGCACATGGAGCATGCCAGCAATGGCGGCGAAGCCTACAGCCCAGGCTTCCTGTTGGGCCTGGTCCTCATTGAACTGGATGTAATTGCCAGCCCAGACGAACAAGGCATTCATGATCTTACTGATGCACTTGTGCATTGAGGGCTGCGGGATGCTGCAGATGATCCCACTAGATGCCTGGAAAGACCCGCTGACATAGAATTATAGGACCACCTCGGGTGTTGGAAGGTGACAGAGTGAGAGAAGCAATTAGTAAGGTTCTTCATCCCAGGTCCCTCCTCCCTCCCAACTGTCAGTGTCCCTTCTGGAACCTGCAACCCAACACCATGCCAGTGCCATGCGTCACTTCAATGGGTTGCCTGCCATTGACAGATCCTCACCACAGCGGGCAGGGAGAGCATAAGGGTGACTGTGCAGGGATCCCAGTGGGGAACCCTTGAAGCAGTGGCATGACTGGACCCAACTGTATGGCTGGTGCAGTGGCTTCCAAGAATGGTTAGCAGTTCAGACAGACAATAGTGAGGTACTCTTGTGACTATCAAAGGATGGGTTCCCATCAAGGGCAGCACTGCAGAATCCAAGCAGTGTGAGGAGCCATGTTAACACCTCGTGAGTTCCCTTGATTGGAGCAGCAGCTGCTACATTGTTAATGGGGTCAGGGATGGAATGTCCTTGAGAAACAATAGAGCCTGTCCAGCAAATATGAGTGATATTCATGGGGTTGGTCAACATTATGTGGAACCTTTTGGGGGTCGGTCCACAGCCAAGGGGAATGTGGGCAACAGGAGCCCTGAGCCAGTGACAACCCCCAACCTGAGGGCCCCCAGATCAGTATGAGCCCCACCAAACCCCAGCACTTACACAAACCTCCCACCCCATCACTCCTCACTTCACCTCCTTGCTCTTCTTCATTACGCCTGCACCTAGCTCAGACCTTTATGGACTATCTGTGAGTTGCAACAGCCGAGAGGTGGGAAAGGTATAGGAGGGCAGAAACGGCTGTGCCGATCTCACTAATGATATTGAAATACACATCAATAGGCTTAATGACCATTCCAGGCATGAAACATTTCACACCAGGGAAAAGTGGCTGAGAAGAGACCAAACTGGTTGATATCAGGCTCAAATCTGAATTTTTTTTGATCTTGGTCTATTTTCCTGCCTCACTATGCTAAATGACTAGCGCAGCAGAACAGAAAGATTAAATGTCAGGGTCTGACTGAAAACCAGTATATTTCTCTCCAGAGAAATAGGCAAGTTTTCTCTCCAGGCACCTTGTCAAAAAAAAGCAGGGGGCCATGTTTTTACCGTCATTTTGAGGGCGGGGCCTAAACACGATGGTAAAGCTGGCCACGCAGCGATCGAGCTGCCATTTTTAAAGGGCACCCCAATCAGGCAAAGAAATAACCTGCCCCCACCACCACAAAGGTCTCAGGGGCACCCCACCATGATCAACACCAGAATCTCCTCCCACCAATGGTCATTACCAGCATCTCCCTCTCTCCTCCCCACGATAAACACATGCCTCTAAATGAGGCTCAATCAGGCTCACTCCAGCACTGCCCCATAACATAGGTTGGCACTGCTATGTTGGCAAAGTGTCAAACAGGCATTGCTTGGAACAGTGCGCAGGCATGTTCCTCCTCTTTGGGGGCTATACTCACCTTTGCACCCACAGGGGGACCCTCATGACAGGTTTAAATCTGAGTGAATCTGTTTGTAAACCTCACCAACATGGAATCACAGGCAGAATTTTCTCCAGAAGTTTCTAAATATCAATTAGGGAGAATAGTGAAGTGATCTATACAGGTCTTTCGGGCACATTCAGCATCACGATCTTTCAACACTTAGTGCACTGTAAGAGTCTGCATGTGGAACATGTCAACAAGGAAGATCCAGGTGTGTGCCACATCCCAAGTGCCCACAGCTGTGTGCCATTAAGCAGGGGGTGCTGCATTTAAACACTAACAATGCATCCACAGTCAGTCACACCAGGAGAATGGCAGCCCAAAGAATAGCCCCATGATTCATGGAGGGGAGCGTTAGGATGGCTGCTGGACGCCATGGAAGAGAGGTGGGCTATCTTGTACCTCAGAGGGCAGAGGAGAATGGATGACAATGGCAGACAGATGTGGTAAAACAGAAATAAATCCCTCAATGTAAGTTTAAAGTCCAAACAGGTTTATTTGTAGCAAAAGCCGCAAGCTTTAGGGACAGCCTGTCCCTTCGTCAGGTGGCTAGGAGTTCCCTGACGAAGGGACAGGCTGTCCTGAAAGCTTGAGACTTTTGCTACAAATAAACCTGTTTGGACTTTAAACTGGTGTTGTGGGATTTCTTTCTGTTTTACCCCAGTCCAATGCCGGCATCTCCCCAGACAGATGTGGGACAGCAATGCACCTAGGATGCGGTAGTCAGTGCCCGTCCAATGCTGCAAAAAAATTAATGACCTCATTTGGGCAGCAGGGGATTGTCCATCCCATCCAGATTACCCCCACCCCCCAAACCAAGAGTCACCTGACTCGAAACATTGGTTCTATCTTCTCTCCATGGATGCTGTCAGATCCTTTGAGATTTTGTAGCATTTTCTGTTCTTGTTTCGTTATAATAGGTCTCTGCTTCAGTTTCAGGCCTCCACATTGGCATCATCAGCCATGGCCTCAGCAGGTAGCCCATGTCTCCAATGAGCCATCTAGACAGCCTGGGGTGGTCCTCAAAGCTACATCCTGCAAGATGTAGCTGTCATGCTCACTCGCCGGTTGCTGTGCACAGAGTGCAAGGTGGTCAGCAGGTGTTCATGTACTGTCTGCATGTTCACAAAGTAGAACCCTTTCCTGTTCATAAAAGGCACTCCTTTATTCCGTGGGGCCCACTTGTACATGGGGCATCCCGGCGATGGTGGCAAAGTCTGCAGCCCAGGCATCCTGTTGGGCCTGGCCCAGGTCAAAGTGGATGCAGTTACCTGCCTGGGCATAAAGGGCATCCATGGATGCACTTGTGTGCTGACAACTGCGAGATGTCGCAGAAGGCCAAGCACAAGCCCTGGAAGGACCGAGTCACATAAGGTTGAGGGCAGCCATTACCTTCACGGCCACTTCTGCCTCACATGATGCCAGGTACGGGAGGATGTGACACGGGTGCCACAATGTCTTAAGATGCAGTCTTCAACAGCACATGGTGTCCAGCATCCCAGAAGGACAAGCGGATCCAGTAGAGCCTGGGTCTCCTTCCACCATCCTCTGCGCCCGACCCCCCCCTCCCCAACTCCCGCCTGGGGCCAATGAGTGATCTGGTCCAGGCCCTGACCCCCGAAAAACTGCTGCGGCTTAAACCTGGTTTGGCCTCATCCATCAGCTGCACAGCAGCAGCGAGCATTATTGCCAGCTCTGCTGGCTCAAATCCAATTTGCATGTTGGTGGAGGGGGGAAGAGAGAGAAAGAGAAAGAGAGAGAGACAGAGAGAAAGCCTCAATCCCACCCAGCAGGGAGGTGGGGTCTGCTTCCTAATAAGCACTTTGTGGTGCCTAGACGTAGCAACACTGGCAACTTTCTGCTCATGATGTGGGTATGCCAGCGTTGGACTGGTGTAAACACAGTAAAAAGTCTGACAACACCAGGTTTTAGTCCAACCTATTTATTTGATAATATACTCGCAAGCTTTCGGGTTAGCCCCTTCGTCAGGTGAATGGAGAGTTCTGGCCTCAGACAGAGCATATAAAGCACAGACTCTAAACTGTCTGTGCTTTATATGCTCTGTCTGAGGCCAGAACTCTCCATTCACCTGACGAAGGGGCTAACCCGAAAGCTTGCGAGTATATTATCAAATAAATAGGTTGGACTAAAACCTGGTGTTGTCAGACTTTTTACTGAACTTTCTGCTCCCCAGACCTAGAATAACTGACGCTAAAATGCCGCCCCTACTACCTTCCGCAGGAGTTCATCTCCGTTATCCTGATGGCAGTTTACCATGTGGACGTTAAGATTGCGCTGGACGAAATATACACCACTACGAACAGCCTTGAGACGAAACGTCCGAGGCCTTGTTCATCGTGACCGGAGACTTCAATCAGGCCAAGCTCAAGCGTGTACTACCAAGTTACCACCAACGCGTCTCTTGCTCCACCAGAGGTCCAAACATCCTCAATCACTGCTACACAAAAATGCCTACCGCTCTATCACCCATCCACACTTTGGCAAATCAGACCACAAGCTGTGCTCCTGCTCCTAGCTTATAAGCAAAAACTGAAGCGGGAGAATCCATCAAAGAGTTATGCAATGTTGGTCTGAGGAATCGGATGATTTCCTATGGAGCTGCTTGGAGTTAGTGGACTGGTCAGTATTTTAAAACACTGTGACCAGTCTGAAACAGTACGCCTCTACAAGTAACTGACTTCATTAGTAAGTGTGTAGATGACTGTGTGCCAAAGAAGCAAATCTGTGTGTTCCCCAAAAGAAAGCCACTGATGAACAGGAATATCCACTGCTTACTGAAGTCCAGGTCTGAGGTGTTCAAGTCAGGTGACATTGACCTGTACAAGAATGCCAGGTATGATCTAAAGAGATCCATCAAACTTGCCAAAAGACAATACTAGACCAAGCAAGAATCCCAGGCTAGCCACACTGATACCCACCTACTATGGCAAGATCTGCAAAACATGACAGGCTACAAGTTGAAGGCATGTAAAATTGCCGGCTCTGAAGCTTCCCTCCCTGATGAGTTCAATGCATTCTATGCCCGTTTTGAGAAAGAGGTCAGTGAAAGCATGCCCTCCACCCTGGAAGCCCTGGATGAACCTGTATCTGGGGTCACCATTGCAGATGTCAGAGCAGCTTTGTTGAAGGTCAACCCAAAGGAAGCAACTGGCCCGGATGTGGTATCCCGGCGTACACTCAGATCCTGTGCAAATCAGCTGGCAGAGGTATTCACAGACATCTTCGACCTCTTTTTACAACAATCTGAGGTCCCTATGTGCTTCAAGAAGATGACCATCATCCTGGTACCTAAGAAAAACCAAGCACCGTGCCTTAATGACTATCAGCAGGTGGCTCTGACATCCATCATTATGAAGTGCTTCGAAAGGTTAGTTCTAGCATGAATCAATTCCAGCCTTTCGGACTGCCTCAATCCACTACAGTTTGCCTACCATCACAACAGGTCCACAGCAGATGCCATTTCCCTAGCCCTGCACTCAATCTGAAACACCTAGATAACAAGAACAACTATGTCAGACTCCTATTTTGTTGACTACAGCTCAGCCTTCAATACCATTATTCCCACGAAACTCATCGCCAAACATCGTAGCCTGGGCCTTGGCACCTCCCACTGTGACTGGATCCTTAACTTCCTAATTCACAGACTACAATCAGTAAGGATAGGCATCAAAACCTCCTCCACGATCATCCTCATCACCGGTGTCCCACAAGACTGTGTTCTCAGCCCCCTACTGTACTCCTTACACACCAATGACTGTGTGGCCAAATTCCCCTCCAATTCAATTTTCAAGTTTGCTGATGACAGTGCTGTAGTAAGTCGGATCTCAAACAATAACGAGACAGAGTACAGGAGAAGAATGAGGGGAGATCTCATTGAGACGTATAAGATGATGAATGGGATGGATAGGATAGAGGTGGAGAGACTCTTCCCGCTCATAAAGGACAGTAGGACTAGGGGGCACAGCCTCAAGATAAAGGGGGGGCGGTTTAGAACGGAGTTGAGGAGGAACTTCTTCACTCAAAGGGTGGTGAGTCTCTGGAATTCTCTGCCCGTTGAGGTGGTGGAGGCTGCCTCGCTAAATATTTTTAAGACGCGGGTTGATGGGTTTTTGATAAGCGAGGGGATTAAGGGTTATGGGGAGAGGGCGGGAATGTGGAACTGAGTCATGACAGATCAGCCATGATCTTATTGAATGGCGGAGCAGGCTCGAAGGGCTAGATGGCCTACTCCTACTCCTATTTCTTATGTTTCTTATGTTTCTTATGAATGAGGTAGAGAATCTGGTGAACTGGTGTAGCAACAATAATCTCTCCCTCAATGTCAACAAAAACGAAGGAGATTGTCATTGAGTGTAAAGGAGAACATGCCCCTGTCTACATCAATGGGGACAAAGTAGAAAGTGTCGAGAGCTTCAAGTTCTTAGGTGTCCAGATCACCAACACCCTGTCCTGGTCCCCCCCATATAGAACATAGAACATAGAACACTACAGCACAAACAGGCCCTTCGGCCCACAAGTTGCGCCGATCACATCATCACCTACCAACCTACAGACCTATCTATAACCCTCAATCTCATTAAACCCCATATACTCATCCAGAAGTCTTTTAAAAGACCCCAGCGAGTTCGCCTCCACCACCACTGACGGCAGCCGATTCCATTCACTCACCACCCTCTGAGTGAAAAACTTACCCCTAACATCACTTCTGAACCTCCCTCCCCGCACCTTAAATCTGTGTCCTCTCGTAGCGACCATTTCAAACCGGGGAAATAGCCTCTGAGAGTCCACCCTATCTATTCCTCTCAACATTTTGTAAACTTCTATCAGGTCGCCTCTCAACCTTCGTCTCTCCAGGGAAAAGAGTCCCAGCTCCCTCAACCTAACTTCATAAGGCATGCCTCCCAGTCCAGGCAACATCCTTGTAAATCTCCTCTGCACCCTTTCAATAGCTTCTACATCCTTCCTATAGTGAGGCGACCAGAACTGCGCACAATACTCCAAATGAGGCCTAACAAGGGTCTTATAAAGTTCCAGCATTACCCATGCTAACACTATAGTTAGAAAATCCCACCAACGCTTCTGCTTTCTCAGAAGACTAAGGAAATTTGGCATATCAGCTACGAAATTCACCAACTTCTACAGATGCACCATAGAAAGCATTCTTTCTGATTGTATCACAGCTTGGCATGGCTCCTGCTCTGTGCAAGACTGCAAGGAACTACAGAAGGTCATGAATGTAGCCCAATCCATCATGCAAACCAGCCTCCCATCCATTGACTCTGTCTACACTTATCGCTGCCTCGGCACAGCAGCAAGCATAATTAAGGGCCCCATGCACCCCGGACATTCTCTCTTCCATCTTCTTCCTTCAGGAAAAAGATACAAAAGTCTGAGGTCACGTACCAACCAACTCAAGAACAGCTTCTTTCCTGCTGCTGTCAGACTTAGCTTGCATTAAGTTAAGATCTTTCTCTACACTCTAGCTATGACTGTAACACTACATTCTGCACTCTCTTGCTTCCTTCTCTATGGACGGTATGTTTTGTCTGTATAGCGCAAGAAACAATACTTTTCTCTGTATGTTAATACATATGACAATAATAAATCAAATCAAATCAAATCAAACCCATGCTCCCATGATTCTGGACGCTGTCAACTAGATGCCACCCATGGTGGCCATACACCACCTAGTGGGCTGCTAACAGGCATTGCCCACATTCCCTCTTGGTCTCCAATGGCCGACCACATGGCTGTACCCTCCCTTCAACTGGTATGGTATGATATATTCTGTACCCCAGTACAGATGCAAGTTTGCTGGTGTGCAGTGTGAGCCTGCCCTCTGGATGGCCAGCCACCCACAGGTACAGTCCTTCAATATCTCAGACCATTGCCGGAAGCATGTAGCAGACTGGGCTCCATGCTCTGGTGCTCAGAGAACATAAGGGTGATTGAAAAGAGGTTCCCACTGGGAATCTTGAAGCATAGACCTGTATGTACCCACCTGGACATCAAGTGCACTGGCTTCCAGGAATGGCTTGCAATTCAGGTGGACTTTCATGTGATGGATGACTATGTAGGGAGCACCGCAGAGTCCATGCAGTGTGAGGAGCCATATTAACACCTGCAGAGCTCCCTTAATTGGGGCAACAACTGCCAGACCTGGTTGTTGCTGTTAGTGGGGCCTGGGATGGAATGTCCACAGTAAACCACAGAGACCTCGATGGGCTGACTGGCCTCCTTCTGCACTGCAGGATTCTGAGACTGTCCAGCACACAGACAGTAGGGTAATCAATGTGACATTAATGGCTTTGGGAGTCAATTTCATATGCAACCCCACAGGGATCACTCAGTGGCCAGGGGGAAAGCGCACAACACAAGCCCTAAACCAGCGGTAACCCCCAACTTACGGACCCCTGGACAAGCCCAATTTCACCAGCCATGTGAGCTCTCCATTCCATCCCGCACTATGGCAGCAACTGACCTGCCACCTGTGCAACCTGGAGGTTGTGGTCAGCAATACTCACTTCCTAGCTTTCCTTCACTACTGCCGTGCCTTAATCACACTTTTAAAGACCTGTTCCAAATGGCGGCGACGTAATGTCATGCTGGAGAGGTGGGAAGCCTCCAAATTGCATGCTGAGCTCGCTGATGATGTTGAAATCCAGTCATTCTCAGGGGTGCAATGTGATTCATGCTATTCGAAAGGGGCTGGGAAGATTGCAAACTGTTGGCCCCAGGCACCGATCGGCTTTTTAGCTTCGCATGCTATCTTCTCCGTACAATGCCATTTATGTCAGTTGCGGCTAGATGGTAAAATTACACCCTGTGTTTGAACATGTGGCAAAGAACAAAACAAAGAAAGAACAACCCAGCACGGGAAACAGGCCCTTCGGCCCAACAAGCCCGCGCCGCCGCATCACCCTACACCTATTCTACCCTGCGTGTCTACGAATAGAACCCCTGACTTAGCCAGATTCAGGGGAGGCAAGGGGGAACATATGGTGGGATGGGTGGTTAATGATGTTCAATCATATTAAAATATATTTAAATTAGGTTCACACACTTTGTGGGCATAACCTCACTACATCACTGGCGAGGAGTGGAAAAATTGTGGAACATAATCTCTCTGGATTTTTAGCCTACAACACCATTCTCTCTGACAGTGAACGTAGATTGAAAATCACCCCCTAAATAAATCGATAAAACTGTGACAAATAGATTTCAATGTCAACAAATTTGAGATTACCGACTTTGAACCAAAAGGGAAAAGAACAGATTAATCGATGAATGGCTGGGTTCCAAGGATTAAGTTACAAGAAGAGATTAAGCAAACTAGAATTTGGAAGGTCTAAGGGTGATCTGATTGAAGCTTTGAAGGAACAGAGAGGCTAGATGGGGAGCAATGATTTCTGCTCATAGAATCATAGAAACCCTACAGTGCAAAATGAGGCCCTTTGGCCCATCGAGTCTGCACTGACCACAATCCCACCCTGGCCCTATCCCCATATCCCTACATATTTTACCTGCTAATCCCTCTAACCTAAGCATCTCAGGACACTATGGGGTAATTTTTTTTAGCATGGCCAATCAACCTAACCTGCACATCTTTCGACTGTGGGAGGAAACCGGAGCACCTGGAAGAAACCCAGACACGAGGAGAATGTACAAACTCCACACAGACAGTGACCTGAGCTGGAATCGAACTCAGGTCCCTGGAGCTGCGAAGCAGCAGTGCTAACCACTGTGCTACCGTGCCGCTGACCCAGGCGGGGTGGGGCGTCTCAGACTAGGATATACGGTTAAAAAAAATTAGAGCTGGACCTTTCATGCAAGTGGTGACAGAAGTTTGGAACGTTCTTCTGCAAATGATGCTGGATCAATTGTTAATTTTAAAACTGAGATTAATAGATTTTGGTTGAATAAAAGTATTCAAGCATATTGGACAGAAGCAGGTAAATGGATTAAGGTTACAGATCAGCCATGAATTCATTGAATGGTAGAATGGGCTTGAACAACTAAATGGTCTACTCCTGTTTCTGGGCTTTTATGTCCCTAGCACTGCTTCCAGATCCAACAGGATGGACTGCTGGCAATGATCCACATTGCTATGTCCAATAATGTCTTCACAGTTGAGATATAAATTTATTAATTCAAATTAAATTCCAACAGCTGCTGTGGTGGGACTTGAACTGGCGTCTCCAGAGAATTCACCTGGAGTCCTGGATTATTAGTCCAATAATATTGCAACAATGACCCCATCTTCTTCCTGCTGATAACCTCTTCTATAAAGTTCAAGCAAGAGTGTCACCCCTTCAAGAGAAATACAAATCAGGGCCCTTTGTTGAATGGTGCAGCCACTCAACAACATGATGAACAATCATGCAAATTAGCACACAATGTGAAGTTGGCTTTCTACCTGTGTTGGAAGTAATGCATGAATTAATACCACTTTGTGATTCCTGCACCAGTTTTCAAATTTAGCCCCTTTGAATTACCTTTCGAAAGTTTTTGAATTTCCTGACCTTCTTGCCAACAGGATCTTCCAGTTCCATTAACGGCAACCCTCTCACCCCATGGGAGCTTCCCTACCTGTGGGACAGGCGAGCCAGGAAAAATGCTGTAGACATCGGAGAGACTGGAAGATCCCACAGATAACCAATGCGAGCCACTGCCTCCACTGCTGGTAAACACATTGCAGAGGGACTGTAAAATCCCACTGAATGAAGTTAAATTCCAGACTTGCTTCTAAAGACATATAGATTGAGGGGTACCGTGAGAGGTGTTTAAGTGTCGTTGAAGTCAATGATTTAGGAGTAGGCCAAATGGCTTTTCGTAGTCTCAAAAATGCTTATATAAAGAATGATTCCAGACTGATTTCAATATGTTGTTTAAAGGATAATGTTCCTTACCATAGGTACATTTGTTTCTCCCTCTAGTATCAGCGTATCACTCCTGCCCGGTTTGAGGTCCATTCGCAGTGGTCTAACTTTGAAGGTGGAAATGTACTGACCCATTGCAGGGGAATCTCTATATTTCATGTCACGAGATGCAGAATGCTTTGGTGGACTGGGTTTAAAGATCAGGGGAAAGTCTGCTATCTTCCAGTACATCTGATGGCGTCGCCGTCCACGATTTGTCAACTTAACTGAATAGTGGCAAGCATTAGAGCTGTAATAAAACAGCACATAACAGAAATCAAAAGGTCAGGTATATCTCAGTTTTCTGTCATGTAATACATGACTACAATGGGCTGTAAAAAATTTCATTCCAGAGACAGGTTTATAAGCCTGACAAGTAGCCTGTTGCCATATAAAAGTACATATGTACAATCAATGGAAAGGTTGGTAATCACTATTCAAAGTTTGTATAAAGTGTCTAACATATCAAATTAAAATTAATGTGTGAATGAAGGAACATAGGGACCAGAATTGTTCAATCAGTCCCTCAAGCTTGACTATTACACAATTAAATCATAGCTAATCCATCTATTAACTCCATTCACCAACTCTGGTTCCCAAATCTTAATAACAAAAAATCTATCAATATCAAAGAATCTAATAAACCATGAACAGTTTTGACAGAATAGATAAGGAAAAACTGTTTCTAAAGGCAGGTGGGTCAATCGTCAAAGAACATGGATTTAAGATAGTAGGACAAAGTGTACAGAATACATGAGGGAAAAGTGTTGTGCTGTGTTATTTTTGTGATCTGGAATGCACTCTCTGAACAAGTGATGGAAGCAAACTCAGTAATAACTTTCAAAAGTGAACTGGATAAAACTTTGAACTGGAAGTTAGTAAGAGTGACAATTCTCTGGTAAGTAGTTGACGAGTAGATTCAAATTAAAATTTCTCTTAGCACATTGAATTTAACTTATTATAAAACCCCTATAGTGCAGAAGGAGCCCATTTGTCCCATCAAGTCTGCACCATCTCTCTGACAGAGTACCTTGCCCAGGCCCTCTCCCCATAACCCACACATTTACCATGGTTAATCCATCTAGCCTACACATCTTGGGATACTAAAGGGAAATTTTGCCATGGCCAATCCACCTGACCTGCACATCTTTAGACTGTGGAAGGAATCTGGAGCACCCAGAGGAAACCCACATAGATATGGGGACTGTGTGTATACTCCATACATACAGCCACCCAATGCCCAAATTGAATCTGAGGCAACAGCATTGGCCACTGTGCCACCCCTTAGAATAAACTAAATAAGAACTTTAAAAATTATGGAAGAAACTGCAAGTTAGTTAACAGAAACTGTGACCTAGAGTTCTGGAGACAATGGGAACCTTTCAAAATGGTGGGGATTATGAAATAAATCCCATTGTCGCTGATTCAAGGGCTTTATCCCGTAGTATGGGAATTACAAACCATATAAGTCATAAATGTTCTGACCGGTAAAGTCCATGAAATTGTTAAGCTGTCAAATTCTTTAAATTGCCAGCCCTTTAACAATTGGGCAAAAAACTGCCAGCCTTGTGTCTATGGCAGATGAAAAAAGTCTGTTCCATCAATTTCAATAAGTGTTTGTCGACATAATCCTTACTGCTATCATTAAAACATGATTAATGTTTGACTACATTCTGCAGCTTATCATTAACACAGTGGAGTAGAAGGTGTAGGTTCACGGTTATATTGACTGTTCAAAGAGGGCATTAAAGGATTATCTATCTTTGATGTGGGGTTAGAAATATAAGTCTTCTGCTTTGTGGGTAGCATGGTGGCACAGTTGCTTGCTGCCTCACAGCACCAGGGACCCAGGTTCGATTCCAGGCTTGAGTCATTGTCTAAGTGGAGTGTGCACGTTCTTTCCATGTCTGCGTAGGTTTCCTCCCACAGTCTGAAAGACATGCTGGTTAGGTGCACTGGCCATGTTTAATTTTCTCTGAGTGTACCCAAACAGGTGCCGGAGTGTGGCGACTGGGAGATTTCCACAGTAACTTCATTGCAGTGTTAGAGTAAACATATCTCTATTCGCCCTTGAACTGAATGGCTTCCTTGGCCATTTCAGACGGTATTTCCACAATGCTGCAGTCTGGAGTCTCATGTAAGCCAGACCAAGTAAGGATGGCGGATTTCCTTCCCTAAAGGACACTACTAAACCAGATCAGTCTTTGCGATGATCTCCATGGTCTTTGAGACTTTTAATTCCAGAGTTTTATTAAATTCAAATTTCACCATGCTATGATGGGATTCAAAGCCGGGTCCCCAAAGAATTACACTGGGTTTCTGAAATACTAGTCCAGCGACATTACCACTACACCAGTGCCTTCCCTTGTTAAATGTTTTGAATGGACTTTCATGAATGGGACATTTTATGAGATGAACTCTGAACTTTTCCTTTTAAGGGGCCACGTGTTGTCATGGAGAGTATCAAGGTCCATTTTGGGCAGCAGGGTAGCACAGTGGTTAGCACTGCTGCTTCACAGCTCCAGGGTCCTGGGTTCGATTCCTGGCTCGGGTCACTGTCTGAGTGGAGTTTGCACATTCTCCTCGTGTCTGTCTGGGTTTCCTCCAGGTACTCCGGTTTCCTCCCACAGTCCAAAGATGTGCAGGTTAAGTTGATTGGCTACGCGAAAAAAAAAATTGCCCCTTAGCGTCCAGGGATGTATAGGTTAGAGGGATTAGTGGATATAATATGTAAGGATACGGGGGTAGGGCCTGGGTGGGATTCTGTTTGGTGCAGACTCAATGGGCCAAAGGGCTTCTTTCTGCACTGTAGGGTTCTATGATTTATGATTAGGGTGGGTGGGGAATGGGTTGGCATAGAGGGTATGAAGAGATATTAGAGTGGATGGTGTTTTCGTGAATACTGACATCAGATTAACTAATCTATGCTTCTGTTTCCTCTCTTCTCTCCTTTCAGTAATTGTATTTGGTATTTGCTTGTTTCCAATCGATTGGGATGGTTTCTAAATTTAAGGACTTTTATTCACTGTTGTTCTTTTCTCGTTTTGCCTTTTCATTTAATTTCTCAATTCATTTCAGTCATTGTGGTCCTGATATTCCTGTAATTGACTTTGTTTAATTTCAGTACTCAAGTTTTGGACTTGGGCATGTCACTCTCAAACTTGATGTGAAATTTTACCATATGATGATCGTTTTTTTCCCATAAAATCTTCTACTAATTAACTGCCTCATTACAGAAAACGAAATCTTCCTTGGTTGATTTGATGATATATTATTCTTGTAAACTGTTTTGAGTGCATTGTATGAACATGTTCTCTGAAATATTTTGACCTATTTGATTTGTCAAACAGGCACACTGGGACAGTGGTTAGCACTGCTGCCTCACAGTGCCAGAGATCTGGATTTGATTTCCAGTTTGGGTCATTGTCTGTGCCAAATATGCATCTTTTCTCCGTGTCTGTGAGGGCTTCCTCTGGGTGCTCTGGTTTCCTCGCACATTCCAAAGATGTGCAGGTGAGGTGGATAGGCTGTGCTAAATTGCCTCTTGTTGTCTGTTAGGGGATTGGCAGGATAAAGACATGGGGATGGGGTGGGCCTGATGCTCTTTCGGAGATTCAGTGCAGACTTGATAGGCTGAATGGGCTCCTTCTGCACGGTAAAGGTTCTAAAAAGACCTGCTCAGTATTTCCAACACTTTCTGTTTTAACAACATATGATACTTCATATAGTTGACTGCAACTAGAATGCACAGTTGTCACAGCTCCTTCCGAAGAGACGATTAAATTTTAATTAATAACAGAAAATGCTGAAGAAACTCAGCATTTCTGGCACATCTGTGGAGAAAGAAACAGATTTACTGTTTCGACTTCAGTGTGACTCTCCTTCAGGACAAGATAGCAGCAGAAATATAACAAGTTTAATGTTGTTGAAAAACAGGCTGCAACAGGTGTTTTCTTTTAGAAATTACTTTAAAGGTATTGAGCTAAATCTTACTAAAACACCCCAAGTGTTGGCAGTGTTGGCTCTGGTGTGAAAATCGGAGTGTTTCTCGCCCACAGTGTCAGCATGTCGTCAGACCAAATTTTATGCCTCGTTAATAGTAATTTTTACACCCAATAATATCATGCTGTGCTTGCAGTATGCTGCTTCTGATTCGCTCTCCCGGCAACAACTTAACTGCTGCCAAGCATTGGGGAGATCCATGTAAATGGCTCACCAACACTTGTTCTAGAACAACTACAGGAGAAGGCAATCAAGAAGTCAGCACCTTGCTTTTCAGAGTGGGCTCTCACCAGGCTACTGGATGGAATGGAGCAAAGGCAATAGTACACGCTCCACCCCTACTCCTGTGGACAGTTTTCCAGCAAGATTATCATCTATGCCTGGGATGCATTGGCAGCTCTGGTGAGTGCAAGTGCATTTCAGAAGAGGATGGGGTAGCTGTGTTAGAAGAACATTAATAATATTCTTCGCCAAACCAAGGTAAGTGTACCACCCCACTCTCTCTGCGGGCCCTCTAAGACACCCTTCACACCCACAACCCTTTCCCTCACTCAGCCTCCCATCCATTGATTCTGTCTATACTTCCCGCTGCCTCAAAAAAGCAGCCAACATAATCAAGGATCCCACACACCCCGGACATACCCTTTTCCACCTTCTTCATCGGGAAAAACATACAAAAGTCTGAGGTTATGTACAACAAACACAAGAACAGTTTCTTCCCTGCTGCATCAGACTTCTGAAAGATTTACCTTATATTTAGTTGATCTTTCTCTACACCTTTGCTCTGACTGTAACACAACATTTTTCACCCTCTCCTTTCCTAATTTATGCACAGTATGCATTGTCTGTGTAGCATTCCACTGTATACTAATACATGTGACAATAGTAAATCATATCAAGTCAAACATCAGGCAAAGGCAGAAGCATGCCTGGGAACCAGCACTTGGATGGATGCCGGAGCCCAGAACTCTGCTGAGCTCCTTACAATGATGTGCCTGTGGGCCCAGTCGTCCCACAGCTGCTGGCACTGCAAAGGCAGAAACCAAAAGGGAAAGTGCTGGAAAATCTCAGCAAGTCTGGCAGCATCTGTAAGGAGAGAAAAGAGCTGACGTTTCAAGTCCAGATGACTCTTTGTCAATGGGTCATCTGGACTTGAATCTTCAGGTCTTTTCTCTCCTTACAGATGCTGCCAGATCTGCTGAGATTTTCCAGCATTTTCTCTTTTGGTTTCAGATTCCAGCATCCGCAGTAATTTGCTTTTATTATTATTACTGCAGAGGCAGAGTCATGAGTATCAGGAAGGGATGACAGCATCCCTCCTCAGAGTGCAAGGCCAACTGGAGAAGTCACAACACCTCCTATTCAAGGAGACAATGCCACAAACTGCAGTAAACCATGACCAACACTGTGAGCATGCTGTCCGCAGTGGAGACCTTGGCGCAGGATGAGCACTCCATGTGTGAGGGCATGAACTCCATGGTGCTGGGCTTCGACACGCACTGGTGGGAATCCACAAGTGTCAGCACCAAAGGATAGTGACTCTTCTCCGATTGCCCCTCATCCTGTCGAAGAGCACAGGGGACCTGGGGAACCCGAAGGGAGGAGGATCTATTGGCAGGAGTTCAACCCAGGGCCCTCCAGCCAGAGGACCGTAGGTAACTCCAGCCCATCTGACACCTCCCTCGCTGTGAGCGACACATATCCAGCCCCTGACACAGGGGAGGGAAGCACTGAAAGATCCATGTTGCCCAAAAGCAGGCCTGGACCCTCTAGGGGCAGCCCACCGAGATCATCTCAGGCAAAAGGAGGTGGAAGTCAGCAGGTCATCTCAATCTCAGCTGTGGATATTGGGAATACACCTAAATGGAACATGAGGGTGACAAAGATTAAGATTAGGGAGGTGATTGCCTAACGGTATTAGCACCTAGTGGTATAATCCAGAAACTCAGCTAATGTTCTGGGCACTTGGGTTCAAATCCCACCATGGCAGCTGGCAAAATTAATATTCATTAAAAAAAATCTGGAATTAAGAGCCCACTGATGACCACGAAACCTAATGTCCATTAGGGAAAAAAACCTGCCTTACTTGGTCTGATCTAAATGTAACTCCAGAGCAAAAGTAACGTGGTTGACTCTCAACTGCCCTCTGAAATGGCCTAGCAAACCACTCAGTTCCACTTAGTTGTCTCAATTGCTACAAACTCTGAGTAAAGAAATGAAATAGGATGAACCACCTGGCATCAACCTGGGCACTGGAAAAGACAACGGCAAAATAAAAAGCCCTGTTGACCCTGCAAAGTCCTCCTTACTAATATCTGGGGGCTAGTGCCAAAATTGGGAGAGTTGTCTCTCAGACTCATCAAGCAATAGCCTGACATTGTCATTCTCACGGAATCATACCCTACAGATAATACTCCAGGCACTAAGTTACCATCTCCGGATATGTTCTGTCCATCGACAGGGTCAACCCAGCTGTCGTGGCAGCAGCACAGTGGTACACAGTTGGGAGGGAGTGCTCTGGGAGTCCTGAACATCAACTCCAGATCCCATGAAGTCTCACGGCGTCAGATTAAACATGGCAAGGAAACCCCTTATTGGTTGCCATGTACCATCCTCCTTTGGCTGATGAATCAGTATTCCTCCATGTTAAACAACATTTGGAGGAAGCATTGAGGGTGCCAAGGGTGCAAAATGTACTCTGGGTGGAGGATTTCAATGTCCATCACCAAGAGTGGCTCGGCAGCAGCACTACTGATCGAGCTGGTCGGGTCCTAAAGGATATAACTTTAGACTGGGTTTACAGCAAGTGATGAGGGAACCAACTTGAGGAAAAACATACTCGGCCTCACCCTTACCAATCTGCTAGCTGCAGATGCATCTGTCCATGACAGTATCGGGAAGAGTGAACACCACACAGTCCTTGGGGGGACGAAGTCCCGCCTTCACAATGAGAATAACTTCCATCATATTATGTGACACTATTGCTAATTGGGCTAATTGCTAAGTGTGCTAATTGGGACAGATTTCAAACAGATCTAGCAGCTCAAGACTGGGCACCCATGAGGAGCTGCGGCCAACAGCAGCAGAACTGTACTCCAGCACAATCTGCATTCTCATGGTCTGGCATATCCCCCCACTCAACCATTACAATCACGCCTGGGGATCAATCCTAGTTCAATGGAGAGTACAGGAGGGTATGCCAAGAGCTGCACTTGATATACCTAAAAATGAGGTGTCAACCTAGTGAAGCTACCAAACAGGATTCCTTGCATGCCAAACAGCATAAACAGCAAGTGATAGACAGAGCTAAGCAATCCCACAACCAACAGATCAAATCAAAGCTCTGCAGTCCTGCACATCCAGTCATGAATGGTTGTGGACATTTAAACAACTCACTGGAGAAGGAGGCTTCGCAAATATCCCCATCTTTAATAATGGAAGAGCTCAGTACATCAGTGCAAAAGTCATGTTTGATTGATGAGTAACACCAAAGCATTTGCAGCAATCTTCAGCCAGAAGTGCCAAGTGAATGATCCATCTTGGCCTCCTCCAGTGGTTCCTTACATCTCAGGTGCCAGTCTCCCGCCAATTTGATTCACTCCACATGATACCAAGAAATCATTGGAGGCACAGGATACTGTAAAGGCAATGGGCCCTGATCACATTCTGACAATAGTGCTGAAGATTTGTACTCCAGTACTTGTCGCTCCCCTAGCCAAGCTCTTCCAATACAGTTACAACACTGGCATCTACCTGGCAATGTGGAAAATTGCACAGGTATGTCCTGTACACAAAAAGCAGGACAAATCCAACCCAGCCAATTATCACCGAATAAGTCAATTCTCGATCATCAATAAAATGATGAAAGGGGTCATCATCAGTGCTTCAAGCTGCACCTGCTCAGCAATAACTTGCTCAATGATGTCTAGTTTGGATTTCACCAGGGTCACTCAGCTCCTGACCTCATTACTGCCTTTGTTCAAACATGGACAAAACGGCTGAATTTCTCCCTCAAGCGCGAGGCCCTTAAGGCCACGTGGAGGAAGGCTCAGACCGTTCCTGAATCCTCCACTCTTCCCTTACAGCCCAACCTATCATGGGACCCCACCCGGGTAACTCCCTGCTGCCCCATGCTGAGCCTTTTGTTTTCAAGCCCTCCCACCATCTGGCCACTGATGGAAGGGGTCAACAACAGTGCCATCAAACATCTGCTCTTTTCTCTCATTACAGATCTGATACTCACCCGTGGATCCACCTCATTGTTCTCTGGAGCAGTGTACCTGGTGGCCTTGGTGAGTGTTGGATTTACTTCAAAATGCTTTCTGACTGCACTTCTGGTTCGCAGCGTTTCTGTCTGTGCATTTTACTTCCGTACCAGAAGTTAGGCAAGGGGATAGTCGGGAAGGGGGAGCGGGGGGTATAAAAAGAAGGTAGTAATAGACAGCGGGCAGCGGAGTGAGTGGGAGCTGAGAGAGAGTTATAAGGGCTTTGGCTCGCTGGGCTTAGGCAACAGCAGGCTTAGACAAGGTGAGTTGCAGTTTCTATCTTTCCCGTGTTGCGTTTCGGCACATACAAACCTAAGTGAGGTTGGGACATGGCAGGGGCTATGGGGAGGAGCATAAGCTGTGTTAGGTGCCACATGTGGGAGTTCTTGGAGGCATCAAGTCTCCCGTCAAGTGTTTGGAGCTGCAGTGCTTGAGGGCCCGGGTCCGGCAACTAGAGGTGCATTTAGAGGATGTGTTTCTGGTCAGGGAGAATGAGGAGTTAATGGCTAGGAACCATGAGCAAGTGGTGGTCCCAGGGGCTGAGGAGCAGGATGGGTGGACAACTGTTAAGAGGAAAAAGAAGAATAGTCCTGGTCCAAAGACCACCCCAGTGGCCCCCCAAAATTCATCGACAGGGGTATAAAAGGATAGACAGGAGAGCCAGAATGACTCAGAGGGACGGAAGGGGGCTGGCAATGTGATAGTAGTAGGGGATGGGAGGGTCCAAGGCATTGACAGGAGGTTCTGTGGGCAGAAGCGTGACTCCAGGATGGTGGTCTGCCTCCCTGGAGCAGGGGTACAGGACATATCGGAAAGGATAGAGGGAATTTTGAAAGGGGAGGGGACCCAGGCAGAGGTAATAATACACACAGGGGAGAGGGACGTAGGAAGGTGGAATAGGGCAGATGTACGCAGGCAATTTAGGGAGTTGGGGTCCAAACTGAAGAGCAGGACCTCCACGGTGGCATTCTCTGGGCTGCTGCCTAGTACCAGCAGGGCTAGGAATAACGAGATCATGCAGCTGAATGCATGGTTGAGGGATTGGTGCAAGGTAGAGGGCTTTACTTTTGTAGACCACTGGGAAGTATTTGTGAGAGAAGGGCAACTGTACAGGAGAGATGGGGAAAATTTGAATGGGAGAGGGACAAATTTCTTAGCAGGGAGGTTAGCTGGAGTGTTTAGACAGGGTTTAAACTAATAGGGAGGGGGGGTGGGGATGTGACTGATAGCTCATTAGACACTGGGGTCGGGAGTGAGTTGGGTGATAGGGTAGGTTTGGGTGAAAGGAAAATTATCAGGGAGAAGGAGGTTCTGAGTGGCCCTGGTGGGTTGGACTGCGTCTGTTTCAATGCGAGGAGTGTGACGGGTAAAACAGATGAGCTTAGGGCCTTGATGTTTGTGAGGAGGTTAGATGTGGTGGCAATAACGGAGACGTGGTTACGGGAAGGGCAGGACTGGCAGATGAACATTCCTGGGTATCAGTGTTTTAGGTGTGACAGGGGAGGGTTGAAGAGAGGTGGTGGGGTGGTGCTGTTAGTAAAGGAACACATCACAGCAGCGCAGAGGGAGGACAATATGGAGGAGTTAGGGATTGAGTCGCTGTGGGTGGAGTTGAGAAATAAAAAGGGAGAGATTACGATGCTAGGGGTATACTATAGGCCACCCAACAGCCCGAGGTCAGTGGAGGAAGGTATTTACAGAGGCATTTTAGATAGGTGCAGAAAGAATAAGGTGGATGTAGTGGGTGACTTTAATCTTCCTGGAGTGGATTGGAAGGTGCTTAGAGCTGGGGGTATGGATGGGGAGGAGTTTGTAAAATGTGTGTTGGAAGGGTCCCTGGAGCAGTACGTAACTAGCTCGACTAAGGAGGGGGCTATACTGGATTTAGTGTTGGGTAGCGAGCTGGGGCAGGTGGTTGAGGTTGAGGTAGGCGAACATGTGGCTAACAGTGATCACAAGTCCGTCTACTTTAGGATAAAAATGGAAAGGGATGAGTGCCCTCCGAAGGGGAGGGTGCTGGACTGGGGGAAGGCGAGCTATAGCCGGATTAGGAGGGAGCTGAATGACATTGATTGGGAGGGGTTCTTAGCTGGCAAGTCCACGGTTGGTAAGTGGGAGGCTTTCAAGGGCAAACTGATAATGTTGCAGGAAAGGCATGTGCCGGCAAAGAGGAAGGATGGGGAAGGCAGGATTAGAGAGCCGTGGATTACAGGGGGTATTGAAGATTTGGTCAGGAAGAAGAGGGAGGCATATGTTAGGTCGAAACAACTGGGAACGGAAAGTGCGCTGGAGGAATATAGAGAGAGTAGGAGGGAGCTTAAAAGGGGAGTTAGAAGGGCGAAAAGAGGGCATGAAATGACTTTGGCTGATAGGATTAAGGAAAATCCAAAGGCATTTGACTCTTATATTAGGAGCAAGAGAGTGGTTAGAGGGAAAACTGGTCCTCTTAGGGACAAAGGAAGGGAGCTATGTATCGAGTCTGAGGGAATGGGGGAGATCCTGAATGAATACTTTGCGTCGGTATTCACGAAGGAGAGGGGATGGTGTCGTGTGATGTCTTGGAGGGAGCTGTAGGTCAGTGGAAGGAAATATCCATTACGAGGGAGGAAGTGCTAAGGTTTATAGATAGCATAAAAACGGATAAAGCTCCGGGGCCTGATGGTATTTATCCCAGGCTGCTTAGGGAGGTGAAAGATGGAATTGCTGGGCTTCTGACGCAAATCTTTGTCTCTTCCTTGGACACAGGTGAGGTCCCAGAGGACTGGAGGGTAGCTAATGTGGTACCGCTGTTTAAAAAGGGCAGTCGGGACAACCCTGGTAATTATAGGCCAGTGAGTTTGACATTGGTGGTAGGAAAATTATTGGAAAAAATTCTTAGGGGTAGGATGTATGAGCATTTGGAGCGTTGCGATCTGATTAGGGATACGCAACATGGCTTAGTTCGGGGGAGGTCTTGCCTTACGAATCTGGTAGAATTCTTTGAGGAGGTGACAAAAACGGTTGACGATGGGCGAGCTGTTGATGTCATCTATATGGATTTCAGTAAGGCGTTTGACAAAGTCCCTCACGGTAGGCTGGTAGAAAAGGTTAAGGCACATGGGATACAAGGACAGGTAGCTAGGTGGATTGAAAACTGACTGGGCAATAGGAGACAGAGAGTAGTAGTGGAAGGGTCATTTTCTGGTTGGAGGCCAGTCACCAGCGGTGTGCCGCAGAGCTCAGTACTGGGACCTCTCCTCTTTGTAGTATATATAAACGACTTGGAAGAGGGCGTACGTGGTGTGATCAGCAAGTTTGCAGATGACACCAAGATGGCAGGATTGGCAGATACTGGGGAGGAATGTCAGGTGACACAGCAGGATATAGATGGGTTGGTATATTGGGCAGATAGATGGCAGATGGAATTTAATCCTGACAAATGCGAGGTGATGCATTTTGGAAGGAATAATGCAGGGAGGAGTTACGTGATAAAAGGTAAACCGATTAAGAGTATAGAAATACAGAGGGACCTGGGAGCGCAGGTGCACAAGTCTCTGAAGGTGTCAACACAGGTAGAGAAGGTTGTGAAGAAAGCTTATGGAATGCTAGCCTTTATAGGAAGGGGTATAGAGTAAAAGAGCTGCCGTCTAATGCTTCAGTTGTACAGAACGTTGGTTAGGCCGCATTTGGAGTACTGCGTCCAGTTCTGGTCACCTTACTACCGGAAGGACATGGAGACCCTGGAGAGGGTGCAGAGGAGGTTTACCAGGATGTTGCCTGGCATGGAAGGACTGAGTTACGAGGAAAGGTTGGAGAAACTGGGGCTCTTCTCCTTAGAAAGATGGAGATTAAGGGGGGATCTAATAGAGGTGTATAAAATAATGAAGGGAATAGATACAGTCAACAGTGGTAGGCTTTTCCCTAGATTGGGGACAATTACGAGAGGGCACGATCTAAGGGTGAGGGGGGAGAAGTATAATTTGGATACGAGAGGAAGGTTTTTCATGCAGAGGGTCGTGGGGGTATGGAACGTGCTACCAAGTAAGGTGGTGGAGGCAGGCACGTTGGACTTGTTTAAGGTTTACCTAGATAGACACATGACCGAAACAGGGATGGAGGGTTATAGTAGACGGTACTAAATAGGGTCAGAGCCTCGGGACGACACCGGAAATGTAGTATTACATGTTAATGTTTTGTCTTTTTAATCCACAGGTTCCGGTCCACCTTGTTGTCAAACGAGGGGCATGCACACGGTGGGTCGTGCGTGGGCTGCTCTTGGAGGTTCCGAGAGTGGCCTAGTACTTCGTGTCGTTGTGTGTGCTTAATCCTGGACCAGCAGATGGGCACCACAACAGCTCAGTGACTATCACTGCTAGCTGTGCAGATACATGGATTTAGGCCTGTGTCTGTGGGAGTTTGCGCATTCTCCCTGTGGTTGCGTGGGTTTCCTCCGGGTGCTCCGGTTTCCTCCCACACCCCAAAGATGTGCTCTTAGGCTGATTGGTGTACCAAATTGACACTATTCTCCCCTGAATCTGGCTACATTAGGGGTTCCACTCACATACACACACAGGGCAGGGCAGGTGTAGGAAAATGCGGCGGCGCGGGCTCGTTGGGCCGAAGGGCCTGTTTCCCGTGCTGGGTTGTTCTTTGTTCTTTGTTTAGATCCTGCCAGATCTGCTCAGATTTTTCAACATTTTCTCATTTGCTTTCAGATTCCAGTATCCGCAGTAATTTGTTTTCATCCATTTTATCATCCTTCTTTCTCACTTCCATTTTTCCACTTCTCCATCTCAGCTCTCCTTCTTGACCCCACCCCTCCACCCCTCCTTCTGGGCAACTGCCATAATCTCCAAGCAGTCCCTTTACCATCTGCACCTCTGTCCTGCCATTCACACACTCTGATTCCTTAATGGGCACTTTGAGCTCCTTTTCAGCCTTCTGTACCCTCATTTACATTGCCTTTGTCCCATTCCACACCCCACCCCACCCTTTCCCCCACCTTTCTCACTTCCTGCTCATTTTCTTTGCTCTAAGCTCTGACAAAGGATCATCTAGATTCGAACCGTTGGCTCTATTCTCTCCCCACAGATGCAGCCAGACCTGCTGAGATTGTCTGGCATTTTCTGTTTTTAATTCAGAATGCTGTGAGCTTAAGGGTCACAGGCAATGGGTGCTCCCCATTTCATGTAGTACCAACTCTTGCAGAGGAGGTCCGCCTTCCCCCAGGACAGACACAGTCTTCTGTAGACATTTGAAGATACAATGACTAATATTGGAAAACCGTCACCCAGTACCTCCACATCTGTGGTGCTGCTCCTGCTCCACTAAATGGCATAGCTGTTTAGCTGCACAGCATTTATTGGCATAATCACAAGTGAGGGGAGTCTGGGGTGGCTGTGCAGGCAAGTGTCTGCCTCTAATGGCAGATGAGGCACCACTGAATTGTAAGCCAGAATTTAGAAGTCCAGCTCATTCCTAGAGGGAACCCTGTTTCTCCCAGGTCACAAGAGGTTCAGAATTGAGCAGCCTTCCATGATCCATCGAGATGTATGCAAGCATCCCTATCAATTGGTTTTGGTCTTCTGAACAGTTTCTCCCTGTTGTCCTCACATTGCTGCCTGAGAGTGAATTCCGATCAAATTGCAGTCATCCTCCTGTGCGTCTGAGGTCCTTCAGGCTGCATGAGGGGAGATGGAGCCCATTCCTGATTTGCTTACCTGATAGTCCAGTCCTTCATGGGATCTCACCTGGGTAACTCAGTCATCCCCAGTGCTGAGTCCTCCCGCTTTCTGGCGAACCCCCACGAAGGAAGAACACTCCCTCAGCTGGACCCAGCAATGAGGAAATGAGAAGCACTGCCTGCATACTAGCTTTCACAACCGCTTTAAAGTAAGGAGTGGCCTGAAATGAAGATCAGGTAAGGTCCTCTGGACCTTTTCCCCCAATATGACAATTATGGGAGCCCCACTCCTTATCTGCGTGCCTCATGTACTTTCCATGCCACCTGAGCAGTGAACACCCCCGGCGGTCGATGGCTGCTTGAACACTCACCTCCTTAACTCCTCCTCAGAGGTGAAAGTACCAGCGTTCACACTTATGTAGAGCTGTTGTAAATGATGCCAGTGTGACATCATGCCAATGCCAATGAACATCCAGTGAGGGGGTAGTCCCGGACACAGTACTCGTTAATGACACGCTATTGTATTAAAATGAACTTCCCGGGGTTCTGCGACGTGTTGCACGCTATTCCGTTGGCAAGGGGGCAGGAAGATCGGAATTTGGAGACTTACCGGCACGATTACACTTTCCAAGTCTCTCCAATTTTGAGCGCATGCTTCCATTCCCGTAGATGGGAAGCACGGATTCAAATTGCACCCGTTGTAAACACTTCCATTTCAAAAAATCCTGCTTGGGAAGATCAAAGGGGGCAGGGGGTGGGGAGAAATTGGACTTAACATCTGTTGTTTGGGCATCTTACCACAGCATCCACTAAGACCTTCTGTATAGAAGGGCAGTGGCGCCATGGTATTGTCACTGAACTAGTAATCCAGAGACCCAAGGTAACGTTCTGGGACCTTTGTTCACATTCTATCGCGACAGATGGTGAAATTTGAATTTAATGAAAAAATTTGAATTAAAAGGTGACGATGAAACCATTGTTGACTCATGCCCTTTAAGGAAGGAAATCCGTTGTCCTTGCCTGATCTGGCCTAACTTCAGACCCACAGTAATGTGGTTGACTCATGGTTGCTCCATCTGAAGCAATTAGGGATGGGTATTAAATGCTGCCAAGTTGGCTATGGCTAAATCCCATGTAAGAATTTAAAAAACTGTCCAGAAACTTTGATGCCATTGCTGATTTTTTTTTCCCAGCTCTTATTCTCTTCTAACATGGCTCCAAGTACTTGAAACAGCCGCAAGATACCACCCATTTAATAGGTGCAGGATAGCTTGAAATAGTGCAAGCTGGGTGAAAGTGGTGCCTAGGAAGTTACAAATTTGGTCAGCAATGCTGCATGCAGCAATCATTCAAATGAACAGACAGCAAACTGAGCTATGTGAAAAAGAAGCAGATTAATTGGGCACTCATTTTCAGGATATATAATTAGCCCATTGTATTTAAATTATCACTACAAGCCACATACTTTGACTGGAAGGTGGCATCTGACTAAGGGTGTCAAAATTTGCTGACGACACCAAGGTTGGTGGAACGGCAAATTGTGCGGAGGGTGTGGAGAGTCTACAGAAGGATCTAGATAGGCTGGGCGAATGGGCCAGGAAATGGCAAATGGAATTTAATGTTGGCAAGTGCGAGGTGGTCCACTTTGGTAGGAGTAATGGTAGGAAGGATTATTACTTACGTGGCGAAAAACTGCAGCAGGCGACGGTGCAGAGGGACCTCGGGGTCCTTGTGCATGAGTTGCAAAAACCCAGCTTGCAGGTGCAGCAGGTGGTCAGGAAGGCGAATGGGATGCTGGCCTTCATAGCGAGGGGGATTGAATATAAAAGTAGGGAGGTCTTGCTGCGGCTATATAGGGCATTGGTGAGGCCGCAGCTGGAGTACTGTGTGCAGTTTTGGGCGCCGTACTTACGCAAGGATATTTTGGCCTTGGAGGGAGTGCAGAGGAGGTTTACTAGGCTGATACCGGAGTTGAGGGGGTTGAGCTATGAGGAGAGGCTGAATAAATTAGGCTTGTACTCGTTAGAGTTTAGAAGAATGAGGGAAGATCTCATTGAGACGTATAAGATGATGGATGGGATGGATAGGATAGAGGTGGAGAGACTCTTCTCGCTCAGAAAGGATAGTAGGACTAGGGGGCACAGCCTCAAGATAAAGGGGGGGCGGTTTAGAACAGAGTTGAGGAGGAACTTCTTCACTCAAAGGGTGGTGAATCTCGGAATTCTCTGCCCGTTGAAGTGGTGGAGGCTACCTCGCTAAATATTTTTAAGACGCGGGTTGATGGGTTTTTGATAAGAGAGGGGATTAAGGGTTATGGGGAGAGGGCGGGAATGTGGAACTGAGCCACGACAGATCAGCCATGATCTTATTGAATGGCGGGGCAGGCTCGAAGGGCTAGATGGCCTACTCCTGCTCCTATTTCTTATGTTCTTATGTTCTCAAATGCAAATCCTTCCGTCCTCTGCATTGCAGGGGCAAACTGAAGAATAATGAATTTTTCACCAATGCTGGCAGACCTCACAAATTGGTGAAATGGAATTTCCTTTTGAACAGCTGGATAAACAAAACTCAGAACCAAGACATTTCAGTTTCAACAGGCAGAACCATTAACTCACCAGTTCTGTAAAAGGGTCATTTAGACTGAAAACATAAACTCTGTTTCTCTCTACAGATGCTGCCAGGCCTGCTCGATTTGTATTTCAGATTTCCAGCATCCACAGTATTTTGCTTTTATTGTCCATTAATCCTCAAGTCTGAAAAGCTGAAGAATGCACAGACAAACTCTTCAAATCACAAGGGTCATCTTTCTGTTCTGCAAGTGGCCTTTTTCCAATTACATATTCTCAGCTCCCGCTAAGATTTGGAAAAGGAATGGGTTATATTGAGTGTTCTTAAACATCATCATGTTTTATGATTTCTTGCCAGTGAAGGATTTGAACACAAGAATGAAAACATTAAATTCAAGGCACTGGGACTAGGAACCATACTGGATCAGTGACTGCAGGAGTGATGTCATGAGGCTCAAGAAACAGGCAGCAAAATTTTGGATAATTTCAAAATTGTAGGAGGGTGGAAATTGGGAGGTCATCCAAGAGAGTGGTGGAACAGTCAAATCTGTAATTAACAAAAGCCTGGATAAGTATGGGCTGAGACAGAGATGGGTGACGTAATGGCGATGGAAGTAAGCAGTCTTTGTGATGGAGAAGATTTGGGGATGGAAGCTCAACCCCCAAGACAAATAGAATATTGAACTAGTGAATATTACGATTCATTTGACAAAGATGATGGAACTAATGGCAAGGCAACAGAGTTTGTGCCAGGCATCAAAGATAATGGCTTAATTGGGCTTTGCAATATTTAATTGAAGGAATTGCAGCCCATTCAGGATGAGGTGTTGGACAAGCAGATTAACAGAGCAACACTGGAAAGGTCAAGAAGCTGAAGAAAGTCTTTTGATGATTTTGCCACAGGGATGCATGTAGTTGATCAATAGGAAACAGCTGTGAACAGATCCTTGGAGAACTTAAGGCATAAAAGTTTTGGGCTGAGATGAAAAGCCATTTTTTGAAATTGCCTGGCTTTGACTGATTGGTGCAAATATAACCAGATCCCAGTCAGTTTAACAACGAAGGAGAGAAACCCGAGCAAGAATTGATACTGTAATCTATGTCAAATGAACAATAATCTGTGACTATGATTCGGTTGTTTCAGTTGTAGAGCAGAATCAGAAACTAGAATCAGAGTTTCAAACCTGGAATTGTCTGAAAGGCAGACTTTGAGAGTCAACATGTTCAAGAGAATTGGACAATAAAGGAAAATTAGAAATGTTATAATTCACTGCTCAGTGACTGAGTAAAGGAGGAATCTGGAACCAGTATTTCCTTAACATAGGTTTATTCATAATACCCAGAGAAGACAAACACAAGAACTGGGTCCCTTTTTCTTGATGTGGAGATGCCAGTGTTGGTCTGGGGTAAGCACAGTAAGAAGTCTCACAACACCAGGTTAAAGTCCAACAGGTTTATTTGGTAGCATAAGCCACAAGCTTTCGGAGCGCTGCTCCTTCATCAGGTGAGTGGGAGTTCTCCCTTTCTCTTGCCCTCTCACAGTGGAAATGGTTCTTATGCACACTTAAGAATAACACCATAACCCTTTCTCAAATAATAACAACTGCTCTCATTTACAAGTGGAGCATGTAATTCATCATGAAAGGATTGCAACATTAGCAGAAAATCAATTACGTGAGAAAATAGTAACTGTTAACAGAATCAACTAACATTGGGAACAGGAAATAGCAGGAACTGGATCATTTGTAACTGTCCTTAAGAAGATTGCAGTAAGCCGCCTTCTTGAACTATGGTGAAGGTGTTTGTCCAGTGCTGTTAGGTGCTGTGAGTTTTAGAACTTTGTGCAAACAACAAGAAGGAGCAGCGATTTATTTCCATGGCAGGATGCAACGTGACTTGGAAGGAAACTTGATGATGTTCCCACGTTCTGCTACCTCATCTTTCTAAGTGGTAGAGATTTTGGCAGGTTTGATAAGTACTGTTGAAGAAGTCTTGGTAAATTGTTGCAGAATATCTTGTAGATAGTACACACTGCAATTGCACTGCATAGACTGTGGTGGGAGGGGGGTGCAAATACTTGAAGTGATGAATATAGTTTAATGCCAATAAAGTGGACTGTTTTGACTTTTTTGTTGAGACACAAGTGGTGTTGGATTTGCATTCATTCTCGGAAGTGGAGCATATTCCCAAACTTGTGCCTGTACATTATGTAAACTTTAGGAATTAGGAGGTGAATCATTCAGCACACAAATATTCAATCTCTGAATTGCTCTTGTATCCACAGTATTTATATGGTGGTCCAATAGTTTCTGTTCAATGGTAATCTCCAAGATGTTGATATTGGAAGTTTGATAATACTAATGCCATTCACAATCACGGGGAGATGATCACTGACTGGTACTTGCGAACCATGCATGTTGCTGGTTGCTAATCAAGTGAAAGTTTTCTAAGTCTTTCTACACGCGAACATAGACTGCTTAATTATGTGAGCTTTTGCGAATGGTACTGAAAGTCTGCAATCATTACCAAATATCCCATGTCTAGCCTTATGATGGTCATTGATAAAATAGCTGAAGATGGTTGCATCTAGGTCACTGCCCTGGGGAATTCCTGCATCAATGTCCCAGGACCAAGATGATTGAATTATAGAATGATAGAATCCCTACAGTGTATAAGGAGGCCATTTGGTCCATCAAGTCTGGAAAATCCCACTCAGGCCCTATTCCCGTAACCCCCCCATGTTTACCCTGGTAATCCCTTGACACTAGAATCAATTTAGTATGTCCAATCAACCTAGTGTGGACTGTGGTAGGAAACTGGAGCACTCGGAGGAAACCCATGCAGACATGGGAGAATGTGCAAACACTACACAGACAGTGACCCGAGGCCGGAATTGAACCCGGGTCCCTGGCACTGTGAGACAGCAGTGTTAACCACATACTACCTCCAACTTCCAATCTTGGATTGACCTCCAACAAATACAACCATCATCCTTTATGCCAGGAATGACTCTAACCAGTGGAGTATTCTCAATGATCCCCATTGACTTCAGTTTTACAAAGGATCTTTGATCCAGATTCAGTCAAGTGCAGCCTTGATGTAAAGGGCTGTAGTACTCTCCTTATCCCTGTGCAGCTCTCTTGTCCATGTTTGGGCCAAGGTTGTAATAGACTTTATCTGGAGTCAAATGGTTCTGACCGAGCCCAAACTGAGACCAAAAGAGAAAATGCTGAAAAATCTCAGCAGATCTGGCAGCGTCTGTAAGGAGAGAAAGGAGCTGACATTTTGAGTCCAGATGACCCTTTGTCAAAGTTATTTATTTGAACCCAAACTGAGCATCAGTAAGCACTTTTTAATTTCCAATTTCCAACATATGTATACAAAAATATTAGAATGGGTGACCAAAGATAGGATCAGAGGAGTGTACTCATCCCAACTCAGTCTCTTGTACCCTGTGTCCCCCACCTACCTCCCCAATCAATTCCACACCCAGTCTTGGCACAGGAGAATGCACCCTAATATTCTTGATATGACTACTTGCCTGAATATTGCTCCAAGGTTGAGAACTGGACCAAAAGGCTTGTCAGGCACGATGGTAGTTCCAATGCCAGTAGCTTGCACATGAATACTCCTTGTATGACTGTTTTCTACCTCCAAGTGAACCTTGTCTTCAGACCAGATTGTGTCATCAAGATGAGCCACAACACTTAAATCTATGTGTTGAAGAGGAGGAACCACAAATTCACTGGGTTCCAAATGCCATTTAGGGTTCTCTAGAGTCTGAAATTGGTCAGGTTAGAGAAAATTTATTAATGTAATAAAAATGAAACATATCAAACCTGCAAAGAAACATTAAAACTGATCCAGAGCACAAATTAAATGAGTGTTATCACTTCCATTAAAATAGCAGATAGCAAAATTTGTATCATCATATTAAATACTCAAATACTAATATTGCACATCATAGCTTTGAGGCTCTAAAGTCTTAACTAATACAGCAAGTTTGGAGACAGTTAATTAGTAAAAGCACAAGCTAAAGCTGAGTTCATCTGGAATTTCTAATAGCACATTGAGGTTCCTAGAGACCCCACTACCTTTGCTGAGGAGAGAGGGAATGGGGCAGGAAGCTCCCTCTCCATTAAACTCTATCTAATGACTCTATTCTATCAACTCTGTCTGCATTCAGTCAGGAGACAAGGTAAAACAGCATGTTCACAAATCAAACAAATGGACATTAAACATAAGCATTGAATACATGTGATCCGAACGTAAAAGGGAAGAAAAGTACTGGAAGACTTATGGGACAAAGAAGGCCGGATATCAATAAAATGCAATGACTTTAGTGAAGCAGCATTTCAGACTTAAACATGCATTCATCAAGAAGCCATTGTTCGCTTCAGAAGCATATTAATAGGTATGGATCATGAAAGGAGGAAATTTTCTAAAACTATCAGTAATAGAAAAGGCAGCTCCTGTGAAGGCTGTGTTGATGAACACACAGAGCAGAAGGTCTCAGCTTCAGTTCTCAGTCTGAATTAAGTCAATTGATCTCAGCAAGAGCAATGCTTGGAGCACAATAACTAGTCTCAGAACATTATGTGCAGAAGGAAAACAAAGGACATAATTTTCCACTCCGTATACTGTGTGGAGGTGCTTCCGCACCAGATCACCCTCTTTTAAGCTCATTAAATACGCATGAATGTGAAGCATGTGTGGGACACCCTGGGATCCATTGGCCCAGCCATTACCTCATCGGATCATCCTCTCAGGTGCAATATTTAAACCGCATCCATGCACACAAGTTGCTGCAGCTCAGGGATTGTTGCGGTAGACATCTGAATGGCCCCTAATCTGCATGTTTGAATGGCAGGAGAATCTTTACACATGAGAGCTGGACTTCCACCACCCTCACCAAGACGGCATGGGAGCAAATCACTCAGGTAGTCATCATCAATGCTCCCCAGAAGAAGATCCCCATCCAGTCTAGGAAGGAGATGAGTGATCTCAGGGTATATCTATCTTCTCCTCACTCGCAACACACACTCGCACAAGCTCATCAGCCATTCACAGGCTTACATCCACAGGGAACTGACACACAACTACCACAAGGGACATCACCACTGATTCTCTCACACACATTTTGATATCTTCAGCACTTCTCACATCCTGTAAAATAGCAGCTCAGCCCTTAAAGAGGTTCATTCAGTGCACACAGTCTGGCATCCTTATCATCAGTTTTTCCATCCATCCTACTCAAGGTCTGTCCACCTGTCTTTCAGACAATGGCACCCAGAACAAAAGGGAAAAATCCCACATTTCGGGGGGATGCCTGAGTTCAGGCCCCTCACTCAATAGGAAGCGCAAGCAGCAGAGCTAGCCAGCGAGAATTAGAACCGTGCCTTTGCTGAGGACGAGAATGGCATCTCCCAAGCAAGTAAGGATCCATACTCCTTGGACACCAACCAAAACTGTGAATGCGTTGTTGTGTTGGTGACTATAAGGTCAATTACTCATTATCTCTTTTTTTTTTAACGGGCACCATCAAGAAGAGGAAGCGACCCACCAACAGCCAGCCCATCAGCCCCAGGCCTTGTAACAGCTTGGGTTAGAATCCTGAGCACCCCTTAGATATAGAACCGTCACAGTGTTTATCACACCTTCCACCATCACAGAGACACGTACCATGATGGGGCTTAGTTCTAGAGCACATTTAGGGTCACCATCTGGTGAGCACAGCACAGATTCAGATGCACAAAACCTCCCTGAACCTCTTGATGTTAATATCTTAATGCTCCATGTTGACCTGACAGTTTTCCATCTTGAACCCCGTCCCCCAACTCCACAAAGATGCTATCAATTGCCAACTCTCCACATTACCTGCTTCCCATCTACAGGCAGCAGCTCCCTCCCCTGACTGTGACTATGCCACTTGTAGACCAGTAGCAAGCCATCAACCTCCAGAACAAATGTGCGTGTGGGACTGACCTCCCCTGCGAGCCATGTTGGACATAACTGACATCCAATAAAGAAAGCTGCGCTATGTTCATCTGAGGATGATCCCCTAAGGGACTGCTTAAAGTCGGTGGACTGGTCAAAATTTAAGAATTCAGCAACTAACCTGAAAAAGTACATGATTACAGTAACAGGCTTCATTAGCAAGTGAGTAGAAGCAAAGAAGCAAATCTCTGTGATCCAACCAGAAATCATGGGTGAACATGGGGCATCCACTGCGTACTGAAGTCCAGGTCTGAGGCGTTCAAGTCAGGTGACCCTGACTACTATAAGAAACCTAGATATGATCTATGGAGAGCCATCAAAGATGCCAGGAGACAGTACCAGACCAAGCTAAAGTCCTAGGCACCTACACGAACACCCATCAATTATGGCAAGGTCCACATGACGTAACAGGCTACAAGGTAATGCTTGTAGAATCGCCGGCAACAATGCACCCTTCCCAGATGAGTTCAATGCATTCTATGCCCATTTTGAGCAAGAGGTTAGCAAGAGGATATCATCTGCCCCAGTCTCTGAGGTCACCAGTGCAGATGTAAGATCAGCTTCTTGAAAGTTAACCCACAGATACCGACTGACCCAGATGAGGTACATGCTCGAGCACTCAGATCCTGGATGGACCAGCTGGCAGGAGTATTTGCAGACATCTTTAACCTCTCCTTACTCTGATCTGAGGTTCCTACCTACTTCAGGAAAATGACCATCATCCCTGTGCCAAAGAAAAGCCAGGCAACTTGCTTTAATGATGACCGCCCGGTGGCTCTAATATCCATCTTTACGAAGTGCTTTGAAAGATTAGACATGGCACGCATTAACCCAGTCGCCCAGATCGCCTGGACCCACTACAGTTCACCTATCAGGCATCACAGGTCCACAGCAGATGCAATCCTCTTACTGTGACAATGCCAGTTAATCCTGGAATACCTGGACATAAGACATTTGTGTCAGACTCCTACTTATTGATCCAGCTCATCCTGCAACATCATTATCCCAACAAAACTCATCTTTAAAAACCGTGGCCTAGGGCAAGGCTCTTCTTCTGCAACTGGATTCCAGAGATGGATTGGCCATGCCCCTTGCTAACCCACAGTAAAAAGGCAACAACACCTCCTACATGATTATCCTCAACACTGGTGCCTTGCAAGGCTGTGTCCTCAGCCCCTGATTATACTCGATATAAACTTATGACCGTGCGGTCAAATTCTGCTCCAAATCAATTTTCAAGTTTGTTGAGGACACTACCATAGGGGGTCAGATCTCAAACCATGATAAGATGGGAATACAGGAAAGAGATAGAGAATCTGGTGAAACGGAGCAATGACAATAATCTCTTCCTCAATGTCAGTAAAATGAAAGAGATAGTCATAGAGTCATGGAATCTCTATAGTACAGAAAGAGGTCATTCAGGCCATCGTGTCTGCACTGACCACAATCTCACCCAGGCCCTACTCCCCCTCCAGTATCCCTACATATTTACCCACTAATCCCTCTAACCTACGCATCTCAGGACACTAAGGGCAATTTTTAGCATGGCCTATCAACCTAACCCGCACATCTTTGGACTGTGGGAGGAAACCGGAACACCCAGAGGAAACCCATGCAATGACTTCAGGAAATGTTATGGAGGACATGCATCTGTCTACATCAACGGGATGAAATAGAGACGGTTGGGAGCTTCAAGTTTCTAGGTGTTCATATCACCAGCAACCTGTCCTAGTCTCACCATGATGATGCTATAGTTAAGAAAACCCCTACTTTCTCAGGCGGCTAAGGAAATTCGGCATGTCTGCTATGACTCTCACCAATGTTTAGAGCTGCACCATAGAAAGCATCCTTTCCAGATATATAACAGTTTGGTATGGCTCCTGCTCAAGGCTGCAAGAAACTAGAAAGGGTAGTGAACATAGCCCAGTCCATCACACAAACCAGCCACCCATCCATTGATTCCGTTTACAATTCCTGCTGCCTCAGAAAAGCAGACAGCATAATCAAGATCCAACCCCCTATGGTAGTCATTGCTTTCAGATGCAGGATGGAAAAATTAAGTGAAAGAAGGCACTGCAAGAGACGTATAAACAAAGTTTCAGAATTGAAAATACCACACACTAAAAAAAAGTTAAGTAGGCAATTTTGCAATTTTAAAATATTATCAAGTTGGACATAAAAAGTGGCTCCTAAATGGTTCAATCTTTGAGACAAGGGAGCTAACACACTCTGGAATCTCTGCAGCTTTGATCAGAATTTTACACTGATTTTTAGAAGTTACTCAAGAAAAGTATCAGAACAACGTTCATTAATTCTTCAGCACAAGCTTGGCAATAAAATGTCGTAAACTTGGGTAGGTCAATTATATACTGCTCTGTGGCATTTTCTGTGCTCACAGAGAACCAATAATTAATTTATTATTTTATTGAACATGTTCATGCATTTTTTTGCAGATTCCAAATAGTCCAAACTCGATGAAATAAAATGCCAGTGTACAGTAACTGTAGTGTGCCCAATCTACAGGATACCCTGCAGCAAATCACCAAGGTCACTTCATCAATAACTCCCAGAGCCCTGGCCTTCACCATCACAAGGACAGTAAGTACATGAGAACAACTTCACTTCTAGGTTCCCCTTCAATTCAAGTATCATCCTAACTTGGGAGATATATCAATATTCCTTCATCATTCCTAGAATTCTGAAAATTATCTTATCCTGTAGCTCTGCCTAACAACACTTCATCATAACCGACAACAAGAAAGATTCATTATCATCTTCTAAAGAGCAACTAGGGATAAAGACTTAATGCTGCACTTGCCAGCATCCCTCAGATTAATTTTTAAAAATGTTCTTGAGTCTTCACCAATGGCTCTTCCTTATCCAGGTTCCAAGAATCATTTTCAAACAACCATCTCTGAGGAGTCACAGCGAAATGTTTCATGTGATACAGTGTAACACCCAAAATCCAGGGAGGCAACACATCCTGGAGTGATCAATGGCTTCAGAAATGCCTGCCTGTTCTCCTAACTATGGAATCTCTCTAACCATAGCAATTCCACTCTTCTTCCTCCCGTGTTGCACAGCTAAGCCACCCACAAACCTAGCTCTTGCTACAGCCTTCTCAGAACCTACCTTGCTCGCCAGTATCCAAACATGTCCTGTTTGTTCAATATTTCCTCCTAAGACAACCTGGCTTTCAATCTAATAAACTTTGTGAAACACCTCCAATGCATTTAAATCCTTCCTTAAATAAGGAGAGCAAAATGCACACAGTATCTGAGATGTGGTCTCACTAATGCCCTGTATAACTGAAGCATAACATCCTTATTTTTACGTTCAATTCCACTCATAATTAAAAATGGCATTCCACCTAACATTTTTATTACTTGCTGTACCCACATAACTAATTTTTTGTGACTCATCTGGAAAACACCTGGAGCCCATTGCACCTCAGAATTCTGCACTCATTTTCCATAGTACTTTTTTTTATTCTTCCTGCCAAAGTGAAAAACTTTTCCATACTGTACTCCATCTGCTAGATTTTTGTTTACTCACTCAACTTCTGTAACTCTATCCATTTACACCTCCTTAAGTCCTCTTCACAACATACTTTCCTACCTATCTGTGTCCCACTGTTAAATTCATAAGAACATCAGAACTAGAAGCAGGAGTAGGTCATCTGACTCCTTGAGCTTGCTCCACCATTCAATAAGATCATGCTGATCTTTTCGTGGACTCAGCTCCACTTAACCACCCGCTCACCATAACCCTTCATTCTTTTACTGTACAAATATTTATCTTTCCTTGCCTTAAAAACATTCAATTAGACAGCCTCAACTGCTTCACTGGGCAGGGAGTTCCACAGATACACAATCCTTTGGGTGCAGAAGTTCTTCCTCAACTCCTAAATCTGCTCCCCCTTATTTTGAGGCCATGCCCCTTGTTCTAGATTCACCTACCAGTGGAAACAACCTCCCCGCTTCTGTCTTATCTACTCCCTTCATAATCTTAGGAAGGGAATAGATAAGATCTCCTCTCATTCTTCTGAATTCCAATAAGTACAATCCTAGTCTCTCAGTCTCTCCTCATAAGCCGGAATCAACTCTCAACTCCGGAATCAACCGAGTGAATCTCCTCTGCACCCCCTCCAGTGCCAATATATCCTGTCCCAAGTAAGGAGACCAAAACTGTACACAGTACTCTAGATATGGCCTCACCAGCACCTTGTACAGCTGCAACATAACCTCCCTGTTTTTTAAATCCATCCCTCTAGCAATGAAGGATAAAATTCCATTTGCCTTCTTAATTATCTGCTGCACCTGCAAACCATCTTTTTGTGATTCATAGACAAGGAAACCCGGTCACTCAGCACAGCAAAATACTACAATTTTTTACTATTTAACTGTGGCCAAACGGGCCATCTAAAATGGTATTTTGTAAAGCACTCTGGGACAATCAGGCAAGAAACTAAAATGACAGGCTGCAGTTTAAAGACAGAGACAAACAGGCCACAACCCTGACGAGTGAATAAGCAGGACATGGATCATCTCCAGGATGAAAGAGACTTTCTGGTCACAATGGGTTGTGTACCAGACATAAGGTCACTGTGAACCCTTATTTAGGAGGGAGGAATGTGACCTATGTGCCTCCAGCGCCTATAGACATGGCCGCTGGGGACACACCCAGAGATCGGTGTGGTAGCACCTGACTGGACTCTTATCGATCAGGGGGATCAAGTCCTGATCAATTGATTGGCAATGGCCAAAAGGGGCGTGAAACCAAACAGGGTATAAAGGGTGCTGCGCAACCAGGAATCTCTCTCTCTCTGACCCCACGAACAAGCTACAACAATAGTGACCATCACCAGCACAAGAACAGCCACCACACCTGAGAAGGTAGGAAGAAAGACCACAGCCAGAGTGCCAGACCAGACCAACGGACCAGACTACACAGAGGACTACCGAGACCAACGTACAGATAAAGGCCAATATCTGCTTGGGTACTTGCCAGTCATGCAAAGTTAAGTCAAGGTCTTGTATTGGACTTGAACTTTAGTATTTTCTTGTAAGATAACTTAATTGTTGGTTGGGCGGGTTATTATTATTGTGTGAGTTTAAATAAATATTAGTTGTACTAATAAGACGTCTACTCGTAGTTATTTGTCCACCATATAAGGGTTAAAACAGACTGTGCGGCAGGCAACATAACTAATAGTCCATTAGCCATTTTGCTGTTATTCCTACCAAATGGGTGACTTCAAATTTACCAAATCCATCTGTCAGACCCTTTATGCAGCAGCCTTTGGTGCAGCACCTTCTTAAATACCTTCTGGAAATCCAGATACACCAGATCCACAGTTTCCCCATTGTCTGCCGCACATATAATGTTCTCAAAGAATTCCACTAAATTAGTCAAACATGACCTGCTCTTCATGAACCGATGCTGTGTCTTCCCAATGGGACAATTTATATCCAGATGGCTTGATACTTCTTCCTTGATGATAGATTCAAGCATTTTCCTTACTGCAGAAGTTAAGCTAACCAGCCTTACTCACCTTTTGTCTACCTCCTTTTAAAAAAAGTGCCATCACATTTGCTGTTTTCTAATCTGCAGGAACCAACCCAGAGTCTAGTGAATTTTTGTAAATACCACGAGTGCATTTGCTATTCCCCCTGCCATCTCTCAGTACCCTGGGGTGCATTCCGTTAGGGCCAGAAGACTTGTCTACCTTTAGCTCCATTAGCTTGCCCAACACTAAACTCATGGGAGTTTTACTTTTTAAGCATCCAAGGCAATGATGGTTGATTTCTAATGCATCTGCACAAGAGAGAAAAAATAAAAACTAGCTCAGGTGACTAGGATGTTATGGAAGGCTAGTGTTCCCGGCAGAGGGCAGGAAGAGGTGAAAAAGCAAGAATGAATGGTGGTGTTGGTAAATAATACCTTTGAGACTAGTCGTGAGTCAAAGTACAGCAGGTTTATTACAAAAGCTTTTGGGGGAAGCTCGGTTCCTAAAGTGGTTCACCAGACTTCTCTCTGAACACAAATAAGAGTGAAATTTTTATACATCCCCATTCCCGCCCCAGTCATGTCCGCAGTTCTCCAGGATGTCTGTCATGGTTTGTCATCCATCATGTGGTTATTGCTGCCTCAGCAGTTTTGCTCTTTGCATAGTCTGTTGTAATCGTAGCTAACCCAAAGCCGCGACTGTCTCTGTTCTGTTCCTCTAGTGTGATTAGCTGTTATCGCATCTCGACACCTACAGTTTGTTTAGTCAGCATACAAGGTTACAAGCTCGCACAAACACATCAACTGGCGCACAAGATTACAAGGGTGCAAAAACAAGTCTTGCAATGCTTTGCACAAATCTTCAAGTATTACAAAGTTCATTAACCCGGTCTCTTCTTCAGATGGGGAGCGATCTCAAAAGGAAGTCCCAGTTGGGTGATATAAACGGGGGACAGGGAGAAGTTCCCTTTAATTTAGAGTAAAACTGAAAGGAACAGAGAAATGGGTTCCAAACAGAAAAAGGGCTGTGGATAGCAGACATTAAGCAAAAAAGGCTCAGGGGAAGCTCTGGAGATCTTAGGGAGCAGCCAAAGATTACTGATTCCATGCTATGGGCCAAGAGGCAAAGATACCTTCTCGAAACAGTAGTGTTTTGCTCGGCAGAGCTGAAGGTCTCAAACTGCCTGTTGAGTTGGTGCTTGGCTGCATGTTTGGGAATCTAGAGGAAGGGAATCTTGGGAGATAAAATCCTGTGAGGTGGACCTTTGTTGATGCCACCTGAGTTGGAGCAAACTTTGGAGAGAATCCAAGGTTGTAATTTCAAAGGTGAAGACTGAATTCTCTTGTGAGAGAGACAGAATTTCAGTGAGTTTGGTTGACTCAGTGTATTACTTGATATCTTAATGAGTTATTGAGTAATCCATGAATTCTTTCTTGGTCACATCTGCCATTTATTATGCAGTGTGGGGTATTCAACCACAGTTTTGCCTGTTAATGCACTTGTACTTCATGGTAACCTTGAATGTTAGAGTACAAGATAGATATTGTAAACTGTTTTATCTTTCTCACCTTATATAGTAGTTTATTTTTGTTTGTTCAAAACCCATGGAATCTTGTGGCTTTATCCAATTAGCAAGTATCTTCAATTCAAACTTAGTCTACATTATTAGTCCGTAACCAAATCTTAGCAACAACTTGTGGATCTGGCCTAGGATCATAACAACTGTGTGTTGATTAGTTCATGGGATAGTTACAGGCTAGAGTCATTCACAAACCAGGAGTAGTTTTGCATTTAAACTGGTACCCTACTATAGGTGATCGCACATCTGAGTTTGTCTTCTTGAAGCTAAAATAGTACTAATTGAACAGTAGTGTAGCCAGACTTCCCTGTGCCCCACCCCACCCCCTCACTCAATAACTATATTGTCCATCCCCACCTAACAGGGAGAGATTGAGAAACCTAAATTAGATTTCTGTGTCCCAATGATCATCTCCTCAGTATCCCACTGTATTACATGTACATTATCTGAACTCCTCAATTTGATATATTATTTTGAAATCACAAAATACCCACAGTGCAGAAGGAGGCCATTTGGCCCATCAAGACTGCACCAACCACAATCCCACCCAGACCCTATCCGTAACCCAACATCACTACCCTACTAGTCCCCTGATAATAAGGGGCAATTTAGCTTGGCCAATCCACCTAACCTGCACATCTTTGGACATACCACTCAGATAACAATTGTTCTGCATGTTATTGATGCTGACTCTGCCATTTAATGGGAATCTGCTGATTTTACTAGTATAGGAAAATGGAATAAGGCAATTTATCACAATTTTTTAACCTCCCAGATTGATCAATCAATGTCAATTTAGTTAAACAGAATAAATTTCTGAGCAGCATTTGCTAACTTGTCACAGAATCATAAAAGAGCTGCTCAAGATTGGCAGGAAACTTTGTATTCAAATGGCAGTCTACACTTCCCAGAAGTTACTATCATAGTTTCAAGTGATAGTATGGTGAGAGCTTAGTGTCTGGCGCCCTGTAAGTTGGCACATAACCCATTCATGTTGCTCTGACAGTCTCGCTGCCATTTCACACTCAACTGAATGTTGACTGGAAGCAGGTGGGATTCCCAGCTGCCTTTAAGACCATAAGAAATAGATTATGAATTGGCCATTCGACCCCTCAAGCCTGCTCTGCCCTTCAATAGGATCACGGCTGATCCAACATTGCATTTTTCACATTCACTTTTCTGCCCTTTGCTCGTAACCCTTGATTCCCTGACGGAAAAAAAATCTATTTCAGCCTTAAAACTACACAAAAGCTCTACTCCCAGAGCTCTCAGTGGCAAGAAGTTCCAAAGACTCACAACCCTCTAAGAGAAGAAATTCCTCCTCATCTCAGTCTTAAATTGGCTCTTTGGAAGGAGGTCCACCTTGAAGAGCTGTAAACCAATCTAAATGGGTGGTATGGTGGCACAGTGGTTAGCATTGCTGCCTCACAGCACCAGAGATCCGGGTTCAATCCCAGCCTCGAGTGACTGCCTGTGTGGAGTTTGCACATTCCCCTCTTGTCTGCGTGGGTTTCCTCTGGGTGCTCCAGTTTCCTCTCATAGTCCAAGATGTGCGGGTTAGGTTGATTAGCCATGATAAATTACCCTTAGTGTCAGGGGGATTAAGAGGATAAATATGTGAGGTTATGGGGATGCGACTTATATACATAAATGACTTGGAAAAGGGAGTAAGTGGTGTGATCAGCAAATTTGCAGATGACACTAAGATGGCTGGATTGGCGGGCAGTGAGGAGCAGTGTCAGGCAATACAACAAGATATAGATAGGCTGGTATATTGGGCAGATATATGGCAAATGGAGTTTAATCCTGATAAATGTGAGGTGATGCATTATGGCAGAAATAATGTAGGGGGAGTTATATGATAAAGGGTAGACCTATAAAGAGTATAGAAATGCAGAGGGACCTGGGGGTACAAGTGCACAAGTCTTTGAAGGTGGCAGTACAAGTGGAGAAGGTTGTGAAGAAAGCTTATGGTATGTTAGCCTTTATAGGAAGGGGTATAGCATATAAGAGCTGGAGTCTAATGTTGCAGTTGTATAGAACGTTGGTTAGGCCGCATTTGGAGTACCAAATCCAGTTCTGGTCTCCTTACTACAGGAAAGACGTGGAGATCCTGGAGAGAGTGCAAAGGAGGTTTACCAGGATGCTGCCTGGTATGGAAGGACTGGGTTATGAGGAAAGATTGAGCAAATTGAGGCTGTTTTCCCTTGAAAGACGGTGACTGAGGGGAGATCTAATAGAGGTATATAAGATTATGAAGAGTATAGATAAACAGTGGTAAGCTTTTTCCTAGGTTGGAAACGCACATTACGTTTCCACAGGCCACGGGCTTAGGGTGAGGGGGGGGCGAGGTATAATTCGGATATTAGAGGGAGGTTTTTCACACAGAGGGTAGTGGGGATATGGAATGCTCTGGCAAGTAAGGTGGTGGAGGCAGGCATGCTGGAGTTGTTTAAGAGTAACTTAGACAGGCACATGAGTGGGATGGAGATGGAGGGATATAGGAGACTGTTTTAAATAAGGTTCAGGAGCCTTGGGACGTCCCTGGGAATGTATAAGGATGTGGATGATACTAATGTTTTTCTCTTCTAATCCATATGCTTCGGTCCGCCTTGTTGTCCAACAAAGGGCATATACGCGATGGGTCGTACGAGGGCTGCTCTTGGTTGTTTCGAGAATAGCCTAGTACTTCACGCAGTTAGTGTATACTTAAACTGGACCAGATGCTGGGCAACACAACAGCTCAGTGACTATCACTGTTTGCTGTGCAGATACATGGA
Source organism: Carcharhinus amblyrhynchos (assembly GCF_965287045.1). Lineage (NCBI taxonomy): Eukaryota > Metazoa > Chordata > Chondrichthyes > Carcharhiniformes > Carcharhinidae > Carcharhinus > Carcharhinus amblyrhynchos. Next base: position 62,811,944 of record NC_137327.1, on the reverse strand, counting down.
TTTGGGCCAGTGTCTGTGGGAGTTTGCGCATTCTCCCCGTGCTTGCGTGGGTTTTGTCTGGGTGGTCCGGTTTCCTCCCGATGTGCTATTCGGCTGATTGGTGTAACAAATTGTCCCTAAATTAGTCTTCTCTCAATGTGAAATGCGATAAGCATAGACAAGGGTCATGGGTAGAGGGGGACTCGTAATGTTAAAAGGGCGGCACGGGTTCGTTGGGCCGAAGGGCCTGTTTCTCGGGCTGTTTTGTTCGTTTGTTCTTTGTTCTTTGACTTCATTGGAATTGTTGTCGGTGCAGGGTCAATGAGCTAAATTGTCTCCTTCTGTATTGTAAAGAAAAATGACTGAAAGCTCTCCAGAGTTACTGTAGCACTGTCATTCCGCTAAAGTCATGGCCTGCAATTCGTCAAAGTACCGGGATCCTGGAGGCAAGAGGGCAAGGGATGCCCTTGGGGGCTGGGAAGGGTGTGATCTTGGTGTTCATGTTGGGGGAGGATTGGAGCTCCCAGGTCTCAGAGAGGAGGGCATTCCAAATCTGAAAGGGCATTCTGATTGAGGCAAGCCCTCCACTACCAGCCAAAAAGGGGACAGATGAAATAAATCATAGAAAACCGACACTGTAGAAGGATGCCATTTGGCCCATCAAGACTGCACCAACTCTCCAACAGAGTATCTTACCCAAGCCTATACCCGTACTCTACCCCCTGTAACTCCACACATTTCCCATGGTCAATGCACCTAACCTGCACATCTTTTGAGAGTGGGACGAAGCCAGAGCACCCAAAGGAAAACCATGCAGAGACGGGGAGTTGGAACTAAACCCGGGTACCTGGCGTTGAGGTAGCAGTGCCAACTGCTGTGCCACCAGGCTGTCCCCCTTCAGCAGGATGCAGGTCAAAGCATACAAAAAGCTTGTCTGCTTTCTGAGTTTGTTGAGTGGATCTATATAAGGGCTGAAAACTTGTGTAGGATGTGACAGAGATGAAGATGAATGTTGGTGAGAGAAAGGATAAATGATGATGTCCCTTGTGCTAGTAGTGTGTGATATCCCTGCCGTTTGTAGGACTGTGAATAGATACTGAGTTTGATGTATCCTGACAGAACAGATGAGATCATTGATCATTTTTCCGCACTGCGTAACAGTTCTCCTTTGGAGATCATTGGTGCTGACCACTTTGGTGACTTCCTCCCAAGCCTTGGTGGTGTGACTGATGTAACTCCAGCTCCCATCCTGTGGGTAAAGGACCTCCTGCCTGTCCTTGGCTGCTGAAAGGATGTTGCCTCTGCATTGCCAGTGAATTTCCAGGTGCAATGCTGTCTCAAGAATGCTGTCTGGGCAAAACAGTGGCACAATGGTTAGCATTGCTGCCTCACAGCACCAGGGACCTGAGTTTGATTCGTGGCTTGGGTCACTGTCTGTCTGGAGTTTGCACATTCTCCCAATGTCTGTGTGGGTTTCCTCCGGGTGTTCCAGTTTCCTCTCTCAGTCTAAAGATATATGGGTTAGGTGGATTGACCATGCTAAATTGCCCCTTAATGTCAGAGGGACTAGCTAGACTAAGTGCATGGGGTTATGGGGATAGGGCCTGGGTGGGATTGTGGTCAGTGCAGACTTGATGGGCTGAATGGCCTCCTTTTGCCCTGTAGGATTCTATGGACCATCACTCACCACAAGTCCTGGGCTGCAGAGAGCGAGTGAATGTATGTGCAGGTGCCATTTAAATGTCCTGAAATATGAGCCAATCAGGTAACTGGGGCAGCTGAATCCCAGTCTGCCGTGCCACAAAATACAGCATGCTGTGTGTTTATGCTTACATATTCTGCAGTGGCAGCTGATGAGATCTACACTGCCATTCCCGAGGCAGTAATTAATCATTTTTATTTCAGAATGTGGCACAGGATGGGAAAACCAACCAGTCCCAACAGTGGCTTTTTCTGCCATATCGATAGCTTCTGGGAAGCTTGTTAATGACATATAAACGGGAACAGAGCAAGGTTGATTCCACCAGCAAAATGGGGCTGACAAAATCATGAGGGGCCAGGAACTGGACACTAACCTGATTTTTTGCCTTTCACCTTATCTTACCAGCTCACCACACTGATTGTCCGAGCCAGTAAGATCATGGCTTGGAACTTGGAGATTCAGCAAACCGCGCTTTCTGGATTTTGAGTGCATGCCGTCATTCCTGTAAATGGAGTGTGCAGGTTCAAAATGACCCCCAACATGTTAAAAATTGTACTATCATCCTTGCTTTACTTGGAGGTATTCAGGAATTAAACTAATTAAATATCTATTCTCCAATCCATAATTGTATTATTTGCAAGATCCTGAGTGTGTACAACATCATGTGTACAACAACCAGTGATTGCTGAACTCAAACTTTCCCATTCTCTGGGAAGTCATTCTATAGATGACCCTAGGTTCCCCAGAGATGCAAGTCGTTAATTCCTCCGGAGCAGAAAAGCACTTGTTCGTCACATGAACTTCCACTATTATCTCTTTTAGAGTAATTGATGCTTCTTAAACAAATTTTGAACAGCTTTTTGTAGTTATTCTCCAACTACAATATCACTCTATGCAAAGTTTGGATATGAAGTGAAGCTGAATACAACAGTTTTTTTTTGCAGTAATTTGCCATCAGCTCTATTTATGAAGCAAAACGTGAGGGTTACATGACATCCACAAAGAAGTAAGACAAGACTATTTAAATCTATTTTGGATCTTTTAGAAATCATCCAACGATGTGTTGAACGGATTCAGAGTATGTCAGAATGAGAGGTGTGTTCCCCCACATCAGCAGCCAGTTTTTGTCGAACAAGTGGATTGGCTTTGGTTTACTCCTGCTCCTAATTTGTATGTTTGTGTGTTAATATACTGAATACCAGGAATGGGCAAGGAAGAGAAAACTGGATGACTGCCAGTATCTAGCCTCTTATTAAAGCATACAGATTTTGGCTGAGCCAGCCAAAACCCACATCCCTTGATTGAGTTGTCGTTGAATAAGTTGTTGTAAGGTATTTTGAGAAATAGGATCTACAGGCATTTAGAGACCCAAGGACTGATTAGGGACAGTCTGCATGGCTTTGTGAGTGGAAAATCATGTCTCACAAATTTGATTGAATTCTTTGAAGGGGTAATCAAGAAGGTAGATGAGGGCAGTGCACTTGATGTTGTCTACATGGACTTTAACAAGGCCTTTGACAAGGTACTGCATGGTAGGTTGTGCACAAGGTTAAAGCTCACGGGATCCAGGGTGGGATAGCTAAATGGATACAAAATTGGCTTGATGAAAGAAGCCAGAGGGTGGTTGTAGAAGGTTGTTTTTCAAACTGGAGACCTGTGACCAGCAGTATGCCTCAGGGATCAGTGCTAGGTCCACTGTTATTTGTCATTTATATTAATGATTTGGATGAGAATATAGGAGGCATGGTTAGTAAGTTTGCAGATGACACCAAGATTGTGGCATAGTGGACATTGAAGAAGGTTACCTTGGATTGCAACAGGATGTTGATCAATTGGGCCAGTGGGCTGAGAAATGGCAGATGGAGTTTAATTTAGATAAAGGCGAGGTGATGCATTTTGGTAGATTGAACCAGGGCAGAACTTATTCAGTTAATGGTAAGACGTTGGGAAGAGTTATAGAACAAAGAAATCTAAGGGTACAGGTTCATAGCTCCTTAAAAGTTAAGTCACAGGTGGACAGAGTGGTGAAGAAGGCATTCGGCATTTTTGGTTTCTCTGGAGAATAGAAGGCTGAGGGATGATCTTACAGAGGTTCATAAAATAACGAGGGGCATAGATCAACTAGACAGTCATTATGGTTTCCCAAATGTAGGGGAGTCTAAAACTAGAGGAAATAGGTTTAAGGTGAGAGGGGACAGTTACAAAAGGGTCCACAGGGGCAATGTTTTCACGCAGAGGGTGATGATTGTCTGGAACAAGCTGCCAGAGATATTCATAGAAGCAGGTACTATTTTGTCTTTTAAAAAGCATTTAGACAGTTATATGGGTAAGATGGGTAGAAAGGGATATGGGGAAATGCAGGCAATTGGGACTAGCTTAGAGGTTTAAAAAAAGGGAGGCATGGACAAGTTGGCCAAATGGCCTGTTTTCATGCTATAAACCTCTATGACTCTATGAATTAAAAAAGAGGCCATTCAGCCCACCCTATCTATGCCAGCTATCCAATTAGTTCCATTGCCCTACTTTTTGTCCATATTGTGATAATACTGCTCTTTTACGAAATGTATTTGTGTCATGTTTCTTCTGCAGGATTTGTTTTAACAGTTCTTTGTCAGTAACCCCTGTTGATATTGCAGAACCATAATTGCTCATTGCTGGAATGCTTATTTTAATCTCACTTAATGCAGGTTGGTTATTTCAGTGTTTTCCTCTGGGGTTTTTCAGAGTAGGACTTGATTAGGTTAATTGATAGGAAAAGTATTGTGACTGGGCAGAATTAGGCTTACACAGAGAAATCAAACCAGTTTCTGCTTGGGATCTTTAAAGAGAGGTAGCTTTCTCTGTCTCGCTTGTTTTCTGGGTTTGGAGACTGGGACCTGCCTGGAAATAAATCATTTTTCTGAAGGCTGCTGTACGGGAGTCAGCAGACAGGTTTTTCTGTATCTATCCGAAGGGGTTAAAAGGCTAGAAATCTAGCATCCATGTGAGCCTATGTTCTTTTGTGCTAACTTAGACTGAAGATAGATTTATGTTTATGGGGTTATTGCTTACACTGGAATGATGGAGATAGTAAGCTGTTAAGAATTATACCTGGTCATGTTTAAGTATTTTCAACACTTAAAAATTACGCTGATTCTTTTTGTTATACTTTAATAGTGTTGTTAAATAAAGTCTACTTTAGTAAAAGCTTCCTAATGGGCCAGTCGAATCATACCTGGAGTGAAACACTTTATGCTCACCCTAATGTCAAAATCAAAAAAAGGTGGGGTCTGAGCTAACTTCACAATGTACGTTGGAGTTTCTGATCTGGTCCTTAACAATATCCCTGCAAATTTCTCCTTCTCATGTATTTATTCAATTCCCTTTTGTAAGACAAGTTTTCAGGCAGTGCATTCTCCTCATTTCCTCCTCCGCTCTGTTTTTCTTAACTTATCTTCACTCCATGTCCCCTGGTTACTGACCTTTCCTGACAGTTGAAACCATTTTCCCTTACCTACTCTACCAACACCTCTAGTTCCTCAGCTATAGAGGTTGGATAATACAAATACATGTTTGAATTGCTGCCAAGCAATCTCTGAGGTGTCAGCATTCATCAATATGGTGCCTTTATTTGAAGAGGCTAGAGTAGACTTCAAAAAGAATGAGGGTGGCATGGTGGCAGGCTGGTTAGTTGACTTACAGCTTCAGCTACCCAGGTTCGATTCTGATCTCGGATAATTGTCTGTGTGGAGTTTGCACATTCTCCCTGTGTCCATGTGGGTTTCCTCCTGGCACTCCAGTTTCCTCCCACAGTAAAAAAGATTTGCAGGTGAAGTGGATTGGCCATACTACATCACCTCTCAGTGTCCAAAGATGTGTAGGTTAGGTAGATTAACCATGGTAAATGAGTGCGGTTATGGGGATGGGGCAGTTGGGATGCTCTTTTATAGGGTCAGTGCAGACTCAATGGGCCAAATGGCCTCTTTCTGCACTGTAGGGATTCTAAATAAAGCCTAAGTAAATTGAATCTGATCTAAGGTTACTCAGATCCTTAAGGCAGCTGTAAAATTAAGTTGCCATTGCAACTGCAAGTGGGCTTTCCCAACAATGTGTTCCCTCTAACCCAACTAATTCATCACAATGCTGCCAGAAATTACTGCAGGCTCTGCTGACCCATCACTATAATTCATCTTTAATCAATCAAACTCTTCAACAGTGTAGTTCCAATCAATATCAAAATAGCGCATTTAACCTAAATTATGTCATTCACAGCCAACATAAATTCTCTGGCAAAAAAAACTGAAAGAATTGTGGTTATAATTGAGCAGTACTCTGAAATTGTAAATAGTTTATTTACTCAACTATAAATCCTTCATGTTGTGACTGAGTGAGTGAGCAAAACATTCAGTGAGAAAGAGCAAACCGCTTGCTCTTCCATGTTCTTGCCGCAGGCTTCAATGTTACACTTACTATGGTCAAGTGTAGTTACAGTAAGAAGTCTCATAACACCAGGTTAAAGTCCAACAGATTTATTTGGTAGTAAACGCCAATAGCTTTCGGGGTTTGCCCCTTCGTCAGGTGAGTGGGAGTTCTGACCACAAACAGAGCATGTAAAGGCACACACAGTTTACAGAATACTGATTAGAATGCGAGTCATTACAGCTAATAAATTCTTAAAGGTGCAGACAATGTGAGTGGAAATAGCATTAAGCATAGGTTAAAGAGATGAGTATTGACTCCAGGTAGGACAGAAAGTGAGATGTTGCAAGCCCAGGCAAGTCACAGGGGTTACAGATAGTGTGACATGAACCCAAGATCCCAGATGAGGCCGTCCTCATGTGTACGGAACTTGGCTATCAGCGTTATTGTCGAGCGGTGTTCATTCATCTGTTGTTGTAGCGTCTGCATGGTTGCTACTGTGCAGACACTATGACAATGGATGAATAAACACCACTTGACAATCACCAGGCAAGACTGTTCCCTTCCTGTTGGCGAACACTTCAGCGGTCACGGGCATTTGGCCTCTGATCTTCGGGTAAACGTTCTCCAAGGCGGCCTTAATGACATACGACAGCACAGAATCGCTGAGCGGAAACTGATAGCCAAGTTCCGCACACATGAGGACGGCATCAACCAGGATCCTGGGTTCATGTCACACTCTTTAACCTATGCTTAATGCTATCTCCACTCACATTGTCTGCACAAGACTTGATTAGCTGTAATGACTCACATTCTAATCAGTATTCTGTAAACTGTGTATGCCTTTATATGGTCTGTTTGTGGTCAGAACTCCTACTCACCTGATGAAGGGGCAAACCCCAAAAGCTAGTGGCACTTACTACCAAATAAACCTGTTGGACTTTAACCTGGTGTTGTGACACTTTTTACTGTGTTTACCCCAGTCCAACGCCGGCATCTCTACATCAAGTGCAATTAAACAGATAATCACAAAATACCTAGTTTCCTAGATTTGTCTATTTTAAAATACTTATAAATTTCATATCCTAAAATATAGGTTTGTATTTTGATTTACAAGAGTTGAGGTCCAGGTTGCAGAATTTAAAGATATCAGAGAATAAAAGAAATAAAGAAGGAACACTGATGACAAATTTGGGTTTTAAAGATCAAAACAATTCAGAATCATGGTAATTACAGAATTGTTTTCTAACAGCACAAAAGGAGACTATATGGCCCACCTTGTCTACATTGCCTCTCTGAATGAGCAATTCACTTGGTGTCATTCTCTCACGTTTTCTCTGAAACCCTGCATACTCTTCCTTTTCAGATAAGTCTAATTCTCTTTTGAATGCTTCGATTGAACCTATCTTCACTAATCTCTTATGCAGTGCATTCTAGCCCTTAACCACGCAAAGAAGAAAGGAGAAAGGACGAAGAACAAAAAAAAGTACAGCAAAGGAACAGGCCCTTTGGCCCTCCAAGCCTGACCGACCATGCTGCCTGACTTAACTAAAACCCCCTACCCTCTATTCCCATCCTATTCATGTATTTGTCAAGATGCCCCTTAAAAGTCATTACTGTATCCACTTCCACTACCTCCCCCGGCAACAAGTTCCAGGCACCCACCATCCTCTGTGTAAAAAGTCTGCCTCGTACATCTCCTTTAAACCTTGCCCCTCGCACCTCAAAGCTGTGCTCCCTAGTAATTGATTCTTCCACCCTGGGAGAAAGCTTCTGACTATCAACTCTGTCCAAGTCCCTCATAATCTTGTAGACTTTTATCAGCCCCTCAACCTCCGTCATTCCAGTGAGAACAAACCAAGTTTCTCCAACCTCTCCTCATAGCTCATGCCTTCATACCAGGCAACATCCTGATAAATCTTGTACCCTTCCAGTGCCTCCACATCCTTCTGGTACTGTGGCGACCAGAATTGAACACTATATTCCAAGTGCAGCCCAAGTAAGGTTCTGTAAAACTGTAATCTGGCTTGCCAATGTTTAAACTCAATGCCCCGGCCAATGAAGGCATGCATGCCATATGCCTTCTTGACTACCTTCTCCACTTGCATTGCCACTTTCAATGATCTGTACACCCAGGACCCTTTGCCTATCAGTACTCTTAAGGGCTCTGCCATTTAGTGTCTACTTCCTATCTGTATCATGTTCCAAAATGCATTACTTCACATTTGTCCGGATTATATTCCATCTGCCATCTCTTCTCCCAAGTCGCCAACCGATCTATATTCTGTTGTATCCTCTGATGGTCTCATCGCTATCCGCAAATCCACCAACTTTTGTGTCGTCCACAAATGTACTAAACAAACTAGTTACATTTTCCTCCAAATAATTTATATATATTACAAACAGCAAAGATCCCAGCACTGATCCCTGAGGAACGCCACTTGTCACAGTCCTCCATACAGAAATGCACCCTTCCACTGCTATCCTCTGTCTTCTATGAGCGATGATGTGGAGATGCCAGCGTTGGACTGGGGTAATCACAGTAAGAAGTTTCACAACACCAGCTTAAAGTCCAACAGGTTTATTTGGTAGTAAACGCCACTAGCTTCTGGAACGCTGTTCCTTCGTCAGGTGAGTGCAGAGTTCTGATCACAAACAGGGCATATAAAGGTACACACAGTTTACAGAATACTGATTAGAATGCGAAAATTTACAGCTAATCTGCTGTTCTGCTATGCTATTCTATGACCGAGCCAGTTCTGTATCCACATTGCCAGATCACCTCTGATCCCAAGTGACTTCACCTTCTGCACCAGTCTACCATGAGGGACCTTGTCAAAGGCCTTACTGAAGTTCATGTAGACAACATCCACTGCCCTACCACCATCAATCATCTTCATCACTTCCTCATACAGAAGATTCTTCTTCATGACGCTTTTGCTTCTTTTACCAAATATTATAATCCATGTTCTCTCATTCTCGATCTTTTTATGAGCAGGAACAGTGTCTCCCAACTACTCTGCTCCGACGCCTTATAATATTGAATACCTCAGTCGAATCTCCACGCAGCCTTTTTTTCTCCAAGGAAAGCTGTCCCCACTTCTCCAATCTATCTTATAACTGAAGGTTCACATCCCAGGAATCATTCTCATGAATCTTTTCCACATTCTGTCCAACACCTTCACATTCTTCCTAAAGTGCAATGCCCAGAACTAGAAGCATTACTCCAATTGATGCTGGACACTTGTCTTACTTAAGATCAATGTGCATTTCTTGCTCTTCTGCTCTGTGCCTCTATTAAAAAAACTTAGACTTTCCTACCACCATCAATGACTTATTCACATATACAACCAAATCACTTTACTCCAGCACCCACTTTGGAATTGTACTTTTTACTTGATATTGTCTCTCCACATTCTTCCTCACAAAATGAATCAATTTACATTTCTTTGCATTGAACTTGTTTTCTGCCACCTGTCCACCTATCTGTTATAAGCATACTTATTCTTCTTTATCTTAGTTTCTATCTCTTTTGACATCCAGGGAGCTCTGGATTTGTTTGCCCGACCTTTTCTTCTCAAAGGAATATACATTGACTGTGTAGTAATTATTTTTCTTTGAAGGTGGTCCATTGTTCAGTTAGCATTGCTTCTTTCAACCATTGACTCCAATTTATCCGTTCCAGATCCATTCTGATCCCATTGAAATTGGCTTTCTCCTAGCTAATTCTGGATTGTTCATTGTTCTTTTCTATAGTCAGCCTAAACCTCATTATACAATCATCACTCTCCCATAAAATGTTCCCTGCTGACACTTGATCTACTTAGACCACCTTGTTCTCATTAAACTAGAAATGTACCGATGCAGAAAATTTTCCTGAACACATTTCAGGAGCTTTTGTCCTTCTGCCCTTTACACCACCACTATTCCAGTCCATATTTGGATAATTAAAGCCCCCCATTATAGCTACTCTATAATTTTTGTTCCTCTCTGTAATCTCCTTGCAAATTTGTTCCTCGATTTCCTTCCCACACGGTGGCCTTTAGACTACACCAAGCATGCAGCAGCACCATGGCACAACGGTTAACACTGCTGCCTCACAGCACCAGGGACTCGGGTTCAATTCCCAGCTTGTGTCACTGTCTGTGCAGAGTCTGCGTGTTTTCCCCGTATCTGCATAGGTTTCCTCTGGGTGCTCTGGTTTCCTCCCACATTCCGAAAGAGGTGCCGGTTAGGTTCATTGACCATATTAAATTCTCCCTCGTTGTACTCGAACCAGCACTGGAGTGTGGTAACTAGGAATTTTCGCAGTAACTACACTGCAGTGTTAATGTAAGCTGATTTGTGACTAACAAACAAATAAATAAACTTTAAGCAACATAATTGCATCTCTTTTGTTCCTTGGCTGTAGCCAAATAAATTCTCTCCTTGATCCCTCTTTCTCCAGCACTACAATGTTCTCCTTAATATCAACAAATTCTCCCCCTATGCTTCTTGTCTTTTCTTTCCTGAACACCTTCCATCCAGAAATAATTAAATGTCCTTCTTTGAGTCAGGTCTCTGATATAGCCACAACATTATATTTCCACATGCTCCTGTAATTCAATAATCTTATTCCCAAGGAGGAAGAAAAAGCTGAATTAAATTCCACAACATTGTGGTCCTCCAGACTGAACTTGTCGAATTCCCTCCTCACTGAACTAAACTCCAAAACATGGAAACTCCGATTCATTCGAAGTTCGGTTGGCCACATCCAATCCCGCACTGTCTTTTTTAGCCATATAATCACTGATATCCTATCCTCTAACAGCACTGAATTCAAAATCCTCATATTTATTTATAATCCATCCACTGTATCAACCCAACTCCCCTGAGGATTATTTCCTGCTTCAACTCCAACTGACATCAACCATTTTTTATAGTACGACCATTCAATCTCACCACTTCACACACGAACTTCAAAAGCCTTCCCCAAATGTAACTTGTTCACTATGTGTTTGGTTGCTTGTCTTAGTTCATCTACTTCTGTCTATTATCTAGTTCACCGCTGTAAAATGCCTTAGTGTATTTTTCTATGTTAAAGGTTCAATGTGAATGTAAGCATACGCCATTCCTGTTTTGCATTTCAGATAATGAGGGGTCCAAGAAAATATATTTTGGGGGAGGAGGGCAGAGCTGGGGGTAAATGCTCAGACAATGCTGTAAATAGACTGCTCTGTCCTCATCCTGTACCCATGTATAAATTTTCAGGAATATAATCCAACATTTCCTTACTCCCAATCCTGCATCACCAGAGATCACAAAAATACAACTTGCCAAAAATACACTCGCTTCCCCCACCTCCTCCATCCCCCTCCCCCCACCACCACCTTGTTCCCATGACCCTGTACAGTTACCATGGCTAATTCACCTAACTTATACATCTTTGGAATGTGGGAGGAAGGTGGAACACCCAAAGGAAATCCACACAGACATAAGGAGAATGTGCAAACTCCACACAGTCAGCCAATGTCAGAATTGATCCTGGGTCCCCAACATTGAGAGGCAGCAGTGTTAATCATTGTCCCATCATGCCACTCTGGAATTGAGCTTTTCTCAGCACACCATACGTGGTTGTGAAAGGGACCTTGCCAATGCTCTGACGAAGCTGACTCCCACTTAGGGACAAAGTTTCAAATTCCGTATCTGGAACGATGATGAGATTATGGCAGTTGGCTGGACTTTCCCATTGGAGATGGAAACAGGGATCAGGATGGTTTTGAAGTTCTGAATCTATTCCTGGTGGTAAAAAGTCCTGGATGAGGAAGCGGAGAGATGGATTGGTAAGTTTGCTGATGACGCAAAGGTTGGAGGTGTTGTGGATAGTTGGGATGTCAGAAGTTGCAGCGAGATATTCAAAGGATGCAAGACTAGGCAGAGAAGTGGCAAATGGAGTTCAACCCAGATAAATGTGAAGTGGTTCATTTTGGTAGTCAAATAGGCTGGCAGAATATAATATTAATGGTAGGACTCTTGGCAGTGTGGAAGATCAGAAGGATCTTGGGGTCCAAGTTCAAAGGGCGCTCAAAGCAGCTGCGCAGGTTAAAGCTGTGGCTAGGGAGGTGTATGGTCTACTGGCCTTCATCAATTGAGGAATTGAGTTTAGGAGTCGAGAGATATATAGGACCCTGGTTAGACCCCACTTGGGGTACTGCGCTCAGATCTGGTCGCCTCATTATAGGAAGGGTGTGGAAGCCATAGAAAGGGTTCAGAGGAGATTTACAAGGATGTTGCCTGGATTGGAGAGCATGCCTTATGAGGATAAGTTGAGGGAGCTCGGCCTTTTCTCCTTGGAGAGATGAGGGATGACCTGATAGAGGTGTATAAGATGTTGAGAGGTATTGATCGAGTGGATAGTCAGAGACTTTTTCCCAGGGTTGAAATGGTTGCCACAAGAGGACACAGGTTTAAGGTGCTGGGAAGTAGGTACAGAGGAGATGTCAAGGGTAAGTTTTTCACTCAGAGAGTGGTGGGTGCGTGGAATGGGCTGCTGGCAACGGTGGTGGAGGTGGATTCGACGGGTCTTTTAAGAGGCTTTTAGATAAGTACATGGAACTTAGTAAGATAAAGGGTTATAGGTAAGCCTAGTAATCTCTAAGGTAGGACATGTTCAGCATAACTTTGTGGGCCGAAGGGCCTGTATTGTGCCGTAGTTTTTCTATGTTTCTAAGTCATTTTCATGCAGGAGTTTCCTTAGCTGATGTGAAGACAGGTTTCCAATTCGATTAAGAATGGGAGATGGGCAATCAAAACTGGAGAACTAATCAAAGGCCTTCCAGCTTAAGAGGGACAAAGGTAGAATCTAAGTAACTGAGAGGGTGTGTCAACATGGAACTGTCATCTTGTCAATATTTTTAAAAATGTAAATAATAGATACATACAGCTGACAGGCTATTGCTGTGAGGAAAGGAAATCCCTCTCCTTGGCAGCCTTTGGCTGCACCTACACTTGCCATTGGGCACCTGCTACCAGGCAGGTAAACTGCCTCCATCAAGCTGGAAACAGAAGACTGACTGGAAAATCACAGTCTGCATCTTTTCAGTGTTCTTAACAAGCCTACTGGCTGCCAGCTTTACAGAAGTTAACACTGTGGTCTACACCAAATTGGTCAGCACTGAACGCAGCACACTCGCTGGCACCAGTTTTTGCAGACCGAATGTACCTCCATTTCCAAACTCGACAGGGGCTGACAATTCAGCTTAATGTGTCCTGAAGATAGTCTTACAGTGTAAAGAGACTTTGAACAATCTAGTCGAATAGAAACCTTCTTAACAATGGAAGGAGGAAGAGTCATTGGCAACCTGTTCCTGTGTGCATCATTAAACCAGGGAATGCAAATCTCCCATGTTCCTATTCGGACCTTCAAGAAGTTAGCTTTTTTCTAGTGCAAGAATTTTATTTTTTAGAGGCCTTAAAATAAATTGTGAAAATTTATTTTAAAAATTCAAATATTTCAATTTATGCTGCATCCAGGAGAAAACTTGCTGTCTTGCAGGAGCCATTTTTAACATTTTCTTGTGTACCAAAGCAGGATCATAAATTATAAGCAATAAATGTGAATTATAGAGGGCACACAGATATCAAAAACATCATAAATAACACAGGAAAACCAAAGAGCAATAACTCAAATAACACAGCGACAATACAGATTCAGCTCACAGATAACACAAGGATTTCACAGAGCTAATTCAAAAAATATCAGTGGGACGCTGCATGCAAGTCAAAGAATGAACTTGCAGATAGCATATTAGGAACATTAAAGTCAACTCATTCATTGTACAGTAGCATCATAGACTGAGCTTTCAGATTTCTTAGCACTGGTGTGAGGGGGCATTGATTGGATTGTTACGTGAGCATATATAAAGAAATACTTACTGATAATGGATGAGGGTTGAATTGGAAGGTATATACTGGTAATCCTGCACTCTGTGAATGAATCTAAACGAGTAACGATTAGCTTTAACTTCATCCTTCAACAACTGGTTATCAGGATTTTAACAAGGGACTTCATAGAACCAGCCCACTGACAGCACAAGGACATCACAGAGTCAGTTCACAGATAGCACACAGAGTTAATACCGAGAAGGTAGCAGAACACCACAAAAATATTATGTTATAAGAACATAAGAAATAGGAGCAGGAGTAGGCCATCTAGCCCTTCGAGCCTACCCCGCCATTCAATAAGATCATGGCTGATCTGTCGTGGCTCAGTTCCACATTCCCGCCCTCTCCCCATAACCCTTAATCCCCTCTCTCATCAAAAACCCATCAACCCGCGTCTTAAAAATATTTAGCGAGGCAGCCTCCACCACTTCAACGGGCAGAGAATTCCAGAGATTCACCACCCTTTGAGTGAAGAAGTTCCTCCTCAACTCCGTTCTAAACCGCCCCCCCCCCTTTATCTTGAGGCTGTGCCCTCTAGTCCTACTGTCTTTTTTGAGCAGGAAGAGTCTCTCCACCTCTATCCTATCCATCCCATTCATCATCTTATAGGTCTCAATGAGATCTCCCCTCATTCTTCTAAACTCTAACGAGTACAAGCCTAGTTTATTCAGCCTCTCCTCATAGCTCAACCCCCTCAACTCCGGTATCAGCCTAGTAAACCTCCTCTGCACTCCCTCCAGGGCCAAAATATCTTTGCGCAGGTGCGGCGCCCAAAACTGCACACAGTACTCCAGCTGCGGCCTCACCAATGCCCTATACAGCTGCAGCAAGACCTCCCTACTTTTATATTCAATCCCCCTCGCTATGAAGGCCAGCATCCCATTCGCCTTCCTGACCACCTGCTGCACCTGCAAGCTGGGTTTTTGCGACTCATGCACAAGGACCCTGAGGTCCCTCTGCTCCGTCGCCTGCTGCAGTTTTTCGCCCCGTAAGTAATAGTCCTTCCTACCATTCTTCCTACCAAAGTGGACCACCTCACACTTGCCAACATTAAATTCCATTTGCCATTTCCTGGCCCATTCGCCCAGCCCAATCAATATTGATTATTGGTATCTGCACTAAGCACTGTTTATTAATACGTATTCATCCCCAACACTTCATTGCCTTCCCCCAGCATTTTTTTACCTTCTCCCTCCTCACCATCCAAGGCCCCAAACACTCCTTCCAGTTGAAAAAGTAACTGACTTACATTTATTTCAATTTAGTCTACTATTATTTGCTACACTCTCTTCAACATTGGTAGGATTAACACTGACTGGATGATTGCTTGCAGAATACCTTTGCTCAGTTGCAAGCATAACCCTAACCTTCCCATTTCTATTCACTATTGTGTTCTCATGCTTATATTTCTGTCCTCAGTCTGTTACAATATTCCAGTGAAGCCCAATGCAGCAGAAGGCACAAGACCTCATCTTCAGAATAGATTCAGTAAGCCTTTTGAACTCAACATTGAGTTCAACAACTTCAGACCATGGTCTCTATCATCCATTTTGACTTGTCCCCGCAGTGCATTCTGTATCTTGTTCTTATCTTTTGCTTTCAGATAGTGCTGACCCTTTTTCTGCTATTAACACATTCTGCTATTTTGTTTTTGGACAGTGTCGACCTTTATTCTGCTATTAACACTGACTGTGGATCAAAGCTTCAAACTATCATCATCACTTGATGTGTCTTGAATTCCACAACATCTGGGACATCATAACATTAGTTGGCAATAACAAATGGATGACCCTGAGTCAATTCAAATATAGCATATGGCATCACAGAAGTGGTTCAAAAATAGCATGCAGAATTCAAAGATTGTACAGGGACATCATGGAGTCAACTGACTGACAGCTGAGGAACACAGAGTGAGCTCAAAGATAGCCCAAGAAATCACAGAGTCAGCTCACAGATACCATGGGGCATTATAAAATCACTTACTGACAGCACACAGAGGGCCTGATTTTACCAACAATTTGCGCCCATTTTCCAGCGCGAAATTATGGCAAAGTCAGGTATGAGCCTTTATCACGATCTGCACCCGAGTCCGCGCAGATCGCCAGTTTACCGAGACCAGCGAATGGCGGGGATCTGTTCCACGCCCAAATCAGGCACAATGATGATTTGAATGCATTTGCATGTATTTAAATTGAATTAATGAACTGCCCACCCAACTCTATCAGCATTTCCCCCTTTACCACCGTGTTCACCGATCCGGAACCAAACTTTTAGGGACCTACTGAATAAAAGTCTGAGTTGGGTGCTCCAACGGTGACTCAGATCAGTGGTTGGGGGTGGGGGTGGAGATGGGTTAGCTCATTCTCTGGTTGGGTGGGGGGAAGGGGAGTGAAGTCACATCGTTGTCTGGTTGGGAGGAGGAGGTGGGGCAGATGTATCTCTGATGGGGGGGAGGGCTGATCTTTGTCTGGTGGTGGGGGATAAGAGGCAGGTCAGATGTTCTTCTAGAGGGGAGGGTGAGTGAGGCCAGACCATTCTGTGTGTGCGTGTGTGTGTGTGTGTGTGTGTGGGTGGGGTGGGGTGGGGGGGGAGGGAGGTGGGAGAGAGAGAGTGTGTGAGGAAAGTTCGTTGTCAGGGGGGTGGCGGAATTGAGGCCAGATCGTTGTCTTGTGGTGGGAGGGGGCAAGGGGGCAGGTCAGATGGACAGATTGATCTCTGGTGGGGGGGGCAGATGGATCTCTGGTAGGGGGAGCAGGGGGGTCCGCTGCCACTCAAGGGGTGATTGGTGGGAGGAGGGGAGGGCAGGGGTGGCGATCAGTCTGAGTAGCGGAGGGGTGGATAAGGGGGGCAATGATGTGTGTGTGTTCCCCTTATCCTCCCCCCACTACCTATATACGTCATTGCCCCTTATCACCTCCCCACTAGACCGATCACCACCCCTGCCCCCTCCCCCCCACCAATCGCCTGCAGAATGGCAGCGGACACCCCTGCCCCCCACCAGAGATTCATCTGCCCCTCCATTGGAGATCCATCTGCGACCCCCCCCCACCCCCCGAGATCCATCTTACCCGCCTCCCTCCTCAAACCGCCGCCCCTCCCTCCTGAGATACACTCTAGCTCCCGCTTTTCGCTCCCAGGCCACTTTCTCTGGCTTGGGAGCGATCTGACACAGGCGCGCTTTTTCCATTTTTTTCTAACTGCGCATGCAGTTCAGAGCTCCGATCGTTCCGGCAGCGGTAAACCCCGCCAACAGCGCGAATCAGACTGGAGATGGCTGAGAGTGTATGGGACAGCCTGAAAGCGGATTTCTGAGTCGGATCTGTACTATGCCCAGAGAATGAAAATGGTAAAATTGGGCCCAGACATCAGAGTCAACTCACAGCTCAGGGACATCAGGGAATTAGATTACAGATTTCACATAGAACATAACAGCGCAGTACAGGCCCTTCAGTCCTTGACATTGCGCTGACCTGTGGAACCAATCTAAAGCCCATCTAACCCACGCTATTCCAATATCATCCATATGTTTATTCAATGACCATTTAAATGCCCTTAATGTTGGCGAATCCACTACTGGTGCAGGCAGGGTATTCCATGCTTTTACTACTCTCTGAGTAAAGAACCTACCTCTGACATCTGTCCTATATCTATCACCCCTCAATTTAAAGCTCTGTCCCCCTGTGCTAGCCGTCTCCATCCGAGGAAAAAGGTTCACACTGTCCACCCTATCTAATCCTCTGACTATCTTACATGCCTCTATTAAGTCACCTCTTAACCTTTTTCTCTCTAACGAAAACAGCCTCAAGTCCCTCAGCCTTTCCTCATAAGACCTTCCTGCCCTACCAGGCAACATTCTGGTAAATCTCTGCACCCTTTCCAATGCCTCCACATCCTTCCTATAGCGCTGCGACCAGAACTGTATGCAATACTCCAAGTGCGGCTGCACCAGAGTTTTGTACAGCTGCAACATGACTTCATGGCTCCGAAACTCAATCCCTCTAACAGTAACAGCTAATGGAAATCATAGAGTCAACTCACAAAAAGCAAAGTGAAATCACGTGGACATCAGGGAGTCAGCTCAATGATTGCATGGGGCGTCACCGTGTGAGCAATTAGGTAGCATAGAACATCATAGTCTTAGCTCACAGACACCTCACAGACATCAGAGGCTGAGCTTAAATTTCAAAGAACATCAATAGAGAGTATCTACAAATAGCAAGGAGTATCACAGATGCAACTCACCAACCACACAGACAGAGTCAGCTCACGAACAGCAGAGGAAAATACAACCAGCAGTTACGCAGGATAGATTGATGTTCAAGATTGCACAAGGACATCAATAGAATGAGCTCCCAGATAAGTGGATGCACAGTGCACTATAAGCCCATGAACTGCACATAGACATCATACAGTGAACTCACACTGAGCACAGGCCTACCACAGAATTAGCTCTCAGATTTTTAGGGACATCATAGGATTAGTGCACAGATATCAGGAACATCACAGAGTCAAATCAGAGCTCACAGATATCAGGGATAGCATAAGAACATTATACAATCAGATCACAGAAAGCACAGGGACACCACACTGAGATAGAGGGGGAAATTTTATGGCCTTGCCGCAACAATCCAGGAAAATTACATGCAGGCCTAAAAATGGGTTTGTGCCCAATACGAAAAGGTTTGTAATTGTTCCAATTCCTTTCTACTGGTGCAAACCAGAAAGTAGAATTTAACTTGGCGCAAACCAGAAAGTAGAATTTAACTGTGCTGAGCCTATTTGGCACCAGATTCTTCTACCTCCCAGGATCTTCGGACTCCCAGATATGGCATGAACCCACCAAGAATCAGAACTGGTCTCAGGCACAACAGTCATGCCAGGGGGCTTGGGAGCCATTGAAGTCCCCGGCTAGGCAGTGCCCATCTGGCAGTGCTCATCTAATACACTGACATATAGTGCAGATAGGCATCATAGAGTTTCCTCACAAATATCACAGGGACATCACAGGGAGTTACCTCACAAATAACATAGGGACTGAAACGGTTAAAAATCATACACCTTTGAAGTTCGCATTAACTGCTACCTGCGAAATTTTCAAAGGCAAAGAAGCTCTGAGAAACCAGATGCTTTAGGACCAGGCAACCTCCAGATAATACTCAAGGACCTTAATTACAAGGTAGACTCTTGTTACACAGTACGCATACAAAAATCTTACTGACTACTGTGCATCTGCAACTCGTCTATGTCCGTTAAAAACAGAGAACAATGGGTAATGGGGTTTGATACACCATTGGTCAGACAAATATGCATCATGTGCATGCCTGGAAGTTAGTAGATAAGTAGAAAAAATACATGCTTGATGACACTATAATTGACGTAATTGGATAAACATATTCATATGTTATACATTATGTAATCCTAGCTATTATTTGTAAGTGGATATAGATAATTACTGAACAAATGGACATCTTTGAGTGGTATATGTTAATTTCTTGTAGTTGAACCAAAGGATAGAAGTGCTATTAAGAGGTTTAAATGTCAACAAAGAATGACAAAGAAGTTGATTAAGAAGGGTAGGATAAACTATGAAGCTGGGCTAGCGCTTAATATAAAAAAGGATAGCAAGAGTTTTTATGAATATATAAAAAGGAAGAGGCTGGCTAGGGTGAACGTTGGACCCTTAGAGGATGAGAGGGGGGACTTAGTGGTAGGGGATGGGGAAATGGCTGAGGCCTTGAATAACTTTTTTGTTTCGGTCTTCACGGAGGAGGACATGCCGGGTGTTAGCGATGGAAAGATGGTAGGAGTGGAGGGCCTGAATGACATTATTGTTACTAGAGAGGCAGGCTCAACAGACTGGAGGGGCTGATTGTGGACAAGTCCCCAGGACCGGATGGAATGCATCCAAGGCTTCTGAAAGAAATGGCGGAGGTGATAGTGGATCCCTTGGTGATTATTTTCCAAACGTCGCTGGATTCCGGGGAAGTGCCAGAAGATTGGAAAACGGCTAATGTTACGCCATTGTTTAAGAAGGGTGGCAGGCAAAAGGCAGGGAATTATAGGCCGGTTAGTTTAACGTCTGTTGTAGGTAAAATGTTAGAATCCGTGATCAAGGAGAAAATAGCGAGAATTGTTTGATAGAGCAGACGCAGCACGGTTTCATTAAGGGGAAGTCGTGTCTGATGAATTTATTGGAGTTCTATGAGGATGTGTCTAGGGCAGTGGATAGAGGAGAGCCGGTGGATGTGGTGTTTCTTGATTTTCAGAAAGCGTTTGACAAGATGCCTCACAAGAGGTTATTACAGAAGGTCAAGGGGCATGGAGTTGGGGGTAGGGTGTTAGCGTGGATAGAGGATTGGTTGTCAAATAGGAGGCAGAGAGTGGGGGTCAATGGGTGCTATTCGGATTGGCAGTTGGTGACTAGTGGAGTGCCCCAGGGGTCGGTGCTGGGGCCTCAGCTATTTACCATTTATATAGATGATCTGGAGGAGGGAACCGAGTGTATGGTGTCAAAATTTGCTGATGACACCAAGATTGGTGGAACGGCAAATTGTGCGGAGGGTGTGAAGTGTCTGCAGAAGCATCTAGATAGGCTGGGCGAATGGGCCAGGAACTGGCAAATGGAATTCAATGTTGGCAAATGTGAGGTTGTCCACTTTGGTAGGAATAATGGTAGGAAGGACTATTACTTACATGGCGAAAAACTGCAGCATGCGACGGTGCAGAGGGACCTCGGGGTCCTTGTGCATGAGTCGCAAAAACCCAGCCTACAGGTGCAGCAGGTGGTCAGGAAGGCAAATGGGATGCTGGCCTTCATAGCGAGGGGGATTGAATATAAAAGTAGGGAGGTCTTGCTGCAGCTGTATAGGGCACTGGTGAGGCTGCAGCTGGAGTACTGTGTGCAGTTTTGGTCGCCACACTTACGCAAGGATATTTTGGCCTTGGAGGGAGTGCAGAGGAGGTTTAACAAAGAACAAAGAACATCCCAGCATGGGAAACAGGCCCTTCGGCCCAACGAGCCCATGCCGCCGCATCTTCCCATACCTAGCCTGCCCTGTGTGTATGTGAGTAGAAACCCTAATGTAGCCAGATTCAGGGGGGAATAGTGTCAATTTGGTACACCAATCAGCCTAAGAGCACATCTTTGGGGTGTGGGAGGAAACCGGAACGCCGGAGGAAACTCACGCAACCACAGGGAGAATGCGCAAACTCCCACAGACACAGGCCCAAATCCATGTATCTGCACAGCTAGCAGTGATAGTCACTGAGCTGTTGTGGTGCCCATCTGCTGGTCCAGGATTAAGCACACACAACGACATGAAGTACTAGGCCACTCCCAGAACCTCCAGGAGCAGCCCACGCACGACCCACCGTGTGCATGCCCCTCGTTTGACAACAAGGTGGACCGACCCTGTGGAATAAAAAGACAATACATTAACATATAATACTACATTTCCGGTGTCATCCTGAGGCTCTGACCCTGTTTAATTCCCTCTACTATAACCCTCCATTCTTGCTTCGCTCATGTGTCTGTCCAAGTAAACCTTAACCAAGTCCAATGTGCCTTCCTCCACCACCCTGCTCGGTAGCGCATTCCATACCCCCACGACCCTCTGCATGAAAAACCTTCCTCTCGTATCCAAATTATACTTCT
Organism: Carcharhinus amblyrhynchos; assembly: GCF_965287045.1. Classification (NCBI taxonomy): domain Eukaryota; kingdom Metazoa; phylum Chordata; class Chondrichthyes; order Carcharhiniformes; family Carcharhinidae; genus Carcharhinus; species Carcharhinus amblyrhynchos. Next base: position 62,790,288 of record NC_137327.1, on the reverse strand, counting down.
CCCCCCTCACCCTTAGATCGTGACCTCTCGTAATTGTCCCCAATCTAGGGAAAAGCCGACCACTGTTTACTCTATCTATTCCCTTCAGTATCTTATATACCTCTATCATATCCCCCCTTAATCTCCGTCTTTCTAAGGAGAAGAGCCCCAGTTTCTCCAGCCTTTCCTCGTAGCTCAGTCCTTCCATGCCAGGCAACATCCTGGTAAACCTCCTCTGCACCCTCTCCAGGGTCTCCACGTCCTTCCGGTAGTAAGGTGACCAGAACTGGACGCAGTACTCCAAATGCAGTCTAACCAACGTTCTGTACAACTGAAGCATTAGACGGCAGCTATTTTACTCTATACCCCTTCCTATAAAGGCTAGCATTCCATAAGCTTTCTTCACAACCTTCTCTACCTGTGTTGACACCTTCAGAGAGTTGTGCACCTGCACTCCCAGGTCCCTCTGTATCTCTATACTCTTAATCGGTCTACCTTTTATCACATAACTCCACCCTGCATTATTCCTTCCAAAATGCATCACCTCGCATTTGTCAGGATTAAATTCCATCTGCCATCTATCTGCCCAATATACCAACCTATCTATATCCTGCTGTGTCACCTGACAGTCCTCCTCAGTATCTGCCAACCCTACCATCTTGGTGTCATCCGCAAATTTGCTGATCACACCACGTACGCCCTCTTCCAAGTCGTTTATATATACTACAAAGAGGAGAGGTCCCAGTACTGAGCTCTGCGACACACCACTGGTGACTGGCCTCCAGCCAGAAAAGGTCCCCTCGACAACTACTCTCTGTCTCCTATTTCCCAGCCAGTTTTTGATCCACCTAGCTACCTGTCCTTGTATCCCATGTGCCTTAACCTTTTCTACCAGCCTACCGTGAGGGACTTTGTCAAACGCCTTATTGAAATCCATATAGATGACATCAACGGCTCTCCCATCGTCAACCATTTTTGTCACCTCCTCGAAGAATTCCACCAGATTCGTAAGGCAAGACCTCCCCCGAACAAAGCCATGTTGCGTATCCCTAATCAGATCGCAACGCTCCAAATGCTCATACATCCTGTCCCTAAGAATTTTTTCCAATAATTTTCCTACCACCGATGTCAAACTCACTGGTCTATAATTACCAGGGTTATCCCTACTACCCTTTTTAAACTGCGGTACCACATCAGCTACCCTCCAGTCTTCTGGGACCTCACCTGTGTCCAAAGAAGAGACAAACATTTGCGACAGAGGCCCAGCAATTTCACCTTTCACCTCCCTAAGCAGCCTGGGATAAATACCATCAGGCCCCAGAGCTTTATCCGTTTTTATGCTACCTATAAACCTTAGCACTTCCTCTCTCATAATGGATATTTCCTTCCACTGATCTACAGCTCCCTCCAAGACACTACACGACACCAATCCCCTCTCCTTCGTGAATACCGACGCAAAGTATTCATTCAGGATCTCACCCATTCCCTTAGTCTCGATACATAGCTCCCCTCCTTTGTCCCTAAGAGGACCAATTTTCCCTCTAACCACTCTCTTGCTCCTAATATAAGAGTAAAATGCTTTTGGATTTTCCTTAATCCTATCAGCCAAAGCCATTTCATGCCCCCTTTTTGCCCTTCTCACTTCCCTTGTAAGCTCCCTCCTGCTGTCTCTATATTCCTCCAGCGCACTCTCCGTTCCCAGTTGTTTCGACCTAACATATGCCTCCCTCTTCTTCCTGACCAAGTCTTCTATACCCCCTGTAATCCACGGCTCTCTAATCCTGCCTTTCCCATCCTTCCTCTTTACCGGCACATGCCTTTCCTGCAACATTTTCAGTTTGCCCTTAAAAACCTCCCACTTACCAACCGTGGACTTGCCAGCTAACAACCTCTCCCAATCAGTGTCCTTCAGCTCACTCCTAATCCGGCTATAGCTCGCCTTCCCCCAGTTCAGAACCCTCCCCTTCGGACGGCACTCATCCCTTTCCGTTTTTATCCTAAAGTAGACGGACTTGTGGTCACTGTTAGCCACATGTTCGCCGACCTCAACCTCAACTAGGCTGATACCGGAGTTGAGGGGGTTGAATATGAGGAGAGGCTGAATAAACTGGGCTTGTACTCGTTAGAGTTTAGAAGAATGAGGGGAGATCTCATTGAGACATATGAGATGATGAATGGGATGGATAGGATAGAGGTGGAGAGACTCTTCCCGCTCAGAAAGGACAGTAGGACTAGGGGGCACAGCCTCAAGATAAAGGGGGGGCGGTTTAGAACGGAGTTGAGGAGGAACTTCTTCACTCAAAGGGTGGTGAATCTCTGGAATTCTCCGCCCGTTGAAGTGGTGGAGGCTGCCTCGCTAAATATTTTTAAGACGCGGGTTGATAGGTTTTTGATAGGCAAGGGGATTAAGGGTTATGGGGAGAGGGCGGGAATGTGGAACTGAGACATGACAGATCAGCCATGATCTTATTGAATGGCGGGGCAGGCTCAAGGGGCTAGATGGCCTACTCCTGCTCCTGTTTCTTATATTCTTATGTTCTTATTGTATTTCTTATTTTGGGAAGACGATGAGTCATAGAATCCTAGCGTGCAGAAGGAGGCCATTCGGCCCATGGAGTCTACATTAATCACAATCCCACCTCAGCCTAATCCCCATAACCCCATGTATTTACCCTAGCTAGTCCCCCTGACACTAAGGGTCAATTTAGCATCACCAATCCAACTCGCCTGCACAACTTTGGACTGTGGGAGGAAACACAGACGTGGCGAGAACGTGCAGACTCCACATAGACAGTGACCCAAGCCAGGATTGAACCCGGGTCCCTGGTGCTGTGAAGCAGCAGTGCTAATCACTCTGCCACCTTGCTGCCTCCCCAGGTAGCTGGCAGATGTCCTTGCTATGATGCAAATAAAGATCACTTGAAATTGGACTATTGCCTGGTCAGTTAGAAGGCAGTTATGAGAAGTGATGTACACTATAGTCGAATAGCTGTAAAACTCCCACAACAAAATGGCGATGAGGATGGGATCCACCAGGGTTAGCTGTGAAGGCCTAGGTTAGCTGTGGCGAGTATCATCTTGTGCTTGACAACACTGTCCACCTGCGCACTGTCAAACTAGATCAGAGATTGCATAAAAGACATATCTGTACCCAGTGGCCAGATAGCCTAGAGAGTGAGGGATCATCCCAAGGACAGCGTTGAGAAACCATGATCTCGCAGAGAGGGATTAATCATGAGATTAATCTAGATTTCACAGTGGCAGAGATTGCTGAAAAAGCCAAGCTTGAATCCACAGCAGAGTGGGAAGATGGGGAGGCTATGTCTCTGCAATTTGCCCATAGGTATAGAAAATAAAAATCCAAAATCAAGGATGGCTGTCTATTCACCCTCCACTGCTCAGAATGAAATGGTGAAGGGCTCAGACAAGTAACAAGCCAAAGTTATTGTAATAATTCTGAACCTGTAGTTAAAACAAGCTAAGCTGATTCAACAGCTGCTGCTCCTATCACAGTTGCAGGGACCACCTAGAAACCGGATAATGACTGGGACCCTGATAATGAAGCCACAAAAGATCATAGTTGGTAGGAGGGTTGGGGATATGGACAGAACTCACCTCCCTATAATGCCTGTGGAAAATTGGTGGCACACTCAGCCCAGCTCTTCTGGATCCCTACTAGACAGTGTTGAAACCGAAGCAAGGTGAAAATGACAAACTCCGATCAGACTGTGATCCTCCCCTTTACTACTGTCAAAAAGCAAATTCTACTTAGCAAATTACCTACCTTTAAGAACAATCATGGGAACTTGGAGTTTTGGAATAAATTAGATGGATATTGGCTCATCCCAAGGGCTCATAATGACAAAGGTAGAGACAGCTGAGACTGTATCCCAGGCTGGGTAGGGATTAAATATGGGGAACATCTTGATGAAGGTCGACTCTTTGTGAAGACACTAGAGTTTCTGATCAAGCATGTACGGGGTACCCTGGTGAAACTAAACCTTAACTGAAGAACAATAATGGAAATCAGACAAAAGAGAGAATCAGCTTCTGAGTAAGGGAGAGGACATGGATGGCATTCCGGGATAATGGTGGGATTACAAATCCTATTCAAGACAATGAGATATGTCTTAATACACTCAAAGAGGGACTGAGTGAAAATCACCAGAAAATTCTAAATACAGGACTGATTGCCACCAGGAATTATCATGATCTTATGGTATGGGCAGAAGAGTTAGAAAGTTGGAACGCAAAAGAAAACCTAAAGCCAGCTGTGATGACAGTGCAGTAACCTCCAGCTATGACAGCAGCAACATCAGTGACCAAGGTAACTTGTTACCAATGTAACGGAAAAGGACAAATGTCGAGGGACTATCCCAAAGGAGATGGAAGCAAGGCAAGAAAGTATTGTGAAAACTGCTAAAGACTGGGATGTTTGAAGGAAAACTGCTGGCAGAAAGGGGAGGGAATGACAGGGACCTAAACTGCAGGGGAAGAGCACCAAACCCATCACCACAGACAAGCTAGTGAAGGTAATAGACTTAATGAAAAAGCAATAGGTAGCTTCAGCCCCAGGGTAATGGAGAACTGGGACCCTAGAATGTTTATTGATGCAGGGTTAGGGGACTGGCATTACAGAGGTTGCTGTGGCAGGTTTGTATGGTATCGTGGTCACTGTTCTCCTGAAGGATAGGTGGTTTGCTGCGGACAATGGTCTATTTGAGGTTGCGCGGTTGTTTGAAGGCAAGTAATGGGGGTGTGGGGATGGCCTTGGCAAGATGTTTGTCTTCATCAATGACATGTTGAAGGCTCCAGAGAAGATGTCATAGCTTCTCCTCTCTGGGGAAGTACTGGACGATGAAAGATACCTTGTCCACCATGTCCCATGTTTGTCTTCTCAGGAGGTCTGTGCGGTCTTTCAATGTGCTGCATCAAAACTGTTGATTGATGAGTTGAACGCCATATGAGGGCATCTTTCAGTTCTGTAGCAATCCTTCTCATCTGAGTTGATCTTGTGTATACGGAGGGCTTGTCCGTAGGGGATGGCTTCTTTAACGTGTTTAGGGTGGAAGCTAGAGAAGTGGAGCATCATGAGGCTATCTGTGGGCTTGCAGTACAGTAAAGTGCTGAGGTGATCGTCCTTGGTGGATATGCATGTGTCCAAGAATGTAACCGATTTTGGAGAGTAGTCCATGATGAGTCTGGTGGTGGGATGGAACTTGTTGATGTCATCATGACTGCACTGACTTTAGTACTGCCCATGATGAATATTGGGTAAGTAGGTATGGAGGGTATGGGTGTGCTATCGGACAACAAATTTTATGAAATTGGGCACACAAAATGGAAGCAGACTAAAGTTACATTCAGAGCCTCTCCACTAAGAACCACAAAATAACAGACACCGATCAGTAGGCAAGAGCATGCTTTTAGAATGTAAATGAGGGCTAGCACATAAGGGAAGCTGGACAGGATGGCACCTACAGGAACTAAATCTCCACCTCATCAAAATCAGCACCTTTAAAACAGTCAAACAACCCATGGAGACACCTAAAATTAGCATAGTTAAGGAAACATTCCTGGTCCCTCAAAACCTCTTTTGAGATCAATGACCCACCTATGGCTCAAACCCCAGAGATTCTAGACTATTAAATAACCAATCAGACAAAACAATTAACACACACCTAAAACAATTTCCTCAACACTTGGAAACATCGAGGCAGGATGGCTAAGGTCGAATACTGTAAATAAAGTATTAGCATTTGAATTGCATACTGCAGCGAAGTTCAGGTATAACTACAGCCTGCTGCGAGGGACGGGCAGCGCGCATTCAGGGCAGTCTGATTGTATGTCCTGACTGCGCTTCTCCATTGACATAAAAGAAAATAAAGCTGTGCCATTATTGAACTTCACCCTGAGTCCACAGTGGTCGTTTCGCCCACTCGCGCTAACAGGTGTAAGGGCAAAGGGTCATGGAGGGTTGGCATGCACTGATATTAGGTGGTCCTAAGAGCTTTCAGGGATTAAGGGGAAGGGTGTGAGGCATGAGTTGACATTAATTTGGCATTTTGGTTATGAGGGCTATTGGGTTGTGGGGGGAGGCGTGGGTTGGAATGAGTTAACTCAGCTGGGGCACAAGGAATGAGTGAGGTGTGAGGGGTGTAATGTGTGAGGGCTAGAGAGCCTAATTAAAACAAATGGGATGAAGTCTCAGAAAACTGAGGCAGACCTTTTAAACAGCTCGTTAATGCACTCAATAGCTCTGGTCATCTCCAATCTCAGTCTGGGAGCGTTAGGTGAGCCAGGCACAGAAAGATGTGTCATTTCCAAACATCTATTAAACACCTCAGGGGAGAAAAATCCAGACCTATGGATCCTTTCTCAATTTAGAACTGTCTAATGAATATTTCATAGAAGATAGAACATTACAGTGCAGTATAGGCCTTCAGCCCTCGATGTTGCACCGACCTGTGAAATCAATCTAAAGCCCATCTAACCTACACTATTCCAATATCATCCATATGTTTATCCAATGACCATTTAAAAGCCTTAATGTTGGCAAATCCACTACTGTTGCAGGCAGGGCATTCCATGCTCTTACTACTCTCTGAATAAAGAAACTACGTCTGACATCTGTCCTACAGCTATCAGCCCTCAATTTAAAGCTATGTCCCCCTCGTGCTAGCCATCTCCATCCGAGGAAAAAGGCTCTCACTGTCCACCCTATCTAATCCTTTGATCATCTTATATGCCTCTATTAAATCACCTTCTTCTCTCTAACGGCAACAGCCTCGAGTCCCTCATCCTTTCTTTATAAGACCTTCCCACAATTCCAGACAACATCCTGGTAAATCTCCTCAGCACCCTTTCCAATGTTTCCACATCCTTCCTATAATGCAGCGACCGGAACTGTATGCAATACTCCAAGTGGGGCTGCACCAGAGTTTTGTACAGCTGCAACATGACCTCATGGCTCCCAAACTCAATCCCTCTACCAATAAAAGCTAACACACTGTATGCTTTCTTAACAACCCTATTAACCTGCGTGCCAACTTTCAGGGATCTATGCACATGGACACCGAGATCTCTCTGCTCAACCACACTACCAAGTAACTTACCATTAGTCCAGTACTCTGTATTCCTGTTACTCCTTCCAAAGTGAATCACTTCACACTTTTCTGCATTAAACTCCATTTGCCACCTCTCAGCCCAGCTCTGCACCTTATCTATGTCCTTCTGTAACCCGCAACATCCTTCCACACTGTCCACAACTCCACTGACTTTAGTGTCATCCGCAAATTTACTAATCCATCCTTCTATGCCCTCATCCAGGTAATTTATAAAAATGGCAAACAGCAGTGGCTCCAAAACAGATCCTTGCGGTACACCACTAGTAACTGAACTCCAGGATGAACATTTCCCATCAACTACCACCCTCTGTCTTCTTTCATCTAACCAATTTTTGATCCAAACCAATAAATCACCCTCAATCCCATGCCTCCGTATTTTCTGCAATAGCGTACCATGGGGAACCTTATCAAACGCTATACTGAAATCCATATACACCACATTAACTGCTTTACCTTCATCCAACTCTTTGGTCACCTTCTCAAAGAACTCAATAAGGTTTGTGAGGCACAACCTACCCTTCACAAAACTGTACTGACTATCCCTAATCAAATTGTTCCTTTCTAGATGATTATAAATTCTATCTCTTATAATCCTTTCCAAAACTTTGCCCACAACAGAAGTAAGACTCACTGGTCTACAATTACCAAGGTTCTCTCTACTCTCCTTCTTGAACAAGGGGACAACATTTGCTATCCTCCAGTCTTCTGACACTATTCCTGCAGACAATGACAACATAAAGATCAAATCCAAAGGTTCTGCAATCTACTCCCTAGCTTCCCAGAGAATCCTAGGATAAATCCCATCCGACCCAGGGGACTTATCTATTTTCACTCTTTCCAGAATTGCTAACACCTCCTCCTTATGAACCTCAACTTTCTCTAGTCTAACAGCCTGTATCTCAGTATTCTCTTCGACAACATTGTCTTTTTTCCTGTGTGAATACTCAAACAGTAACTTTTCCAGTCAATATTTGTAAAGTTAAAATCCCCCATAACAACCACCCAGTTACTTTCACTCCTATCCAGAATCATCTTTGCAATCCTTTCCTTTACATGTCTGGAACTTTTTGGAGGCCTATGGAAAACTCACAACAGAGTGACTTCTTTCCTGTTTCTAACCTCAGCCCATACTACCTCAGTAGACGAGTCCTCATCAAACATCCTTTCTACCACCATAATACTGTCCCTGACTAACAATGCCTATCTCCCCCTCTTTTACCATCTTCCCTGATCTTACTGAAACATCTAAACCTGGAACCTGCAACAACCATTCCTGTCCCTGCTCTATCCATATCTCCGAAATAGCCAAACATCGAAGTCCCAGGTACCAACTCATGATGCAAGTTCACCCACCTTATTTTGGATGCTCCTGGCATCAGTTGTTTGTAATAATTACAGTAAATGCAGATTCTGATAAAATGTGAAAACATTTTAGGATCCAATAAAAGAGTGCATGAATGCAAAGCTTGGTTCCTTAAAATATCCCAAGCTGCTAAGAAACTAGGGAATCATTAACCGTCCAGGATGAGTCAATGCAAAAAATGCACTCAATTTGTATACTTCATTCCTGATTAAACTGCATGAGTTTAACCTTGCACTAAAATCTCAATGTTGGTTTACCATACCAAACACAATGGGTGTGTCATCGGACAACAAATTTTATGAAATTGGGCACACAAAATGGAAGCAAACTAAAGCTATCTTCAGAGCCCTCCACTAAAATCACAAAGTAACAGACACTGATCAGTAGGCAAGAGCATGCTTTTAGAATGCAAATGAGGGCTAGCACATAAGGGAAATTGGACAGGATGGCACCTACAGGAACTAAATTAAAGAACACATCCCCACCCCATCAAAATCAGCACTTCTAAACCAGTCAACAAACCCATGGAAACACCTAAAATTAACACAGTTAAGGAAACATTCCTGGCCCCTCAAAACGTCTTTTGAGATCAATGACACATCTGTGGTTCAAACCCCAGAGATTCTAGACTATTAATAACCAATCAGACAAAAACGATTAACACACACTTAAAACAATTGCTCCAACACTCGAAAACATCGAAACAGGATGGCTGAAGTCAAATACTGTAAATAAAGGATTAGCATTTGAATCGCGTACTACACCGAAGTTCAGGTATAACTGTAACCCATTGAGGGGGAGTCTTTAGAGCGCTTTCGGGACAGTCCGATTGTAAGTCCTGACTGTGCTTCTCCGTCGACGTAAAAGAAAATAAAGCTGTGCCATTACTGAACTTCACCCTGAGTCCGTAGTGGCCGTTTCGCTCACTCGCGCTAACAGGTGGGATTTTCCAATCCCATTTGTGCCTGCCTTGCTACATTCCAGTCAAAATTCCATTCACTTTTGGTGACATTGGAGAATGCAGCCACGAACAACAACAGAAGATTTTGATGAATATGTTTCCAGGTGTATTACCAGACACATTTTTATCTTTAGAATCAGGTGGCATTTTTATCTACTTAAGATGAAAGTAAAGGGTCATCTGGACTTGAAACATCAGTTCTTTTCTCTCCTTACAGATGCAGCCAGACCTGCTGAGGTTTTCTAGCATTTTCCCTTTTTGTTTCAGATTTCAGCATCCACAGTAATTTGCTTTTATAAGATTTGTCTTGTCTATCAGCTCTTTGTGCATCAAATCAAATGACATTTTGAACTCAGTTCTTAGTTTAATACTACAGTATAATACTGACATAAGCATTGCCAAAGCAGAAATCATGAAATAGGTTTGAGAGAGATTTTGTGAATATTTTTTAAAGTAAATAACAGAGATTCAAGAACGTGCACCTGCTGCAGCCATTAAGATCTGGTTCTTGTTTTGAAGAAACGTAAAAGATAACTAAGAACTTTATTGAATAGATATATTGGATATAGGGTACCTAATTAGCAGTAAATTTATGAAAAGGGAAAGAAACTGAAGAGTGACAATGTGCAATAAATCCCATTTGCAAAGCAGTTAGTCATCTGTCCTGAACATATTTCCTTTTTAATTAGTCTAAATGACTTACCATTTTGGCCGTGACTTTGGCTGGGATAAGTGACTCATTAGACAGACAGATGGTCTTTGGGACATCAGTCAGAACTGGGATCTTTCCCCAGTCAATCTTTGTGGAACTGAGATGAAGCACTGGTCCTTCACCTACGCAAGAAACGTGGACTGTCTGGTTAAAAAAACAGAACAAACAATGTTTTTAGATAACTTTCTATGTAGTAAATGGTAATAAATGGTTAACAATGGATTGTTATTAGTTAACTCAATGATGATAACAAATATATGGAATTACATAAAACTTCCAGTAGAGAGACTGACCATCTGGCCAAACTGGTCAATGTTTATGCTCCACATGTCCATTCTCCCACCATATTTCATCTAACAGCATTTCTTTGTTTCCTTTGGAATCTTTTATGTTCTGTAGATTCCGTTTTAAGTATCTGCAAATCACTTCAACTACTCCTTTGGTAATGATTTCACGTTTTTGCCACTCTTCGTAGAAAAGAAATTTCAAAACACATATCACATATGTACACATATATTACATGCTACAGGTACTGAATTTGACTTGGGTGTGGGCAGTGTTGACAAGGCTGCATTTATCTCTCCTCATTTATTCTTCAGAGATAGTGATTATGAAGCTTCACCTCATCAGCAATTATTTTTACAATTGAGTGGCTTTCGGGGCCACTTCAGGAAGTGATAAGAGTAAACCACATATGTGGGATTGGAGTCACTGATTTAAGCAGGGACAGACAGATCCTGAAGAATATTCATGAAACAGTTGGGTTTTTCCATTACTTAGCTGATTTTATGGAAATTTATTCTGATTCCAGCTCACAAATTAATAGATTGATTAAAATCAATTTCACACTTTGCCAAAAAATTATTGCTAAATCCGTATACATGAAATTCAGTGAGGATAATAGATCATAGCAGTATATTAAAGAGAAAGTAAAATGACAGGACTGTCTTTAGCTGAATATAGCTTAACTGTACTAGATACAGTGAAACCCCGATTTTACGCGCCCCGATTTAGTGCAAAATCGGATATAACGCGATGAACCTTTGGACCTGCAACTCAAAAAGATCCTGACCTAAATTCTTCCAACTTTCCCCATGTGTGTTCATCTGTAATAACCTCCCTGAACAAAAGGCAATGTCTACCTAAATGAATGATGCAGTATCCATTCTCTGTGAATGAGACTCATCGCGGAAGTTTGAACTCACGCTATATTCATTCAGAAGAAGCTGCGACTGTTTTGGAATAAGATGGAGGAGGGACTTTATATTTCCATAATATGGATTGAGTTTGTTTCCTTTAATCCTATTAACAGGTCAAGTTGCACTTTTTGCCTCCCGTTATAATGTTCCACAAAAATGGTGAGATTAATGTTGGAATAAAGCTGTGCAGGCTAGCACCCCGATTTAGCGCAAACCCGCTTTTTTTGCGATAACATTTTATGGACCCCAACCATTGCGTTATAACAGGGCTGCACTGTATTAGTGTTTACAAGCAATCAGTTACAGAGAGGATAATGCATTTCATGCAGTGAGTTGTAGCAAAAATAACAGATTACAGGCATTAATGTAATATGAAAACAATGGATCACATAATGTTACATGGAGAGTAATGGATCATAGTGTCTTACCGGGAGGATAAAAGATCATTAGCAGCATCTGAATGACAATGAGAATACTACATTATAGTCAGTGAGTTAGAGAAAGCAGAAAGATAATGACCATGAGTTACAGAAATAATAACAGTAAGTTACAGAGGAGAAAGTAAATTACAGGAAATGATGGCATGGAGAAGAGAGGAAGGTAGTAGGAGAGGGAGGAAAGAGAGTGAAGAATGGAAGAGAGGAGAATACAGGATGGAAAGGATGGGCAAGAATGCAGAGTGAAGGAAGGCGGAGAAGGAAATGAAACAGAGATGAGAGGGGAGCCATTTTTGTATTTAATTTTGAGAACTGTTAGAAGTTCTTATCAAAAGTGCATGAATAACATTGAAATTGGTGCACAGAATTTCTCAAAAATGAGCCAAGGAATCTAAATACGCTAACGCAGTGGCTTGAAACAATGGCCCAGCAAGCAATCCAGGAGTTGCAACTGGGGGTGGGGGAGGGGGGCAGTTTAGATCGGTGGGGGGGAGCAGTTTAGATCATGGAGGGGGCAGTTTAGATCAGAGTTGAAGGGGAACTTCTTCACTTAAAGGGTGGTGAATCTCTGGAATTCTCTGCCTGTTGAAGTGGTGGAGGCTACCCGTGACTTAAATATATTTAAGTCATGGGTAGATAGGTTTCTGATAGACAGGGGAATTAAGGGTTATGGGGAGAAAGCAGGAAGGTCGAACTGATCCACCTCTGATCAGCCATGATCTTACTGAATGGCGGGGCAGGCTCGAAGGGCTAGATGGCCTACTCCTGCTCCTATTTCTTATGTTCTTAAGAATAAGACGGAAGACCATCAAGTGCAAGGGCAAGGAAACAAGGCTCTTCAGCAGCCACCATTGGCTGAGCCAATGATCGGGTTGGCCAGCGATTGGGAGGCCTGCAGTGCAAGGCTACTGCACATGCACCAATCTCTGCTCTGACAGATCAGCACATGCTCAGTGGCCCACTCAGCAGTATGCTGTCAGTCTCTCTAGTGGGACTAGGTCTGCCCATTGATTTTTATCAAGATTCACATGCACAGAGTGTGGGAGATTCATTTTGAAAATCCCAGTGAGTTGTTTAATTGGCCACCATCATTCTTGACTGGATGTGGCAGGACTGCAGAGCTTAGATCCAATCCGTTGGTTGTGGGATCGCTTAGCTGTGTCTATCACTTGCTGTTTTTGCTATTTGGCATGCAAGTAGTCCTGTTTGGTAGCTTCACCAGGTTGACACCTCATTTTTAGCTGCTCCTGGCATGCCATCCTACACTCTCCACTGAACTAGCGTTGATCTCCTGGCTTGATGGTAATGGATGAATGGGGAATATGCTGGGCCATGAGGTTGCAGATTGTGCTAGAATACAATTCTGCTGCTGTGGATGCCCAGACTTGAATAGCTAGACCGGTTCAAAGTCTTTCCCATTTAGCACGATGATAGTGCCACACATCATGATGGAGGTTTTTCTCGAGGATTGTGCGGTGATCACTCTTACCGATAATGTCATGGTCAGACACATCTGCAGCCGGCAGATTGGTAAGGATGAGGTCAAGTATGTTATTTCTTTTTATTGGTACCGTCACCATCAGCTGCAAACCCAGTCTCACAGTTATATCCTTTAGGACCTGATCAGCTTGTGCTGCTGCCAAGCCACTCTCAATCCCAGCATTAAAAACCAGCAGGATTTACTCCAATTTTTACACAAATTTGACACTTAAGAATTTTTTGGGGAGAATCTCACCTGAGATCTGTCTGTGATAGCTTGCAACCAACATGGTGCTTTTCATTAAAGTACATATTTCCTCCTCTCCCTCAGCACTATAAATTCTAAAAGTAGTTGAAACTCAGATCCTGGCAATTCCGGGATGGTGATTAATGAGTAGGGAGGCAGTTTAATGGTCAAGAAACCCAGAAACATAGATTTCCCTTCTGTCCTGTCAATTTTAACTGGTTTAAGACAGCTTCAGTTTGGACTTAAAGTATTTCAAAATTTTAATTTTTCACCCAAAACATAGTTGTCTTGGAATTATAATTACCCCAGTTCCCCAAGATCTTGAACATGCACTTTCTGACAAATTCCACAAACCTGGAAGATTAGACTTGTGCTCCAGAACTTACTGCTCTCCTAGCCAAGCTCTTCCAGTACAGTTACAACATTGGCATCTACCCAACAATGTGGAAAATTGCCCAGGTATGTGCTGTACACAGAAAGGAATCTCACAACACCAGATTAAAGTTCAACAGGTTATTTAGCACTGCTTCTTCATCAGGTGAGTGAGGACTTGTGTTCACAAAGAGGGCGTATACAAACACAAACTCAATTTACAAGATAATGGTTGGAATGCAAGTCTTTACAGGTAATCAAGTCTAAAGGTACAGACCCTCCTCATCTGAGCAGATCCTGAGTATACACAGGGCATAGTCATTTAAACAACTATATGATGACATCAACAAGTTCTATCCCACCACCAGACTCACCATGGACTACTCTCCGGAATCAGCTGCATTCTTGGACACATGCATCTCCATCGAGGACAGTCACCTCAGCATTTCACTGTACCGCAAGCCTGCGGATAACCTCAGTATTCTCCACTTCTCCAGCTTCCACCCTACACATTAAAGAAGCCATCCCCATATGGACAAGCCCTCCATACACACAGGATCTGCTCAGTTCAGGAGGATCGCAACAGACACCTACAGATGTTGAAAGGTGCACTCATAAGAACAGATGTGGCACTCAACTCATCGATTGACAGTTCTGACGTGCCAGTGTGAAAAACCGCACCGACTTCCTCAGAAGACAAACACTGGACCTTTCGTTGTCCAGTACTTCCCTGGAGTGGAGAAGCTACGACATCTTCTCTGGAGCCGTCAACATGTCACCGATGAAGACAAACATCTCGCCAAGGCCATCCCAACAGCCCAGTTCTTGCCTTCAAACAACTGCACAACCTCAAAAGGACTATTGTCTGCAGCAAACTACCCAGCCTTAAGGAGAACAGTGACCAGGACACCACACAACCCTGCCACAGCAACCTCTGCAAGACATGCCAGATTATCTCATGTGAAAACACTATCCACCATGTACACGATACATAGTCTTGTGACTCGGCCAATGTTGTCTACCTGATACGCTGCAGAAAGGATGTCCCAAGACATGGTACGTTGGGGAGACCATGCAGATGAATGAACACTGCTTGATAATCACCAGGCACTAGTGTTCCCTTCCAGTCGGGGAACACTTCAGCAGTCACAGGTATTCAGCCTCTGATCTTCGGGTAAGCGTTCTCCAAGGCAGCCTTCACAACACAGGGCAACGCAGAATTGCTGAGCAGAAACTGATAGCCAAGATCCACACACATGAGGATGGCCTCAACCGGGATCTTGGGTTCATGTCACACTATCTGTAACCACCAAGACTTGTCTGAGCCTGCAAACTTTCCTGGCTGAAGGCAATACACACCTCTTTAACTTGTGCTTGGCTCTCTCTCCACTCACACTGTCTGTACCTTTAAGACTTGATTACCTGTAAAGATTCACATTCCAACCGTTATCTTGTAAACTGAGTTTGTCTTGTATATGCCCTGTTTGTGAACACAAGTCCCCACTTACCTGATGAAGGAGCAGCGCTCCAAAAGTTGTGCTGCCAAATAAACCTGTTGGACTTTAACCTGGTGTTGAGAAAATTCTTACCATCTTTACCCAGTCCAATGCCAGCATCTCCACATCCTGTACACAAAAGGCAAGACAAATCCAACCCAGCCAATTACTGCCCAATCAGTCTGCTCTAAATCATCAGTAAAGTGATGGAAGGGGTCATCAACAGTGTTATCAAGCAGCACCTGCTCAATAATAACCTGCTCAGTGTTGCCCAGTTTGGGGTTCACCCGTCACTCAGCTCCCGATCTCATTACACCTCGGTTCAAACATGGACAAAAGAGCTGAATTTCAGAGGTGAGGTGAGAATGACAGTCCTTGATATCAAGGCCACATTCGACTGAGTGTGGCATCAAGAAGTCCTAGCAAAACTGGAATCAATGGGTATCGGGGACAAACTCATTGCTGGTTGGAGTAATACCTGGCACATAAGAAGATGGTTGTGGTTGTGGAGGGTCAGTCATCTCAGCTCCAGGGCATCTCTGCAGGAGTCCCTCAGGGTAGTATCCAAGGCCCAAAAATCTTCAGCTGCTTCATTAATGGCCTCCCCTCTACCATAAGGTCAGAAGTGGGGATGTTCGCTGATGATTGCGCAATGTTCAGCACCATGCACAACTCCTCAAATACTGAAGCAGTCCATGTTCTACTGCGATAAGACCTCGACAATATCCAGGATTGTGTTGACAAGTGGCAAATAACATCCGCGCTACACAAATGCCAGGCAATGACCATCACTAATAAGAGTCATAGAGTTTACAGTGTGGAAGCAGGCCCTTCGGCCCAACTTGTCCATGCCACCCTTTTTTTTAAAACCTGAAGCTAGTCCCAAATGCCCGCATTTGGCCCATATCTCTCTACACCCATTTTACCCATGTAACTATCTAAACGCTTTTAAAAGACAAAATCATACCTGCCTCTACTACTACCTCTGGCAGCTTGTTCCAGACACTCACCATCCTCCGTCTGAAAAAATTACCCCTCTGGATCCTTTTGTATCTCTCCTTTCTCACCTTAAACCTATGCCCTCTAGTTTTGGACTCCCCTATCTTTGGGGAAAGATATTGACTATCTAGCTGATCTATGCGCCTCATTATTTTATAGACCTCAATAGTATCACCCCTCAGCCTCCCACACGCCAGAGAAAAAAGTGCCAGTCTGTCCAGCCTCTCCTTATAACTCAAACCATCAAGTCCTGGTAGTATCCTAGTAAATCTCTTCTGCACTCTTTCTATAATAGGACGACCAGAACTGTACACAGTATTTCAAGTGTGGCTATACCAATGTCGCGTACAACTTCAACAAGATGTCCAAACTCCTGTATTCAATGCACTGACCCATAAAACCAAGCATGCCGAATCTTCACCACTCTGTCCACCTGTGACTCCACTTTTAAGGAGTTATGAATCTGAGCCCTAGATCTCTTTGTCCTGTAACTCTCCCCAGTGACCTACCATTAACTGAGTAAGTCCTGCCCTGGTTCAATCTACCAAAATGCGTCACGTTGCATTTATCTAAATTAAATCCATCTTAAAGAGGCAGAGAGTGGGGGTCAACGGGTGCTATTCGGATTGGCGGATGGTGACTAGTGGAGTGCCCCAGGGGTCGGTGCTGGGACCTCAGCTTTTTACCATTTACATAGATGATCTGGAGGAGGGAACCGAGTGTAGGGTGTCGAAATTTGCTGATGACACCAAGATTGGGGGAACGGCAAATTGTGCGGAGGGTGTGGAGAGTCTGCAGAAGGATCTAGATAGGCTGGGCGAATGGGCCAGGAAATGGCAAATGGAATTTAATGTTGGCAAGTGCGAGGTGGTCCACTTTGGTAGGAATAATGGTAGGAAGGATTATTACTTACGTGGCGAAAAACTGCAGCAGGCGACGGTGCAGAGGGACCTAGGGGTCCTTGTGCATGAGTCGCAAAAACCCAGCTTGCAGGTGCAGCAGGTGGTCAGGAAGGCGAATGGGATGCTGGCCTTCATAGCGAGGGGGATTGAATATAAAAGTAGGGAGGTCTTGCTGCGGCTGTATAGGGCATTGGTGAGGCCGCAGCTGGAGTACTGTGTGCAGTTTTGGGCGCCGCACCTGCGCAAAGATATTTTGGCCTTGGAGGGAGTGCAGAGGAGGTTTACTAGGCTGATACCAGAGTTGAGGGGGTTGAGCTATGAGGAGAGGCTGAATAAACTAGGCTTGTACTCGTTAGAGTTTAGAAGAATGAGGGGAGATCTCATTGAGATGTATAAGATGATGAATGGGATGGATAGGATAGAGGTGGAGAGACTCTTCCCGCTCAGAAAGGACAGTAGGACTAGGGGGCACAGCCTCAAGATAAAGGGGGGGCAGTTTAGAACGGAGTTGAGGAGGAACTTCTTCACTCAAAGGGTGGTGAATCTCTGGAATTCTCTGCCCGTTGAAGTGGTGGAGGCTGCCTCGCTAAATATTTTTAAGACGCGGGTTGATGGGTTTTTGATAAGAGAGGGGATTAAGGATTATGGGGAGAGGGTGGGAAAGTGGAACTGAGCCACGACAGATCAGCCATGATCTTATTGAATGGCGGGGCAGGCTCGAAGGGCTAGATGGCCTACTCCTGCTCCTATTTCTTATGTTCTTATGTTCTTAAATAAGAGACATTCTAACCACCGCCCCTTGACATTCAATGGTGTAATCATTGCTGAATCTCCCACTGTCAACATCCTTGCGGTTACCATTGACCAGAAACTCAATTGGACACATAAACACAGTGGCTACAAGTGCACCTCAAAGACTAGGAATACTGTGGCAAGTAACTCACCTCCTGACTCCCCAGAGCCAATCCACCATCTAAAAGGCACAAGTCAGGAGTGTGATGGAATACTCCCCACTTACCTGGATGGGTGCAGCTCCAACAACACACAAGAAGCTTGACACCATCCAGGGCAAAGCAGCCTGCTTAACTGTCACCACATCGACAAACATTCAATCCCTTCACCACTGACACTCAGTAGCAGCAGTGTGCACTATTTACAAGATGCACTGCAGCAATTCACTAAAGGTCCTTAGACAGCATCTTCCAGACCCACAACCACTTCCATTTAGAAGGACAAGGGCAGCAGATAAATGAGAATGCCACTAGCTGCAAGTTCCCCTCCAAGCACTCACCATCCTGACTTGGAAATATATCCCCATTCCTTCAAAGTCGCTGGGTCAAAATCCTGGAATTCACTCCCTAACGGCATTGTGGGTCAACCCACAGAACATGGACAGCGGCGATTCAAGACAGCAGCTCACCACCACCTTCTCAAGGGCAACAAGGGATAGGCAATAAATGCTGGCCAGCCAGCAATGCCCATGTCCCACGAATGAATGAGAAAAAGACATAACTACATGGAACACAGCAGTTCTGGAAGAAGACCCACCCACCATCAGTACATTTTTTGAGGATTCACAACCTTGTTATTGGTGCCTATGTGCCAAGATTAATAAACAATTGTTGGAACCAGAAAATGAAGGTGAAGGAGACAACTAATACATTAAAGTACTTGATTTCATGCTGTGCAATAATTCTTCTGCCTTCAAAATTATCTACCACTAATGTTAAGATCAAGTAGTGAACCTCATGATTACTGAATAGGAAAACTGCAGATACTGTGAACTTGAAATACAAAACAGAAAATCTTTAAAATGCAAAGCAGATCAACCAGCATTAGTTAATAAGAAGATAGACCAACATGACAGGTAAAACATTTCTTTGGTTTCAACTAAAAATCATAATTTGTTCGCTTTCAGATGTTGGCAGCTTTATCACCGAGTTCTAGCATTTTCAGTTTTTATGTCTGTTCCAAATTTCCCTGATCCAACATACAAGGGAATGAGTATTCCTTGTGGTCATTAATTGAGTAAATTAAATTGTGATCCAGCTATTTAGCTATAAGACTACAGCAGAAACAGAAAAAATAAATTAGACACAGTAGCACTCTCATTGGGCATTACAACACCTTTACAATTCCAAAAGGCATCAGCAGTGTGTGCACATACATAATGAAGATTGCTGATTCTGTCTATTTGATTACCCAAAACAAGCATACGCAGTGAATGCCCACTAGAAATATCCAGAGCATGACATCAATCAGTCTACAAAGGATCGTGAGTGATTGGCACTCACTATTCCAAACATTAGCTGCTAATTCTTGCATTTCGACTACACAATGGTTAGCACTGCTGCCTCGCAGCACCAAGGAACCGGATTCTATTCCTAGTTGGGTCACTGTCTGTGTGGAGTTTGCACATTCTCACTGTTTCTGCATGGGTTTCCTCTGCATTTCCTCCCACACTCTAAAAGACGTGCTGGTTAGGAGGAGTGACTTGAACAGGTGCCGCAGTGTGGCGACTAGGGGAATTTCATAGTAACTTCATTGCAGTGTTAATGTAAGCCCACTTGTGACTAATAATAAACTTTCCCATTTCACACTCACTTGAGCATTGACTGGCAGTGGGCCAGTCCCATTGAACTCAGCCGGGGACAGTTCTTCAGTGGCCAAAAGCAGTATTTTAGTGCTCTGCAAGGAACAAAGTCCCAAGACACATGTAAAGGTAAGTTCCGGTGTCCCGGGGACATCCCATTGGGGTTGGGAGGAGTGCAATCATAGCGTCGTGTTTGGCTCGGGTAGAGGGGGTCCCCAAACTGCTGGGGCGAGAGCACCCAACTTTGAGGAACCTTCAGAGTAATGGTCTCTCCCTCCTTGCAAAGTTGGTGAACAGTATAAATATCATTTTCACTACCTACCCATAACCGCTTCCACCAGCCTACAAATTGAAACTTGACGGGAAAGGCTCTTAAGTGGCCACTTAGGAGCCTTAATAGGTGAATGAGCAGGTTTTCCATCATAAGCCTTGCCCATCCTCCAAGCGTTAAATTTCATCTGGGTTTGGGCAGGCAGGCTTCTGAGGAGAACTTCATCCATGCAATTTTACATTCATTTTACCTGTCTTGGGAGCCCAACATTCTTCCCTTCATTTCAGAAACTCCCCCATCTAAGCTTTGAGAAACTCCCCCATTAAAGTTGATAGTAAGTCTTACTAATACAATGAGGATGGCTGTATGACTGAATCCATGGTCAATAATGATTGCCTTCATTGCTGTCTTTCTAACCTAGAATATTGATCAAATAATCATACAGCTCAGAAGACCATTCAATCCATTATGTTTCTACTGTTTGAAAAAGTTATCATAGAACCATCTAATTAGTCTCATTCTCCTTCTCTTCCTCCATAACCCTTCATTTTTTTTATTCTTTTACCAAATCCCTTCTGAAACCTATTATTGGATCTACTCCCATTATCCTTTCAGGACAAAATCATAACAACTCACAGCACAAAATGCATTTTCATCATCTCCCTCCTGTTCTTCCGTCAATTATCTTTAGTCTGTGTCCTCTGGTTACTGGACTTTCTGCTGGTGAAATTTCTCTTTATTTACCCAACAAAACCATTTTGAACATTTCTATTGAATTGCACAGAAGTGCTCTGTGCTAAGGCAGCCAATCCCAGTTTTTCCAGTCTATACACATAACTGAAGTCTCTCATTCCTGATTCAATTTCTTCTGCACCCTTCCCAAGGCTTTGACATGCTTCCCAAAGTGTGAGGCCCAGAAATACTTGATCTAAGGTTTAACAAATGAATTACAAATGGCTAGCATAACTTCCTGACTTTTGCTCTATACCTTGTTATAAGGGTAATAAGATCCTGTGTGAATTTTGTTTTTAGCCACCTTAGTATTAAGCCTGCAACCAACAAAGACCTGAATATTGGAATCCTATGGGAAGAAGAGACAATTAAATTCCTTAATCATATTTCACAATAGTGTGGGAGAACTGTGGAATTGGGCAGCCTTTTCTTCTGCAATGTGATTAAAATTTGAATTAATTTATTTGCTTCACCCTTTGGTTTAATGGGTGAATACACCAAGTGCTGTAGCATTGAGTAACATACCGTTGAGGGCTTCAAACTCATCACCCTTCTCTAACCTCAGCCAGAAAAAAAACATTTAATTTCAGGGAGCAGACAAGTAAAATCCTGCCTATACTTGATGGGTATAGGCTCAACATAATACCCATTCAATTGAGACACCAGAATGGCAGCTGGTGGTCATAGATCTGTGACCCAACAAGTGTCAGTATCCTCATAAGAGGAGGGGGAGGGGGAAAGGAAAGCTGATAAGTTTAGAACAACAGTGAAACAGATGAAGATGTTAGATGGCAGGATTAAATTATAAAACATTCATTGAAATTATGTGATGTCCTAAACTCATTTTCTGACCTATCTCCATTGCTGTCAATTCAACACTTCTTGCTCAACATATACACTGAAAACACCTTGGCATGTCATGTGCCACCATTGCATGGTTTATGGCTATGCCAACATGAGTGATCCTGTCCAAACATATGTACAGTTGGTGGACAATGAGCAGATACAGGACAGACCACATTCCACTCTAGAACAACACAATTAAATTTATCATACTGAGAAAAAACTCACAAGAGGAAATTGACTTTTTCCAAATAGGGCAATAGATACTTCTGCATTCAGTTCTCCAAGATGCTGGACCTCCACAATTAAAGGAATTTCCACAGTGGAACAGGATTCAATAATTCCGTAAGGCTCAGGACTGGAATAAAGTATACCAATCTGATTGTTCAACTCCTAAGGAAAGTAGCAGAAAAGGTTAAAAAAATGTTACAGTTAAATATTCATATTGAGAGATGTTTTTATTTTAAGGGGTGTTTTACCCAATATATTAATGCAGAGTGAGGCAGTAGCAACAGCATGTACCATCTACCAAGTCATAAATCATCTTAACTTCGATATGGGGCACGATTTTACTACCTCACTGCACCCGCTGATCAGCGTGGTGAGCTGAGAAAATAGCATGTGAAGCTAAAAATTTGAATCATGCCCAGCACAAAACGGCTTGCTTTCATCCTGACCCCTTATGACTGTTGTGAACCGCTTCGTGACTAAAAAGGCACAAAGTTTATTGCCTGAGGTTGACTGGATTTCAATATCATTAAGGAGTTTGGCACACATGTTTCCTTTTCTCGGACGCTTCCCAGCTCTCTGGGCAGATGTCACGCTAGTGCAAATCACAACTGGTCTGCACTAGCGCAGACCTGACGACCTGGTCATGCCAGGGCCTCAGAGACCATCCAACCCCCGGGAGGTTAGGGGCATGACTGGACAGTGCCCGTTGGGCAATTCCCAACTGGTAGTGCACACCAGACACCTCAGCAGTGCCCAGCAGACGCCAGACAACAGTGTGCCAGGTGCAGTGCCATGGGATTGGGCCTGGGTAGAGGCAATGATTGGGAGGGGGAAAATGCAGAGAGGATGTGCAGGGTTGGATTGTGAAGAGTATCATGATGGGGGGAAGGGAGTGGGGATGGCATGTCAGGAGTCAGCCAGAGAGAGCACCCTGATGCCACGATGCATGCGATCATGTCGGAGTTGGGGGAGAACATGCCACCTGCTGATAAAGGGGTGGGGCTGCAATGTTTTTGTTGGGGGGTCTCTCAATGCACTGTGAGATCAGGACACTCTTGCAACATGGAGAGCCAATCGCTCTGAAGTCAGTATCACCAGAGTGTTTAAGTTCCACTCCCACCTGTACTGGTACCAAGCTCCCAACTCTCCAAAAAGTGACTGAGTGCCAAAAGATTGTGATGCGGAGCATGCCTGAGAGATGGTACATCCCAAATCCCTCACAGTTATGACACTTTGAAATTTTTGTGGAAAATTCCGCCCATGTCCTTTTGTCAAAACTGTCAAACCCTACCAGCACTGTGGAAATGCATATAGAACATGGATCTCAGCCATTAAAGAATGCTTTTGGGGGCAACTAGGAATGGGCAATAAATGCTGATCCTGCCAGTGACACTCACATCCCAAGAATAAATTAAAACAGAAATCATGCTGCCATGCAAAGAAGTAGTCTCTCGAAGGACTCACCTGCTTTTGCTGAAGTCTTTTATTCAGCAAGGTGAGAAATTTGAGTGCTGGGAAACGAACACTTTCAAGTGACATCCAGGTATTCTCAAGAGTGATCTCTCTGAATAAAACTATCAATTCTGGCTGTTTTGTGCATGATTGTGTAAGAACTGTCCAAAATAATTTCTCACAGCTAGCACGCACAGGAGAATTTCAGAAAGCTCAATGTCAGGTCCAGTGTGCAACCTGATCCCCATTGATTTCATGTTTAAACACAAAGCAGATTCTGTTTTCTCAGGTCCATGACCAACAAGTTTCTCTAAACCATTTCCTCAGCAGATACATTCTGATCCATTCTTAATGTAATTTTAAATAAATACAAAATATGAGCAGTAAAGATCAAAACAAACTAGAAAGCTCTATTATTTTGCTGGAGGAGTGTTAAAACTGTGTAAATTGTCTTATTGGGCATGAGAAGAAAGAGGAGACTGATTTTGACTGATATCAAAGGTCCATTCCAATAACATCAATATCAGAGAAGATTATTAAAAACAGGGGATCAAAACAAAATCATTTACAACACTAAGCCCCCAAATGCAGGTTTTTAAGCATCATCTCATCTGCTCATTTTATTTCATTAGGATTAACTTTGCAAAAATCAGTCACACTTCACTCGTGAGCTACTTTAATGCAGCCTATCTTTGGGATTACTCAGTGCCATTTCTGCTGTGGCTTGCACTACTGAGGGCTAATTACTAGCAACCTAATGCAGCCAACTCATTACTGGCAGCTTTGGGGAAGGTGCATTATTTTTCATAACTTTCATAAGTTAAATAGTCAACCTTGCAACAACCAAACATTGATTTATGAGGACAAAAAGAAAATCACAGCAATATTTTAAGGATGAATTCAACTCAGAGCAAGTGGGCAGTGGCACTTCAAAACATATGATAATGCTGAGGATGATACTGCTGACACAAACACGGAACTTGAAATCACGTTGTTTGACATTAGTTACAAATTTATTCACGCATTTGTGTGACACTTAAATAAAAGAATCAATGTCTGTGATGTTTGGCTTCTGTCTATCTAAGTACTTGAACCAGACTGGCTTTCACTTCAAAACCTGATTTATAAACAAAATTTTAGTTTCTATTCTTAGGTCGCAATTATTGATTGCCAGGAAAACAATGAACAACCATAGCTGGAGCAGAAACAGCTGATACATATTTAGATACAAATGTGCAAGAGTAAATCGGGGTGGCTCCTATTTTTGGTTTAAATTATAGGCTGGAATTCTCTAGCTGTTCGCACCCCACTCCTCAGCCAAATCTCTGTTCACTGCAACAGGACGAAAGAATCCCAGCTGCATGTGAGGTTGGAGAATCCAGCCCATAGTTTTAATTATTAGTGTTGCCTGTCAAATTTTGGATTTTGTTTTGAATCTTTGTACAAATATCAGCATTAACATAGAAACACTACAGCACAATACAGGCCATTCGACCCACAAAGTTGTGCCAAACATGTCCCTACCTTAGAGATTACTCGGCTTACCTATAGCCTCTATCTTACTAAGTTCCGTGTACTTATCTAAGAGTCTCTTAAAAGACCCTAACGAATCCGTCTCCACCACCGTTGCCGGCAGCCCATTCCATGCACCTACCACCCTCTGAGTGAAAAACTTACCCCTGACATTTCCTCTGCACCTACTCCCCAGCACCTTAAACCTGTGTCCTCTTGTGGCAACCATTTCAGCCCTGGGAAAAAGCCTCTGACTATCCACTCGATCAATACCTCTCTTAATTTAATTTATTTGATGAACAGTATTTTTCATTTTGGTTTTGTTGATGGAAAATGCAACACTATTCTTGTCCCTTTGAGTTCAAGTCTGCAGAGTAAGGGTCACATGACCCGGGGAATCAAATTAGGGACCAGGGTGGGGGATTTCCATGGTAAGCGTGAGCTCTGTAGTCAGTCATTCGGGAGCTGATTACAGCCATGATGCTGCAAGCCTCTGAATAGTTTTAACCTGTAAATAAATGAGTTGTGTTTTCCCTAAATGGCTGAATGAACATCTTTACAACTGACTAATCGCCTATCTTATATGCACCCACTAGTTCTTTTTTTGGCTCGTTGTTTAATGGTGCCTGGATTCAAGGCGTGGGTAACTCACCCTTGCTAGAGCTGAAGCGTTTGCATTCCTTTCAGCAAGACTAAACTATTCACACTCAATCAGCCCACCTACTGTTTAATATTCATGAAAACACTCAAAATATCTGGACTACACTACAGCACAAGTCAAATTGTTCTCAAACATTTCCATCATTACCCTCACAAAGTTCTCCATCAAAGTTCAATTCTATTCCTCAGAAATTACAATCCTAACCTTCAATCTTTGGTTATTCTGAACCTTATCACAAAGTAGCAATGTTATCAGAAGCTATATACAAGAAATATTGGGTAGAATCTCGTGACACTTCATTTCTAGTGACTGGGAAATGCGGCAGAAAGAGACACTTGTATCAGTTGCAGAACGTCAGCTTCCTGACACTGGGATTAAAGTTGGGAATTAAATTTGTGCCGATTAAGAGTGGATTGAGTTCCCTGACGGCAATGGGTGAGAATATATATTAATGCATTAGAATTTTATGCATATTAATTAAAATACATGGTCACTAGATTAAAACTGCACCTTTGTCACTAAATTGGTAGCAAACAAGAAACAGGTGACTTTTAATCTATGATTGGCTGAAGGCCCCATGCAGCAGGCAAGGTCATCTTTCTGGTGACTTTGGTGTGAGTATGAACTCTTTTTCTTGGATGGGGATATTGGGTGGACCAAAAGCAAGAAGGCTGTGCTGTTGCCCTGAGCTGGGATGGACAGTTATCAAAGGAGGTCAGGGTCTGGCTGTCCAAGGAAGAAAAGGTGGTGGCTGACCAGGCATCAAAGTGCGGCAGGTGGGGAGGAGATGACAGCAGTTCTGGTTCAAAAGCTTTCTCTCAAAAAGGTAAAATGATGCTGCTGGCTTGCAGAGAGTGGATGCTGTCCAGATGTTGTTCATGAATGGGGCACAAACTTTAAATTCCATATGATATTTGTCTGTCCCGCACTGCACAGTTGTCCATGCTCCTGGGCTGCGCATAATAATTTGCTGCCATATGATTGTGCATGACCAACCATTGCACCTCCAAGTGGAACTCCTGCTCACTTCTGGTCAGGCCATTGGGACCCTCAATATTCCACCCGTTCTCTTCAAAGTTAGTCAAGTAGCATGAACAAAAGGTGGCACCCAGCATAACTAGTGGAAATCTGCTTCTCTTCTCTCCATGTATTTTCAGACCATCAGGTATAAGTAGGGGTATCCTGTCTTCTACCAGGCAACCGTGTCTGACTCAGGATATGGAGGCTCTGGTCAAGAAGAAGAAGGAGGCATATAACATATCAGCTGGGATCAAGTGGATCCCTTGAAGAGTATAAAGGGTGTCAGAGTGGAGTAAAGAGAGAAATCAAGAGGCAAAAAAGGGACACGAGATTGCTTTGGCAGTTGAGGTGAAGGAGAATCCAAAAAGCTTCTACAAATAGATAAAGAGCAAAGGAGTAACAAGGGAGAGAGGAGGGTCTCTTCAGGATCAATAAGATCACCTATGTGCAAGCGGATCCACAAGAGATGGATAAGATGCTAATTGAATATTTCTCATCAGTATTTGTCCCTTTAAGGATAAGGCATGGATGTTAGGGAACTTAGAGTCATAGAATCATAGAGGTTTACAGCATGGAAACAAGCCCTTCAGCCCAACTTGTCCATGCTGCCATTTTTCTTTTAAAACCCCTAAGCTAATCCCAATGGCCTACCTTTGACCCTCTATACTTACCATACCCATGTAAATATCTAAATGCTTTTAAAAAGACAAAATGGTACCGACTTCTACTACTACCTCTGGCAGCTTGTTCCAGACCACCCTCTGTGTGAAAAAATTGACCGTTTGGACACTTTATCTCTCCCCTCTCATGTTAAACCTATGCCCTCTAGTTTTAGACTCCATTACCTTTGGGAAAAGATATTAAGATATTGACCTGTGCCCCTCATTATTTTATAGACCTCCATAAGGTCACCCTTCAGTCTCCTACACTCCAGAGAAAAGGGACTCAGTCTATCCAGCCTTTCCTTATAACTCAAATCATCAAGTCCCAGAAGCATCCTAGTAAATCTTTTCTGCGCTCTTTCTAGTTTAATAATATCCTTTCTATAATAGGGTGATCAGAATTGCACACAGTATTCCAAGCATGGCCTTACCAATGTCTTGTACAACTTCAACAAAACATTCCAACTCCTAAATTCAATGTTCCGACTGATGAAACCAAGCATGCCGAATGCCTTCTTCACCACTCCGTCCATCTGTGACTCCATTTTCAAGGAGATATGAACATGTACCCCTAGATCTCTTTGTTCTATAACGCTCCCCAACACCCTACCATTGATTGAACAAGTCCTGCCCTGATTCAATCGACCAAAATACATCATCTTGCATTTGTCTAAATTAAGCTCCATCTGCCATTAGTCACCCACTGGCCCAATTGATCAAGATCCCATTGCAATTGGAGATAACTTTCTTCACTGTCTACTATGCCACCAATCTTAGTGTCATCCTCAAACTTATTAATCATGCCTCTTATATTCTCATCCAAATCATTAATATAAATGACAAATAACAGTGGACCCAGCATTGACCCCTGAGGCACACTGCTGATCACACGCCTCCAGTTTGAAAAACAATTCTCTACAACCACCCTCTGGTTTCTGTCAAGAAGCCAATTTTGTATCCATTTGGCTACCTCACCTGGATCCCATGACATTTAACCTTATGTAACAAACTACTATGCAGTACCTTGTCAAAGGCCTTGCTAAAGTCCATGTAGACAACATCAACTGCACTGCCCTCATCCACCTTCATGGTTACCCCTTCAAAAAACTCAACTGAATTTGTGAGACATGATTTTCCACTCACAAAACCATGCTGGTTGTCCCTAATCATGCGTCTCTAATGTCTGTCGATCCTGTCTCTCAAAATACTTTCCAACAATTTACCCACCACAGATGTGAGGCTCACTGGCCTGTAGTTCCCAAGCTTTTCCCTGCACCCTTTTCAAATAAAGGCACAACATTTGCCACTCTCCAATCTTCAGGCACCTCAGCCGTAACAATCGATGATTCAAATATCTTGGCTATGGGATCCACAATTCCTCCCTAGCCTCCCACAATGTCCTGTGATACACTTCATCGGGTCCTGGTGATTCATCTACCCTGATACCCTTTAAGATTTCCAGCACCTCCTTCTCTGGAATATGTACACTCCTCAAGACATCACTATTTATTTCCCCAAGCTCTCTAACATCCATGCTTTTCTCCACAGTAAATACTGATGAGAAATATTCATTTAGGATCTCGCCCATCTCTTGGGGATCCACACATAGATGACCTTGTTGATCCTTAAGAGGGCCTACTCGCTCCCTTATAACTTGGGGAAATAAATAGTGATGTCTTGAGAAATATACATATTACAGGAAAGGAGTGCTGGGAGTCTTAAAGTGCATCAAAGTAGATAAATCCTCAGGACCTGATGAAGAAGGTAGATGAGGGTAGTGCAGTTGATGTTGTCTTCATGGACTTTAGCAAGGCCTTTGACAAGGTATCGCATGGTAGGCTGTTGCATAAGGTTAAATCTCACGGGACCCGGGGGAGATAGCTAAATGGATACAGAAGTGGCTTGATGACACAAGACAGAGGCTGGTTGTAGGGCGTTGTAATTCAAACTGGAAACCTGTAACCAGTGGTGTGCTTCAGGGATCGGTGTTGGGTCCACTGTTATTTGTCATTTATATTGTTATCGGACAACAAATTTTATGAAATTGGGCACACAAAATGGAAGCAAACTAAAGCTATCCTCAGAGCCCTCCACTAAAATCACAAAGTGACAGACACCGATCAGTAGGCAAGAGCATGCTTTTAGAATGCAAATGAGGGCTAGCACATAAGGGAAATTGGACAGGATGGCACCTACAGGAACTAAATTAAAGAACACATCCCCACCCCACCAAAATCAGCACTTCTAAACCAGTCAAACAACCCATGGAGACACCTGAAATTAACACAGTTGAGAAAACGTCCCTGGCCCCTCAAAACTCTTGAGATCAATAACACACCTATGGTTCAAACCCCAGAGATTCCAGACCATTGATAACCAACCAGACAAAAACAATTAACACACACTTAAAACAATTGCTCCAACACTCGAAAACATCGAAACAGGATGGCTGAAGTCAAATACTGTAAATAAAGGATTAGCATTTGAAACGCGAAGTTCAGGTATAACTATAGCCCGTTGTGGGGGAGTCTTTAGAGCACTTTCGGGACAGTCTGATTGTATGTCCTAACTGTGCTACTCCGTCGACGTAAAGAAAATAAAGCTGTGCCATTATTGAACTTCACCCTGAGTCCGTAGTGGTCGTTTCGCCCACTGGCGCTAACAATTGGGGTTTCGTCCGGGATCGCGATCGTTGCTGGAACGCTGTCTCCTGGCACTGGGTGAGTATCTTTACTCATTTCATCGAACCTGCGGAATATTAGTGTCCCAGTGTCAGAGCGGTGTTTCACGGCTGCCGTGATCTGAACTTGTGAACAGGGTCCGTTCAGTAGCTGCACAGCAGTAATGTGGGTTTAAGTTTCTTTTTGGGCGGGCGGCTAGGATTGCGAACTGTGATTCATTGTGTTATTTTTACATTCTGCTGACCCCCGACCAGCCCAACCACAGACTGACTGCCCACTAGGGGACATGACAGAACAGGTGTTACAGAGTAGGAATATTACTCTGGGATTTAAGGTTCAGGGACAGCACCCTGGGATTTAAGGTTAAGGAGGACATCCAAGGTTTCGAGCCACTGGGATCGGACTCACGGAGTTCGGTACATGTCCGGGCGCTGCAAGTCAGTGAGGACCTCTGAAGGCGCGAAAGATTGGGCCACTGGGGGCAAAATCTGCGAGGAATTTGCTACATGTCGGGGTGCTACTAAGTCTGGAGCCTCTGTGAGTGCCTCGACCACTACAAGCAGGAGACCTCTGGTAGCGTGAAAAAACGACTACACGTTGGGAGACTCCGACCCGCGGTCAACTACATGCCAGTCCACACCCAGGTCCGGGTGACTCCCAAGAAGATAGGGAAACGGCTGACCTCTGAGAGTCGAGTTAGTGATAGGAGTTTGGGTAGGAGCTAGTGGCCCCGGTCACTGTAGTCAAAAGTCTCTCCGTACACTGCAGCCCCTGCGGAGAGGCTGTACAGAGCTCATCTGCCTCTGAGAGCGGCAATCTCCCCGCTACACACAGGTCAGGCTCTGCGGGTTGTCACTGAAGGTACAAACGTACTAACAGTGGGAACACGAGACCGTAATCCAATCAGATACACATACAAGTATCTGTGAAAGCATTAGAGCCAGGGTTGGTACACAACTGACCCTAGTAAAGAAAACGAACATGGATAGCAACAGTACCACCTTTGAATGGGGACCAGAAGGGTCCCTCACCCGCTATCTAGCAGAGAAAAACAAGAATCTAATTAAAAGCATGATGAAGGCAGGGTGGAAGCCCCATGACCCTCTCGAAACCCAACGGGAATGGTGGGCGAAACAGAAAAGGAGCAAGGATGACAAGGCTTGGATCCTAATATTAAAGGCTCATGTCACTCTTGCAGGACAAGTTTATAAATATGTACAAGGCAAGCAGGAACAAGCTGCACAGCGACAACACACTGCTGTGATGGCTGCTAACCCTGTGCTGCCAGCGCTGTCCAACTTCTCACACGAACCTCCAAGTGAGGAGTGTCCCGACTGGGTATGTTTAGTGGATGAAACAGGTCCACTATGCCCGACAGGAGGGAGCATTCCATCTACCACCGACCCCCCATCCCAGAGCGTAATGGCAGCCCCCGTTAAAATGGAGTGTGTCCCCGGGGGGCAAGGGGGAGACGGGCGAGGGCGATCTGCCCAGGCTCGGATAAAGATGACATATGTATCCCTTACCCCGGGTGACACCATGAAACTGCTGGACAAACTCCCGACCCTCCAGCTCAGACACAGTAACGCAATCTGTGGACTGCAAGAAAGGAACACAAAAGTGGGATTCAGGGATACTGGGTCCCGAACAAAAATGTGGCTTCAGTCCGGGCAGGAGACCACACATACACAGCCCGAGACTGGGGGAAGGAAGGGATAGTAGGGCTTCTATGCCAATCATTACCCCAAGTTTGGGCAGCAGGGAAACAAGACTGCGGCCTCCCGTAAAAATCCCTCCCCTACACGTACACGGGCTGATCCACACCCCTCACAAACAATACCCCATAAAGCCCGAGGCGCTACAGGCCATTGAGAAAATCGTTCAGGCTCTGGTTGCCCAGGGTATTTTAAGACCTACAGTGTCTAACACCAACTCCCTGATGTGGCCAGTCCATAAGCCAGACGGAAGTTACCGACTGACCATAGACTACACTGCCCTAAACAAAATAACCCCGAAAGAACACCCCATAGTCGCGAGTCCATCCACTATTTTTAACGGACTCCGACCTGAACGTAATATTTTCTCTGTGTTAGACATAGCAAACGGATTCTGGTCCATCCCGCTTCACACGGACTCCCAGGAAAGGTTCGCCTTTACCTGTGGAGGGAAACAGTACACATGGACACGCCTCCCCCAAGGGTTCCACAACAGTCCCAACATTTTCCACCAAGTTATGAGTGAGGCCCTTCCCCTTCCTGCGACCTATCCCCACATAGAAGTACCTTCCTCCAATATGTGGACGACATCCTTATTGCCTCCACCAACCTCACAGGACATATAGGAGCCCTGTCCAGAATCCTACGTGCCCTGCAGGCTGCGGGGTTTAAAATCAACTCAACAAAGGCACAGATTGCACAACAGGAGGTCCGGTATTTAGGACACAACATAAGTCAAGGAAAGAGAGCCCTCCCCTCCGATCGGAAGACCGCGATTATAAATATGCCCCGGCCAAACACAGTCAAAGGGGTGCGTAGAGTTATGGGACTCTTTAACTACTGCCGGAATTTCATTGATCAGTTCACATCCCTGGCGGAACCAATTCAGCGGCTGATCAAAGGGGGAAAGCCAGGAGCAGGAACGATCGAGTGGGGACCCGAACAGGAGGTAGCATACACACGCCTAAAATCAGAACTATTAGCAGCTCCAGCCCTACGCCTGCCTAACATAACCAAACCCTTCCCCCTCTTCTGTGACTCAGAGGAGGGATTTTATAGCTCGGTGGTAACCCAAGAATGCGGGGGTATCATGCGACCGGTGGCATATTATTCCACCCGACAATCCCCAGTAGCCCAGGGACTGCACAAGTGTGTAGCGGCCCTAGATTGTGCTGCCTGGGCAGTCAGGGTATGCGAACCGTTCACTATGTCAGGACAAATCATTTTACACACGAAACACACCATCGTTGAGCTCCTGAATACAGGGCCGACTCCGGACTGTTTCGGACGCCCGAAGGGCCAATTGGAAAATGGTACTCCTCCCCGGAGACCAATCCGTCCAGATAGTGCGGGACACTGGGAAGAACCCCGCTGAAGGACTCCTATCAGAGGGAAGTCCACACTACTGCCCGATTAACTCAGACACTGAAGAGGAGGGAGGGATTAATGACCAACCCCTAGATAACCCCGACCTCATACTGTATGGGTCCCAAAGACAAGTAGAGGGACAATATCGCACAGGTTGGGTGGTAGCAGACCAAAAAGGGACACCGGTAGCAAAAGACACTATGAGTGGGGAGACCTCAGCCCAAGTGGATGAACTCATGGCCCTCACAGAAGCCCTCAAGGCAGGAAGGGGAAAGCGAGTAAATGTATATACTGACAGCCAATGTGCGTTTGGGGTGGTCCACGATTACATGATGGCCTGGAAAAGGCGTGGGTTTATCACCACAGGGGGGCGCCGCATAAAGCACGAAAATATAATCCGAGACGTGGTAGCTGCAGCCAGGCTGCCCTCAGAAACAGCCGTAATTAAGAGAAAAACCCACCAAAGAGTAAAGACAGCGGAACAAAAAGGGAACCAACTAGCAGACGCTGCAGCCAAGGCTGCAGCTGGGGAAGCCCTCCCACACATAGCCGCCACCACAACAGCACCCTTGGAGGAAGGAGATATTTATAAGCTGCAGGGTAGTACCAGCCCAGATGAGGTGGCACAGTGGGAACAGGCAGGGGCGTCCAGGGACAAAGATGGAGTGTGGCACAGAGGGCACCAAGTAGTCGCCCCCTCATTTATACACACCGAACTACTCCTGCTCCACCACGAGCCGGACTACTCCAGCCGGGA
Organism: Carcharhinus amblyrhynchos; assembly: GCF_965287045.1. Taxonomy (NCBI): domain Eukaryota; kingdom Metazoa; phylum Chordata; class Chondrichthyes; order Carcharhiniformes; family Carcharhinidae; genus Carcharhinus; species Carcharhinus amblyrhynchos. The sequence goes on along the minus strand of NC_137327.1, from coordinate 62,756,517 downwards.
TGGGACCCTGGCCCAACTATCAGCTGATTGGTGGTGGCCAGGGATGGGATGGGATGTAGCCAAACACTGCCAGCACTGTATCATATGCGCCCAGCACAACCCCGGCCGACCCGAGAGTCAAAATGGCCCACCAACCTCGACCAAAAGGACCCTGGGAAAACCTGCAGATCGACTTCATAGGCCCCCTACCCACTAGCCGAGGGAAGAAATATTGTTTAGTCTTAATCGATCAATTCACCTGCTGGGTGGAAGCATTCCCAACTCAGGATTGCGAAGCCACCACCGTAGCCCGCATCCTAGCATACGAAATGATCCCGAGGTGGGGAGTCCCACTACAACTAGACTCCAACCAAGGAACCCACTTCACAGGCAAAATAATGAAACAGGCTTGTAAGACCCTGGGAATCCGACAGCGATTCCATATCCCATACCACCCTCAGAGTTCTGGGATGGTCAAGCAAATGAACCGCACACTTAAAAACGCAATTGTCAAGTCAATTGCTGAGACAGGTCAGGGGTGGGTAGATGTCCTTCCCTGTATTTTAATGCGCCTACGAGCCACCCCCGGTCGCACTATATGATTTACACCATTTGAATTAATGACGGGGAGGGCAATGAGACTCCCAGAAAACATAGCGGTAGGAGGAGAAGAACTGGCACCCCTCCTCGATAAAATGAAAAGATATGTGCAACAGTTAGACCACCAACTCAGAGAGCTACGCCACGCAGCCAGAGACCAATAAGCTATAAAAGACCAGGTTAGGAAACATGACATCTGCCAGACCCCCACACTTCCCCAGGTAGGGGACAAGGTTTTGGTCCGAGTTGCCCCTGATCAAACAGGGTTCGCACCGAAATGGGTAGGACCCCATGAAATTATCCTCACCAGTGACACATGTGCCTGTGTTGACATCAAAGGGAAAGGCCGCTGGAAACACGGGTCACAGCTAAAGGCATACCACCCCGGTGGGGGGGGAGAGGGGGGACAGGACAGACTGACTATAAAGACAAGAGTAGTCCGTCGACATAAACGGGCCACGTATCGACCCATATCTAACCACCTCTATCCACACAGCGGAGATCGAATTAACAAACTTCATCTCTCGGATGGAGGAGAGCCACACATCAGCCATGGCTCTAATATGTATATATGTATATAATGTAGAGGCATGCCTAAGTAGATTAGTTTATAGAGATTAGTTAATATGAAGATTCTAATACCTGGCAGCCACCAGGCTTTGTGTACCCTTCCTACCCCTCTCCAGGATGATAACCACTTTGAGGATGGCCCTATCCGGGATCGTCTTGTCAAGGTTCGCCATCCAGGGACACACCACCTATCAACAATCCCACGGAATAAAATTCAATACGTCTGAGGCGTTGTGCGTGCCGGCAGCACCATACCCCGAGAGCAACAGAATGTATTCCAATGCATGGCTACAAGTCCACCCAGGTCTCGATGTGACCTGCTTCACCTGCACATTGGATAAGACCCAAACATGTATCCAACGGCCAGACTCGCTGAGCGACTCTGGCTGCACCTTTGGAATGATCTGCGCCCTTCCCGAGAATCCAAGGATCAAGCCACAAAGAGACATTTTGAAACCGGACACTGATATTTGCGGGTACTATGGACTAGTTGAGGCTCCAGCAGTCTCACTATATGTATGTTTGCACTTCCCACAACGCGCGCCCCCACGACCACGACACCCGAAATCTTACCCTGCCCCTTGCTGAGCGGGGGGCCGGAGGGAGGACTGGTATTGTGGAACGAGGGAGAAATTGTATATGGCAATGTGAAACATGAAATCATGCCTGTTCTGAACGATATCTCAGGGATCCAGGTACCGGGATACTGTTCAGAACAGACACGAGACATGTACCAAATGCTGGGCAGGGAAACAATAAAGTGGGCTATCAATGCAATGGGAGCAACACACTACAGAGACAACACGCACACACACAGAAGCAAAACGGGCATAGTCAATGACACCCTCACAGGGATAAACACCGGATCCAGTGTGGTTAACTCAATTGACATCCAGGGACTCAATAATAAGATGGAACAGTTGAAGGGAGTGATGAAAGATATCCTGCAACGGTCACCAGCCCAACAAGCCGAGCAGGCTGTTTTGTGGGAGAGGGGTGCCCATACTCAACTAGATGGAATCACAATATTAGAAACACACGGTCGTACCATTAACCGCCTTATAGATAGAGACAGAGAAAACACTGCCCGGGTACAACAGGGACAGCTGTGCCATGCATACAGTGAGTGGATGATAGGTCAATTAAGGAATAATTTGGACCAGGTACACAGGGGGGAGGTACCCGATTGGATTGACAGCACCTGGCTCGCACAATTCGCAGATCAGAAGGGGGTGCTGGATAGCTGAACCTTGAAAGGAATGACATGGGTTCTGGTCACCTTACTAGCGGAAGGACGTGGAGACCCTGGAGAGGGTGCAGAGGAGGTTTACCAGGATGTTGCCTGGCATGGAAGGACTGAGTTATGAGGAAAGGTTGAAAAAACTGGGGCTCTTCTCCTTAGAAAGACGGAGATTAAGGGGGGATCTGATAGAGGTGTATAAAGTAATGAAGGGAATAGATAGAGTCAACAGTGGTAGGCTTTTCCCTAGATTGGAGACAACTATTACAAGAGGTCATGATCTAAGGGTGAGGGGGGAGAAGTATAATATGGATACTACAGGAAGGTTTTTCACGCAGAGGGTCGTGGGGGTATGGAACGCACTACCAAGTAAGGTGGTGGAGGCAGGCACGTTGGACTTGTTTAAGGTTTACTTAGATAGACACATGAACAAAACAGGGATGGAGGGTTATAGTAGACGGTATTAAAAAGGGTCAGAGCCTTGGGACGACACTGGAAATGTAGTATTACATGTTAAAGTTTTTGTCTCTTTTAATCCACAGGTGTCGGTCCACCTTGTTGTCAAACGAGGGGCATGCACATGGTGGGTCGTGCGTGGGCTGCTCTTGGAGGTTTCGAGAGTGGCCTAGTACTTCGTGTCGCTGTGTGTGCTTAATCCTGGACCAGCAGACGGGCACCACAACAGCTCAGTGACTATCACTGCTAGCTGTGCAGATACATGGATTTGGGCCTGTGTCTGTGGGAGTTTGCGCATTCTCCCTGTGGTTGCATGGGTTTCCTCCGGGTGCTCCGGTTTCCTCCCACACCCCAAAGATGTGCTCTTAGGCTGATTGGTGTACCAAATTGACCCTACGCTATTCTCCCCTGAATCTGGCTACATTAGGGGTACCATCCACATACACACGGGGCAGGGTAGGTGTAGGAAAATGCTTTGTTGAAATGGCGGCGTGGGCTCGTTGGGCCGAAGGGCCTGTTTCCCGTGCTGGGTTGTTCTTTGTTCTTTGGGTATATCCAGTGATCCCCGACTGCGAGGTTAGCGAGAGTACAGGAGTAGGGATGGTCCTATTGATTCCAATGGTTACATCAGACTCAGGACCATTCCCTATCTTCCAGATTGAAAACATCGGTGTTGTTAGAGGCAATACCTCCCTCCGCTACCATACAACCGAAGTTACGGCCATCTCAAGGCATGGCGTGATGTTCAGTATCTCCCTCTCAGGATGCAAACAAAGGGGAGAGATAATCATCTGCTCTCACCCACTGAGACAAGGAGAGGCAGCGGAATGCGGGTTTAACAAAATGCAGGGCTGTACCCTAGAAATTACACCCACCGATCCACACTTTGCCCGGGCAGGATATGGAGGACAAGGCAGGTATTGTGTAGCCACAACAAGAACATCCTTCACATACAACGGGCTGACATGCCCAATCCCCAGCCCAAACTTCTGCTTCACCCCTCGCAGACCGGTCACTATTGGCCAGGTCCACATCACCAACATCCGAAGTAGACAGACCCTGACACTTCATGCCACGGACCCATTGAGAGATGACCTCAAATATTACCGAGAGCCAGAACAGGCTCCAATTCCACACTTAGCAGAAGTACTGAGAGAGGTCCGTCTCAAAGTGGGACACTCTGTTCGATTATACCACCAGCTACAATCACATACCAAAACCCTACAGCATGGCACAGAATCAGCCTTACAGAGCCAGACAATGGTTCAGAGGGTGTGGGACTGGGGTCTAAGTGTAGACATTCACCCCTGGATCCAGATAATCTCACACATACTGGTTGCCATCCAACTCATACTGGCAATATCCTGGGGGGTCATAATGTGCTATACATACCGCCAGCGCAAGAAAACCAAAACTAGGAGGGAACTAATCAGAATGATTGGCAATATGGGACAATTAACAAATCGGGAAGACTTCTCCCGTGCACATCTAATTTGACAAACCCGGGGCTCCCCTAAACTGTACGACTGCAGCGTGCAAATGCAGGAAGCACCGGACATAAAATTTGTTAAGAAAATCGGTCTGAGGGAGGTGGAACAAGCCCGCTCCCGACTGACAGGGGGGAACTGTTATTGGACAACAAATTTTATGAAATTGGGCACACAAAATGGAAGCAAACTAAAGCTATCCTCAGAGCCCTCCACTAAAATCACAAAGTTACAGACACTGATCAGTAGGCAAGAGCATGCCTTTAGAATGCAAATGAGGGCTAGCATGTAAGGGAAATTGGGCAGGATGGCACCTACAGGAACTAAATTAAAGAACACATCCCCACCCCATCAAAATCAGCACTTCTAAACCAGTCAAACAACCCATGGAGACACCTGAAATTAACACAGTTAAGAAAGCGTTCCTGGCCCCTCAAGACTCTTGAGATCAATAAAACACCTATGGTTCAAACCCCAGGGAATCCAGACCATTGATAACGAACCAGACAAAAACAACTAACACACACTTAAAACAATTGCTCCAACACTCGAAAACGTCGAAACAGGATGGCTGAAGTCAAATACTGTAAATAAAGGATTAGCATTTGAAACACGAAGTTCAGGTATAACTATAGCCCATTGCGGGGGAGTCTTCAGAGCACTTTCTGGACAGTCCGATTGTATGTCCTGACTGTTCTACTCCGTCGACGTAAAGAAAATAAAGCTGTGCCGTTATTGAACTTCACCCTGAGTCCGTGGTGTTGTTTCACCCACTCGCGCTAACAATATTAATGATTTGGATGAGAATTTAGGAGGCAAGGTTAGTAGGTTTGCAGATGATACTAAGATTGGTGGCATAGTTGGCAGTGAAGAAGCTTATCTAGGATTGTGATGGGATCTTGATCAATTGGGCCAGTAGGCTGATGAATGGCAGATGATATGTAATTTAGCTAAATGTAAGGTCACGCATTTTGATAGATCGAACCAGGGCAAGACTTACTCAGTTAATGGTAGGGCGCTGAAGAGAGTGACAGAGCAAAGAGATGCATGTTCATAGCTTCTTGAAAGTGGAGTCACAGGTGGACAGATTGGTGAAGAAGGCATTCAGCATGCTTTGTTTCTTTGGTCAGAACATTGAAGTGGTGTTGAAAACCTGGTGTTGTCAGACTTTTTACAGAACATTGAATACAGGATTTGGGACATCTTGTTGAAGTTGTACAAGACATTGGTAAAGCCACATTTGGAATATTGTGTACAGTCTGGTCACCCTATTATAGAAAGGATGTTATTAAGCTAGAAAGAGTGCAGAAAAGATTTACCAGGACGTTACCAGGGCTTGGATGATTTGAGTTATAAGGAGAGGTTAGACAGACTGGCACTTTTTTCTATGGAGCGTAGGCGTCAGAGGAGTGATCTTATAGAGATCTACAAAATAATGAGGCACATAAGACCCGTATCTTAAATATATTTAGCGAGGTAGCCTCCACCACTTCAACTGGCAGAGAATTCCAGGTGAATCTCTGGAATTCTCTGCCAGTTGAAGTGGTGGAGGCTACCTCGTTAAATATATTTAAGACACGGGTAGATAGGTTTTTGGTAGGCAAGGGAATTAAGGGTTATGGGGAGAAAGCAGGAAAGTGGAACTGAGCCACTTCAGATCAGCCATGAATGGCGGGGCAGGCTCGAAGGGCTACTCCTGCTCCTACTTCTTATGTTCTTATGTTCTTATGCATAGAAAAGCTAGACAGTCAATATCTTTTCCCAAAGGTAGGGGACTCTAAAACTAGAGGGCATAGGTTTAAGGTTTAAGTGGCCAGAGGGCCAATTGTTTTACACAGAGTGGTGAATGTCAGGAACAAGCTGCCGGAGGTAGCAGTAGAGGCGGGTACAATTTTATCCTTTAAAAAGCATTTAGACAGTTACACGGGTAAGATGGGTGTAGAGGGATATGGGCCAAATGCGGGCAATTGGGACTAGCTTCGGGGTTTAAAAAAAGGAAGGCATGGGTAAGTTGGTCAAAGGCCCTGTTTCCACACTGTAAACATCTATGACTCTAAATGTTGTGGGAGGCTAGGGAGGAAATTGCGGGTCCTCTAGCAAAGCTATTTGAATCATCGACAGCCTCAGGTGAGGTGCCTGAAGACTGAAGGGTGACAAATGTGCCTTTGTTTAAGAAGAGCTGCAAGAAAATGTCTGGGATCTACAGGTCAGTGAGCCTAACATCTATAGTGGGTAAGTTGTTAGAAGGTATTTTGAGAGACAGAATCTACAGGCATTTAGAGAGGCAAGGACCGATTAACGACAATGAGCATGGCTTTGTGAGTGGAAAATCATGTCTCACAAATTTGATTGAGTTTTTGAAGGGGTAACCAAGAAAGTAGATGAGAGCAGTACAGTTGATATTGTCTACATGGACTTTAGCAAGGCCTTTGACAAGGTACCATATGGTAGGTTGTTTCATTAGGGAAAATTCACAGGATCCAGGGTGAGGTAGCCAACTGGATACAAAAGTAGTTTGATATCAGGAGACAGAGGGTAGTTGTAGAGAGTTGTTTTTCAAACTGGAGGTCCGTGACAAGTGGTGTGCCGCAAGGCTGGATCCACTGTTATTTGTCATTTATATTAATGATTCGAATGAAAATATAGGAGGCATCGTTAGTAATTTTGTAGATGACATCAAGATTGGTGGCGTAGTGGACAGTGAAGAAGATTATCTAGGATTACGATGGGATCTTGATCAATTGGGCTAGTGGGCTTATGAATGGCAGGTAGAGTTTAATTTAACTAAATGTAAAGTCACGCATTTTGATAGGTCGAATCAGGGCAAGACTTACTCAGCTAATGGTAGAGCGTTGGAGTGATTTATAGAACAAAGAGATCTCGGGGTACAAGTTCATAGCTCCTTAAAAGTGGAGTCACAGGTGGATAGGGTGATGAAGAAAGCTTTCAGCATGCTTGGCTTCATTGGTCAGAACACTGAATATAGGAGTTGGGACATCTTGTTGAAATTGTACAAAACATTGGTAAGGCCAGACTTGGAATACTGTGTACAGTTCTCGTCACCCTATTGAAAGGATATTATTAAAATAAAAAGAGTGCTGAAAAGATTTATTAGGATGCTATTGGGACTTGATGGCATGGTTTATAAGGAGAGGCTGGACAGGCTGGGACTTTTTCCCCTGGAGATGGGAGGTTTATGGGTGATCTTATAGTGAGCTATAAAATAATGAGGGGCATAGATTAGCTAGATAGTCAACATCTTTTCTCAAAGATAGGGGAATCTAAAACTAGAAGGCATAGGTTTAAGGTGAGAACATAAGAACATGAGAAATAGGAGCAGGAGTAGGCCAACTAGCCCTTTGAGCCTGCCCCGCCATTCAATAAGATCATGGCTGATCTGTCGTGGCTCAGTTCCACATTCCCGCCCTCTCCCCATAACCCTTAATCCCCTCTCTTATCAAAAACCCATAATAAGGGTCCAGAGGGGCATTTTGTTCACACAGAGGTTGATGAATATTTGGAACAAGCTGCCAGGGGTAGTAGTAGAGGCGGGTACAATTTTATCTTTTAAAAAGCATTTAGACAGTTACATGGTTAAGATGGGTCTAAAAGGATATGGGCCAAATGCAGCAATTGGCAATAGCTTAGTGGTAAAAACAGGGCAGCATGGATCTGTTGGGCTAATGGGCCTGTTTCCATGCTGCAAACCTCTATCTGTTTCCACTCAATTAAGTCAGTTCTCAATCCAGCTAATTTAATTTGCCTTTAACTCCTTAATATGCAAGCATCTTTGAAATACCCACAAGTGAATCTTTGTCAAATGTCTTCTGAATCTGAACTAATTATATCCATTGATTACTCATTATCTACCATCCAGTTATCACCTAAAAAGTGTTTCAGAATTCTAGTGCAATATAAATTATTCATTCTAAACTTTTTACCTTAATCATTTTCTGAATATCAAAAAAGGCTATAAAGTCATTCAGTCATCAATACATATTCTGTATTTATGAAGTTACTCAAACCTTTTCATCAGTTAACATTGTGATATGTATCCCACGTGGGATGGTCTATATGCAGAATACAAATTGAATTCCTTTCATTTTTAGACAACACAGGCTAACCTCAGAGCATATTGTGATTATTAAGTTAAAACTATGCTTGAATTTTTTGGATAAAGGGGTCTCACTTCCCTGAATATGAAGAGTCCACACTCTGAGTGCCCCACAGCCATTTCATGCTCAAATGAGGAATAAGCGGCTACTGGTGGTCTTCCACCTTTCACACGTAAAAGCTGTTGGCCATTCTGATTTATCAGCAGTTCTCCAATCCCTGCAGCAGAGGCTTTGGTAAGGTCAAGGGGTCACAGAGTTGGGAGGATGGGGAGGCTTGGGGGCCAGAAAGGGGTGACCGGGACCCAGGCTAGAGGGTGGGCATGGGGAGGATGGTTTGGAGGCCACCAGTACTGAAGTGTGTGGTATGCCTGACTTCAGAACGGGGTCTTTGATGGAAGCACCTCCACCTCCCCACTTAAGGTATAATGCGTTTGGCTTCCACCACAAGTTCAATCTTCATGCCAGCCTAAAAATTGAGGCTGGGCAGGAAACAGCACAACTGGCCACTTAAGCACGTCAACTGGAGCAAGAGAAGACTTTGCCCATCCCAGCATAGAACTGCTTTGAGGTTGGGATGGGCAGAAACCCAAAGGGAATCCTGTTCCTCCAATTTCATACTCTCCTCCTCTGCAAAAACCCACATATGAAGGAGCATGACAATCTGGCCTATCAGTTTTGAGCGTGAGATTCTGGCCTACCAGTTTTGAATGTAGTCATAGCCAATGAAAACTGATAAGATTTATTATGAAACACATGATCCTCTTTTCCCAGATCATCTCTTAATGGACAATTCAGTTTAACCTCCAACAATGTTATACACAGCCAAAAATGTTAACTTATCCCTTCAGCAACTATCCATATTTTGACTGTCTCCTGCCTTGTCATTTTTGTCATCTTTAACTGTGGGTGGAATTTTCCCATCCTACCTGCCACGGGATTGTAGCAGACGGGATAGGACCATGCAAAGGTCTGTTGAGCTACGTGGGAATTCCTAATCTTAGGGCAAGCGTGGCCGGAAAATTCCGCCACGTGTGTGGGAGTGAGAGCAACTTTTGATGGCTCTTTCCCACCAATTTTCAGTTGTCATTCAGTGTCTCCCTGTTGTAACCTCAGTGAGGAAAACAGCACTCTAATGGCAACCACTAGAGTGGATGGAAGTGCTACCTGACATTCTGCGATTTTTCACATATTACGCATTCGGTTATCAAGCCAATAGTGGCCACCTTCCTCCATTAAGAAGTCACTTACTAATATTTTGCAATAACCTCTCTGGCATCATCACACCAAAAGCTATTTTAATTAGCACTAACCTGTGGAATTAGCCCATAGCATGCTGGAAGGTCATGGGCATTCTGAAGTTTTATCATGCGTTGACAAGGGTGCTTCAGAAAACAACGTCCAAGATCAAGATGTGGGTTAACCACCTCCAAAGTAGGTACAATACATCTATTGGAGAAAGTTGGTAAGAAGTCAGTCAGTCATTGTGTGACACTCACAGTAACATGCAAGCTTTATCATTTGCTAATGGCACGGTGAATCAAAAAGATTAACAGTAATCTCGACTGTCAATGTGAGACATATGGTCTGTTTTATCTGAAGGGACTTCAACACAAAAAAACTACTTTGTCTTAAATAAGGCATGATGGCACAGTGATTGTGGCACGGTGGCAAAGTGTTTAGCATTGCTGCCTCACAACATCAGGGACCTGGATTCAATTTCCAGCTTAGGTCACTGTCTGTGAGGAGTCTGCATGGGTTTCCTACCACAGTCTGAAACACATGCTGGTTAGGTGCATTGGCCATGCTAAATTTTCCTTCATTATATCCAAACAGATGCTGGAGTGTGAAGATTAAAGGATTTTCACAGTAACTTGATTTGGGTGGCACAGTAGTTAGCACCACTGCCTCACAGCACCAGCGACCCAGGTTCAATTCTAGCCTCAGTCACTGTCTGTTTGCACTTTCTACCCGTGTCTGTGTAGGTTTCCTCCAGGTACTCCAATTTCCTCCCACAGTCCAAAGGTGTGCAGGTTAGGTTGATTGGTCATGCTAAATTGACCCTAATGTCAGGGGGATTAGCAGGGTAAATGTGTGGGGTTACGGGAAAAGGGCTTGTGTGGGATTGTGGTTGGTACAGATTTGATGGGCCAAATGGCCTTCTTCTATACTGTAAGGCTTCTATGATTCTATGATAAGACGTTTGGTTACATGTTCATCAAAGATCAATGAATTTAAAGAGAAAAACAAATCATGACCATGCCTAACATTGCAGCTAACTTTATTCCACCTGTACGTTGTCTGAAGCTGAGGCTAGATTTTCCCCTGTGACAGGTTTCTTTCAATGTTTTCACCTGCCAGTGTTAGACTGTCAAAGATCAGCCCAATTTTTTTCAGTGCATCTTCACCAGGTATTCATGGTATTTCCATATGACTTCTGCAATGGCAACCTTGCTGTTAAGATGCAAGGTAATATTGATAAATTCAACGGAATGTTGGCACACTGACCCTAGCAACATTGCAGAGATGAGCAAATGTTGCCTGGGTTTGTATTAACTGTTTCTGCCACTGTCTTCCAGGTTGGAACCTGGTTGTTAATTTTGTGCTTGATACAAGTCAGGCACGCTTATTTCCAAGACTTCTCACTGCAGTACCGCCAAAGCAACAATACTGAAATTGATAGCCTGAATAACTTGCTTGAGCATTCCCCATTGTCCTGTGCTCCCCATCACAAAGAAAACATTAAGAATAATTATATCCTGCTGCACACATTGCACTTGGGCTCCACTGGTGGCTGGGAATATAATATGATTCAATTGCCATATTTCACTGGACACACTGGAACTGTAATTAGCTTCCTGAGTGTAAAATTGGCATTGTGGAACAACAGCTGTGACAGAAACAGGGTGACTTTCATTTTCAATGACACTTAAATATTTCAAATTTACAGGTTCAAGTTCTAAACTTCAAGTTCAAGGGGGGATCTAAAATAGATCTAAAAAGGATGTACTTGCAACGTATTATGCTGGGTAGAAAGTTGATGGCTTTCTGCTTGCAATTTAATTCACCTGCTAGCCCATTTTATCCATACACATAGGATGAATCAAAGAGGAAGTTACCGTGCCACGATGGGGATTGCTAGCACTTCCCGGCTAACATTCTCAACCTCTACAATGAGGCTCAGCTCATACTTCTTTACTGTGTTGGAGCAAAATGACACCTAGGAGAAAAGATGAAAGTATTGCAACATTTACCAGAGATTAATAGTCTTTGCATAGCCTATAGAAGAACTTTGGTGCAATTTATATTAAAATCCTGCCGTTAAATTTTATCATGTACAAAATAACGTAGGGTAGAATCACACCATTTTTTCAGAGTATCAGGCTCAGACTAAAATCGGGCGTGTAGCTCTCCAGCTGCACAGCCCAGTTTTCACTCCAGATCTGAACCTCAGAGTGAAAAAATTAATGGACGGGATTTACATCGTCACCCTGGCACGGCCTACTTTATAGAAATCGGGGTGCTATCTTTGAAGGCTGCCCCAATCAGCATTAGAATTAAACAACCTCCAATCCCAAAATGGAGGAAACCAGGCTCCTCCCTCCACCACCATGACTTTAACCCCCTCCTCAACCCTCCACTGCCTGCACCCCGCTCCATGCTTGCAAGTGATTCCTCTCCACCCCCCAACTAATCACTCTCCTCCCCCCACCACACATAACTAGAAACCCCCTACATGGGCCTCAAATGAGGGGCCATTCCAAAACAATCCTCCAAACAGATTGACACTGTGCCAATCTGGCAGTGCCAACCTACACTGGGGCAGTGCCAGGGCAGTGCCTGGGCATGACCCTCTCCCCATGGGGACTATATTTAACTTTTGCACCCTCGGGGGATCACCTCGACTGAATTTTGTTTCTAAAAAGCTTTTGTATCCTTGCCAACATCACCTCAGCAAGGTTTAAATGTGCAGTGAGAGGTGGGTTTCTGGGACTGAATAATGATATTCAAATTTATTAAAGTCCATTAAAATGAAATACTCCCCCTTTGTGGGTGTGAACAAGCAGGAGTTGGGAAAATAGGGAAGCGCAATCTCTCTGGAGAGAATCATGTTTCCAAACTCTCTCCAAATTTTCTGCTCACATCGCTGTTCCCTCTGAAAGGCTGAAAACCACTCCTCCACCAATCAGAATTCAGTCATAGTGAGTGGGGGATATTGATCTGCAGAGGTCACAGAGGTTTACAACATGAAACAGGCCCTTCGGCCCAACTTGTCCATGCTGCCCTTTTTTTTAAAACCCCTAAACTAATCCGAATTGCCTGCATTTGGCCCATATCCCTCTATACCCTTCATACCCATGTAACTATCTAAATGCTTTTTAAAGGATAAATTTGTACCCGCCTCTACTCCTACCTCCGGCAGCTTGTTCCAGACACTTGCCATCCTCTATGTGAAAAAATTGCCTCACTGGACACTTCTGTATCTCCCCCTCTCACCTTAAATCCATACCCTCTAGTTTTAGACTCCCCTAGCTTTGAACATAGCACAAAACAGGCAACAGCCAATTAACAGTACATTTACCATCCCACACAATGCTCTTTACCATGGGCTTCACAAAAAGTTTCATCCCTATAGTTGAAATTTAATCCAGGTTACAGGCGTACTGTCACCTGTCTGAAGGGCCAACAAGAGTCCATGTTTCCTCCTTTGGGGACAACCTATCCTACTTACTGCCAGTCAGGCACTATAAATATATGCACCCTGTACTAGGGATCATAACAATGAGCTAAAGTAAGATTAAATTTACTATAAAATATTACTCTGTTCATTGTTGCTTGTAAAGTAAACCAGCTTATTCATTTTCTCTTGGCTCACCTCACTAACGTTAAATTTGTTTCTCAGAAGACCGGAGAAATGCATTTGGAGCAATATTCTTTCCAAATGGCACAGGTGTCCTGCCTCACAGCAATCAGAATGTACTGTGCAGGGAGCAAACAGGCCATGTACTACCAAAATTATCATTAAGGTATATACATGCATGGAATCCCTAATGTCACACAATACTGTTTCATTGTCTAGGTCAGGTTATTACTTGACTGAATATTAGGCAATAAAGTTAAATTCCTAATTGTAGAGGAATGCTGAACTCACAGAAGAGTTTGCTGAGACTAAATGTGAGAGAATATCTAGTGTAGATGCAAAATTTGTAAGACTAGCATTACATTATCATCTGATTTATAAACCTGACATTGGCCTGCCGAAATTTGTCTCACCCGCACTATGCGAAATGGAATAACTAGTGCAAAGTAAGGACTTTTTTTTTTGATTACGGATCTCTTAATTCCAGCACTGCAAAAATTGGAACCAAACATTTATATAACATAATAATCCTTAGGAATAGAAAAACGTTGTTACTATTCCAGGAAAACATATGTCCCTATGTACATATCTTCTCGTCAACTCCTAACCATTCCCTCTCTTAAATTGTATTTTATCCTTTATAATAATGGGACTGGTATCTTCATGACAATTATTTCTGAAGTTCAGGCTCATTGTGCGAAAATCAGAAAGCACAGAATTATAGGGTTTACTGCACACAAGGAAGCCACTGAGCCCAGTACATCCTTGGTCTAGAGCCATTTCAACATGGTGGATCATGCAAAACACTCAATATGGAAACAGCAGCCACTCTATTGTACACCATGCTCTACTTTAACATATATTCACCTTCAATAGGTTATTAAAACAGGTTGTAATTCATTACTGTTCTGCAATATCACTGAATATCAATGTCAACCCTACAAGGTTCACTACAATGTATATTTAGACAAATATACATTATATTTGGGCAGCACGGTAGCACAGTGATTAGTATTGCTGCTTTACAGCTCCAGGGATCTGGGTTCGATTTCCGGCTTGGGTCACTGTCTGTGTGGAGTTTGCACATTCTCCTTGTGTCTGTGTGGGTTTCCTCCGGGTGCTCCAGTTTCCTCCCACAGTCCAAAGATACGCGGGTTAGGTTGATTGGCCATGCTAAAATTGCCCCTTAGAGTCCTGAGATGTGTAGGTTAGAGGGATTAGTGGGTAAAATTTGTAGGGATGTGGGCGTAGGGCCTGGGTAGGATTATGGTCGGTGCAGACTCGATGGGCCGAATGGCCTCTTTCTGCACTGTAGGGTTCTATGATTCTATGATTTAAACATCCTTTATTATGCTTAATGGTAATACAGCTGTGAAAGAGATATTTTGCTTCAATTCCATTAAGTTTTTTTGCTGAACTGCACAACTCAGGTGAATTTCTACTGTATTTACATACATAGCAGCTGGCACAACATCACAAGAGTGTCCTCAAAAAGTATTCTTTTCCTCCAAGTAACTGTGTCTAAGATAAAGTGAGGATGTCTTAGAAATTATTAGCATAATACATTTTAATAAGAGTTGGAGATTTTCTGGCAATTACTTGAATCACTAACAAAAATGGAATGAAGTTGAAAGGTACTTTATTTACTATTAGATAGGGATGATGTTTTGTGCAACTGGCCTCAATTTCCAAAATCATCATTTTGTACATTTTGTTTAAAATAATTTTCCAGCTTTTGACTGCTGGGGACAGAGAGTACTCATTGGAACCAAATGCTGCCAATTTAGGTACAATGTGCACCTGAATCTCACTGTCCACGATGATGGTGGAAACAGAGAGGATTTCTAATTTCAGAAAGAAACTGGTTGGACAGTTGAAGGAAATAAATTTGCAGGGCTGTGAGGATAGAGCATTAAATGGAGCTGATTGAACTGCACCACTGAGAGCCAGTGTGGAATCAATGGGCCAAAAGACTTTATGACATTTTCTGACAACTTGTCGTCATGGTTTAAAACTAGGTATAGCTTGCATAATTTTCACCATGATTTCTGCTGGGCAGGGTTCTCACTCCAGATTGTCCATCTTTAAATTTGTTATATATGCATTAATGAGGAACTCAGAGAATCCCATGTCAAGAAAGGCTAGGGTTTGTCCGCTCGGCTGTTATATCATTGGCTAGAAGATATAGATTTAGTTTGTATTTTCGCTTCAGCAGCACATACAGTAAATACAGAGAAGATGAGCACGGCCCCTGTGCAAACATGTCACACAAATTCGTGCAGTGTTTCTTTCTGGGGGTATAGCTCAATATTTGGGCATTTTGGGGGCAGCATGGTGGCACAATGGTTAGCTGCAAGGACCTGAGTTCAATTCCTGGCTCAGGTCACTCTCTGTGTGGAGTTAGCACATTCTCCTCCTGTCTGCATGGGTTTCCTCCGGGTACTCCAGTTTCCTCTTACAGTCCAAAGATGCGCAGATTAGGTTGATTGGCCATGCTAAATTGTCCCTTAGTGTCCCGGGATGTGTAGGTTAGAGGGATTAGCAGGTTAAATATGTGGGATTGTGGTGATAGGGCCTAGGTGGGATTGTTGTTAGTGCAGACTCATGGGCCGAACGGCCTCCTTCTGCTGGAAGATCTGGATGCTATATTTAAATGGCACCCACATATACATTCACTCATTGCAGAATAGGTGTGTGGGAATCTAAGATAAAATCAAAATATGGAGATGCTGGAATCTGAAACAAAGCCAGAAAATGCTGGAAAATCTCAGCAGGTCTGACAGCATCTGTGGAGAGAGAAAACATCATCTACACTCAAAACATTGGCTCTATTCTCTCTCCACAGATGATGTCAGGCCTGCTGAGATTTTCCAGCATATTTTGTCTTTGACTGGGGAGTCTGTTTGAAATAGTGGCCCGAAGAATAAAACCATATGCTCCTAGGTTCAATAGCATCTTCCTGAGAGACTCCTTCAGGCAGTCCATAACTTGTGGGAGCTTCTCTTTCTTTGAGATGGCAACAGGAGATCCATCAAACTCAACATGCTGGCTTGGGAGAGGTTATGATGTGGGTATGCCGGCGTTAGACTGGCGTAAACACAGTAAAAAGTCTGACAACACCAGGTTTTAGTCCAACCTATTTATTTGATAATAGACTCACAAGCTTTCGGGGTTAGCCCCTTCGTCAGGTGAATGGAGAGTTCTGGCCTCAGACAGAGCATATAAAGCACAGACAGTTTAGAGATTACTGATTAGAATGCGAATCCTTACACCTAACCTGCTGTTCAAGACCTGAAGTGGCTGACAATGTGAGTGGAAGGAGCACTGATCACAGTTTAAAGAGATGTGTATTGCCTCCAGACAGTACAGTAAGTGAGGTTTTGCAAACCCAGGCAAGTCACGGGGGTTACAGATAGTGTGACATGAACCCAAGATCCCTGTTGAGACCGTCCTCATGTGTGCGGAACTTGGCTATCAGTCTCTGTTCAGCGACTCTGCGCTGTCGTGTGTCGTGAAGGCCGCCTTGGAGAATGCTTACCCGAAGGTCAGAGGCTGAATGCCCGTGACCACTGAAGTGTTCGCCAACAGGAAGGGAACAGTCTTGCTTGGTGACTGTCGAGCGATGTTCATTCATCCGTTGTCGTAGCGTCTGCATGGTCTCCCCAATGTACCATGCTTCGGGACATCCTTTCTTGCAACGTATCAGGTAGACAATGTTGGCCGAGTTGCAAGAGTATTTACCATGTACCTGGTGGATGGTATTCTCACGTGTGATGATGGTATCCATGTCGATGATCCGGCATGTCTTGCAGAGGTTGCTGTGGCAGGGTTGTGTGGTATTGTGGTCACTGTTCTCCTGAAGGCTGGGTAGTTTGCTGCGAACAATGGTCTGTTTGAGGTTGTGTGGTTGTCTGAAAGCAAGAAGTGGGGGTGTGGGGATAGCCCTGGCGAGATGTTCGTCTTCATCAATGATATATTGAAGACTCTGGAGAAGATGTCGTAGCTTTTCTGCTCCGGGGAAGTACTGGACGACGAAGGGTACTCTGTCCACTGTGTCCCGTGTTTGCCTTCTGAGGAGATCGGTGCGGTTTTTCGCTGTGGCACATCGGAACTGCCGATCTATGAGTCGAGCACCATATCCTGTTCTTATGAGGGCATCCTTCAGGGTCTGGAGGTGTCTGTCACGATCCTCCTCATCTGAGCAAATCCTGTGTATACGGAGGGCTTGTCCATAGGGAATGGCTTCTTTAACATGTTTAGGGTGGAAACTGGAGAAGTGGAGCATTGTGAGATTGTCTGTGGGCTTGCGGTACAGTGAGGTGCTGAGGTGACCGTCCTTAATGGAGATGCGTGTGTCCAAGAATGCAACTGATTCTGGGGAATAGTCCATGGTGAGTCTGATGGTGGGGTGGAATTTGTTGATATCATCATATAGTTGTTTCAGTGATTGTTCACCGTGAGGCCAAAGGAAGAAAATGTCATCGATGTATCTAGTGTACAGCATCGGTTGAAGATTCTGTGCAGTGAAGAAGTCTTGTTCGAACCTGTGCATGAAGATGTTGGCATATTGAGGTGCAAATTTGGTCCCCATGGCTGTTCCATGTGTCTGGATTAAAAACTGGTTGTTGAAGGTGAAGACATTGTGGTCCAGGATAAAGCGGATGAGTTGTAAAATTGCATTTGGAAACTGGCAGTTGTCAGCATTGAGTACTGAGGCAGTCGCAGCAATGCCATCGTCGTGGGGGATGTTGGTGTAGAGCGCTGAGACATCCATTGTGACGAGGAGTGTCCCTGGTTCAACTGCTCCGTGTGTGCTGAGTTTCAGTAGGAAGTCCGTAGTGTCGCGACAAAAGCTGGGGGTTCTTTGTACACTGGGTTTCAGGATGCCCTCGACGTAGCCGGAGAGGTTCTCACACAGAATTCCATTGCCCGATACAATGGGACGGCCAGGTGTGTTTACCTTGTGTATCTTTGGGAGGCAGTAGAGATCTCCAATGCGGGGAGTACATGGAATGAGAGCACGGAGGGTGCTCTGAAGGTCCGGATCAAAGGTCTTGATCAGATTGTTGAGTTGACGAGTGTGTTCTTTGGTCGGATCTGTGGGTAATTGTCTGTAGTGTTCCTCATTGTTTAGTTGTCGGTACACTTCTTTACAGTAATCCGTTCTGTTCAGTATGACGATGGCCCCTCCTTTGTCTGCTGGTTTGATGACAATGTTGCGGTTTGTCTTGAGAGCATGGATGGCGTTGCGTTGTGCTTGGGTGATGTTCGGGGCTGTCTTATGAGTACGGCTAATGAATCTGGTGTTAACGCACTTCCTGATGGTTTGGGCATACAAGTCCAGTCGAGGGCAGCGGCCTTCCGGAGGAGTCCAATTGGAAGGAATCCAATTGGATGTCGAGGGCATCCTGAAACCCATTGTACAAAGAACCCCCAGCTTTTGTCGCGACACTACGGACTTCCTACTGAAACTCAGCACACACGGAGCAGTTGAACCAGGGACACTCCTCGTCACAATGGATGTCTCAGCGCTCTACACCAACATCCCCCACAACGATGGCATTGCTGCGACTGCCTCAGTACTCAATGCTGACAACTGCCAGTTTCCAGATGCAATTTTACAACTCATCCGCTTTATCCTGGACCACAATGTCTTCACCTTCAACAACCAGTTTTTAATCCAGACACATGGAACAGCCATGGGGACCAAATTTGCACCTCAATATGCCAACATCTTCATGCACAGGTTCGAACAAGACTTCTTCACTGCACAGAATCTTCAACCGATGCTGTACACTAGATACATCGATGACATTTTCTTCCTTTGGCCTCACGGTGAACAATCACTGAAACAACTATATGATGATATCAACAAATTCCACCCCACCATCAGACTCACCATGGACTATTCCCCAGAATCAGTTGCATTCTTGGACACACGCATCTCCATTAAGGACGGTCACCTCAGCACCTCACTGTACCGCAAGCCCACAGACAATCTCACAATGCTCCACTTCTCCAGTTTCCACCCTAAACATGTTAAAGAAGCCATTCTCTATGGACAAGCCCTCCGTATACACAGGATTTGCTCAGATGAGGAGGATCGTGACAGACACCTCCAGACCCTGAAGGATGCCCTCATAAGAACAGGATATGGTGCTCGACTCATAGATCGGCAGTTCCGATGCGCCACAGCGAAAAACCGCACCGATCTCCTCAGAAGGCAAACACGGGACACAGTGGACAGAGTACCCTTCGTCGTCCAGTACTTCCCCGGAGCGGAAAAGCTACGACATCTTCTCCAGAGTCTTCAATATATCATTGATGAAGACGAACATCTCGCCAGGGCTACCCCCACACCCCCACTTCTTGCTTTCAGACAACCACACAACCTCAAACAGACCATTGTTCGCAGCAAACTACCCAGCCTTCAGGAGAACAGTGACCACAATACCACACAACCCTGCCACAGCAACCTCTGCAAGACATGCCGGATCATCGACATGGATACCATCATCACACGTGAGAATACCATCCACCAGGTACATGGTAAATACTCTTGCAACTCGGCCAACATTGTCTACCTGATACGTTGCAAGAAAGGATGTCCCGAAGCATGGTACATTGGGGAGACCATGCAGACGCTACGACAACGGATGAATGAACATCGCTCGACAGTCACCAGGCAAGACTGTTCCCTTCCTGTTGGCGAACACTTCAGTGGTCACAGGCATTCAGCCTCTGACCTTCGGGTAAGCATTCTCCAAGGCGGCCTTCACGACACACGACAGCGCAGAGTCGCTGAACAGAGACTGATAGCCAAGTTCCGCACACATGAGGACGGTCTCAACAGGGATCTTGGGTTCATGTCATACTATCTGTAACCCCCGTGACTTGCCTGGGTTTGCAAAACCTCACTTACTGTACTGTCTGGAGGCAATACACATCTCTTTAAACTGTGATCAGTGCTCCTTCCACTCACATTGTCAGCCACTTCAGGTCTTGAACAGCAGGTTAGGTGTAAGGATTCGCATTCTAATCAGTAATCTCTAAACTGTCTGTGCTTTATATGCTCTGTCTGAGGCCAGAACTCTCCATTCACCTGACGAAGGGGCTAACCCCGAAAGCTTGTGAGTCTATTATCAAATAAATAGGTTGGACTAAAACCTGGTGTTGTCAGACTTTTTACTTGGGAGAGGCTGCCAGGGAGATCAGTGTCTGTGAACTCCAGAAGAAGCCCTACAGTGCAGGAAAAGGATGAATGATCTCATCCACATTGTGAGGGTAAGTGGACTTTCACCTCTATCAAAATGCACTCTCTTAAGGCCATTTGGCAGTCAGAGGGGTACAGTGAACAGGAATCTCACACAACAAGCAAAAGAGACATCACTAGTGATTGCCTCATAAAACTTCAACATCATCACCTGCAACATTCTGCACAAACTGCTTCTTCAGCCCTTTCTGGGGAGTACTCAACACACACAGAAGACATGCAAGCTCATGATCTTCTCTTTCATCCATGGTGCTTATCGTCCATCCATCTTAATGCAGGACAAGATCTTCACATTAAAAGGGAGAGATCCAGACTGGAATGGTTTAGACAGCTCATCCCCTGCAAGGAGTAGGTAGCAGAGCTGGACAGAAGGATAGAGATCTTTCCTTTCCAAAAATAGAGATTGGTATCTCCCAGCCAGCCAGTGAGGGCCCATGAAGTGGCCATCAGCCACCCATGGACAATGTGTGAGTGCCAATTAATATAGGGACTGTGTAGCCAATCATTAATTATATCTTCTCTATTATAGCCACCAGCCAGAAAAGGCAACAGAGGGATACCACCAGTCAACCTATCATTCCAAGTCCCTAGAGCACCTCAGATGAGGATTCTGAGGAAGCATCCAAGAAAGACCCGTCAATGCATTCATCTAGACCCTCCATCAGCACAGAGACAAACACCTTAGTGGGACCTTGTTCCATAGCAGGCTCAGGGTCACCATCTGGTGAGCACAGCACTGAAACGGCTCTACAGAAGGCAAAGGCATTGACAGCCAGAGGACTACTGAAAGTCAGATCCCTTGTTCCAAAGACAGACAGGGGAACAACAGGGTGAGTTGTCAGAGGTCACAACAAGATTAGAGCGAAAGATGGAGGAATTCATCTACGTTCCATATGAAGTCATAGAGCTATCAGACTCCTCTCCTGATGATTTATTTGCACAAAGCTTTGTCATTCCATTGGGCTGCTGGAAATGTGCGGTTTCAATTGTTTCAAAACTAGCTTCCAACCTCCTGTTACCATCCAAATCAATTCTATCCTTGATGCTCACCATGTCCAAATTTTCATTCCTCCAATTAGGTGTAAGAACAGGAGTAGATTATTTAGGCCATCTATGGGCAGCACTGAGGCACAGTGATTGGCACTGCTGCACACAGCGCCAGGGACTAGGGTTTAATTCCCGCTTTGGATAACTATACAGAGTATGTGTGGGTTTTCTCAGGGTGCTCCAATTTCCTCCCACAGTTCAAACATATGCAGATTAGGTGGATCAGTCGTGGTAAATGCACAGGGTTATGGGAATAAGGCGGAGCGAATGGGTTAGATGAAATGCTCTTTCAGAGAGTTGATACAGACCTGCAAGGCCTAAAAGCCCCTTTCTGTACTATCGGGATTCTATGGTTCTACTCTGCTCCACCATTCAATGAGATCACGACTGATCTGATATGATAATCTTCAACCACGTCAAGCCTCCTCAGAATCCTATGCATCTCAGTAAGGTCATCACTCATTATTCTAAACTCCATTGAATCTAGGCTCAACCCAGTCAAACTCTCCTCAAAAGAAAATTCCTTCAAAACCAGGATCAAACTACTGAACTGTCAACAGACTGCCTCCAGTGCCAGTTTATCTTTCCTTAGATAAGGGCAGCAAAACTGTTCACAATATTCCAGATGTGGTCTAACTAGTGCCAGGCAATGATCTGCAGCATAATCTGCACTGCCCCAGGACTGCCTTTAAATTCTGGCCCTGACACTGCTCTTGGATTGCCTTTCAATTCCAACTCTGACACTGTGTTCCACAGTGCCCCACAAACTGCCGTTAAATTCTGGGCCAACACTAATCTCCACTACTGTCCCAAGAATGAATTCCATTTCCTTTAACCTCAGTCTTCCTCCGCCCAGCTAGCCATGTGCTACTCTCTACCCCTTCCCTCTAGGGCTCCAGTCAACATCGCCTCACCAGTTATATACCTGTCATCCAACCCCTTCTATTCATGTTTGTGCAGTCTGACGCTGCAGCCTTGGCACAGCATCAGAGCAGTTGCAAGAGCAGCACAGTGAAAGGTAGGAAAATGCTGCACATACAAACCTTGAATTCGTGAGTGAGGTATAGGTCACCAGGCATATGCCATTTATATCTGGACCTGAATCAGGCTGGTCTGACTATCCACTGATGGAGCAATTAGGTTGGGAGTGCAAGCATGATTCTGCTGAGTTAGATTTTTAATGAGATGCAAAGGGACGCAGATGTGGTTCCCAAATAAAGCAGCCATGACAGTTGGGAGGGGAGATTTTCCACTTATTTTTCCACTGGCAGAAAACTGATCTTTTCCATCACAACAAATTTAGTGCCCCTGCCTGCGACAATGCTGCTGGGATTATAATTCCACCCATCAACAGCATTCTTTCTGGTTGTACCACAGCCTGGTATGGCTCCTGCTCTGCCCAAGACCACAAAGAACTAGAAAAGGTCATGAATGTAGCCCAATCTATCGTGGAAACCAGTATCCATCCACTGACTCTGCCTACACTTCTCGCTGTTTCGGCAAAGCAGCCAGCATAAAGCCCTCACGCACTCTGGACATTCTCTCTTCCACCTTCTTCCTTTGGGAAAAAGATACAAAAGTCTGAAGTCATGTACCAACCGCCTCAAACAGCTTCTTCCTTGCTGCTGTCAGACTTTTGAATGGACATATTTTGCATTAAGTTGGTCTTTCGCTACACCAAAGCTGTGACTGTAACACAACATTCTGCACTCTTTTGTTTCCTTCTCGATGAGCGGTATGTTTTATCTGTATAGCGCGCAAGAAATAATATTTTTCACTTTATTTAATACGTGACAATAATAAATCAAAACAAATCAAGCCTAAAACTATGATGTAACATGGAAAGCATAGGGCCACTGATAATTTTAGGTTTTGTTGGAACTATATACTGCATTGATTAAAATAAATAAACTTAATTTGATGGATTGAAATTTGAAAAATCTTAATTAACGTCGAAATTTTTAAAAATGTACGCTTCAAGACTACTATATGCTATAGGCTCATGATAAAAGGCATGGCGAGCCAGTAAGATCATGAGACTGGTGAAAACCCGGGTTTATGCCCAATTTCTCAACTCTCATTATGATGCCAGCACTGGATTGTCATCATGATCAGCCTCATGCCCTTTCAATATTTAAATCGTAATTTTAATATTATTAGTGGGCCCAGTATGGAATTGTTCCAGGCTCACTTGCCTTCACAGCCTTGCCAGTATAGGTCCTCACCTATTGGGTTCCTCAATTGCTCCCTTACTGAGGTCTGTCATCTTGGGATATTTAACTTTCTTGTGTTCCAGCTCATTACTCGCCCATAATAGAAGTTTTAGCAGTTTGGCTAGCAACTTGGACCTGGGTGATGGCCTCACTGGTGGGACTGTAGGCCACTGAGGCCCCCTGATGGTCAGGGGCAGGGGCTGGCACTGTCCTTTGAGCAGTGTCAGCTTGGTATCCTGGCAGTGTCAGCCTGACACATTGACACTGCCCAGGGGCAAGAACACAGAAAAGCTACAGCATAATACTGGCCCTTCAGCCCACGAAGTTGTGCCAAACATGTCCCCACCATAGAGATTACTAGGCTTACCTATAAAGGCCAGGGCCTGAATGGAAGGCTGCACATGGGGACCTGTAAACTCTGCAATTAGGGATCATTTGGCCAGGTGATCGGCCCGGGAAGGGGATTAATGGGGGCAGTGATCGACCGGGGTGGAGTGGGGGGTGGGGAGAGTATCAGATTCCCAGCGTCCTAACTGTGTATATTTTGCATAGTACACTGGGAGATCATGCGTGATAGTGCACTTTAGCATTCAGCAGCTGGCTTTCAGCATGAGTAAACTCCATCCACTCCCCCTACTGGTACAAATCACACTTCGCCTCATTATTCTGTCTAAATGGCATAAGGTTTGAATGTTTCCTCTTGCGAAAAACATGGGCACAATTCTCTCCCATTTTCACGCTCATTTGGCACTTAGAACTTTTTTGTTAAGATTGCTCCAATGTCATTAAGGCAAACTAAAATAATTCAGAATATATGAAATAACATTAAACTGGTTAATATGATATGTATATAGTAGCTACATATAGCAAATACTTCACATGATATGCCTTTGTTGAAATTCTTTGTATACTAATATAACACAAATAATTATAGAATTTATCGACATTTATTTATAAGAGTCTCAATTTGTGTGCAAAGCTATGTTCTGATTATTGAGTGTTTAGCTGTAGGGATAAATCCAAAGAATTAGTTGAGGCACAGATAGTCAATAATGAATGTATTTTATTGGTATCAGTAAAGATTTTCCTGTTGGTTCCATTTCATCAAAATATAAATGTCGCAGACCATGATTTCAGTTCATTCAGTCATAATTTTGCTAATATGCTCCAAAACGGTAACAACTGATCAATTCAAAGGTGATTCAAGATTTGTTTGTGAAGGGGGTGGTGTCATGCTGGATTTCATTATGCAAGTGATTTGTTATGAAAGACGCAGGGTATTTCAAAGGTTATGGGCCCTGACAACATTCTGGCTTAGTAATAAAGATATGTGCTCCAGAAGAAGTCATTCCCCCTCGTCAAGCTATTCCAATACAGCTTGACACCAGCACTGACAATGCGGAAAATGCCCAGATACATCTGTCCATAAAAAGCAATACAAATCCAATCCAGTCAATTATCAACTAGTCTCAAACATCAGCAAAGTGATGGACAATGTTGTGAACAGCGCTAGTAATGGCACTTATTGACCTTTAAGACGCTTACCAACGCTCAGTTTAGGTTCTGCCAGGCAACTTGGCTCCGGGCCTTGAATAGAAGGGCTGAATTGGAGAGAAAAATAGAACATAGAAAAACTACAGCAAATACAGGCCCTTCGGCCCACAAATTTGTGTCGAACATGTCCCTACTTTAGAAATTACTAGGCTTACCTATAACCCTCTATCTTACTAAGTTCCATGTACTTACCTAAAAGTCTCTTAAAAGGCCCTATCGACTCCGCCTCCACCACCATTGCCGGCAGCCCATTCCATCACACACCACTCTCCAAGTGAGAAACTTACCCCTGACATCTCCTCTGTACCTACTCCCCAGCACCTTAAACCTGTGTCCTCTTGTGGCAAGCATTTCAGCCCTGGGAAAAAGCCTCTGACTATCCACTCAATCAATACCTCTCAACATCTTATACATCTCTATCAGGTCACCCCTCATTCTTCGTCTCGCCAAGGAGAAAAGGCCAAGCTCCTTCAACCTATCCTCATAAGGCATGCTCCCCAATCCAGGCAACATCCTTGTAAATCTCCTCTGTACACTTCCTATGGCTTTCACATCTTTCCTGTAATGAGGCAACCAGAACTGAGCACAGTTCTCCAAGTGGGGTCTGACCAGGGTCCTATATAGCTGCAACATTATTTCTCAACTCCTAAACTCAATTCCTCGATTGATGAAGGCCAGTACACCATGCGCCTTCTTAACCACAGCTTCAACCTGCGCTGTTGCTTTGAGCATCCTATGAACTCAGACCCCAAGATCCTTCTGATCTTCCACACTGCCAAGAGTCCTACCATTAATATTATATTCTGCCATCCTACTTGACCTGCCAAAATGAATCACCACACACTTATCTGGGTTGAAGTCCATCTGCCACTTCTCCGCCCAGTCTTGCATCCTATCAATGTCTCGCTGAAACTTCTGACATCCCTCCACACTATCCACAACACCTCCAAGCGTTGTGTTATCAGCAAACTTACCAACCCATCTCTCCACTTCCACATCCAAGTCATTTATAAAAATCACAAAGAGTAAGGGTCCCGGAACAGATCCCTGAAGCATTCCACTGGTGAACAACCTCCATGCAGGATACGACCCATCTATAACCACTCTTTGCCTTCTGTGGGCAAGCCAGTTCTGGATCCACAAAGCAACGACCCCTTGGATCCCATGCCCCTCACTTTCTCAATAAGCCTTACATGGGGCACCTTATCAAATGCCTTGCTGAAGTCCATATATACTACATCTACTGCTCTTCCTTCATCAATGTGTTTAGTCACATCTTCAAAAAATTCAATCAGGCTCGTAAGGCACGATCTGCCTTTAACAAAGCCATGCTGACTATTCTTTATTATACTTTTCCAAATGTTCGTAAATCCTGCCTCAGGATCTTCTCCATCACCTTACCAACCACTGAGGTTAGACTCACTGGTCTATAATTTCCAGGGCTATTTCTACTCCCTTTCTTAAATAGAGGGACAACATCTGCAATCCTCCAATCCTCTGGAACCTCTCCCATCTCCATTGATGATACAAAGATCATTGCCAGAGGCTCAGCAATCTCCTCCCTCACCTCCCACAATAGGCTGGGGTACATCCCATCCATTCACAGTGACTTATCTAACTTGATGCTTTTCAAAAGCTCCAACACATCCTCTTTCCTAATATCATGCTCAAGCTTTTCATTCTGCTGCAAGTCTGCACTACAACCACAAAGATCCTTTTCCACAGTGAATACTGAAGTATTCACTAACTACCTGTGCTATTTCTTCCGGTTCCACACAAACTATCCCACCGTCACATTTGATAGGTCCTATTCTTTCACGTCTTATCCTCTTGCTCTTCACATACTTGTAGAATGCCTTGGGGTTTTCCTTAATCCTGCCTGCCAACGCCTTCTCATGACCCCTTCTGGCTCTCCTAATTTCCTTTGTAAGATCCTTCCTATTAGCCGTATACTCTTCCAGATCTCTAACATTACCTAGCTCTCTGAACCTTTTGGAAGCTTTTCTTTTCTTCTTGACTAGATTTATTACAGCCTTTGTACACCACTGTTCCTGTCTCATTGGAACGTTGCTATGCAGAACTCCAGAAAATATTTCCTGAAAATTTGCCACAATTCTTCTGTACATTTCCCTGAGAAAACCTCTTTCCAATTTAAGTCTCTAACTTCCTGCCTGATAGCCTCATAATTCCTCTTACTCCAACTAAACACTTTTCTAACTTGTCTGATCCTACCTCTCTCCAATGCTATTGTAAATGAGATAGAATTATGATCACTATCTCCAAAATGCTCTCCCACTGAGAGATCTGACACCTGATCAGGTTCATTTCCCAATACTAAATCAAGTACAGCCTCTCCTCTTGTAGGCTCATCCATACACTGTGTCAAGAAACCCTCCTGAACACACCTAACAAATTCCTCCCCATCTAAATCTCTTACCCTAGGGAGATTCCAATCAATATTTCAGAAATTAAAATCTCCCATCACGACAACTCTGTTATTATTACACCTTTCCAGGATCTGTTTCCCAATCTGCTCCTCAACATCCGTGTTGCTATTGGGCGGCCTATAGAAAACACCCAGTAAAGTTATTGACCCCTTCCTGTTCCTAACCTCCACCCACAGAGACTCTGTAGACAATCTCTCCATGGCGTCCATCTTTTCTGCAGCCATGACACTATCTCTGATCAACAGTGCCACTCCCCCACCTCTTTTGCCTCCATTCCTGTCCCTTCTGAAACATCTGAAACCCGGCATTTGAAGTAACCAGTCCCGTCCCTGAGTCATCCAAGTCTCTGTAATGGCCACCACATCACAATTCCAAGGAGTGATCCACGTTCTAATCTCATCCACTTTGTTCACAACACTCCTTGCGTTAAAATAGGCACATCTCAAACCTTCGGTCTGAGCACGCTCCTTCTCTATCACCTGCCTATCTTCCCTCTCACACTGTCATTAGACAGTTAGATAAAAGTGAGTCCCCTTGAATCAGAGAGATTAGGTAAAAGTGATTCCCCTTGACATCAAGGCAGCATTTGACTGAGTGGGGCATCGAGCAGCCCCAGCAAAGCTGAAGTCAATGGTTTCAGGGGAGAATTCTCCACAGGACAGATATTATTTGTTGAAGGCCAGTCTCAATCTCAGAAGTTCCTCAGAGAAGTACACATTCAATTACTTCAGCTGCTTCATCAATGAAGTTCATCCCATTATAAGGTCAGAAATGGGAATGTTTGTTGATGATTGCAAACTGGTGTTCAATTCTATCCACAATTCATCAGATAATGAAGCATATGCAGCAAGATGAAGGAGCATTGCTCCGAAAGCTCGTGATTCCAAATAAAACTGTTGGACTTTAACCTGGTGTTGTGAGACTTCTTACTCATCAGCAAGATTAGATATCATTCAGGCTTGAGCTAGTAAGTGGCAAGCAACAATCATGCCGTATAAATACTGGTGAGGAGCATCTCCAAGAACAGAAAGTCTCACCAACTCACCTTTACACTTAATAGCATTACCCTTTCCAATTCATCATCAACATCCTGCTACTTAAATACTGTGGCTACAAAAGCAGGTCAGAAGCTGGAAGTGACTCAACTCTTTTCTCCCCTAAACGTTTCCACTATCAACAAGATAGAACTCATGAATACAAGGGACAACTCTCCACTTGCTTGATGAGTACATCTCTCGAACAATACTTAAAAAGATCTGTACCATTGAGGTCAAAGCAGCACATTTGATCGTTTCCTCCACCATTGGTGCACTGTGCTTATTTGTCCATGGGATGTGGGAGTTGCTGGCTGGGCCAGCATTTATTCCTCATCCTGAGGACATTTAGTAGTCAACAATCAATGCTGTGAATCTAGTCACATGTGGGCCAGGCCAGGTGAAGATGACAGATTTCCTTCCTTTAAGGACATGAGTGAACTAGATGGGTTTTTAACAACAATGGTTTCATGGTCATTATTAGACCTTTAATTCAAGATTTTTACTGAATTCAAATTTCATCATCTATCATGGTGAAATTCGAACCTGACACCCAGAGCAATACCCTGGGTCTTTGGATAACAAGTCCAGCAACAAAGTCACTATGGCACTGCCTCCTACTCAAGATGCAGCAACTCACCTAGTCTTCTGAATTGGAGAGGTTAGATAAGAGTGATTCCCCTTGACATCAAGGCAACATTTGACTGACTAGGGCATTAAGCAGCTCCAAAAAAAGTGAAGTCAATGGCTTCAGGGGAGAACTCTCCACAGGATAGATATTATTTGTTGAAGGCCAGTCTCAATCTCAGAAGTTCCTCAGGGTAGTATACATTCAATTACTTCAGCTGCTTCATCAATGAAGTTCATCCCATTATAAGGCCTTCTGGTGAGTTGGGGCAGCATGGTGGCACAGTGCCCAGGTTCGATTCCAGCCTTGGGTCGCTGTCTGTGTGGAGTTTGCACATTCTCCCCATGTCTGCGTGGGTTTCCTCCCACACTCCAAAGATGTGCAGGTTAGATAGATTGGCCATGCTAAACTGCTCCTTAGTGTCAGGGGGACTAGCAGGGTAAATACATGGAGTTGTGAGGTTAGGGCCTAGGTGGGATTGTGGTCGGTGCAGACTCGATGGACCGAATGGCCTCCTTCTGCACTGTACGATTCTATGAAACCGCAATCTATACCATCCAGGAAGACAAAGACAGCAAGAGCATGGGTATACTGTGATCTCAAGTTTCTCTCCAAGTCATAATCCATCCTGACTTGGAAATATATCATGGAACTCTCTCCTTAATAGCACTGTGGAGCAGCTTCATTACATGAACTGCAAAGATCAAGAAAGTTGATCACCTCCACCATCTCAAGGGTAATTAGAGTTGGACAACAAATGCTGGCCTTGTCAGTGATGCCCACGTATTATGAATGGATAAAATAAAGGAAAAAGTTGTGATGTGCTGAATATTGAATGTGATGGAATTGGGAGATGGTGAGAATTTGATGATGAAGAAAAGAAATGCTGAGGAGAAAGGTTAAAGAAATAAAGAAACGAAGTAAGACAAACAAAACGAGCTCAACTGGGAAGAGAGAGAGAGAAGTATAAAGGACAGGCAACAGTCTAAATAAATCACAGACAAGTAAGGCTCATATCGTGTGCAATGGTACAGGATTTTGATTAAATAATTCTTAATTATAAGCTGATGCAGATCCTAGGATGGGAAGGTTACAAGAAAAATCTCTAAATTTACCAGTTACATACATAGGAGCCAAGTCGACAAGAAGAATAAATGTATGTTTTAGGTACCCAAGCCAAAGCGCTGACAGTTAAAGCTCAATGTGGATAAATGTAAAATAATTATGGAAGCAAGAAACTAAAAGAAGGGCATGCATTAAATTGAACAGACATATAAAACAATAATCATGAAAAAGACCGTTGAGTTATTATGAATACATTGATCAAACTGTCAACAAAGTGCTTGGCTGCAGCAAACAAGTGAAACAAGATAGCAGATGTATTCACAAAGTGCAAATCAAAAGAGACTGCAGTGGTGTTGAATCTAATGTTGGTCAGGTCCATTTGGATTCCTGTATGCAATTTTATTTTCAATAACTGGAGATAGAATTGATAAACAAATGTAACTCCAAGTTGGAGAAATTCAATTCATGAGTATTTTGTTGTGGCTGTTGTGGCGTTGTCAAGAAATTTCAGACTTTTGTAGGAAGAAAAGGTATTTATTTGATAAGAGAAACCTGGTACAGGAGTTTTGCAGCCCTGGTTTTTGGGGCAGTCTTTACATGCTTGTAACATTGCTGCTCAATGATTTTCCTCAGAGAGGATTCCACCCTCTGGTGTGATCACATCTACTCAATTTCCATTGGTTCCTCACATCAACTGATTCACTTCTGCTGTGCTGTCCTAAAGAGGCAGATAACACATACACAATACCCCTCCACCTTTAACTTCCTTATACAATCTTCAAAATCCATTTACAAAACCCACATTCTAAATAAACAGCATACACACAAATTAGACATTTGTAAATCAGTGTGGTGATTGTTCAATGGAGGGATCTTGACGCTTACATTTAACATAACTCTTCTAAAAAACTTCAACTGTGCATATTTCTAAATATAGTCACACATGGCATGCTTCTATACAGGCTTGCTGCTTTCCACAGTCCTGTTTCAGACTGTGTTAACCATTGACTACATATTTTATTCCGCGGACAGTGTCACTTTCCAGTCCTTCATTGATGCTTTTCCCTGTCAAGCATCTTACTCTCCAATGCATGCAAGTACTGTCACTGGAATACAACCTAGCCTTACATCCTGACAGTTCTTGCACAATCTTGGTTTGTCACTTGTAAAGGAAATGGTCATATGCTCTGTTTCTGGTATTTAGGTCATGTGACAAAGTTTCTTCTTTTCCTGGTCTTTCTATTCAGCATGCTTTTTATTAACCATGTTATCATGTTGATTGTGGTGTATTTCTATTGGTGTAACCATTTCGGCAATTTTATTCTGAAATGTAACCTCAGTTTACTTCTCTGCCTGAAATGTTGTTTTCTCTTGAGCACATCTCCTTCAACTGGGTGGTTTCATTTCTCAGTCACTTCCATTCCTCTTTTGCATCAACCAATTTTTGCTTGGACATGAGCAGTTCTTTATTCCATGCATCTGCTTTCGCAATCCATTCATTTTATCCACTTCTGAGTTTCTTCCGAGATGAATCTATCATTTCCTTCTAACAACATTTGACAATGATCTCTCTTTTGCGCGTTTTCAAATACATTCCTTTTCTCATCTCAAATCCTACTTCTATGTTGAACATTTTTTCCTTCTTCTGGTTATATTTATTAGACAATTCTCTTGAATTGCCAACATCGCAGAATCCGACAGAAGGAGGCCATTAGGCCCATCAAGTCTGCACTGATCACAGGCCTATCCAGGCCCCATCCCCATAACCCCATGCATTTACCCTAGCTAGTCCCCCTGTTACTAAGGGGCAATTTAGCATGGCCAATCCACCGAACTAGCACATCTTTGGACTGTGGGAGGAAACCCACGCAGGCATGGGGAGATTGTTCAAACTCCACACAGACATTGACCCAAGTTGGGAATCAGGTATCAGGCAGGAACTTTCAACATTAACTTGGGGAAGTCTGTGGGAAGGCAAAGGGACATCTGAATTTCCTCTGCATCCCCTCCTATGTTCTTTCTCAAGTAAGGAGACCAAAATTGTACACAGTACTCCAGGTGTGGTCTCATCAGCACTTTACACAGCTGCAACGTAACCTCACTGCTTTTAAGCTCCATTCCTCTAGCAATGAAGGACAAAATTCCATTTGCCTTCTCAATTACCTCTTGCTGCTGCCAACTACTTTCTGGATTCCAGGTCTAAGAGTACAAGAAGATGAAATTTCACATTGCAAAATTGCAGTATGCCATGCCAGATATTCAGTTCCATTTGAAGTCAATGGAACAAACAAATCATAGGTGGAGTTCTGAAATGGCCTTTTTACAATCCAAAGTCAAATAATCCATCCAATTATTCAAGGGCATGAATTCAAAATCAGGAATAAGAGGAGAATATAAGAAAAACTTAAACTTCCCAAATACACACTGGCAGAATGAAGAACCTCAGCCTTGATGAGCTAGTAAGTTCTGGCAGTGGCCTTCATTCAGCAGAATCCTCATGGTAATTCAGTAATTGAACAATAGGATATGTTCAAAGAAGAGGTGGTTATGTTACAGACTAGATACATTCCAACAAGGGAAAAGAATGAGAAGGGAAGTAACAGATTACAAGAGAGCATCAACAAACCAGGAAAAGGGCCAGATACTTGGCTGATAAAATTTAATGCAGAGAAGTTCAAAGCGATACATTCGGAGAGAAAGAATGAAGAGTGACAATATGAACTAAATGGCCCAATTTTAAAGGGCTGCCTGTGAAACAAGGATATACACAAATCACTGATGATGGTAAGACAAGTTCCTCAGCTTTATAAATAGCAAAGAAGCAATGCTCACCAGTTGGAATACTGCATCCAACTCTGTACACCCCACTTTACAGAGGATGTCCAAGGCGTATTGGTTGTTGATGGAATTGACTATAATGGTACTAGTTATTACCTGATTTATGTAGAGCATTTAGAGAGAGTGCCTGTTAGAGACAGGAAGAAAATAGGAATGAAGGTGAGTACCAATGATAGATGAATCGATGGGATGTCAGGAAATGCATAGAAAGAAATTGGAGGCAGAGGAGTGAGCATGTAAGTTAAGTGAATGTGTGGAATTACATAATGAAATAGGCTTAACAAGGCAAAGTGACTGGGTATAGTGGTATGCGCAGCAAGATGCAGGTGAACAGACACCGTATTCACCTTTACTGACTTGGTTAGGTAATTTTATGCTTTGAATCCAGAAGTATGATGCAGTGTTCCTGCTGTGAAAGCTGAGCCACTTCCAGCCTTTTTGGTGTCAGAAGCAAGGTTTCTTTCTCCAATCTCTGGAGAATTGTTCTTTCTCTGCAGCTGTGCATTAGAAACCAAATCCAGATGTAAAATGCTAAAGAGTTGGCTGATATAACAAGCCACTGAGATGGGCTAAACTTTCTTCAAGATTTCCTATGTGATATTAGACTCCTCCTCTCGCAACATATCTCTAATATCGGGGATGATATGACCCTCTCTCTATTCCTCCTGGTATCAACAAGGACCAAAGCATTTTGCAAATGTTTTCAAGATGAATGTCCAGAATAATAGTTAACAATATAAACATAATCAAAAGTGATAGCGCCATCATTAACAGATTTGACGCTGATAAAAAAAACATGTGGAACATTGCCAACAGCATAAAGAGGTAAGTAATTTGTTTGAAAATTCTGCATGTGCTGACAAAACTAACAATGCTGATTCCAGGAAACATTGCTGCCTGGTTTAGAGGGGTCCTTACAGAACATTTTGGGCATGGAACATAACCTGAAATACACAATGTCATCCAAAAATGAGATCAATTTTAAGTTGTATAAATGATCTGTATATGCTAGATTGAAGTAATAAGAACATATCCATATTTGCAAAATTGAAAATGGGAGCATTTAATCTGCTGCTTAAGTGCTTGCTAGATGTACAAACTGCTAAATTAAACACAAATATAAAGTATTCTTATCATTATCTCCCATCAAGAGTAGACTTTCATAGAAAAGGATGGATGACATTTCAAGTCATCAGCTTTAATCATTATTGTAGAAAATAAGGAAATATGGAGGTGTAGAGTCAAGACTAATGCTTTCATTTTTAGGTTCACAGTGTGAGATTTCAGAAAAAAAAAGATGGGGTTCCAGTAAATCGTTAAATGAGTTGTTTTCTTTAATTCTCTCATATAAAATTTAATGGTCAACTTCAAATAAAACTTCACAGCCACTATGGCTCAAAGGCATTATAAAATGCAATCAGGAAGGAGTGAAGTTGTTCATAGAAAACAAGATCAATCAAATCATGTTATTATTTCATACTCAAAAGACCAGTTGCAACATGGGGCCCGATTCTCCCTTCACGACTTGCTAATTTTTTGGTGCGTCGGTTTGGGAGATGTGCCTGTCAGCCATCTTGTGGGATTCGCTTATGCATTCCCGACACACGCGTGCCCCTCACCGCCGGAGGCCAGGTGCAATCGAGACCACACTGGAAACTGGCAGGAAGATCAAGTAAGTCATTTTAATCTGTTTTTAATGTCATTTAAATGTGATTATTGGGCCTGGACTGAATTCTCCAGGCCCATCGCACCCCACCACCACCACCCCCGGAGTACTTCACTTTGGCAGAGGTTAGAGTAGCTCCCCACTTCCGGGGAACGAGCAGGAGACTCTGCTGGAGTGAAGGGGGGGTGCAATAAGGACCCCCAGCAGTTGGGGTGGCAGAGGGTAGTGCCCCTGGGCATGGGCACCCTGGCAGTGCCAGTCTGTGCCCTGGCATTGCCCAAGGGGCAAGGTGCCCAGGTCCAGGAGGCAGCTTGGCGCTGTCCACTGGTCATCGGGCAGTGCCATAGCAGCAGGACCAAGGGGTGTGTGGCCTGGGGCGATCAGTGTAGGTGGGGAGGTCCCACTGCCACTCTGCATGGGGATTAGTCAGGGCTGGAGGGAGGCAAGTGATCGGGGTGGGCTGGGTTGGGGGGGATGGTCTGCCTCCTTGGGGGTGGGGAGGGGGGGTGGTTTGGGGCAGAGGAGGTCTGCCTCCTAAGGAGGGGGTGTCTGCCTCCTGTGGGAGGAGGGGATATGCCAGGGTCAGGTAGGTCTGTTGGGGTGGGGAGTGCAGTGGGGGGTGGATTGTCAGTGCTGTGGTGGTGTGTTGGAGATTGGGGTACTCCGGGATGGAGTCAGGGAGAGGGGTGTGGGGTGTCGGGGCTAGCCCAGGAATGCTTGTGGTACCACAATCGGGCAGTGGGGATGTGGGGGTATGGGTTGGAGGGGCAGCGCTGTGAGGATTCCCAGCTGCCATCGATCAAGCTGGCCAGCAATCAAGCTGGCCAGCAAACAGGGGTCTGACTGTGTGGGGCCACTGTGCATGTACAAAGTTCAGGAGCTATCAGATTCTGGCGTGAAGAGGCCTCGCCACCCCCCCACTCCGCCCCGCATCCCACCTCCCCCACCAAGCTTTTAATGATATTCACGACTGTGACCTCTGCATTGCATAGAATGTTGGAAGTTCTTATCTGAACTCCCACTGCAAAAACAATCGTGATTTATACCAGTTTTCCCACAAATTCGGCACTTAGAATTTTTGGGGGGGAATTGGGCCCATGGTTTCTAGTAACCATGGTAGCTGGTAAAGGTCTCAAACAAAGGCTTCTGTTTGTCCCTGATGTCATTATACATACAAGTTATCAAAAATTGAGAGATATTTTGTTACCTGAATCTCCTTCCCAATGTGGGACTGAATGACATCAAAACTGGGATTTATAGTAAATTCTTTGAGTGTTACATCTGATTCAATATTTGCCCACGAATTTATACTCTTGCGTTCGACAGCCTGGCTGAAGCTTGTTCGACTAATTTCACCAATGCCGTCACCAGGAATTCGCAATTTAACAGCCATTGGTACAAGGGAAGTGTTAATAAGGCAACATGATATGGTCTTGGGAAAACCTAGAATTTTGGGAAAAAGAAAGATTTACAGGAATTACCCATATGTATTCAATGTCATCATAAACCAGTACATCCCACAGCTTAACCTCAACAATATGTCCAATAGCCTGATTAATTGCAGCTTCATATCTGGTAGGTTTCCCAGAATCCTTATTAGCTTTCTGGCAAAATATAAACTGCAAAATTAAGAATGTATCATCTGTTTATCAAGAACACTAAACTAAACTTTATTATTTTGTGGTAATTTTAATATTTCCATTTTCATATCCTTATAATCACCACAGTGCTTCTTTTTTACCATCCAGTTTAGCTCAGCAAACATTGAACAACTGGTAATTGGTAGGTGGGACCCAGGTTCAGAAGTGCTGCCCCATTTCAGACAGATCCCATTTTTACTGGTGAGGGAAAGGCATCAAGACATGATTCAGACATGAGGGGAACCCAAATTCAGCAGAACTATTTGAACTCAGTGTTGACTTCAAACAGACCCCTTTCTCAATGTAGCAAGAGCCATAATTCTGAGTGTTGCTTTCATGAGTATTTAAAGTAGATGTAATGTTCAAAAATGTGGTACAGTTTGTAAATTCCCACGCTTTAATGTGACAGAAAAGGGGTTAAGGAGTTAAGGCCAGCACTAATCTGCCATAAGCATATTGAATGGCGGGACAAACTTGAAGTGTCTAGTGGCCTACACCTGCTTTTATTTCTTGTATTCCTGTGTTTAAAAGCGAAAAAAAATCCTGCCTGTGTCAGTGAGAAGTAAGAAAAAATACAAAATGTCAGGTTATTTCAGTCCCCAAGCCTTTTTAAATTAATAAAAAAGGCCACCTGTATAAGCGAGAAATTTGAAAAATCTTCCAACAGTTACAATAGCTGGTTATTGACATTTCCCATGCATTATCACTGTAACAGAATGAATGTTTGGCTATTTTTCCACAACCAACAATTATCTCAGCAGATGGCCCTGCATTGACAGTTTGATTGACAGTTTAAAGAGGTTTTTAAAAATTAGCTGTCTTTAATATGGGGTTTATGAATATAAGTAATTTTTATAAAGGGTTAAATACTGAGGTGATTTTAAGCTTTTAAATTAACTTTCATTTGTGGGAGGTTTTTTTTAATATAGTGAAGA
Organism: Carcharhinus amblyrhynchos; assembly: GCF_965287045.1. NCBI lineage: Eukaryota > Metazoa > Chordata > Chondrichthyes > Carcharhiniformes > Carcharhinidae > Carcharhinus > Carcharhinus amblyrhynchos. Next base: position 62,718,872 of record NC_137327.1, on the reverse strand, counting down.
CTTACAGAAATAATTAAAATAACTACAGAGTGCTATATAAACTTGGCCAGTTTGGCAGCATCAATGGAAAAGGAAACAAAGTTAAATTTTTGAATCCAATATGATTCTTCTTCAAGACTGAAGAGAGGTAGAATTGTGATGGGAAGAGGCAGGTGGAGCAAAATAGGTCAGGGATAAGTTAGAGAGTGGGGTGATTAGATTTCAAAGAAGCAATGGAACACAAGACAAAGAGACTGATAATGACAGTTTTAAAGACGTTTAGGTCCAGAGTAGATGTTCATAATAAATTAAAGGTCATCACCATCTGTAAGCAAAATAGCAGAATGTGTCAATAACAGAAAAATGTCAAAATAGCCTGAAAGCAAAGACATGACAAAGATGCAGAGTAGTGGTAGTTGAGGGAAAGGAAACTCAAAAGTGGAGGACAGAGTTCATGGATTCAAGTTTTTGAACTCAATATTGAGTCTATCAGAAGACAATGTCCTATTCTTCTAGTTTGTACTGGGCTTCACCGGAAAACCGTGGCAAGCTGAGGACAGAAATACATGAGAGCAATATGGTAAATTGAAAAGGCATGTAGCTAAAAAGTTGGAATCATGCATAGATTGAGAAACGTTTTACAAAACGGTCATCTAATCTGTGTTTGGTCTCTCCAATGTAAAGGGGACCACATTGTGAGCAACAAATACAGCAGACTAAGTTCAAGTAAATTGCTACTTCATCTGGAATGAGTATTTTGGGCCTTAGGCAGTGAGAGAAAAAGCTCATTACCTGCGATTATATGATAAAGTGCCATGGCAAGTGGATAAGGTGAAGGAGATAGAAGAGTGGATCAGGCAATCATAGAAGGAATGGGCCCTTCAGATTGCTGACATATATAGGTATTTATATCTTTACTTCATCCTAATATGACTCCTGAGGTCTGCCCATGGAGGATACTGAGTAAGTTGGCACAGAGGGCGTCAGAGAAACATGCGATGGGTGGGGCATGGGTTGGCATGAGTTAGCATGGGCTAATTGAGGTCACATGTGACCTCATTTGTGTGGAGATATGGTTTGAAAGGTTAAGTGCCAGAGGGTCTAAAATATAAGGATACAACCAAAATGAAGTTCCGAAGAACTGAGGTGGGCCTTTTAAACCTCAGCACTTGAGACCCCTGTGGCCATGTCTGATCTACTTCCAGGGGTGTCAGGCCCAATTCTATCCTGTACTAGCTACCCCAAACCAGAAAATGGACATTTCCCAGCCCACACCATCCACTTCGTCAGCAAAAACCCAATCCACAGAGGTAAAGATTAAGAAAACAATGGGGGGGGGATGCAATCCTCCCCAAAAAGGTGTCAAAAAAAGTCTGAAAATGGAAGTGAATTATGCTGGTCTTTCTGGGGCACCCCACAATGCAATCGTTGGACACTTAGTGCACCAAAAAATTTTCAGTACAATACTTGTTGGAATGGTAGCCTCAAGCATGTGACTCACCCAAACTGGCCGCAGCTGTACACTGCTGAGGAGGGGGTGTGCATAAAAGAACTAACGTCAGAGATATGGCACTCCAGAAAGCAGCCTCACAATTCACCAAGGGGGAGCTGGGATGGCTGCTGGACGTGATGTGGGTATGCCGGCGTTGGACTGGCGTAAACACAGTAAAAAGTCTGACAACACCAGGTTTTAGTCCAACCTATTTATTTGATAATATACTCACAAGCTTTTGGGGTTAGTCCCTGAAGGTCTTGAACAGCAGGTTAGGTGTAAGGTGTAAGGTGTAAGGTGTAAGGATTCGCATTCTAATTAGTAATCTCTAAACTGTCTGTGCTTTATATGCTCTGTCTGAGGCCAGAACTCTCCATTCACCTGACGAAGGGACTAACCCCAAAAGCTTGTGAGTATATTATCAAATAAATAGGTTGGACTAAAACCTGGTGTTGTCAGACTTTTTACCATGGCTGCTGGACACAGTAGAGGAAAGGAAGGCAATACATTTCCCCTGAAACAGCCGGCGGCAAAAGGGTCGGGCCAACAATGCAGCCTGGGAAAAACAGTAGCAGCCATGGTCAGTGCCCATGCATTGGCATAGAGAACCATCAGCCAGTGCTGGAAGCAGATGAGTGACCTAATTCAGGCAACATAAATGAGTGTTCATCCCAACCTGGCATCAGTGCCATCTGTTGCACCTGCAATGTCCATGCTGAGCCACTCCATGATGCCCTGTGGCCTCCCAGCACCTGACCCCCTTGCACCTTCCTCCAATCCCTCTGGCACCCCCTCATAGCACCCGCCTGCTGAGGTATGGTTCTGACATACCCCACTCAATCAACCCCATCCCCAATCTTTTCAGCCATCAGTTTTCAAATCCCTCCCACACCCCCTTCTGTCCCTGCAGGAGGAGACAGCCCATGAAGACAGGAGGGAAAGACTGAAGAGGAGAGGTAGGGTCCCCGAGTTTCACATCCTCAAGGAACAGGCAACATAACCATCAGGAGTACCAGGGACAGAAGTGTAATCAAAAGCCAGATCGAGGTTCACCCAAATGAGGAGCCACTAAACTTTCATTATGACCTAGCTCAAGTAAACTACATGTGCCATACATTTGTCCCACCCTACCACTGACCTGTGTGTCTTGTGTTATAGGAGACAACCTAGGTGATGCAGGTCCTTGGGAGTCGGTAACCGCAACCCCCCCACATTGCGCTGCTGACCCACAGAGCACCTAGGTGACACCTTGATGACACCAAGGAATGCACCCATAATATGGCACAGGCACCTTAGTGGGACAAGTTAGTGGGTCACTTTCTGGTGAGAACCACACAGCCGACGATGTGCATCATGTGGAGGCAAGAACGTCCAAGGACTTGGGCATATGGAGATCTGCCACAGTCAAGGAGACAGCTGGTCCTCAGCTAGGTGCCTGAATGCTGTGATCCGTTATCCAGAAGCTGCTGGAGATGCAACAGCAGATCTGGGGAATGCAGGAAGGGCTGTCAGCATTACTGCGGCAACTGTAAACTATACGGTGGAGTCCAACAGCCTTCAGTAGCTGGAGGTGGTGCCAGCATTGCATGGTACGCGGGCTAACAATGCAAGGGTGGCGGCTGCAGTGGGATGTCTGGGGCAGGAAATGGTTGCCATGCGTCAGAGTCCAAGGCATGGCTAAGTCCCATACACCATAGGTCGTTGCTACTTGCCACCAAAGCTAGGCCCAGTCTCAGAGCTGTATGAACGATGGGACTCAGAGCTTGGCTTACTCCCATATTTCCATCACCAAGGGCATCCAGAGCTTGGTCCAGACTCAGCGGGCCATCGCCGAGGGCTCGCGTACAAAGGGGCATATGTAGTTGGGCCTCCAGGATTGGCAGAGCCACATGACACAGAAGCCTCTGGAGCTCACACCAGCTGCCTCGCCATCCCATGGAGTGTCCCAAGAGCCAATGAACACCCTGAGGGAGGAGGAAATGCTGGGATCCATGCCAGAGCCTTCCACCCAGGAGACCCCAGATCTTCTGAATCCCTCTTCCTGCCACTGGTGCATCTCACGAGCAGCAGGATGAATAGAGTGACATGGCAACATCAACGACACCCAAAAGTTGGCTGGCGCCCTCCATGTCTCAGCCCCCCAAGCACCTGTGCCAGACCTCTGACTGTCGTGCTACACCAAACTCTCACCCAAAGTAGCTACAGTACTGGGTGCCCTATAGGCTGTGTCATGCAACTTGACATGGCATCCTTAGCATGCACCAGACCCTGCAATTGTTCCCAACCCACCTCTAGGTCATTGGGCCATATGGTAGTGACCTCAACCCTCAGCTGACATGGGCCCAGGTGCCAGCCAGCAGTCAGAGAAAAAGTAGGAGCCAGGCTTGTGTAGCACTGGGGCTGCATCACAGCATGCCACAGAGTGAGTTTTCATCACCCTCCTGCATGGATCACTAACTCAGTAACACAGCCAACCCAAGCCCATTGCCCTAACGTGATGACAACAGAACCTATGGCGGGAGGAGGGGCAGGGAAATGGATGAGTGTTGGTGGTGTGAGCATGTGCGGATTTGGAGAATGGTACACCATGCCTCCTAATCGGTAAACCTTGTAAGATGAGGGCCTCCCTCATCTCCCTGCCTGTCGCACCCTTGCCACCACATGTCCTCCATCCACTGCCTACTATCCAGCATCTTTCTCCACATCCTCCTGGGCCTACTACTTCTTCCCCTCCTGCCAAGGGTATCAGCACAGTCCTCCTCCTCCTCCAGGAAGTCTCCCTGCTGTTACACCAAGTTATGGAGTACACAGCAGACCACGTTAAAGCAGGGGGCTGTACTGGAGCACCCTGCCAGAGTGGTTCAGGTGACAGAACCGCATCTTTAGTTGCCCGATACACCGGGACCGGGTGGTGGCATGGGCCTCATTGTAATGTGTCTCCGCCTCAGTCTCTGGCCTCTGCACTGGTGTCATCAGCCAAGACCTCAACAGGTAGCCCTTGGCCCACACAAGCCATCCCGGCAGCCTCAGCTGATCTTTGAAGACCCCGGGGATGTCAGAGCTTTGCAAGATCTAGCTGTTGTGCACACTGTCTGGGTGCCATGCACACACATGCATGATGTTCAGGTGGTGTTGCACACTAAGTAAATATCAGGAACTGGAACACCTACCTGTTCACATACCAGACCCCTTGAGGGAATGGGCTACGCGTGGTGACATGCATGCTGTTGTTGGGCTCCTGCACATTGGGTATGCCGGCGATGGTAACAAAGACTGTAGACCGGACTTCCTGCTGGGGCTGGCCCATGTCAAAGTTTATATAGTTACCTGCCCAGGCGTACAGGGCATCCATTACCTCACAGATGCACTGGTGCATGCAGGACTGGGCAATGCCAGAAATGTCCCCGTTGGTGGCCTGGAAGGATCCAGTTGAGAGCCGCCGTGACCTTCACTGCCACTGGGAGTGGGTGTCCTTCTGTCCCATGAGGTGTGCATGCACATGGCATAGGTGCCAAACTGTCTTCTTGCTGAGAGATGCAGTCTGTGGTAGCACACAACAACAAATCTTCGAAGAACACACATTCCTGTAGCATGGGGTCCCTATCTCTGACATCCTCCATCCCTCATCTGGGGCCAATGGGCACCCATCTCCTGGCCCCAACTGACAGTCTCCTCTCCACCTGCTGCAGCCTCTGGTCTAGGCTGGCCTTGCCACGGCCGCATGCCTCACTCCTCCACCGCCTCTTCCACAGCCACAAGGAGGACATTCAGTTCAATGGGCTTGATTACAAAATCCATATTATCTATGGATTTGGAGTGGAAAGAACAGAGAAAAAGAGAGAAAGAGAGAGGGACAGAGGCAGTCAATAAAGTATTCATCCAAAGCCCCTCACTCCCTCCCAGCAACCAGAGTCTGGACACTGGGAACCTGACACCATCCTCGGTGCCATGCACCACCTCAATGAGCTGCCGACTATTGCCACATCATCGCCATGCCGAATATGGGGGACTTGTGGGTATCTGTGACACTCTTGCATCATACACATGAGTATACCCATCTGCATGTCTGCTGCAGTGGCTTCCAGGAATGGCTAACAGTTGAGACAGACGGGGAGGGGCAGCCTCGTGACTAGGATGAAATGGATTCCAATCTAAGGCAGCACTGCAGAATCCATGAGCCCTGTAACACCAGCTGAACTGCCTTGATTGCGGCAGCAGCTAACAGAGCTGCTGCTTGTTACTGTTAGAGGGGCCTAGGATGGGGTATTTGTGATTAACCACAGAATCTATCCAGCAAACAAATGGAGAGTGACCGTGGTGACATCAGTGGGGTTGGTAGTTGCCCTCATAAGCAACCACTCGAAAGGAGGTAGGGAGCTCAGCAATGTGGCCAAACAGGTCATCTAAAATGGTGATTTGTAAAGCACTCTGGGGCAATTGGGCAAGAACTAGAACGACAGGCTGCAGTTTAAAGACAGAGACAAACATAAACTCCAGGATGAAAGAGACTTTCTGGTCACATTGGATTGTGTACCAGACATAAGGGCACTATAACCCCTTATTTAGGAGGGAGGTATGTGACCTATGTGCCTCCAGCGTCTACAGGCATGGTCGTTGGGGATACACCCAGAGATCGGTGTGGCAGCACCTGATTGGACTCTTATCGATCAGGGAGATCAAGTCCTGATCGATTGATTGGCAATGACCAAAAGAGGCATGAAACCCAACGGGAGATAAAGGGTGCTGCGCGACCAGGGATCTCTCTCTCTCTCTGACCCCATGAACAAGCTACAACAACGGTGACCATCGCCAGCAACAATCAGCATGAGGAGAACCACCACACCCAAGAAAGAAGGAAGGAAGGCCAGAGCCAGAATGCCAGGCCAGACCAAAGGACCAGACTAAGCAGAGGATGACCAAGACTGATGCACACATAAAGGCCAATATCTGGGTATTTGCCAGTTATGCAAAGTTAAGTCAAGTTCTTGTATTGGACTTGAATTCTAGTATTTTCTATAAGATAACTTATTGTTGGTCGGGTGGGTGATTATTGATTGTGTGAGTTTAAATAAATATTGGTTGTACTAACAAGACGTCTACTTGCAGTTATTTGTCCACCGTATTAGGATTAAAACAGACTGTGCAGCAGGCAACAGCAGTCAGGGAGAATGCACACAGCACAATCCCCAAACCAGCACGAACTCCTGACCTGGCAGGAGCCCTCCCAAACACCTGCACCCATGCAAACCCTCTATCTCAACCTGTACCATAGCAGCAGCTGAGACCCCACCCTTGAACCCCAATACTCACCTTCTCGCTCCTCTTCGCTACTGCCTGTCTGTCCCAGACATTTGTAAAGCAGTACTGATTTGCGCAAGCATGAGGTCAAGCCAAGTGATCAGATTCTGAGAAGGGGGACAGTAGCATGCCAACCTTGCTAATCACATGGAAATACATTCAAATTCATGCTAATAGGTCCTGTACCCTGGCAAGATAATAAACCATTTGGTAAAGGGCGCAAATCTGATTCTTTGTCTCGTGCACTATCTTACCAGCCCACCATGCTGGTTGATGGGCATTACAGGGTGGTAAGATTGCCCCCACAAGCTTCATAATTGGCTAAAACTGACTGCAGTGAAGATTAGGATTGTCAAAGAAGGGGGATTAAAGAGAACAGTTCCCAGTGTAAGCAAATAAAATTTGCACAAGAGAAAACAAAGTTAGAGAAAATGCTGAACAGTATTTCAATAAGTACTTAATTGAATTCTGTCAACCCAAACATTTGTGCATTGACAAATACCGGCATATTTTCTTCTTCTAATGAAACTGAGATTAGGAGAAATATGAAATGATGATAATTTCCTAGCTGTTGAAAGCACTGCTTAGATGAAGGTGAACATTTTAATTGAAATGCGGGGGTCTTTTATAAACTGCAAGCAATCTGTAGATAATATAATAGATCACACTGATGATGGTGAGTTATTAGGCTGTTTCACATGTGTGAGGAACTCATAAATCAAGCAAGCTCGGATATAAAACCTAATCAGTTTAATGCCTCATTTATATTGGAATTCTGGAATATGAACTCTGAGCAAACTGAGTGCAAATTATATTCCTTACACAAATACTCACTGCAGTGGTAAGGGTTTGTGAGTTAATTGAAGCATAAATTGTGATGTATTCAGTTCATGACAAATTTTTCTGTTAAATTCTCTGATATGAATATGAGGTACAATGGAAGCTGGAAATCTGACATAGAAACAGATGGAGCTGGAAGTACTCAGCAGGTCAGGCAGCATCTTGAAAAGAAAAACAGAGGCTGGTATTTTACCATTTTTTGTCTAAGTATTGGATGAACTTGAAACTGGGAGAGTTTCAGATCTGTGTTTTGGGCCCATTTTCAGGCCCCCCCAAAAGCACTCTGCCAGCAAAATTTTCAGTGAGTCATGAGTCTGATTCTCGCTGCCAAAGCCTATGGGCAGGGCTTAACCGACCCGAAACCCTTCGATCAGACTTCAACTGCGCATGTGAGAAAGAAACATAATGCTGCTTCCCTGTCACATCGTTCCTAGACCAGATAATGCCTCCTCCTGGCCTCCAAGGACACTGGATCCCCCCTCCCCCCAGCAACGTTAATAACACCCTTATCTCCTCATCCTCTGCCACCCAGACCATTACGTAAGAACATAACATACGAACATAAGAAATAGGAGCAGGAGTAGGCCATCTAGCCCTTCGAGCCTGCCCCGCCATTCAATAAGATCATGGCTGATCTGTCGCTGCTCAGTTCCACTTTCCCGCCCTCTCCCCATAACCCTTAATCCCCTCGCTTATCAAAAACCCATCAACCCGCGTCTTAAATATATTTAGCGAGGCAGCCTCCACCACTTCAACGGGCAGAGAATTCCAGAGATTCACCACCCTTTGAGTGAAGAAGTTCCTCCTCAACTCCGTTCTAAACCACCCCCCCTTTATCTTGAGGCTGTGCCCCCTAGTCCTACTGTCCTTTCTGAGCGGGAAGAGTCTCTCCACCTCTATCCTATCCATTCCATTCATCATCTTATGTGTCTCAATGAGATCTCCCCTCATTCTTCTAAACTCTAACGAGTGCAAGCCTAGTTTATTCAGCCTCTCCTCATAGCTCAACCCCCTCAACTCCGGTATCAGCCTAGTAAACCTCCTCTGCACTCCCTCCAAGGCCAAAATATCCTTGCATAAGTGCGGCGATCAAAACTACACACAGTACTCCAGCTGCGGCCTCACCAATGCCCTATACAGCCGCAGCAAGACATCCCTACTTTTATATTCAATCCCCCTCGCTATGAAGGCCAGCATCCCATTCGCCTTCCTGACCACCTGCTGCACCTGCAGGCTGGGTTTTTGCGACTCATGCACAAGGACCCTGAGGTCCCTCTGCACCGGCCCCCTCCCCCCATCAATCGCAGGCAGAGTGGCAATGCCCCCTCCCCCTCACAGATCACAGGCAGAGTGGCAGTGGACCCCCCTCCTTCCCATCCTGGACTCACCAGTACATAGCCTCCATTTCCCCCTGGCTCCAATAGTTATCTGACACCTCCCTCTCTCTTCCCTGCCTCCAATCATCAGAGAGGCACAGATCCCCCACTCCCCCATCAGCACTCCTGCAAGTGCTCACTTGCCTTCCCCTCAATGCTAACAAGTGAACTGCATTTAACTTGCTAGAATGTTCTCCCAAATTTGCCTGCAGCTGATCTGCTCTAACAAGGGACAGCTCCATAAAAACCCCAAGGATGGACAGGCAGACAGGCAGTGCAGGAAAAAATAGCAAAGAGGTCAGCACCCAGATTTGCAGAAGCCAAACTCAGCAGGTCGCTGGATGCTGTTGAGGCAAAGCGGGGCATCATCTTCCACACCCCCAGCAGGACAGAGACTCAGGGGAAGTGACAGCAAAGTGGCCTGGGAGGCAGTTGCCACCTCGGTTAGTGCATGGCACTGGCCCCCAAAACCGGGAAGCAGTGCTGCAAAAAGGTCAATGGCCCCCACCTTAACCCCAAATCATCCCCAGATCCCTACACGCCCAGCACCCTGCACGTTTCCAGCCCCTGATCCCCAAGCAGCTCCTTCGTCACACCCCCCCCCCCAAAGAGTATCAAGGCACTTGCCCTCTGAAGGCCACCCCCTGAGACTCTGCAGGAATCACACCATCATGGCTCCTTCTGTCCCCACAAAAGAAGACTGCCCATAACACTCGCAAGAAGGTGAAGACAGGGGGTGTGACCTGACCTCTGGGGCCTCACTCCCTTTGAGGAGCGGGCACTGGAGCTGTCCAGAGTGGTAGACATCTGAGCTGTCAACGACAGCATGATCGGGCTGGAGTCAAACAGTGAGCACCTGTCAATCCTCCATTCAATTTGAAGCAATTACTAGAGGACATAGGTTTAATGTGCAAGGGGAAAGGTTTAAAAGAAATGTACGACGCATGTTTATTGACATAGAGGGTGGTGGGTGTCTGGAACACCCTGCCACGGGAGGTCGTGGATATGATAGTGACTTTAAGGTGCATTTTGACAAATACATGAATGGGATGGGAATAGAGGCATATGGTTCCCAGAAGGGTAGGGGGTTACAATTCAGATGGGCAGCATGGTCGCTGCAGGCTTGGAGAGCTGAAGGGTCTGTTCCTATGATGTAAATTACTGTGTTTTGTTCTATGTTAAATGGAGAAATGTCAAGCAACAGTTTGGCATCCCAGATTCCTCTCTCTCCCTTGCACTTAACCTTATGTTTTGTGTTGCAGAAAGAGATCTGGATGCACCTGGGCCATCTAGACTCGAGGCCTCTAACTGCAGCTCCTGTCCATCCTGAGGCTGTACCACCAGCTTTACAGCAAACGCCGCACCCTGGAAACTAAAATGGAATACATATTCTCAACTTGTGCTCAGGATGCAGACCAACTGCGAAACTCTGCCAAGCAGATGAGACAAAGAAACTACACCACCTACATGCACACCAAGAACAGGAAACTTGAAAAACTCGGCATCGCCGCCAGCAACAACCAAGCATCCTGAGGCTGACAGCTCCAAGAAGTCCTTGGAGGAAGCAGGTGAAGGGATCTCCGAGGGTGGCACCTTTTGACATCAACTTCCACCTCACAACTCACCATCCCAGACACTCTCACATTGGAGGGTCCAGTTACTGATGAAGCTTCTGGGTCACCCTCTGATGAGCATGACACATCTGATGATGTACATCGGATGGAAGAGGGAACATCCGAGGCCTCTGCCATGTGAGGGCCTGCTGGAGGCAAGGACTCAGCTGATCCCAGGCTACATGCTGGGCCTTTGAGATCACTTCTCCCTCAACTGCTGAAGATGCAGCAAGAGAGCCAGGGAATGCAGGAGAGAGACGGCCAAGCTGGACCGACTGCGAGGCTGTTGGGAGGCAACCCAAAGCTTTCAGGCGGACCAGTTGTTGCCTGTCGTACATGGTTCCCAGACCAACTCTGCAAGGGTAGCATCCCTGATGAAAAGACTGGGACAGGGATCCGTCACCATGAGTGGCAGGCTCCAAGTGATAGCTGAATCTCAACGGGCCACAGCTGAGGGACTCAAAAGGGCCGCAGCTGAGGGACTCAACAGAATCAGAGCTTGCAGAAGACCCAGCAGACAGCATTCAGACACAACGTGCTACAGCAGCAGTCCTTGAGAACATGGCCCATTCACTGGAGGTCTGGAAGGAGCCAGTGGCATAAAAGTTCACAGCGCTCATCAATTTGAAAGCCACCAAGAGTGGATGCCCCGATGCCCCCCCCCCGCACTTCTCATCCCGAGATGGCAGGTCCTGCAACAAGTGGCACAGGTGTTGCATTGTCTCCTTTCGGAACCAGAGCCTCAGCAGCACATGGTGTCTGATATTTGCTCAAACGACACTCATGTGTGGAACTGCCAGGGTCTCCACTCCCTCTTTCTCCAGCACCGTTATTTCAAAGGGCTTCCAGCATATCCCCCAACTGGAAGAGTGCTGCATGCATGCAGGAGGACCCAGAACATCCCCTAAGACCCGAAGTTAATGCTAAGACCGCTTCGTGCTGCAAATCAGACATCGGACACCCTACTGAGCAACAGCGCCCACTCCTCTACACACTTGCAGAACTCTCCCAACCTGAAACATGGCCGGTATGAAAGGACCTCCTGTAAGCTGCATGGAACCATCCGACAGTAGGCACTTACCTCCTCAATAACCCTCACTAATAGACCGCCAGAATGGGACTTTTATTGAGCATGTTTGATCCAGTCCGATTCTGGATTGGTAAAAGCAGACGTGCTGGTAAAGTGAGGCATGCAGCTCATTAAGTGGATTAAAATACATGCAGAATTGTTTAAATTTATGCCGCACCTGTTTTGGGTGGGTTGCTGGTCGCGCTGATTTTTTGGCCTTGGTAAAGTGTGTACCGGCGCAGAAATGGGTGCAGATCACACGACTTGTCTCATGCCTGTCTTTACCAAATTTTTGCAGAGTTAACATTTCAATTCAATGATTTTTTTCATCAGAAATGGAAAAAGTTAAAAATGCAATAGATTTAAACAAGCTTTAGCAAGTCTTTGCACCACATTAATCCAGACCCTCCCTTTTGTTCTTTATCCACCCATTCCTACATTTCTAACTTTTCCAAATTCTATTAAAGGTCATCAGCTTGAAAATATTAACCCTGTTTCCCCTTCCAGAGGTGCTTCCTGACTTGCTAAGTATTTACAGTATCTTGAGTATTTATTTCAGATTTCCATCAATTTGATTTGTCCTAGTTTGCATAATCTTTCTTTGTAATTTAACCTTTGGAGTACAGGGATCATTCTAGTAAACCTAAACTGTACTTATCCAAAGGCTTCTCAGGTGTGTTGCCCAAAACCTTTCATAGTATTCCAGGTATGGTCTAACTTTTGTACGGCTGAAACAGAACTTCTATTTCCTCGTATTCCAGTCCTTTAGACCTAAAGACCAGCATTCCAATGGCCTTTTTAAAAATTATTTTCTGTATCTGTTTTTGGCTTTTAAATGATCTATGTACCTGCACCCTAAGACTTTGGATCTCCACTATTTCTAGCTCTTTGCCACTTACTAAGTACTCTGTTCTTTGGTTTTCAAATCCAAATTGCATGACTCTCTTCCTGTCTGCCCCTGGCAGTTTCTGTTCACCAGTTCCCATTTTTAAGAACCTTTTGTAAATTCCTCCAATCTGACGTCACTAAGGTGGAAATTTCCAGTGGGGGGAATATGACAGTGGGAAGGTTTGCTAATCATATGCAAATAGAGTTCCCATCTCTTCATAGTGGGAATCCTGTTACGTCATTGGCAGGGGAGAGGGGAGACAATCGAGCAGGGGAATCCAATTAGCATAATTGCTATTTTGGGATTCCCGTTTGATTCTCTACCCCGTCATCAATCCTGCCTGCCAAAAACACGAGGCAGGTGGGGGAGGAAAATCCCACACACATTCTCTTGAAGAGGAAATTTGCTGTATTTTACAATATACAATCAGCAAGTCATTCAGACAACTAACACTCCACCTCCCCTGCAAAGGTTGGGGAATTCACAGTACCAATTCCAGAATGTTGAACTCCAAATTAAAATGGCGGTGCTGGCTCGTTTGCCCTGTTTCCCGGACTGTTTTTGTTCTTTGTTCAAACAGTGAAATGCAGAGTACTAGAGTAGACACAAAAATCTTTGATTGCTTGATATGCTCACTGTTATAGTTCAATTTCAAATTCTGATCTGACAAGGCCCCAGATGAGAGACAATTTAGACACTGCACTCATTAGGCAATTAATTCACTAGGTCAGCATTATCTAGACCTCCTGTCAAAATCCTTAAACAGATTTGTTTTACTTTTTTAGAACTGAGAAACAATAAATCAGCTATGTGCTATACAAACAATCCTCCTCCACCAGTGCCTCAGAGAAAGACAATTTTTATCATATTTCTTCAATCTTCTCTTGCCTCTGTAAGATGGCACTGGAAATCAGTGCATGCCTTAGCAGAAAGACTACCTGCCTCACAAAATTCAAGCACCAAACTCTTGTTTCTGTATCAGACAGCATCATGTTTGTCTTTATACTGAGTAATAAAGAACCAGAGATCTTTGGATTTGGCCTGCTTGGGCCATTATCAATTAGACACCCTGACATAAAGCTTATGGTGAAGGAAATCAAAAGTGTCCTTAATAATTAATTGCCTTTAAGGAGGTTCACAGATGACATGCTTCACTCTTCTTGGACATATGCTAATATCAGTGGGGAAATCATCTAATTAACTGAAAGATCTATGTTCCAGGTGATTTAGTCCACTGAGCCAAAGGTCATTCCCATTTATGCAGCAAAAAAATTGAATAATCAAGAAGGCATTGTTTATGTTTTCTGAATGAACTTTAAAGAACAAGGATCTCTTACATTAGTATTCAGCTCAGCCACAACTAATCTAAGTCAATCCAACAATACCTCTTCTAATAGATCAATTTGTCCAGCTTTATAAAGGATTGAACTGTGTCAAATTCAAACTTCAATTTAAACCCTACACAGATGGCTTGTCAGTAACAATACACTAAATAATCAATCAACCGTTTCATAAAGTAGAGTTATTATTAATGGCTGGTGCCCACCAAATGATCATAAATTTGAATATAAATGGGTGTTGTCTAATTATCTGTCACTAAGTATTTTACTGAAAATATCATCTCTGCCAGCCTTGCCAAAAGAATCAATCTTATGTTGCTGGAGCCCAGCATATACAAGTCACCGCCAGACTCTCAGTCTATTATTAACTCAAAGAAAGCCAAACAAAGATACAAAACTTGCAGAATGCCAATGTGGCAATGAAGTACCTTCTGAGCCAATCTGCCTGATAGGCGTGGGATGGAAGTAAGGAAATGTATCAGAAAATATTTTTGGTACAGGGTATTTAAATAGACATAAATTTGAAAGTCTAGGTGAACAGCAACTTAATATCCCATTATAAAATAGCACAGGACATATTAAGTACTTTTGAATCTCCTTACTATTACATAATAGTCATTATGGGACACTAACATATTACATACTCACCAAAGGAGACTTCCCCAAAGTTCAACACAGGCACATTGAAGTGAAATGTGGGTCCAATGACACATCCCCTGCAGAGAACAAGTAGTTATCAGCATGTTTTAAACAGCAGTGGGCTGGAACAATTAGCAATGCATCTGCAAAGAGGTCACTAAGAGAATAATTTTCAGCAGTCCAATACCTAAACTCAGCAACTTTCAATGATAATGAATGCAATTCAAGGTGAACATGTCAATACATGAGCAGTGAAACGATGTGGGAAATTTCTTTCCAATTATAATGGAGCATCAGAGTGTTTCTGACTGAAACTGTACTCAGAGTCAACATATTACATCAAAGTTCTTACAGAATTACCCTTGGAAACCAAATCAAAGGAGATATTAGATGAATTTAAAAGAAGAGTCACTTAAAGCCACATGACACTGTATCAATCCTAACACTGCCTCCAGAAAAGTAGTTTTTGTTTTTAAAACAGGAATTAAATAATCAGAACCATGTTATAAGGTTGTGTATTTCAGCCACTAATCAGGTTGCTACTTTCCAATGAAGGCAGTTGAAACATGTCAATTTAGCAGCATGACAAAATATCATTGTATCCATCTATTTATAAGCTGTCCTGACTAATAGGGTGGGATTTTCTGGTCACGCTCACCTCAAGACTGGAAAATTCCACCCAAGGTCAACGGACCTTTGCGTGGTCCATGTCCTGCCCACTATGATTCTTATGGTGGGCAGGACAGAAAAATTCTGCCTGTAGTTTCCCATCTATGGATTTAATCCTATCGTGTTTGCTGCACAGTTGTCAGCCTGATTGACAGGCGCAGCTTCCAGTCAGGTGTGGAGGACTAGGAAGCAGACAGGTCTGAGATCTAATCCTGAAGATTTTGTTTTGAAGAGGTCTGTGGGGCTTGGGGCAGGGTAGCATTCCTGGTGCTTCTGGCCCAAAGCAATGCTGTAAAGACACTTAGATTTTCTCCAAAGCTGTCACATCCTTTCAGTTGCCATATTTCTAGAGGCCAGGGAAACCCAGCAGCACCATTAAACCTGAAAAGCTGATAACTCAAGGGCTGCTGCTTTCATTAAAATAATTAAATTGTTATCTCATCTCCTGGAAGTAAGTCAGTTTCTCTCTGCTCCATTAAACATGGGAATGAGATGGAGGTAAGTTAGCGGTCGGGGGGTAGCGGTAAATACATGGGGTTAAAGGGATAAGGGCTGGGTGCGATTTCTGTCAGTGCAGACTCAATGAGTGAAATGGCCTCCTTCTGCACTATCATGGAGGGAGCCCTCACATACTTCTGGATGGTGCCAAGCAGAGATCTCACATCCTCTACCCACAATTGGCCAGACGTCCAGCAAACAAGGTCACCATCCTCACCTGGGGGGCTATGGCTGTGATAGTGAGTGCTGGCTCGCTCCATCAGAGGACAGGGCTCCAGTGACGAAAGAAGATGACCGACTTCCAAGAAATGAACTTTGTGCAGCCAGGATGTCTGCCTCCTCCTGTTTCCCATTACAACCGTTAACGCACCTTTTACACCTTCACAGAGATCTCCCTCACAGCCATCACCCTGGGTCCCAACACTTCTCATGGTAAGCCCCATGTATGCCCAATTGCGATGGTATCCCCGGTAGATAATCTGTTCCTCACATCCCACTCCCACTCACTTCCCATACATTTTGATTTGATTTGATTTATTATTGTCACATATATTAACAAACAGTGAAAAGTATTGTTTCTTGCGCTATACAGCCAAAACATACTGTTCATAGAGAAGGAAACGAGCGAGTGCAGAATGTAGTGTTACAGTCATAGCTAGGGTGTGGAGAAAGATCAACTTATTGCAAGGTAAGTTCATTCAAAAGTCCGACAGCAGCAGGAAAGAAGCTGTTCTTGAGTCAGTTGGTATGTGACCTCAGACTTTTGTATCTTTTTCCTGAAGGAAGAAGGTGGAAGAGAGAATGCGCGGGGTGCATGGTGTCCTTAATTATGCTAACTGCTTTGCCAAGGCTTGCAAAATCTCACAAACTGTCCTGGCTGGAGACCAATACACACCTCTTTAACCTGTGCTTGGCCCTCTCTCCACTCACATTGTCTGTACCTTTAAGACTTGATTACATGTTAAAAACTCACATTCCAACCATTATCTTGTAAATTGCATTTGTATCTGTAAATGCCCTGTTGTGACCACAAATCCTCACTCACCTGAAGAAGCAGCAAGACTCTGAAAGCTTGTGCTACCAAATAAACCTGTTGCTCTTTCACCTGGTGCTGTGAGACTTCTTACTGTGCTTACCACAGTTCAATGGTAGCATTTCCAAATCATGGCTACCATCGGCATAGCATGAGAATAATGGCGCTATGTTTCTCCAGCCTCCTACACTGACTTGAAATGCTGGCTCTATTCTCTCTCAGTAAGAAGTCTCACAACACCAGGTTTAAGTCCAATCAGTTTATTTGATAGTGTGTGGAAGGTTCACAAACCTTCCACAGACCTGACAAAGGAACACAGTTTCCGAAAGCTTGTGGGATTACGATTAAATAAACTGGTTGGACTTAAACCTGGTGTTGTGAGACTTCTTACTGTGTTTACCCCAGTCTAACGCCAGCATCTCTACATCTATTCTCTCTTCACAGATACTGGCAGACTTGCTTAGAATTTCCAGCATTTTCTGTTTTTGTTTCAGATTCCAGCATCCAAAGTATTTTGCTTTTATCTCAGTACTTTCGGTGCCTCCCTCCTTGCCTTCAGGGATGCTGTGAAACTTCAGCTCATTTAATTTCAGTATGTATAATTTTGAAAAGCAAGAAAAATTGATTGAGCCATAATACTGATTCTGAACTATAAGAAACGACTTGGAAAACAAAAGCATTTCAGGTTTGAAAGGAGGCAATTGAGAAGTGAACTCGTAAGACTGGAATTGAATTGAAAAAGGTTGGTCAGGAACCCTGACCGGAATAAATCATGATAATATGAAAAGCGGCCAGGTTTGAACTAGTAAAAGGCGAATTTTTAAAAATGCATTCACATAATGTCTTTTGAGACCTCAGAATATCCCAAAGCATTTTGCAGTCAATGAAGTATGAACTGTAGTCACTGTTGTAATGTAAAGAGTACAGCAGCTGATTTGTGCGCAGCTAGGTACCTCTATCAACAATGTGATAGTAACCAGGTAAATGTTTCAGTGGTGTTGACTGAGAGATAAATATTGGCCAGGCGACTGGGGAGAGCTCCTTGAAATACTGTCTTGTAATCCTTTATAAGAACTAGGGAGGGCAGATTGGATGCCATTTAACATCTTGACGTTCTTTGAGAACACAATGTGCGTAGTGGACAATGGGGAACCTGTGGATGTGATGTATCTGGATTTCCAGAAGGCATTTGACAAGGTGCCATGCATATTATTATAGGTAATTTATTAGCATGAATAGAGGATTGGGTTAATAGAAAGCAAAGAGTCGGGGTAAATAAGTGTTTTTCTGTTTGGCGATCAGTGACTAGTGGTGTGCCACAGGGATCAGAGTTGGGACTTCAATTGTTTACAATTTACAAAAATCATTTGGAGTTGGGGACCAAGTGTAGTGTGTCAAAATTCACAGAGGACACTAAGATGAGTGGCAGAGCAAAGTGTGCAGAGGACACTGAAAGTCTGCAAATGGATATAGATAGTCCAAGTGAGTGGGCAAGGGTATGGCAGATGGAGTACAGTTTGGTAAATGTGAGGTCATCCATTTGGTAGGAATAACAGCAAAATTATTTAAATGGTAAAAAAATTGCAGCATGCTGCTGTGCAGAGGGACTTGTGTGTCCCTGCGCATGAATCACATAAAGTTGGTTTGCAGGTGCAACAGATAATTAAGAAGGCAGATGGAATTTTGTCCTTCGTTGCTAAAGGATTAGAGTTTAAAAACAGTGAGGTTATGTTGCTGGTGAAGTCACACCTGGAGTGCTGTGTATAAGTTTTGGTCTCCTTACTTGAGAAAGGATATACTGGAATTGGAGAGGGCTGCAGAGGATGTTCACTAGGTTGATTCCAGAGTTGAGAGGGTTGGCTTATGAGGAGACACTGAGTAGACTGGGATTATACTCATTGGAATTCAGAAGAATGAGGCGAGATCTTATAGAAACATATAAGATTATGAAGGGAATAGATAAGATAGAAGCAGGGAGGATGTTGCCACTAGCGGGTGAAACTAGAACTAGAGAGCATGGCCTCAAAATAAAGGGGAGCAAATTTAGGATTGAGTTGAGGACGAAATTCTTCGCACAAAGGTTTGTGAATCTGTGGAATCCCTGCCCAGTGGCGCAGTTGAGACTACCTCATTTCGTTTTTTTTTAAGGAAAGAATCGATAAATTTTCAAACAGTAAAGGAATTAAGGGTTATGATGAGCAGGCGGGTAAGTGGAGCTGAGTCCACAAGAAGATCAGTGATGATCTTATTGAATGGTGGACCAGGCTCGAAGGGCCAGATGGCCTACTCCTG
The DNA here is from genome assembly GCF_965287045.1 of Carcharhinus amblyrhynchos. NCBI lineage: Eukaryota > Metazoa > Chordata > Chondrichthyes > Carcharhiniformes > Carcharhinidae > Carcharhinus > Carcharhinus amblyrhynchos. The sequence goes on along the minus strand of NC_137327.1, from coordinate 62,699,845 downwards.
CTCCAAGTTCTTATAAGAACATAAGAAATAGGAGCAGGAGTCGGCCATCTAGCCCTTCGAGCCTGCCCCGCCATTCAATAAGATCATGGCTGATCTGAAGTGGATCAGTTCCACTTTCCCGCTTTCTCCCCATAACTCTTAATTCCCCTGTCTATCAGAAACCTATCTACCCGTGACTTAAATATATTTAGCGAGGTAGCCTCCACCACTTCAACAGGCAGAGAATCCCAGAGATTCACCACCCTTTGAGTGAAGAAGTTCCTCCTCAACTCTGATCTAAACTGCCCCCCTTATCTTGAGGCTGTGTCCTCTAGTCCTGCTATCATAAGAACATAAGAAATAGGAGCAGGAGTAGGCCATCTAGCCCTTCGAGCCTGCCCCGCCATTCAATAAGATCATGGCTGATCTGTCGTGGCTCAGTTCCACTTTCCCGCCCTCTCCCCATAATCCTTAATCCCCTCTCTTATCAAAAACCCATCAACCCGCGTCTTAAAAATATTTAGCGAGGCAGCCTCCACCACTTCAACGGGCAGAGAATTCCAGAGATTCACCACCCTTTGAGTGAAGAAGTTCCTCCTCAACTCCGTTCTAAACCGCCCCCCTTTATCTTGAGGCTGTGCCCCCTAGTCCTACTGTCTTTTTTGAGCAGGAAAAGTCTCTCTACCTCTACCCTATCCATCCCCTTCATTATCCTATTTGTCTCTATAAGATCCCCTCTCATCCTTCTAAACTCCAACGAGTACAGACCCAGTCTATTTAGTCTCTCTTCATAGGCAGTACAGACCCAGTCTATTTAGTCTCTCTTCATTATGTTCTTACATACAAGCTACAGATGACAAAATACAAACTGTGCTTACCTAAACGCATTCACCCAATGAGCTGTTTCCAATTGCCCCATGTCACCTTTGAATCCTGACATCACCTCAGGAGCTTTGGGTTTTCCTGTAATGTCAGTCTTTGTTTTTCAATAAGAATTGACTACAAGGACATTTTCCCGAGCAACTCTGACTGAGAAGATACCCTTTCCAGATACTCTTCTCCAATCTATCAAGCTTTCCTAAATTGTGGATGCTGGCCATGGCAATGGGGGAAGGTGAGTGCCAGCTCCAATTGTGGGTGGGGAAAAGAGGTGGAAAGGGCCAATGACTATGGGTATTATGTATATATGGGGACATAGCCCCTTTAAGGAATCTGGTCACGTGACATGGGGTGTGGGGTGAATTGATTTGGAACTGCCTTTTGTGGGCGCTCAAAATTTGGATGTCTGACTGTGGAGTAGTTCTTGAGGAGATATTCAGTACTGAGAGAAATAACTGTGGGGGGACAGAAAGGAATCGGCTGATGATCAGGGAGGAGGCATGATCGGGGGGAAGGCATGAAGGGCCAATGACTGGGGGCTGGAGAAATGGGCTGATGATGGGTGAGTGGGGTGGCAAGGGCCTGATGATTGGGGAACAGGGGGACAGATGGGCAGAAGTGCCGACTCCCATCAGGGCTGTGGAGGGAAGCATCTGGGACCTCCATGGTGGGCTGGTGAGGAGATTCATACATGTAATGATCAGGGCACCCTTTAAAGGTGGTAATTTGATCGCAGTACCTCAGTGCAGCTGGATTTTGTTGGCATGTTGAGCCCCACACTCCTGCATAATGGTGTGAAACATGCTGCCTTGATTTTTGGTGATAGGCTGTGGTTGAACATGGACAGAAAATTGGCATGTTTCTTTGGAGTGAAACATGCTGGTTTTCTTGCCGGAAATCGCACTCTACCATTTTTTAGTAAAATTCCACCCAATGCACTGGATAAAGGACCATCGAAACTCAAATGTTAGCTCTGCTCTCTCTCTCTCTACAAATGCTGTCAGAATTGCTGAGATTTTCCAATATTTTCTGTTTTTGTTTCAGATTCCAGTATCTGCAATGATTTGCTTTTACCATTGCTTCCAAGTTTCCTATTCAAGTCACACACCACCTTGACTTGGAAACTAATTCCTTCATCACAGCTATGTCTATATCTGGAACATATTTAACAGCACTGAGTGTATCCACGCCACTTAGACTCCAGCAGATCAAGGTGACCTACCAGTACTTCTCCAGGACAATTAGGAATGGGCAACAAGTGCAAGCCTTGCTAGCAAAGTGTCAATCCTATGAATGAATAAAAAAATGCGACCTCTGTTGTTTCCTGTGTTGCAGCTCATTTTCTGGTACACCGAGCGGTGCTCCTAACATTCCCAGCTACCCTACTCACTGAACTAGAGTTGATCTCTGGACTTGACAGTGGTAGGGTGAGGGATGATAACAGGCTGTGCTGGAACACAATTTTGCTTTTGTTGATGGCACACAGTGCCACATTGGGACTCAGTTTTGAGCTACTAGATTGCTTCAGAATCGTTTTTTTAAACTCATTGAATGTAAGCATCATTGGGCCAGCATTTATTGCCCATCCCCAATTTCCCTTGAATTGAATGGTTTGCTAGGCTATTTCAGAGAGTAGTTAAGAGTCAACCACTTGGGTCAACCAATTGCTATAGGTCTGGAGTTAAATGTTGGAATGTGAATTCAACAAAATCTGGAATTAAAAGTCAAATGATGACCATGAAAGCATTTTCAACTGTTGCAAAAACCCATCTGATTCACTCATGTCTGGCTTACATGTGACTCCAGGCCTACAGCAATGTGGCTGACTCTTAAATGCCCTCTGAAATGACCTATCAGGGCAATTAGGGATGGGCAACAAATTGCTGGTCCAGCCAGGGATGCCCACATCCCATGAATGAATAAATAAATAGTTAAGATTCCAGCACTGATCTTTGTGGCACACCAACAGTTACATCTTGCTAACACGAGAAAGACCAGTTTATGGTTTTTCTCTGCTCCGTGTCAGCAGCCAACCCTCAATCCATGCCAATATGTTCCCCCTTATAAGATGAGCTTTCATCTTCCCCAATAAACTTTGATGTGGCATTTTATCAAATACCTTCTGGAATTGCAAATGCTGTACATTGCTTGGTTCCTTTTATCCACAGCACATGTTACTTCCCCAAAGAACTCCAATAAGTTGGTTAAACCTGATTTCCCTTCTACAAAACCATGTTGATTCTGTCTGATTACCTTGAGCTTATCCAAGTGCCCTGCTATAACAACTTTAACAATAGCTTCTAACATGTTCCCTAAGGTAAGTGTTGGGCTAACCAGCTGGTAGTTTCCCTCTTTCTTTCTCCCTTTTTGAATAATGAGCATACATTTGCTATCTTACAATTTAATAGGAACATCCCTGAATCCAGGGTGTTTTGGAAAATTTAAAGCAATGCACCAATTATCTCATTAGACATTTCTTTTAAGAGCCTGGAATGAAGTCCATCAGGACCTGAGCTCTTGTCAGCCCACAGTTCCAAACAATTTACTCAGTTCCACTTTCATGGTGACTGCAATTTCCCTAAGGTCCTTACATTTCCTGGTTTATAGATGCTTCTGGGATGTTACTTATTCTTTATAGTGACGCAAAACACCTGCTCAATTCATCTGCTGTCTTGTTTTCCATTACCAATTCTGCAGGCTCACATTCTATGGGATCAACGCTCACTTTGTTAACTTTTTTTTTCAAAATATTTACAGAAACTCTTACAATCTGTTTTATCTTTCCGGCTATATTTCTCTTGTACTCTAATTTCTCCCTCATTATTAATCTTTTAGTCATTTGCTGTTCCTTATATTCTGTCCAGTCGTCTGACCTCCAACTTGTTGGAATTTATCTATGCTGTGTATTCTGAAATAACCCCTTAAATGCATCTCTATTGAACTATCCCTTAACCTATTAGCCAGCTCAGCTTTCATACCCTTAAAATTGCCTTATTTAAGTTCAATAACGGTCTTAGACCTCTCTCCCTCAAACTGAATATAATATTCAATCATGTGATTTTATGATTTTATGGTCACAGCTGTCTATGGCTGCTTCACCATGAGATCACTAATTATTCCCATCTCATTGCACAATATTACCTTCTAGTATAGCATGAAGTCAAGTTGTTTTTTTCCCTTGTGTTGTTGGTTCTTACAGCACCCACTATAGGCTCACGTTGACAATTGTGGGCAGAATTCTCCCCAAAAACTTCTACGTGGGAAAAACTGGAGAAATTCATGCTGTCCTTTCCAGTGGGAGTTCAGACTAGAATCTCCCACATCTGTGCACTGTAGAGGCCACCAGCATGAATATCGTTAAATTTCAGGGGGCAGGGCCTATTCCCACCTGGGAGGCTGAAACTGTCAGCCTCCTGTTTGCTGACCAGCCCAGGATACCCGCAATGCTGCCTCCCCAAACTCCCCACGACCCAGCCAAGGCTCCTGACCATTTCCGGGCCAGCCCTGATCTTTGCTACCCCAGTTTGCCCCATCTCCAGTGCCCCCACACCCTTGCAGTGCAGACACCCCCGCAGGGAGAGCCTCCCCAGCCTCTTCCCCCCCAGTCTCTTGCCCCCCACCTCACCAGCCTGCCCCGATCACTGGTCTCCCTCCTGCTCCTGCCCCAGCTATCCTAATGCAGAAATGGCAGTAAGACCCCCTCCTCCCACCTTCACCATGTCCCCTAGGCCCTGCCCCATTATGACCCACCCTCTAGGCCCCAGACCCTTGGCACTGCTCCATGCCCTGTGGTCAGTTCCAAGGTGCGCCCTTGGACAGTGCTTGGAGCCATAGGTAACACTGCCAGGGTGCCAATGCCCAGGAGGCACCATCCCCAATTGTCTCCCTTTTCACTCCAGCAGGGTCGGGCTGCTAGTGGGAAACAACTCTAAAGCCCGCAAGAATGAAATATTCTGGTGGGGTCAGAGAGGCTAGCAGGCCCAGAGAATTGAGTCTCGGGCCCGCTAATTACACTTAGATTACATTTAAATATTACTGACCTGTCTTCTCGCCAGTTTCCAGTGCAAATCTGATGGCGCGACAGGTCTGGTGCTGGAAGCTGTACACGTGGCGGCAATGCATGCACAAATCATGCGCATTCTCGGCCGTGGGATTCTTCCACCCTGCTGCATTATAAAATCAGTGTGGTGGGGTGGGAGAATCCCCCCGTATCTTTCACAACTTGATCAGCTCAGTCAGTAGTGTTGTCACTGAGCTATTCTTGGTGATGAACATTAAGGTTCAACCATAGAATCTCTACAGTGTATGAGGCCATTTGGCCCTTCAAGCCTGCAACGACAATAATCCTACCCGGCCCTATCACTGTAACCGCACATATTTACCCTGCTAATCTCCCTGACAAGAAGGGGCAATTTAGCATGGCTGATCCACTTACTCTACACACCTTTGGACTTGTAACTTATTTCAAGTGACATTCACATGATGGAGTACTGATTCATCAGCTGAAGGAGAATGGTGTATGATAATCAGCAGGGGGATTTCTTTTCAAAGTTTTACATTGAGTCATAAAATACCTCTTCCAATACTTACCAAAAATGTCAAAAAAAACTAATGTGAATCTGGATCGAAAAGAAGCTACTTACTTGAAAGTTACTTGGACTAGCTCACTGGTTCCTTGCACAGAAATGAATAAATCTGCTATGAACTCCCCGAGGAAACTGGCACGGAATGTCACCGCTATCATTTGGTATCCACCTGGCAACAAGGTCCCTTCATTTGGCTCAAAGCAGAAACAGGAGCCCAACTGGTTGCGTGAAGGAATTCGGGTGTACACAGCAGGAATTTCACCAATGTTAGTAATCACAATCTGAGAAAATAAGAGCAAAATAAAAAATTTTAAAAAAATACAAAACATATTTTTCTCAAAATTATTCACAAAATTAGGTCATGTTGACTTTGTGCAACTGTGTAAGGTAACTATTGTGTAATAAATTAGCGGCGCATCTATAGCTCTCTCACTCTCTATCATCTTCAAACAAAGTTTATTTAACAAGACAGTTAAAATATAACAAGAAGAATCAGCATAACTTTCACCAATTTAAATACTTAAACATGACAAGGTATAATTCTTAACAGCTAGCTATCTCTATAGTTCTAATTTAAGCCACATCACCATAGACATACATTCTTCTTCAGAATCTGGATATGCTTACATGGGTGCTACTTTTCCAGTTTTTTAATCTCTCTGGACAGAGATACAGAAAGACACCTGTCTTCTGACTGGCATACAGCAGCTTCCAGAAAAAGATTTTTTTTTGTATTTATTCCAATTCGATCAAATCAAGTCCAACTCAGAGTTTCAACAACTTGAGGCATTCCTGAGCCAAGCTGACAAGACAGGGCTCTCACCTCCTGTCTTGGGCTTGATCTACATGATCCAAGCTGATTGGAGAAGGCATAGCTCCTCCTCCAAGGCTTGATTTCATTTGCATCTTAGCCAAAAGGCCGCGATGCCGCTTTTAAATATTGCTTCAGCTGAAGCTGAAATGTAACCTAATGACTTCAACCAAGCACAGCATGTCAATACTCCACTTGATCTTTGCCATCTATTTTTAAACAGCAGAACATCAGGGAAAGAGACCTATTTTCCAGCAGGTTCCAGTCTCCAATCTCCAGAGAGAGAACAAGAGACACAGAGAGCTGCTTCTCTCTGAAGATCCCAATCAGCAACTGAGATTTTTTCTCTCTGTGAGCCTAGCCCCAATTATAGGCTGCCAATTATAGATAAAGTGGTCTCAATAAATAGAAATGACTCTGAAAAAATCCTGCACAAGAAACATGACGTAAGTTAATTTCTTAATGTCACAGTATTGTCACAACTACCAAGCTAGGGGATCAGCCCTAGATCAGTTTAGAATGCTGAAGGGCATGCCAGGAGCAACACCAGGGATACCTAAAAATGAAGTGTCAATGGGGTGAAACTACAAAACAGGTCTACTTCTGTGCCAAACAGCACAAGCAACAAGTATTGGACAGAGCTAAGCAATTCCACAACCAACAGATTAGATCTAATCTCTGCAGTCTGCCACATCCAGCTGTGAATTTTGGTGGACAATTAACCAACTCACTGGAAGAGGAAGCTTCACAAATATTCCCATCCTCAATGAGGAAGGAGCCCAGCACATTAGTACAAAGGATAATGCTGAAACATTTGCAACAATCTTCATCCAGAAGTGCCAAATAGATGATTCATCTCGGCCACCTCCGGAGGTCTCCAGCATCACAAATATCAGTCTGCAGCCAACTTGATTAATCCCACATCATATCAACAAATGACTGAAGGCAGTGGATACTGCAAAGGCTTTGGGCCCTGATAATATTCCAGCAATAGTACTGAAGACTTTGGCTCCAAAATTGCCGCGTCCCTGGCCAAACTGTTCCAGTACGGCTGCAACACTGACATCTTCCCGGCAATATGCAAAGTTGTTCAGGTGTATCCGGTACACAAGAAACAGGACATGTCCAACCTGGGCATCACCAACTCATCAGTCGACTCTTAATCATTAGTAAAGCGATGGAAGCAGTCATCAACAGGGATATCCTATTCCCATACTACAATGTTGCCCAAGCATGTAAACCATTTGAAGTGATCAACAAGTGTAACTACCATAACTAAATAATCTTGTAATTTACGATGATCATAGAAGGCATGTAATTAAAACTTGATATAAATTAAAATTCTTGATATTAGAATCCTTACTGTTGCCCTGAATGACGGCAATGATTATGTTTCTTTGATGGCTTTTAAATGTAAGTGATTGTTAAAATAAACCTACTGGACTGCTTCGACTGACAGATCAGTTGGTGCATTATCTAATGGAGCTATTTCAGTAGAGTTATTAGTTGATATTTCCCTAGGGCTATTTTCCTGAATGCTTAGATTAGTTTCAAGAGCTACAATTCTCTCAGCAGGGGTTCTGAGTTCACAATTTGATAGAGAGCGTGAAGAGACTACTAAGGGATTAGAGGAATAAACAGAACCAACTGAGATGATTTAAAAACTAAGATGCTTTCAGGAGTTAGGGATTTTTTCACCATCAAGACTATATAGTGAGAGCATTTCTCACTATTGGCATTTCTAGAATTTTTTTTTCATCTCCACACAGTTCCTGAGGTCTGCCATGGTGGATACTGGGTGAGATGGCATGGGGACATGTAGGACCATGCATGTTAATCATTGGAGTTCCTTGTGTGAGCACTCCCAAGTCTCAATGAATATCAATATTTATAAGTTTCACACCTTTTAAAAAATATTCTGCTTTTTAATTCTTAAAATAAGTGAATAATCTCACACTTCCCCACTAAACCTGTTTATATCTCTTTGCAGCTTTTGTTCCCTTCACAACTTGCATTCCGACCTAGCTTTGTATTGTCAGCAAACTTAGATACGTTGCTCCCTGTATATAAAAGCAAATGCTATGGATGCTAGAATCCTGAAATAAAAGCAAAAGGCTGGATAAATTCAGCAGATCTGGCAGTAGCTTTGAAGAGAGAAACAGTTTCGGGTCCCTCATTTTTCACCTAACAGCCTCTGCATTCAAGGGATCATTCTCTACCATTTCTGCTAACTTCAACATGATGCCACCAATAAATACATCTTCCCCTCACTCCTCTTGTCAACACTCCACAGGCAATATCCCTCACTGCTCCCAATGCGATACATTGGGGAGACTAAATGTACTGGGTGACCGCTTTGAGGAACACCTTTGCTCAGTTCACAAATATGACCCCAATCTTCCTGTCACTTGACATTTTAATTCCACATCTTGCTCTTGGGTTCACATGTCTGTCTTTGACCACTGTAATGCTCCAATGATGCCCAACATGCTGGAAAAACAACATCTCATCTTCTGATTAGACACATTACGGCCTTTCAGACTCAACATTGCATTTAACAACTTTGGACTGTGAACCTTCTCCTCCATTTTGACCCCTTTGTTGTTTTTTGCTTTCTTTGATTCATTCCTACCTCCACTTCAAGTCTGTTAACAAATTCTCTATCAATACTAATGTATCACTCCCAACTCCATGAACCCTTATCTTGAGCATTAACCTTTGTGTGGCACCTTACTGAGTCAGCTTTTTGAAAATCCAAGTGTATCTCAACTTCTGGCATCAACTCTTTCATGAAACAATCCAGTTATATCCACTTCCTCACTCTTTACCATCTCCCTGCAAGTTTTCTCCTTCAAGTATTTATTCAATTTGATTTTGAAGGCTACTCTTGAATCAATATCCAACATCCTATCAAGTAATGCATTCCAATCCTAACCATTCATACAATGTATAAACATGTGAATTGGGAGCAAAGGTAGGCCACTTGGCCCCTCGAGTCTGCTCAACCATTCAATATGATCATGGCAAATATGATTGTAACCTCACTCATTGTCTTAAAATGTCTATTCTTCATGTCACCTCTGGTTCCTTCACCTTAAGTCCATGCCCTCTATTCGTCAATTGAAAAGTCTCTTTGTTTACACTATCTAAACTTTTCATGACTTTAATCATCTCAAGTAAATCATTGGGTATGAAGATCACTCAGTTTGATGTACAGTGAAACATCAGGAAATCTGAGCATACGTCATTATATAACTCTTAACATACAATGCCATATAAAGAGAATGTAACATTCATCCGTTATTAATAACTTCAGTTTTCATTCCTTAACAATCTCTTTTTCCCCGTACAACTACCTAAATTTCATAATTTTGTCCATAGTTTCACTGTTGCTATGCTTAATTGTTACATGTGACTTTGATTCAGTTCCAGTTCTATACTATTCAATGTCCTCCTTTTACAAGTAAAAAGGGTGATGTTCGAAGTTTACCGTTGCACTATAAACTGTTAATCCACACTGTTATCGAATGATTCAGTGGCAGTCTTTTATTCAACCTCATAGTTACTTCATCTTGAATATAATCATTGCTGCAAGGTCAGCTCTGATTCAATAGTCAGCAGCACTTTAAACATTTCTATTTAACAAAGGCTAAATGTTAACACAATATACATTGAAACTAATAATAATATAATGTTAATAGAGTCCAGGGCAGTATGATTAACCCTTTCCTTACAATACCTAGCAGGGGCCAGATAGAAGAGTATACACATGTACTAAGGTCTTCACGTAGGATGCTAGGTCAGAGTTTCAGATGCCTCAACTGATAGAGGCAGATTAGTGGGCAGGCTGGTGGAATATGTCCCAGGAACGTTGGAAGTGAATGTTACTCATTGGCTGGAGCCTCATCACAAACAGGACTAAAATGTAGCAGGAAATTAGCACAGGCGAGGATGAGGTTGTGTCAGAAATCAGTCTAGGTTTTTCTGTTTCACTGCTGGTTTGAAGCACATTCACTGCAGCCTGTTTTCTGTGGTCAACTCATTTGAGATTACTCAAAGCTGCATGTTCAGACTTGCCTTGTTAGAAGGAGTCAGCTGAATAGCAGATATGGAAGATGTGTCCAAACGATCAAATTGAAGCAGATTTTTGCACTTAAAATTAAATGGCTACACACTGACTGAAATGTATTCACCACAATCAACCCATGGTCAACATTCTTAGGGTTACCATTGACCAGAAACTCAATTGGGCTTGCCACACAATCTGAATGGTGGTAGTTTAGGAAAAGGGGAAGTGCAACGTGACCCAGGTGTCATGGTGGAACAGTTGTTGAAGGTTGGCACGCAGGTACAGCAGGCAGTGAGGAAGGCTAATGGCATGCAGACCTTCATAGCAACAGGATTGGAGTATAAGAGTAAGGATGCAGTTATCCAGGGCTTTGATGAGGTCACACCTAGAGTATTGTGTGCAGTTTTGGCCTCCTAGTCTGAAAAAGGACATTCTTGTTACTGAGGGAGTCCAGTGAAATTTTACCAGACTGATTCCTGGAATGGCAGGACTGACATTTGAAGAGAGACTGAATCAACTGTAAGCGAAAGAACATAAAATGCAGAACTACACAAATCTCTTCAACAGGCATACCCTCCATTAGGAAAATGCCCTGTCCTGGGCAACAAATTCCAGGGAAATCTTCAGTGAACAGATCGTCTTCTGTTTCCCAAGCCAGACACAGGCATGGGCTATCAACACTCAACAACACAAAAATTCCCCTAGTGTGCTCAAGCTGGTGATCATAATAAGCCTTCTCCTTATCATAGAATGAAAGAACCCTACAGTGCAGAAAGAGGCCGTTTGGCCCATCAAGTCTGCACTGAACACAAACCCACCAGGCCCTACCCCCACGTCCCTCATATTATACCCACTAATCCCTCTAACCTACGCATCCCTAGACACTAAGGGGCAATTTTTTAGCATGGCCAATCAACCTAACCTGCACATGTTTGGACTGTGGGAGGAAACCAGAGTACCCAGAGGAAACCCACGCTGATTTAGCACTACAGATCATATTTCAAAGTTAGACTCCTGAAGCAAAATTCATTTATGTTAACAAAAGGGCTCTGAATTTTGAAATCAGTTGGCAGTTATGGTTAAGGTTGGTCTCAGCACACCAACACATATAGGCTTAGATTTTCACTGCGGGAAGCCTGTCCATCATTGTGAAAATCTGGGAAATGGCCAGAAATTCTGGGAGCGATTTTTCAGGCCTGCTACACTGGTTGAGGAGTGTAGCAGAGCAGGAAATGTCAGTGGGAGGCCAAAAACGAGAATCGCAACCAGCGTCCGAATGGTGGTGATCTTGCTGTGCCACTCATTTTGACGTAATCAGCCTCTCAACCAGGGAACAGCGCGAGGCTGATTACAATATGCAAAATCCAATTTCAATCTATTTAGTAAGCCCAGGACAGTATTGTCTAGGCTCACTAGTATTTCCAATGTTGTCAGTGAAGATCCACACCAGCGAGGACCACGTATGGTCCCCAGCAACAGGACCAAGTATGATAGCCTCATTGGTAGGACTGGAGGCCATTGGAGCCACCTTGAGGAAGGGTGGATACCCCTTGGGCATTGCCATCCTGGCACTGCCAGCCTGGCATGCTGGCACACTTAACAGTGCTAAGAGGCAGGGCCAGGTGGGTGAGGCCACAGCAGGGGCACGTAGGAGGGAACAGGGGAATGCTGCATAGGGGCATGGGGGTTGGTGATGAGGTTGGTACTTGGAGGGCTGGACTGGTCATCAGAAGACCAGTCATTGGGGTGGGGGGTGTCGGGGCCAGCGATGTTTAGGGGAGGGCAGGGGTAGCGTGGTCGGGGCCACTTTGAGGAGGGCCAGTGAACAGAGGTGGGGGAATGGAGTCAGGGATGGTGATCATGGGGATAGCAATTGGTACGAAGGTATGTCAATTGATCTCCTAGTATACTGGAAGATCAACACATGCGCAGTGGCCCCCTCACCAGTCTGATGCCAATCTCTCAGGTGGGATTAAGCTCCCCCCCACCCCTACCATTGGCATGAGTCGCCTGACTGCCTCTATGTTGCACAGTGCCTACTGTCTTCCAGCACATTGGGCACTTAGCTTTTTAGGGGAAAATCATGCCCACCACATCTCTCCCTCAATATGGCATGTTCCATTTTGCAGGAGTGGAGTCAGGCTGGGATTCGTGTATGCATAGTTTATGGAGGCAGTTGCACATTGAAATCAACAGCTGCAGCAAAGAAGTGAGATTTTGGTAGGCCAGGATTGTGAAATCCAGAGTGTACAGATTAGACCAGTGAAGAAGGTGTCTGATTTTGGTGAATGATTTTGGATAGCCAGGCTAACCCTATGGACGTAGTCCCTGGACACCTTTGGAAGAGGTAAGATTCCTTTGAGGTTGTTAGAAGTAAACACGATTATGCAATTTTTACCAGAAACCCACTGGAAATAAGCTGACAAAGGACTGCAAAAGAGCTGTCAGTGTTGTCAAGGAACTATCAAAGCTTATTGGGTGGGTTGGCACACATGGTGTAAGGGGCAAAGGGTGCTGGGTGGGGTCATGAGTTGGCACTAAGTAGTATAGGGGAATAAAGAGTCATGGGATGTGATGGGCATAGGGATATGAGGTACCATAGAGTATAGGCATAAGGTAGCAGAAGTTGGCATGGATGGAGCATGATGAGTTTGTGTGGCTGATGATTGTTTTTTTTCACTTAATTCAACACTATGCTGGAACACAGAGGCAGGCCTTCTAACAGCCTCCATTTTCTGGGGGCCATGAGCCTGACTGCCAATCTGGCCCCCACAACTGCTCAAAAAATATGCTTCTGTAGCCAAATGGGCCATCTAAAATGGCATTTTGTAAAGCACTCTGGAACAATTGGGCAAGAAACTAAACCGACAGGCTGCAGTTTAAAGACAGAGACAAACAGGCTGCAACCCTGGTGAGTGAATAAACAGGATCATCTCCAGGATGAAGGAGACTTTCTGGTCACATGGGGTTGTGTACCAGACATAGGTCACATACCTTCCTCCTAAATAAGGGTTCACGGTGCCCCTATGTGCCTCCAATACCTACAGACATGGCCGCTGGGGACACACCCAAAGATCAATGTGATAGCACCTGATTGGCCTCTTATCGATCAGGGTGATCAAGTCCTGATTAATTGATTGGCAATGGCCAAAAAGGGGCATGAAACCAAACGGGGTATAAAGGGTGCTGCACAACCAGGAATTTCTCTCTCTCTGACCCCACGAACAAGCTACAACAACGGCGAGCCACCACACCCGAGAAGGAAGGAAGGAAGATCAGAGCCGGAGTGCCACACCAGACCAAAGGACCAGACTACGCAGACGACTACCAAGACCAGTGCACAGATAAAGGCCAATATCTGTTTGGGTACTTGCCAGTCACGAAAGTTAAGTCAAGGTCTTGTATTGGACTTGAATTCTAGTATTTTCCTGTAAGATAACTTATTGTTGGTCAGGTGGGTGATTATTGATTGTGTGGGTTTAAATAAATATTGTTGTACTAACAAGATGTCTACTCGTAGTTATTTGTTCACCGAATAAGTGTTGCGGCAGGCAACACTTCAGTAACAGTTTTATTTAAACTTTGCATTTTCTGAGCAATATTGCTAGCAGCACAATTTGAGCCGCACTTACACTATCATATCTAATTACACTGATTAAATGCACACTGACAAATTCAGGCAGATCACCCACTAATGAGGCTTTAAGTTCCAATAAAGAAAGATTCATGAAGAGGCAAACCTCGTGAAGCCAGCTCAGGCACAATTGGGAAAGATAAAGTGAGCAAGATTGGCTTTCCAATACAAGTCTGTGTCTGGCAATGTTCCATCTTTTCTCAACTCTACTAATACTTCTGTTGATTTTTAGCCTTAAAATTGGGAACTTTACAAAACCTTCTGCACTCGCTGGTGGCGAACATGGAGGCAGGAAAGACATGTGCTTAAGCGAAATGGTGCCATATTGGAATCTCGCTGTCTTCTCACTTCCGCCAGATTGACCAACCTGCCCACTTCACCTTTACCAGCGTGCAAAACCATTGCAACTTTGTGGGCAACTCGTTACCTCGGGTGTGGTGGCCCTCATTCAAGATTTTGGCTCTTGTTTCTGCAACATTGTTTCAGCACTGTATAATTATGAAAAGGGAGCCAATGATTCTACAATATTTATTTTTATTTTGACATCAGCTTCATTCAGTGGGTATCAGTTGATCTTTTTCTACACCCTAGAGATGACTGTAACACTAAATTCTGCATTCTCTTCTCTCCTTCCCTATGTGTGGTATGCTCTGTACAGTGCGTAAGAAACAATACTTTTCACTATATACTAATACATGTGACAATAATAAATCAAATCAAACTGTAGAGGAAAAATCCTTCTACAGGATGGCCAGCAGCATCAGCTGGGGAGTGCGAATGACTGCAGCTCTGGTGGAGGTTTCAAATAGAAGTCAGTCACAAGCAAGTCGCTCCAATGCAGCTCTCAGTAATGGGTCAGTCTGCCACCAGGAAGATCTTGATAGTTCCCTCAATCAGCCCATTTATGCAGACTGGATAACCAGCACTACAAGTGCTAACATCCCTCTAGCAAGATCGGTATTGGGTCCTGGTCCCACCTGGAAGCTCACCCCCTCCAGATTAGGAAAATTCCTCCCAAAAGATCTATTGATATAATTGCACTATTCAACGAGGACCAACAAGTTCCCCAGTTATCCGGGCCAAGATCCCTTCTTCAACAAAAAAGCAGATTATTTGGTCTATCTTTCGTTTGTTGCTTATGAGATAACATAGAATCCTACAGTGCAGAAACAGGCCCTTCAGCCCATCGAGGCTGCACTGACCACAATCCCACCCAGGCCCTATCCCCATACCCCTACACATTTTACCCACTAATCCCTCTAACTTACACATCCCAGAATACTAAGGAGCAATTTTAGCATGGCCAATCAACTTAACCCACACATCTTTGGACTGCGGGAGGAAACCGAAGCACCCGGAGGAAGCCCACACAGACACAAGGAGAATGTGCAAACTCCACACAGACAGTGACCCAAGACGGGAATCGAACTCAGGCCCCTGGAGCTGTGAAGCAGCAGTGCTAACCACTGTGCTACTGTGCCGCCCAAAAGTTGCTCGGGTCTGTAACTTACCCAATAAATCAATGGTATAAATCAAATTGGATCAGGAGTAATAAGATGTTATATCAATAGATGTTTCCCCTTAATTTTGATTGATTGTTTTAAAATAGATAAAATGGAATTGGTCTCCACTGCTAAACTGTAAATTGTTAAAATGAGATCCAATGTGTAGGATAGCATGGATGCTTTGTAGGTCAGGGTTGAGTCAACAGTTGGTAATTTGTACTAATCAACAAAGGTGTCAAATACTGAGTCATTAGAATTATAGAAACTTACACCACAGAAAGAAATTCAACTTGGTGGTGGGAAAGCTTTTAGAAACAGGGCAAAATTAACAAAACAAAAAAAAAGAAACAAAATACTCAGCAGGTCTGGCAGCATTAGTGGAGAGAGGATCAAACTTTCTGAGTCATACATGACTCTTCAACAGAACTTCTTGACCACCTTTAGCCAAGTGGGGCTCTAACAACCACTTATAAAAACTCTTTCCTGGGATGTGGGTGTGTCACCAGCAAGGCAGCATTTGTTGCCCATCCTCATTTGAACATAAGAACATAAGAAATAGGAGCAGGAGTAGGCCATCTAGCCCTTCGAGCCTGCCCCACCATTCAATAAGATCATGGCTGATCTGTCGTGGCTCAGTTCCACATTCCCGCCCTCTCCCCATAACCCTTAATCCCCTCTCTTATCAAAAACCCATCAACCCGCGTCTTAAAAATATCTAGCGAGGCAGCCTCCACCACTTCAACGGGCAGAGAATTCCAGAGATTCACCACCCTTTGAGTGAAGAAGTTCCTCCTCAACTGTTCTAAACCGCCCCCCCTTATCTTGAGGCTGTGCCCCCTAGTCCTACTGTCCTTTCTGAGCAGGAAGAGTCTCTCCACCTCTATCCTATCCATCCCATTCATCATCTTATACGTCTCAATGAGATCTCCCCTCATTCTTCTAAACTCTAACGAGTACAAGCCTAGTTTATTCAGCCTCTCCTCATAGCTCAACCCCCTCAATTTGCCTTGAACTGAATAGCTTGTTCGACCATTTTAGAGGGAAGTAAATCTCATTACTATGGATTTTGAGTCCAGATAAGGATGGAAGATTTCCTTTCCTAATAAAAGGGTTTTCATGACAATTGTTAATGGTTTTCATGGTCATCATTTCTAAGACTAGCTTTGTATTCCCTATTTATTTAAATTAAATCACACCATGGTGAGATTTGAACCCGTTTCTCCAGAGCATAAGCATGGGTCTCGAGATTACTAGTCCAGTGACATTATCACTAATTCCCCCTGTAAGATTTAAGGTTCTCTTTCCATCACTGCTATTTTATAAGCAGTAGATGGGAACATTGTTATTTGGAGAGGCCAACAAGGTAAAACTGGCAGCCTGCCCACAGATGTCATGGAGGTACATCCTGGTCACACTCACCCAACTTTTCCCCTTCCCATGACACCTACCCTTGCAATCGCAGAAGGTGCAACACTTGTCCCTTTACCTCCTTCCTCCTCATCATTCAAGGCCCCAAACACTCCAAAGAGCCATGGAATCCCTATAGTGCAGAAATAAGCCATTCGGCCCATCAAGTTTGCGCTGACTCTCCAAAATATCCTAGCAAGACCCTCCCCTCCACCCTATCTCTGTAACCCTGCATATTTACCATGACTAATTCACCAAACCAACACACCTTTAGACACTAAGGAATAATTTAGTATCGCCAATCCGCCCAACCTGCACACCTTTGGACTGTGTGTGGAAACCAAAACACCTGATGAAACCCACACAGACATAAGAAGAACATGCAAACTCCACACAGTTACCCAAGGCCAGAATCGAACCTAGATTCCTGGTACTGACAGGTAGCAATGCTAACCACTGTGCCACGAAGCAACATTTCACTTGCACTTTCTTCAATTTGGTCTACCGTACTTGCTGCTCCCAGTGCGGTTTCCTCTACTCTAGGAAGATGAAGCGTAGGCTGGGGAGCTTTGACTTTCTCATGCATCTTGACAGCTTTTATCCAAAACATTTTTTCTCCCAATGCAAACCACCTACTCTCCCGGGCCATCTGTCACTTGTTCTTTAGTTTTCTCTGAGCACTGACCTTTGTTCTTCCATTAACACATTCTGATATCTTACCTTCATGCCAGTGCTAGCAGTTTCTATAATCCTTTTCACTGCCATAATCATTTCCTCATCTCATGCCCTACACATTTTTTTGCAATCACTCCTCACTCCCACCTATCACTGGCCTTCCTCTCTGCTCCATCCTCTCTTCTCATACAATGTATAATTCATCACATTTATCCCAGTCTTTAGCTCTGGAAAGTCATTCGAACTTGTAGCATTATGGGTGATTTTTCGGCCTCATAGCACCAGGCACAGATCGCACTGATCCTGCAAAATAGTACGCAAGCCTAAAAAACAGCTTTGTGCCTGGCACCAATTTGCAATCATCCCAATTCCTTTCTACTGATGTAAACCAGATTGCATCCAGAAACAGCATGGGGGCAATTAGCATATTTAAAGTAGAATTTAAATCCGATAAGCCTGTCCAACACCAGATTCTCCCAGCTCATCGAGCCTTCCATCCGTTGGGCGCATCACAAGACCAGCAAGAATCACTACTGGTCTCCATTAATGGAGACCAGATATGGTAGCCATGCTGGAGGGCTCAGGAGCTACTGAAGCTCCCGGGTGGTTGGGGACATGAGTGGGCAGTGCCCATCTGGCAGTGCCCACCTGGTACCATAAGAACATAAGAAATAGGAGCAGCAGTAGGCCATCTAGCCCTTCGAGCCTACCCCACCATTCAATAAGATCATGGCTGATCTTAAATGGATCAGTTCCACTTTCCTGCTTTCTCCCCATAACCCTTAATTCCCTTGTCTATCAGAAACCTATCTACCCGTGACTTAAATATATTCAGTGAGGTAGCCTCCACCACTTCAACAGGCAGAGAATTCCAGAGATTCACCACCCTTTGAGTGAAGAAGTTCCTCCTCAACTCCAGTGTAAACTGCACCCCCCCCCCCGCCTTATTTTGAGGCTGTGCCCTCTAGTCCTGCTATCTTTTCTAAGCGGCAAGAATCTCTCTACCTCTACCCTATCTAGCCCCTTCATTATCTTATATGTCTCTATAAGATCCCCCCTCAGCCTTCTAAACTCCAACGAGTACAGACCCAGTCTATTCAATCTCTCTTCATAGGCTAACCCCCTCATCTCTGGTATCAGCCTGGTGAACCTTCTCTGCACTCCCTCCAAGGCCATTATATCCTTCCCCAAGTGTGGCGACGAAAACTGCACACAGTACTCGAGCTGCGGCCTCACCAGTACCTTGTACAGTTGCAGCAAGACCTCCCTGCTTTTAATCTTCTATCCCCCTCGCTATAAAGACCAACATTCCATTCACCTTCTTGATCACCTGCTGCACCCGCAGACTGGGTTTTTGCAATTCATGCACAAGGACCCCCAGGTCTCTCCGCAACGTAGCATGCTGCAGCTTTTCGCCTTTTAAACAATAATCCCTCCTACTATTATTTCTACCAAAGTGGATAACCACACATTTGCTAATCACTACCATTGCAGTATCATCTGGACCCTGCCAGGGACATTGCCATGAGAGTGGGGCCTGAGTGGGGTTGGGGCCTTAGCGGAGCTGTGATGAGGGATCTATGACAGAGGGGCTATGCATGGATGGAGAGGTAGGGTAGGAAGGGGTCAGTACAGGGGGCCCCTTCGGAGGCATATCAAGGGTCATACATGGGGACCTAATGGGAGGGCCCCAATTCCCTGTTGCTGACAATCCATGCCGGGGATGGGATTGGGAAACATGCCATTGATTGGTGGGGTAGGAGTTTCTGGTGTCTGTGAGGAAAGGGATGGGGTCTCCCATTGCACTGGGAGATCGGGGCCCTCTATCAAATCGCACCCGAGCATTTTGCAGCCGGGCACACTGGTATGTTTAGGCCCCGCCCTTCCAGTGCACAACTCACCGCCTCCCAAAAACTGGCTAGCCTGGAATGATTGCAGTCTGGTTCACACCGTACAGACCAACGAGATTTTCTTGCCACTGCAGCACTTAGTCATTTTTGGGGAAAATAGCGTCCATAACCTCTATTTCTCTCTCTACAGATGCTGCCATTTCTGCTGAATTTTTCCAGCATTTTCTGTTTTTGTTTCAGATTTCCAGTATCCGTAATATTTTGTTTATATTTCAATTTGTTACATTTTGACACAAAGAGAAATAGCGATAATAGGAAAGAGGTCCAGTGGCATGCAACTACAATGCTGCCAAAATCATCCAAACTCCTGGAAGAACTGAAATTCAGATCATCTTGACACAACAATTCTGAAACAAATCTGACTGTTTCATCCACTGATCCTACTCCTTGGTTGAATCTGCTGGAAACATGTTCTGAAAAAGGCTCACGAATCCCTTGTTCACTGATATTGTTACCATGAAAAAATAGCATGGGAAACTGATGTTGAATTCAGAGTGGCAGCACTGTGCTGGGAGCCCACTTATATTTTCTGATTGGACAGAGGTTTGATTTTGAATCATCTGTGGGGTGAAGTCAAATGCAGACCTGTTTTGCCAATGGCGCTTCCTTCCAACCTCTCTGGGACTTGCTGCTGTTTTGAAAGCAAAGTTGGGGTAAGACAGAAACCCACTTGCCTCAAATAAACAGCCAAGTTAAGCTTGTTGGAAAGCTTGTTATTGGGCTGAGGACGATCAAATGGAGATTTTTAAACTGAAGACCAGGGAAATTAAACCCTTTGGTGCATGTTAAGTGCTCAACTGCCAAGAGCAATGCAGGGAGCCATTCTGTGATACGGCTGGTGCACAACAGTAATGGAAAAACACGGTGATTCAAACAGTTGCTCCAGTGTCCTCTGATTCACCAATTGACCATGTGTTGCACCATGAGGCTGCTGGCCCTTGATCTTCTCCTGCCTGCTCATTCTGCAAGGCTGAAACATGTCTTTAAGCACTTCAATCTAGAATCTATTCCTGCCTTCCTGGAGTGCACATTGCCACTGACGGAAGCCCAGCTAGATTAGTGGTTTCAAAATAATGACTGTCAGCAATACAGGTGCAACACAAGTTTTGGACCAAAAATGATTTGGACATCAGGCTCTCAATTCTGGATTGAAAATCAAGCCCCAGATATCTGGACAACACTAGTCTCTTCAGAGTTGTGCAAAAGGTAAAGGTGTTGGAGCTTTCTCATCTGCCTGTTTCACCAACAACATATCATCATTTTTGTGCAGTTCCTGCTGCTATGAAGAGCAGCCCTTTTCAAACTCATCTTGTTCTCATGATGGAAGATGTGAGTATGGGAGTATTTTTAAATATATGTCGTACCTTGATTGTGTGTCCAACTGTGGTTTGCCTACGTATCAAATGCAAAAGAACTGTTGTGTTGGGCTGCCTACAAGGTGCAAGGAAGGTATTGTGAATAATGTTCCTTTGCTACATTCCTCAGTCCGCTGTCTTAAGTGTCTACTTTCAGACCGTGCAGGTACCATAAGCAACACCATTGTCTTTCTATCTACTTTATTTCATAATATTAAACATCTCTATCAAATCACTATTTACTCTCTTCCAACAAAAAAATCCAATTTCTTTTAGTTTTGGACTTACATTGTCTGACACTGAAAAATTTACACTCTTTATTACTTCAAAATACTTCCCACAATATGAAATATAAGAGTGCACATTGCAGTCCAATCTAATAAAGATCAGCACTACAATACTGCCGTCCAGCTGTGAGAAGATTAAGTATTGCTAGAAAAACCCAAACATTGGCATTGCCTTTATGATATCTCTACACACTCCAGGATCTTAATTTATTGCAAAAAGGAACAACAAAAAGTCAGCTACTCATTTTTTTTAAAGAAACACAGTGCTCTGGAGAGAGCAATTGATTATTTATAGAATAATACTTTTACAACTATACTTGTGGTGAATGCTGGAAGTTCTTATTACAAGCTAATACAGATTCTAATCTAAGATCCTAATGGATAGAATTTCACTGGCTGGAGACGCACAATTTCACAATATGAGATCTCAGCACAGCAGTGGGAATCTTCACCTCATATGTCCATTTTTGGCCTGACCGGATAACTTATGACTCATTTAGATTAGATCACTATTGAAAATAGATTATCTGTTATTGATTCCTGTCAAGTAACATATTTCACAGAATTCCTACAGTACAGAAGGAGGCCACTCAGCTCATCAAGCATGCACCGACAACAATCCCACCCTATCCCCGTAACTGCACATATTTACCCTGCTAAACCCCCTGAAACTAGAGTCAATTTAGCATGGCCAATCAACCTAACCTGCACATCTCTGGACTGTGGGAGGAAACCGGAGCACCCAGAGGAATCCCATGCATATACTGGGGGAATGTGCAAACTCCACACAGAGTGACCCAAGCTGGGAATCAAACCCAGGTCCCTGCTGCTGTAAGACAGTAATGCTAACCACTGTGCCACCATGCTACCCCAGAAGGAAAATGATGATATATTTAGATTCAAATGATGTAAACCATCTAACCTTGTAACTAACCTGTAAGTACTTTATGCTGGTACCGGAACATTTCAGGAATACAGTGGTTAGGAACTGCTATAATGGGCCAGATCTTTTGGACTCCAGATCATTGCGAACTGAACATATGACCCAAAATGTGCGTCAGGACCCTGAGGAAGTCCCAACATGCTGACCTCAATGGAAATTTCCAAGGAGATTTTGACTTCTAATGGACATTTTCCTGCTCTCCAACAAAGTCTCTGGCTGGAATTCTCTGGTATTGCATGCCCCACTACTGCCCAGCCAAATCTTTCATTGCAGTGGGACCAGAGAATTCCAACTGCAGGCAAGGTTACAAAATTCTCTTGTCTGACTCTGAATTAAAAGTCAGAGACTTTGGACCGTTCTGTGGTACTTCCTTGGATAGTTTCATCCAGGAAATCTTAACAGGAAAATCCTCGACAAACTCCTAGCTAACAATGCATCTGATCCACAATGCAATCACATTTAACATCCAGAATTCCCTCTTGACCCCCCCCCTCCCACAACTATCTCCCTCACCTGACAACCCCTATCAAATCAATTCAACAAGCCCCCATAACTGACCTGACTTGTCCCACCACCAAACTACCCCCCCAACCCAATCCAATTAACCCCACCAACCCGACCATCCTAACCCACTTCAACTACCTACCATATGGCCATCCTATCACCCTACTCACTCACCTTACTCACTCTACCCACATTACCACCCTGCCCATTCATTCACCCATTTACTAACATTCACATCTGAACTTAGCTCATAGCAGCTGGTGCCATAAAAGTGGAGTGGATCTTGTCTTCACCAAATTTTCCCACCCTATCCCCATACCCCCAACAGCATTTGGATGAAGCTTTTTCTGAGATTGTATGCTCTGCATTTCTGTGGAAACAAGTCTTAGATGACTTGGCCAGAAATATGGAAAGGTGCTGGGATGTTGAAGAGTGTGTGGAGCAACAATCCAATGTTGATTCTATTTTGCGGTCAATGTGTGTGTTGGTGTTGAGGATTGGGACAAAACTGATTACAGTTATGCCAAGCTTCCCCTTCTATTTCTACTGAAAATAGGGCATAATTGGCCTCTACAAACGGAAAGTCATATTAAGAGATCACATTTCCTCAAGGCATATGTCATTCCCAGAGGTTAAGTGCCATTTTGCTGGGGAGCACTGCCACCAGCTTTCAGCTGCTTCTGGGGCATATTTGTGCATGTCTCCACAAAAGCAGAAATCTCAGAAGGAACAGCCAAAGCTATTAGAACACCAAATTCTAAAAAAAAAGTTCCAGATATCCTCTATAAAGGATTACATTCCACTGACAATATATAAAGGGCCAGGCAACCAAAATGCAGGGGAGGTATTTTTGAAAAAATTCTGCAGCTGCAAAGTAGATGTACTCTGGAGTGCTTGAAAAGGTCTTATGGTGAGCTCCTCCATTTCCGGAGAGTGTTGCAGCATCTTAACAAGAAGGCAGAAATGGTCAGTCCATATTAAGGCCACAGCCAGTATGGGAACAGCTGAGGCGGTGTTGCTAGATTGACTGTACAATAGAGAGATGGAGCAAAGGGAAGGAGAGGGAAGATCTGCATGATGCCTTCTGTCAGCTTGGATCTAGGCTTCTCCATGCTCCTTGACAGTGACAGGAGATGTTTGGCAGGCCACTCAATGCACCCAGCATCTCACTCTGCATGTCCACAATACTCTCTATATCATGCACCATAAGGTCCTAATATAAGTCATCTGCAATAGAACTGTGTCAGGTGAAGGGGCAAACCCCCAAAGCTTGTGAGTTTACTATCAAATAAATTGGTTGGGCTTTAACCAGGTGTTGTGAGACTTATTACTGTGTCTACCCCAGTCCAACGCTAGCATCTCCACAACATAAAAAGAGATAATACAGGGCTTTCACCTGCTCTCCAACTAATGGGAGAGATCCCTGTCATCTACATTGAATTCCACCCGACGTTACCATATCTGAGCAACCAGGAATATTTGCCATGATTTTGCACCTACATGAGTGCAAATGGCAATGTGGGTACAAAGTATCGCAACATTCAGAAAATGAGCATCCTGCCGGTGAGATCTCGTTTTCCAATTCTCCCTCCAGCATTTCATAAAATTTTAACATAATTACTGGGATTCCTCACCATATTGTCCCTCTCACTGGTATGACAAGACATAGATAGGATGCAGGACTGGGCGGAGAAGTGGCAGATGGACTTCAACGCAGATAAATGTGTAGTCGTCCATTTTGGCAGAACCAACGGGATGAACGAGTACACTATCAAGGGCAGAAGTCTGAGTAGTGTTGAGGAGCAGAAGGATCTTGGGGTCCGGGTCCACAGGACTCTTAAATCGGCCTCGCAGGTGGAGGAGGTGGTCAAGAAGGCGTACGGTGTACTGGCCTTCATTAATCGAGGGATTGAGTTTAGGAGTCTGGAGGTAATGCTGGAACTTTATGGGACCCTTGTCAGGCCTCATTTGGAGTATTGTGCGCAGTTCTGGTCGCCTCACTATAGGAAAGATGTAGAAGCTATTGAAAGGGTGCAGGGGAGATTTACAAGGATGTTGCCTGGACTGGGAGGCATGCCTTATGAAGTTAGGTTGAGGGAGCTGGGACTCTTTTCCCTGGAGAGACGAAGGTTGAGAGGCGACCTGATAGAAGTTTACAAAATGTTGAGAGGAATAGATAGGGTGGACTCTCAGAGGCTATTTCCCCGGTTTGAAATGGTCGCTACGAGAGGACACAGATTTAAGGTGCGGGGAGGGAGGTTCAGAAGTGATGTTAGGGGTAAGTTTTTCACTCAGAGGGTGGTGAGTGAATGGAATCGGCTGCCGTCAGTGGTGGTGGAGGCGAACTCGCTGGGGTCTTTTAAAAGACTTCTGGATGAGTATATGGGGTTTAATGAGATTGAGGGTTATAGATAGGTCTGTAGGTTGGTAGGTGATGATGTGATCGGCGCAACTTGTGGGCCGAAGGGCCTGTTTGTGCTGTAGTGTTCTATGTTCTATGTTCTATCATCACCTTTACAACTGCTTTTCAAAAATGCTAAAGGGAACTTACCAGGAAAACATAGGTAAGTATAGCCCAAGGGGTAGAGGAACATGCCCAGGCAGTACCCTGACATTTCCTCTGGCACTTTTGGGGGCACTGCCATACTGCTTTTTTTCCTGCTTCTACTCTGCCAACTTGGGCCATGCCTCCAGATCTTGTCTGCCCAGAATGCCGACTTATCTGGCGAGAAAAGCCAGCTGTGCAGCCTGCAAGCTACAGACTGGTTTTCTCATCTCAGCCAGCACTCAGTACAAAGGATGGAAAATTCCACCCATTAATTTAATTTGTGGCCAATCATAAATTTAATCTCAATAGCGAAGGCAATTTAAAGGGGGGAAAGTTTGAGTTGTGCAGCTAAGTTTTGGAAATTTAATGATGACTTATTGATAGGACTTTGACTTATAAGAGTAAAAAAAAACAAAAAGGACATTTGGAATTGAAGGGTGATCACTTTATTGAACTCTAGGCTACCAAAAGTAGGGGAGTCTAAAACTAGAGGGGATTTAAGGTCAGAGGGGAGAGATACAAAAGTGTCCAGAGGGGAAATTTTTTCACACAGAGGGTGGTGAGTGTCTGGAACAAGTTGGAACAGGAGGTAGTAGTAGAGGGGGGGTACAATTTTATCTTTTAAAAAGCATTTAGATAGTTACATGGGTACGGTGAGTACAGAGGGATATGGGCCAAATGCGGGCAATTGGGATTAATTTAGGGGTTTTTAAGAAACAGGGGTGGCATGGACAAGTTGAGCCTGTTTCCATGCAGTAAACCTCTATAGCTCTATGACTCTAAGATTTTGTCTTTGTGACTGTTCATGGTAATAGAGTAAGATTTTTATATTTACTAGAAATGTTAAAATCCCAGTCAACCCACAGGAACCAATGTAGCATTGTGAAAGCGGTTCAAATAAATATTTCAGAAAAGATAGAATTTCTGATATATGTTATTAAACATGGAATATAAAAAAAACCTTGATACACTAAGTTACAAGGTTAGATGGGAAGTATTTTGTGACTGCTGAATGGTAAACCCTGCACAATTTACAAGAAAATTTGTACTGGATGCTCTGATGTGAATGCTATTTTTGTCATATTTTTCTTTCCCTCTTTTCCAACACCTACACATCAGACATTTGCCATTTATATATTTTTTTAATATATGCCTCTTAAATTATGTAAAGGAGTGTCTCACATACTGTCGTCCCAGTGGATACTGTTGTTCAACCAAGCCAAACCAAATCAGTACCACGCTGATCCAAGAGTAACTTAACTTTCACTTTTCATGGTCATTAAGGATGACATTTTGTTCAGGAATGCATTAAGTGACACTACTTCATTAAACAAAATCTATAATCAGCTATAGCATCACAGAATTAAATATTGATTACAGGAGAATCATAGACGTTTAGAGTGGAAAGAAGCTATTTGGCTCACTTTGCCTGCACTAACTCCTTTAAAGAAGTGATTGTGCTGCATTCCGCACTTCCACTTTTTGTCCGCAATCCTCAGAAACTATCCAACAGTCTTTTAGAGCAACGGAATCAACATTCCTGGTGGAGCATTCCAGATCCTGACAAACATCTGAGTGTAAAAAAGAATGAATCTTCTTATTAGATCTTTTGCCATTTACTTTTAATCTATGATCTCTGGTCATTTGTTACTGTTTATTAGTTGAGTGTTTAATTGGATTCAATGACAGATGTTGACTGAGGATACGAATATGTTCCTCCTTATAGGAGCAGACAGGTATTGTGTTGGGTTCTTTTTGCAGGAACATGTTTGGTATTATATGTTGCCGTAAATAAAATTGACTAAATGTGAAAAGATTAGGCTCCATTTCTATCCTTCACTGCCTAGCTATGAGAGATATAGCATTACTGACCCACACACCAGGGGGAATAGATTTCTCCACCATCAATCAAAACCGCTCCACAACACGAAAACCTCCATTTGGGAACCTATTAACCTTTTCTGTTCCAAGGAGAAAATCGTAATTTTTCTAATCTCTCCTCAGAACTGAATCCTTCATCCCTGATCTCTATACCTATTTCTAAAACATGCACATCGTTCTTGATGTATAGTTCCCAGAATTGTTCACAATACTCCAACTGAAGCTGAATAGCTCATTTATAAAGTTCTAGCAATACCTCTTTGTTTTCATATTCTACACCTCAATTTATAACCACACTGTATCAACTTTCCCTGCCATCTTTAAGGATTTATTTTTTTTTATGAATGGGAAATTATGTTTAACCAATTTACTGAAGTTCCTTGAAGCAGTGACATGTGCTGTGGATAAAGGGGAATCGATGGATATATTGTACTTAAGATTTCCAGAAGGCCTTTGATAAGCTGCCATGTCAAAGATTACTGTTGAAAATAAAAGCCCATGGTGGAGAGGGTAACATATTGGCATGGATTGAAGATTAGCTAGCGAATAGGAAACAGAGTTGGAATAATGGTTTTTTTATGGTTGGCAGGATATGACAATAGGATCAGTTGTGAGGCCTTAACTTTTTCCAATTTATATAAATGAATCAGATGAAAGGACTGAAGAAATGGCTGCTAAATTTGCTGGTGATACAAAGATAAATAGGAAAGTGAAATGCAAAGAGGCTACAAAGGGGCATGGATGGGTTAAGTGAGTGGGCAAAAATCTGGCAAATGGAGTATAATGTGGGCAAATGCGGTTGTCCAATTTGACAGGAAGAATAAAAAGCTTATCTAAATAGTGAGAGGTTTCAAGGTGCGGAGAGATCAGGATGTCCTAGTGCATGAATCATGAAAGGTCAGTATACAGGTACAGTAAGTAATTAGGAAAACTAATATAATGTTATAATTTATTGTGAGGGTTACTTATTACAAAAGTAGGTACGTTAGAAGTATGTCCACCTTTACTTTAAACATACTCAATGACTGAGCTTTCACAACCCTTTCATCCAGGAGGGATTCCCTAGTGCATCTTTGATGTAACCCCCAAATCCAACGCTGGGGAACCAGGAAATTACTAACTATTGAAACCTACAAAATAATTAAAGTGATAGACAGGATGGATGCAAGTAAGTTGTTTTCTCTGGTTGGGAAGTCGAGAACCTGGGTACACAATTTCCCAACAATGGGGGAGCCACTTGGGATCAAGATGAGGAGAATTTGTTTTTAACTCAACTGGTTGTGAACCTTTGGAATTCTTTACCCCAGAAGGCTGTGAAAGCTCAGGCACTGTTTAAAGTAAAGCTGGACATAATTCTATGTATAAATTTTGGAAACGGAGAGGGGGATAGTGTGGGGAAAGGCATTGAAGTGAATGATCAGCCATGATCATACTGAATGGTGGAACAGGTTCAGTGGGCTGACTAGTCTACTCCTGCTCCTGTGGTCCTTGTTCAATGTCAGACTGCTGAACTGTTCCCATCTCCAGTCACTGAACTGCCAGTGGTTTGCGCAGCAGGGCATCCTGTTGTCCAGATGATGCCAGGAGCCTAATACTCCTCTCAAGATTACAATCTCTCATTAGCAAGATATCAGCATCAGTGATGGCAAATTTGTTGGTTGAGCAGATGAGCATAACTGTCCATCCATTATATGAGGTGAAAAGTGCCTTCATTAGCCCTGATGACTTGCTGCTGTGGGCACACCAGTTTCACCCTGACATGTCTCAGACAATACATAGCCACACCTGCCAACTGAAAATCCCAAAATGGCCCAGTGAGTGGTTTTAAAAGATTCCAACAACATCTTGCTTTTTAATATGTTTATTAAAAATTTTCTTATATTTTACCGAACAAACAAACACAGATTCAGATCCACACAGTGCTTGCGTGTACATTCTAATGCGACTGGGCACAGGGCTCCCCATGGCCTGGGGACAAGCCCTTGGTACCTGCGGCACCCACCCCACTCAAGTCCCGTCTAATTGCATGGTAGTGATGGTAATAATATAAAAGCAAAAAGGCAGAGGAACGCCGTTGGAGAACCAACCGAGCATCCAAACAGCACAGACTATAAACTAGCCAGCAGAGAAAAGAAAGAGAGACAGCGAAGGAGAGAGAAGAAAGAGAGTAAGGGAAAAAGGAGACAAGTTCTTGTGCTAGTCCTCACACCTCGGCTGGTGGGGATTCTGTGGGAGCACCTGAGGTCCTGGGGCCATCGGGTATCTACTTGCCCAGTTCCAACTGCAGCATCCCAACATGCAATATAAATGTTTGCCAGGTCTTAGAACATAGAACATAGAACACTACAGCACAAACAGGCCCTTCGGCCCACGAGTTGCGCCGATCACATCAACACCTATCTATAACTCCCAATCCCATAAAACCCCATATACTCATCCAGAAGTCTTTTAAAAGACCCCAGCGAGTTTGCCTCCACCACCACTGTCTTATAGAAGTTAGCTGTGGACCCTGTAGCGTGCACCTCATCTTCTCTAGCTTAACGGTATCTACCGCCTTCTTCACCCACTGTGAGTGTGTCAGAGGTGCTCCTGATTTCCATCTAAACAGGATTAGTCATCTGGCCAGGAGTGTAGTGAAAGCTACAAAATCCGCTTGGAATTTTGGCAGCGGCGGATTTAAAGGCACAACCTCAAACAGGGTGCGGGGATGCACATATGTTCTAATCTAGCATTGCCGCAATCATCTAGATATCGACGTCCAGTAATTATACAGTGATGGGCAAGCCCAGAATATATGTAAGAGGATGACGAGAGCTTGCCGGCACCATTCACAAATGGGGCTTATGCCTGGATACATTCTAGAGTCTAACCCGAGTTAGATATGCTCTGTGGAGGAGTTTACATTGTATCACACCCAGCTTGGCACATATTGAGGAGGAGTGTACTCAGTGCAGCACCATGTCCCAATCCTCCTTCGAGAACTCATTACCCAGATCTTGTTCCCATCAAGATTTAACCACTGATAGGGAGTTTAGTTGGGTCAGAATTTGAGAGTAAGGAACAGAAATGATACCATACTAGTAATAAAAGGCACTGAGAAGATGTCAATGGAGGCACAAGTTGGGAAATTTGGAAATTGGGAGTCGGCCATGTGCGCAAAGTCTCAAATTTGCAAATATCTGAAAAACTGCATTGCAGGTAAAGCAAACTTATCCATCACTTGCTGGAATGACACAAACACACTGTCAACATACAAGTCCCGAAATGCTCTGATCCCATGTCTCGCCCATATGTTGAAGGCACCATGCAAAACAAACAGAGGGAAAAAATGGTTAGCCAATACTGGGGAGGCCAACGACCAGGCCTGAAATTCAAAGTGGCATCTAAATTACATCCAAATTCTAAGAGTTGACTTGACAAGTGCACTCCTAGTACACTGGGAGAAGGGAAAATTGATAGGGGAGTATATCAAGACAGCCAGGGAAGACGGAGCACAAGAGGAGGATTCTAACTGCACCAACAAGAAACCACCTGTTGCCTCTCTCTCTTCAACCAACATATTACCACTCTCATATTGGCTTCCCAATAATAAAATAGAAAATTGGGCAATCCCATACATTCCCCTCCTGTTTAGGGCTTTGTAAGTCTGTCCTCCACATTCTTGGGTTTTTCCTATTCCAGACAAAGCTTGAAATGAGCCAATCAAGATTGTGAAAAAAGGATTTGGGGATAAACACCGGGATGCAATGAAAGAGATATGAAAACTTAAGTAGTATGTTCATCTTCACCACATTGATATGGCCTGCTAACGATAACAGGAGAATGGACCAATGTTTGAGGTCCTGTTTGATCCGCCCCTTGAGTAGAGCAACGTTAGCTCCAAAGAGCCCACTAAATTCGCTAGTCACTTGTAGTCTCAAGTAAGTAAACTGCCTAGTGATAATCTTGAAAGGCAGGGTGTGGAGTGGGAGGCTACAAGCCGCTGCATTCAAAGGAAGGAGGTCACTCTTATTCAAATTAAGCTTGTACCCCGAAAGACAACCAAACCTCTGTAGTATAGATTTGGGTCACCCTAGCAGCTTACAATAGCGAACTCTCCGCACGATTCCTCCTGACCAATCCCCATCACTTGTTTGCTGTTGTGAAAAGCCATGATGTGGATATGCCGGCTCACTAGTGAGTTTACTAAGCTAGTGAGTTTACTATCAAATAAATCAGTTGGACTTAAACCTGGTGTTGTCAGACTTTTTGTTGTGAAAAGCCACAGCAGAAGATTCAATAGCAATGGCAAATAACAGGGGGGAGAGGAGGCATCCTTACCTAGTGCTCCGGGACAAAGGGGAAAAAGCTAAGTGCACATTGTTTATCTGGACCGAGGCTAGAGGGGTGGAGTACAGTATTTTGATCATGAGATGAGCTTGGGGCTGAACTTGAACCTCCCAAGAGCATAAAATAAATAATCCCATTCCACCCAATCAAACACTTATTCAGCGTCCGGTGAGATTAACATCTCTGATAGCTTGGAGGTGGCAGGCACATACATAATGTTAAACCGCTGCCAAATATTCGAGTACATATGTCGACTTTTAATGAATCCAGTATGGTCAGGCAAGGTGATAGAGGGCAGAATGTTTTCCAAGCAAAAAGTCAAAATCTTCGAGATCAGTTTGAGATCCACATACAGCAATGAGATTGGTCAATAGAAACTGCAGATTTGCAGTTCCTTATTCTTTTTAAGGATAAGCAAAATTGTTACTTGCCTCAAAGTCTGCAGGAGAGAGCAGTTCGCATATGATTCATTGATCATGCGCAGTAGCAGGGGAGCCAACCTATCCATAAACTTTTTGTAGAAATCAATGGGGTACCCACCTGGTCTCGGACATTTCCCACTCAGCATAGTTCTGGCTGCCCGAACAATTTCTTCAACGTCAATTGGTTTATCCAGCGCCACGGCCTCTCCCCATCCGCAGGGAGATTCAGTG
This sequence comes from Carcharhinus amblyrhynchos, assembly GCF_965287045.1. Taxonomy (NCBI): domain Eukaryota; kingdom Metazoa; phylum Chordata; class Chondrichthyes; order Carcharhiniformes; family Carcharhinidae; genus Carcharhinus; species Carcharhinus amblyrhynchos. Next base: position 62,667,890 of record NC_137327.1, on the reverse strand, counting down.
CCCCAAAGAACTCCAGAAAGTCCACCTCTGAGCTATAGAGGGTTGAGTAAAAGTCTCTAAACAGTTCATTTATTCACTGCGGTTCAGTACAGACCCCACTTGGAGTCTGCATTTGTGGTATTTGACTTTTGGTGGAGACTTGGCGCAGCTGGTGAGCTAGTAGCTTACTTGTCCACATGCTCATAATGTGTGTACTTAGATTTGAACAGCATCCCTTCCGCTTGACCTGAGAACAAGGTGTCAAACTCCACCTGTAGTAGCAAACGTTTCTTATATACCTCTGGGAATAGGCCACAGCATATGTGGCATCAACTCAGGTGATATGCCCCAGCAATCCTGATAACCTCCTACCTCTCTGCTTCACCTCGTGCATTGAATAAGATATGATCTGGCCCCTTAAATAAGCCTTCAATGTCTCCCATAAGGTTGCTGCCAAGACTCCCAGAACATCATTAAACTCTAAGAAATCACTGATCTGAGTTAACAGAAATCTAACAAATTCTTCATCAGAGACCAAATATTAAATCGTTAAGGAGTACAGGGGTCCACTCTCTTCCCCTCTACCAAGTCCATTGTCAAGAGAGCATGGTCCGAGATTACAATTGTTTCGTAGGAGCATGAGCACACAGCTGGGAGCAACTTATCATCTACCAAAAATTAACTTATACGTGAATATGTTTGGTGGACACGAAAAAAAAAGAATATCCCCTACTAGTTGGGTTAACAACCCTCCATGGGTCTGACACCATGTATTTCATGAGAAATTATTTAATACGTTCTGCTAACTTGGAAGATAGAGCAGTCCTGGGGGAGGAGCGATCCAGGACAGGATACAACCAACAGTTGAAATCTTGCCTAGTATCAACCAATGTGAATTTAAATCTGGAAGTGGCGTGAAAAACGACCAGAGAAAGTTTTCACAGCCCCAGTTTGGAGCATGCACGTTGGCTAACACCAGGGGTGTCCCATATAATTTATCCATAAAAATGACATATCAGACATTTGAGTCAGAAATGACATTGGCTACTACCAAGGGTAAGGACTTGTGGATAAAGCTTGCCGCCACCCCCACGCCTTGGTGTGAAAAGTTGAGTGAAAGCATTGACCCCCTGCCCCCACCCTGCAATCCTCTATGCAGCCTGAAATAGCCCACTGGCCTGAGTTGGGTCTCTTGGAGGAATGCAATTTGAGTACCAAGTTGTCAAAGATGCTGAAATATCTTATCATACTTAACCAGATGATTTAATCTGCTGACATTCCAGCTAATGAACTTGATCGCTTGGATGTTGGAGTATAAGGGCTTCTGAGCCAGCATTCCACATTCTTAACAGTAGCCTGGTATCCCTCCACACTGGGGAGTCTCCCCTACCTGCTGACATCGATAGATGCCAAATCCCAGGGCCTCACCACCCCACCCTCCCACTGGCCTCAGGGAACCAACCATGAGAAAGAGAGGGTGGGCTTGAAAGAGGCCAAACCACATCCACAGAGAAAAAGAGATGGCAAAGACACAAAAAACACCCACACATACTAAGCCCGCATCACAGCATCCCTCCCCACCCCGCCTCACGTGCCCTGCCACATAGGGCGCCTGTGCCTCCAACATCTCCTTATTGCGTGCCTTTATAGCACTCCACTTTCCATTCCCATTGCGGTCACAGGTGCTATAACTTGAAAAGCTCTGTAAAAATACTAAACACTTAACACATTACCTAACTGTTGCAAGACCCATTATCCTTTCCTGGCCGACAATTCGATCTAGGTATAGCATGCAGGTTCATAAGAAAAAATACATCCTCCATGCAGTTACCTGATTCAAAAGTCTGCTCAACAAATTTTATCGCCGCCAACAGATCCACGAACTTGAGCTCAGTTCCATTATTGGGAGTAATCCTTAAGCAGGCTGGAAAGTGAAGCCAAAACCTGACCCCAGGACAGTCACGCAGAAGTCATTTGACATCAGTGAAGGCCAACCTTCTCCTTGTCACCGCTGGAGTAAAATCTGGAAATAACAACAGCTTATTTTCCTGTTACCTCACAGTGGTAGCCTGTACTGCTTGCCGCAGGATTCTGTTTCGTGCTGAGATGTAATGTACTTGTGCAATAATGGGCCAAGGAGCTTCTCCCAGTCTGGACTTTGCCCATAACACTGTGTGTGCGCGATCCAGAAGTGGCTCATCCTCAAGTTCCAGCACATTCTTCAATAGCCGGGCAACAAAGACTATGATGTTTGGGCCCTTGATTCCCTCCAAAAAGCCTATCAGATGGATGTTATTTTGTCTTTGACGTCCTTTCATCTCATCATATTTCTCCCTTAGGGACTTAACCTCCAATGTCAAATTGCGACGTAAGCAAAATGCAGACTGAGGATCTGGGGAGGGAGTATGAAAAGCTGGGAATGGAATTAAAAAGTAGAACCGACAAGGTGGTTATCTCTGGGCTACTGCCTGAACCGTGTGCAGATGGGCGTAGGGTTGACAGGATTAAGGAAGTGAATGGGTGGCTCAGGGATTGGTGTGGGAGGAATGGGTTTGAATTTATGGGGCATTGGCACCAGTATTGGGGTAGGTGGGACCTGTTCGGGCGGGATGGGGTTGGTCTGAACCGTGCTGGGACCAGAGTGCTGGCGAATCGAGTAAAGAGGACTGTAGACAGGGCTTTAAACTAATTAGGGGGGGGAGGGTGCGAGGGTAGGTGACCTTACGAGGTCTAAAGTTAAGGAGAGTGTACATGTAAGGGAAGAGGCCGAGGATGTCCCAATAATAGAGGGAGTAGGGGGCATGAGTATAGTTGGTGGCGTTGCGGCAAATAGGGTCCAGGTGAAGGCTGGGATGAAAGCACTTTATCTGAATGCACGAAGCATTCGGAATAAAGTGGATGAGCTGATGGCGCAGATCGACACAAATGGATACGAGCTGGTGGCCATTACAGAGACGTGGCTGCAGGGTGACAGGGACTGGGAGCTGAATGTACAGGGCTATCAAGTGTTTAGGAAGGATAGGCAGGAGGGAAAAGGGGGGGGGGCATAGCTCTGCTGATTAAGGATAGCATCACGGTGGTAGCAAGGGATGATATTGGAGCCAAGGAGCAGAGGGTGGAATCGTTGTGGGTGGAGATTAGGAACAGCAAAGGGAGGAAGACGCTGGTGGGTGTCGTCTATAGGCCCCCGAATAATGATCTGGAGATGGGGCGGGCTGTTAACGCGCAAATAAGTGCGGTGTGCAGGAATGGGACGGCCGTAGTTATGGGGGATTTCAATCTGCATATTGATTGGTCGACCCATGTTGGACGTGGGGGGCTCGAGGAAGAGTTCTTGGAATGCTGCCGGGGTAGTTTCCTCGAACAGTGTGTGTTGGAGCCGACGAGGGAGCGAGCTATCTTGGATCTGGTGCTATGTAATGAAGCGGGTAGAATTAGGGACCTTGTGGTGAAGGATCCTCTTGGGGAGAGTGATCATTGTATGGTGGAGTTTCTGGTGCAGATGGAGGAGGAGAAAGTGGGTTCCCGGACACGCGTCCTTTGTTTGAATAGAGGGGAGTACGGTAGGATGAGAGAAGAATTGGCGAATGTGGACTGGGAGAGCGCGTTGGAGGGAGGGTCTGTTGAGGAGCAGTGGAGGATCTTTAAGGAGATCTTTCTTGGTGCTCAACGGAAATTTATTCCGATGGTCAAAAAGGATAGTAGGAGGAGAGGTAATAAGCCGTGGATAACGAAGGAGGTGAAGGAAAATGTTAAACTAAAAGTGGAGGAATTTAGAGTAGCTAAGAGTAGTGGGCGAGAAGAGGATTGGGAGAGGTTTAAATGTCAACAAAGATTGACAAAGAAGTTGATAAGGAAGGGTAGGAGAAACTATGAAGCTGGGCTAGCGCTTAATATAAAAAAGGATAGCAAGAGTTTTTATAAATATATAAAAAGGAAGAGGCTGGCTAGGGTGAATGTTGGTCCTTTAGAGGATGAGAAAGGGGACCTAGTGGTAGGGGATGGGGATATGGCTAAGGTATTGAATAACTTTTTTGTTTCTGTCTTCACGGAGGAGGACGTGAATAATTTGCCGGGTGTTAGCGATGGAAAGGTGGTAGGACTGGAGGGTCTTAATGACATTACTGTTACTAGAAAGGCGGTGCTCGACAGACTGGAGGGACTGATTGTGGACAAGTCCCCAGGACCGGATGGAATGCATCCGAGGGTTCTGAAAGAAATGGCGGAGGTGATAGTGGATGCCTTGGTGGTTATTTTCCAGGCGTCGCTGGATTCCGGGGAAGTGCCGGATGATTGGAAAACGGCTAATGTTACACCGTTGTTTAAGAAGGGTGCCAGGCAAAAGGCGGGGAATTATAGGCCGGTTAGTTTAACGTCTGTGGTAGGTAAAATGTTAGAATCTGTCATTAAGGAGGAAATTGCGAGGCATCTTGAAGGGAATTGCTTGATAGAGCAGATGCAGCACGGTTTCATTAAAGGGAAGTCGTGTCTGACAAATTTACTGGAGTTCTATGAGGATGTGACTAGGGCGGTGGATAGAGGAGAGCCGGTGGATGTGGTCTTTCTAGATTTTCAGAAGGCGTTTGACAAAGTGCCTCACAAGAGGTTATTGCAGAAGGTCAAGGGACATGGAGTTGGGGGTAGGGTGTTAGCGTGGATAGAGGATTGGTTGTCAAATAGGAGGCAGAGAGTGGGGGTCAACGGGTGCTATTCGGATTGGCGGATGGTGACTAGTGGAGTGCCCCAGGGGTCGGTGCTGGGGCCTCAGCTTTTTACCATTTATATAGATGATCTGGAGGAGGGAACCGAGTGTAGGGTGTCGAAATTTGCTGATGACACCAAGATTGGGGGAACGGCAAATTGTGCGGAGGGTGTGGAGAGTCTGCAGAAGGATCTAGATAGGCTGGGCGAATGGGCCAGGAAATGGCAAATGGAATTTAATGTTGGCAAGTGTGAGGTGGTCCACTTTGGTAGGAAGAATGGTAGGAAGGACTATTACTTACGGGGCGAAAAACTGCAGCAGGCGACGGTGCAGAGGGACCTCGGGGTCCTTGTGCATGAGTCGCAAAAACCCAGCTTGCAGGTGCAGCAGGTGGTCAGGAAGGCAAATGGGATGCTGGCCTTCATAGCGAGGGGGATTGAATATAAAAGTAGGGAGGTCTTGCTGCAGCTGTATAGGGCATTGGTGAGGCCGCAACTGGAGTACTGTGTGCATTTTTGGGCGCCGCACCTGCGCAAAGATATTTTGGCCTTGGAGGGAGTGCAGAGGAGGTTTACTAGGCTGATACCGGAGTTGAGGGGGTTGAGCTATGAGGAGAGGCTGAATAAATTGGGCTTGTACTCGTTAGAGTTTAGAAGAATGAGAGGAGATCTCATTGAGACGTATAAGATGATGAATGGGATGGATAGGATAGAGGTGGAAAGACTCTTCCCGCTCAAAAAAGACAATAGGACTCGGGGGCACAGCCTCAAGATAAAAGGGGGGCGGTTTAGAACGGAGTTGAGGAGGAACTTCTTCACTCAAAGGGTGGTGAATCTCTGGAATTCTCTGCCCGTTGAAGTGGTGGAGGCTGCCTCGCTAAATATTTTTAAGACGCGGGTTGATGGGTTTTTGATAGGAGAGGGGATTAAGGGTTATGGGGAGAGGGCGGGAAAGTGGAACTGAGCAGCGACAGATCAGCCATGATCTTATTGAATGGCGGGGCAGGCTCGAAGGGCTGGATGGCCTACTCCTGCTCCTATTTCTTATGTTCTTATGAGTAACTTGGTTCTTCAGCTGGGAGACAGTGTTTCCACTAAATGCCTCTGAGTCCTTAAGCTTCTTCAAACGGTTCTCATGGGTGACGGTGGCACCTTGGAGAGATTTAACAGATGATCCGAGCTTCTCTCTCAGCTTGTCTATCTTGACCTGCAACTCAGTGGCCTCCTGGTCCAACTTACTGCCCAACCTTTGCATGACCTCCATAACACCATTCTTTCGCTCAGCATGCATTGTTCAAGGGCCTCTCCAGGAAACTGTCATGGGGACATCTGTGTCTGCCCCTGTGATCCCACTCTTCGATTTTGGTTTGCCTCCTGCCATTTTGCTAGTGCCAGTGCCTGTGGGTTTACCCATTTCCTGCAGCCTGAAGCGCTATTTCTAGATCCATGTGTCAAGTTGTCTTGATGTTCGACCTACTAGAGTTCTTACATGGATTGCTTTTCACCTTATTTCATCCTTAACTGGGTGAACAAAAGCAGCAAAGGGCCCCAAGCCAAGCTGCAATCTGCAACTCTTCTCCCTCATTTTAATTCACCCTTGGTTTGGTGAAAAAGGAAGCGGCACAGTGTCCCCAGGTTAATATGACAGCTGCAGTTTTTATGACACAGGAGTTCTTCCCTGTGCAGCCCTCCCACCCTAAACCAATTCACATTTGACTGATTGAAAAAACTACAAGATGGTTTCAGACTGAACAGCAAGTCCCAAAATGCCCCTCATAGAACTCCAGCTGCAAAAAAATCCAAAAGTAGAAATAGCAGCCTGCAGTTTGCAGCAGGACCTCAGTGGCTCCTGCTTCCCACCTTAATTCACCCTTTCTTGAAAAAAAACAGAGAGTTTGCAGACAGAGCTGAAATCCACAGCCCTTCCCCTGCAGTGCACATACAGTAAATTCTAACTGGCAGGAAGGAATCTAAAAATAACCCTTTCCAGCTAGACTTTCAAAGTTCTCTCTTTGCAACTGCCCTGTGTGTTTAAAGCTTGCTTGATGTACGTTAAACTCTCTCAAGATCTCAACAAATAGCCAGATTTCAAGAAGGATCTTGCCACCTGTGGATCATGCTTCCTCTCACACCAGCGCCATCTTTGATTCTTCTACCACTATCTTTTATCACATTGATTATGCCCAGATTACTGCCACCAGAAGACTACCCTTTGACATCAAGACCAGGATTCTCCCCAAAAAAATTCTAAGTTCCCAATTTGTGTAAAAACAGGAGTAATTCCCACTTTTTTTTAAACTAGGATTTTCAGAATGAATCTCCCACACTTACTTTACCCTTAACTGGGTGAACAGTGAAAAGTGCTCTAGCAGGATTGAATCTGAGAATCAGGAGGCAAGGCATATTCCACCTAAAAGGCCAGAGCATGGTGCTAAAAGGGCCACTGCGCATGTGCCAATTTTTCATAGCGGAGATTGGTGCACGTGCAGTGACCCTGCATTGTCCCACCCTGGCCCCCAATTGCTGGCTTCCCAGATCTCCAAGGGCAAGCCCCAGTGTTCCCCCCGGCAGTCCTGACCTCCAATGCCCCCGGGATAGCCCTGGCCCACCCTTCACCAGGATGGCGAGCCCCAAACACCATCCTCCCTCCCTCTGTCCCTGCTCCCTGTTCAGAGAGGCAGCGGGACAGCCCCCACCCCACTAATCTGTCCTTATAGGCCCTGCCTCCCATAGGCACCACCCCAATAGATCCTTTCTCCTTTGGCCCAGGTCCATTGGTACTGCCCGATACCCAGTGGCCAGTGCCAACGTTCCCCTTGGGCATTGCAAGTTTGTGCATTGAGCAGTGCTGAGGTCAGGCTGGCACTACCTAACAGACTTCTCTTACCACTGATCTCCTGGGGGGGCTACCATGGTCTCTGCCCCCTCAGCAGGGTAGGGCCAGCTGTTCCCCATTAGTGAGGAGCAGTAGTAAACCCCGTTGAAGTGAACGAGCCCTGGGGGTGTGGAGTGGAAGATGGGGAGATGCTAGTGGGCCCAATTTCTGGTGTGAATCTGGGAACGGTAAAAATATTTGCCCCAGAGGCATGCAGAGGCCATGTCACCAAACGTTGAGCCCGCTGATGTTTCCCAATCTGTTGCGTCTAAATTGTTCTCTGTATGACTTAATCTCATGGATTTCCATTCACAAAGTCTTCCTTGTTGTGTACGTTTTGACCAAACGGGCCATCTGAAATGGCGATTTGTAAAGCACTCTAGGACAATTGGGCAAGAACTAAAACGACAGGCTGCAACCCAGACGAATGAATAGAACAAAGGACAATACAGCACAGGAACAGGCCCTTCGGCCATCCCAGCCTGCACCAATCATGTGTTTCTAACTAAACCATCCGTTTGTATCCCTCTATTTCCATGTAGCTGTCTAGATAAGTCTTAAATGATCCTAACGTGGCTGCCTCAACCACTTTGCTTGGTAGTGCATTTCAGGCCCCCACCACCCTCTGTGTAAAAATTGCCCCCACATATCTGTATTGAATGTTACCCCTCTTACCTTGAACTTGTGACCCCTTGTATTTGTCACTTCTGACCTGGGAAAAAGCTTCCAAACTGTTCAGCCTATCTCTGCCCTTCATAATTTTATAAACTTTTATTAGGTTGCCCTTCAACCTTCGTTTTTCAGTCTCACCTCATAACTAATACCCTACATACCAGGCAACATCCTAGTAAACCTTTCCTGCATTCTCTCAAAAGCCTCCACGTTCTTCTGGTAGTGTTGCGACCAGAACTGGACATAGTATTCCAAATGTGGCCTAACCAACGTTCTATATAACTGCAACATCATATGCCAATTTTTATATTCTATGCCCCGTCCATTAAAGGCAAGCATGCCATATGCCTTCTTCACCACCTTTTCGCCTGTGCTGCCACCTTTAAGGATCTGTGGACTTGCATACCCAGATCCCTCTGTGAGTCCATACTCCTGATGGTTCTGCCATTTATTGTATTGCGCCCCCCCCCACCCCCCGTATTGGATCTACCAAAATACATCACTTCGCATTTATCTGGATTAAATTCCATCTGCCATTTCTCGGCCCAATTTTCCAGCCTATCTGTATCCTGCTGTAATCTCTGACAATGTTCATCACTATCCGCAACTCCAGCAATCTTCGTGTCATCCGCAAACTTACTAATCAGACCAGCTACATCTTCTTCCAAATCATTTATATATATCACAAACAGGTCCCAGTATACAGCCCTGCGGAACACCACTAGTCACAGATCTTCAATCAGAAAAAGACCCCTCCATTGCTACCCTCTGTCTTCTATGGCTAAGCCAGTTCCGTACCCATCTAGCTTGGTTACCTTTGATCCCATAAGATTTAACCTTTTGCACCAGCCTGCCATGAGGGACACAATACATAGGATATGGGTCATCTCCAGGACAAAAGCGACTTTCTGGTCAAACTGGGTTGTTTACCAGACACAGGGGCGCCATAACCCCTTATTTGGGAGAGAGGTGTGTATTCCACATTGTAATAGAAGTAATCAATGTCTGGTCCGCGAAACAATGCCTCCTAGATCACAGAATGTTAACAGGGCACTCAATACAATCCAAAAACACATTAAAGATTCTTCAACACTAAAACTTACAAAGCCCTACTTGCGTATGTACCAGACTACATACATAAGCAAACAAGGTGATAAAAGCCCTATTTGCGTACATAAACAAAGGTATACGTGCCAAACTGCACAAGCAAGTAAATAAAGGTGATGCACAGTAACCCACGTAATCGCGTGAAGTACTCGGGAACAGCGCGTGAACACTCTCAGGACTGTCATTGATTGGATATCAGAGCAGAGGAATGAGCCTGATCAACTCATTCCTCAGCCTTTAAAAAGGGGGATTCCCATTGTCTCGGTGGACGCTCAACCGTGGGATAAGCGCGCATCGCCCGGTCGTTATCGGGACAATGTGTTGGTCCTTCACCGAGACTGAAATGGGCTCCCCAGTCGTTGGAAGGATGAAGGCACAGTCCTGATGGTAAATATACGTAACTCTTCTTCTTAATACCGTCTGTATACTGCAATTGTAGCTGTTCTTCTTCTTGAGTGCTGAATACTGTCTGTAAACTGTAATTGTAGCTGTTCTTTTTGAGTGCTCAATACTGTATGTATAATGTAATTGTATACCATAGATAAATAAGGATAGATAAGTAAGGATAAATAAAGGTACGAAGTGTGAACCTAATCTTGTTGTATACCGAATCATTCTCTCACTCTCTTGAGTCTCCTGCAAAATTATAACTTTCGTACCATAACATTTGGCGTAGGCGGCAGGATCTTGTGTTTTGCAGCTGGGAGAGAGAGAGTATTTGGTTCGGTGGCAACAATGTTTAAGGCAATGTTTAAGAAAAGTAAGAAGGGGAAAGAGTCTGTGCCTGAAGTCTTGCCTGAATGGGATGGTACTTCCTATCAGACGGTGGCACGACTCATACGTGTGGGCGGGGGACTGCCCCAATGTTGGTCAATAGCTCTGCAGGGAGCGGATGTTTCTGCCCTGGAGGAATGTCTCCAGAAGGTCCCTGTAAATGTAAAGGATCCGTGGAGGGGGTTGCAGGACCGCCTATGGATCGTGTTGGCTGCCTACAGAAGGCAGCATGAGCGGGCTGGCCAGCTGTGTGAAGAGTTAGATAAGGTTAGGCAAGATTTTATGGATGCCAAGGGGCAAACCTCTATGGCCCAAACACAAGTTGAGCTGCTTAGGCAACGACTGGAACAAGTGACAGGCGTAGCTGAAAAGGCTGCGATGCAAGTTGCTAAATTGAATGCTAAAAAGAAACGAACACCCAATATAAAGAAGGTGCGAGCCTTTGTGGCCACCACGCTAGCCGAACAGTGGGACCCCTCCATTTGGGAAGGAGATATTTGGGAGTCAGAAGGGGAGGATGATGATTTAGATGATGATTCTACCCCAGTGCAGGTCAAGCCTATAGTGCGACGGCGTATTTGTCAGACGCCAGATGGTAGAATGAATAGAGCAGATGTATATGAAGACTATACACAACAAGAACTGTCAGACATAAGAGAACGTATGCGACAGAGATCGGGGGAGCCGCTTGACCGATGGCTGGTGAGGCTGTATGACCAAGGGGCTGGACAGATAGAGATAGATAGCCAGGATGGACGGCATTTTATTGATTTATGTACTGATCCCGTGGTACGGGGAGCAGTGAAAACAGAATTGGATCTGTTGCAACATGACACTACCCTATTAACTACTAAGGCTAATGCTGTCATGTTGCGACATCCAGATCCGGGGTCTTGGCCCCAAAAAGAGGGTCCGTGGCATACCTTGATGGAAGCAGTCAACCGAATGAGGGAATTGGGAATGCGGACTGCTGTAGAAACCGGGCACGCGAATGAATTAGATAATATGCCCTTTACTGCTTCTCAACGGAAGGCTACTATTAAGACAGCTCCCCCGCAATATAAAGGGGCGGTTATGGCAGTGTTATTCGGGGCTGAGATTTCAATAGGAGAAGGGGCGACGAGATTAAGAGAATTGGGAGACATGGGTGACTGGGAGGTACGAGAGTCGGCGTCCTCCCAGCGGGAACTGCGGGAACGAGGTTCAGGACGGTCTGTGAAGGGAGAGAATATAAGTAGGCGACACTTGTGGACTCTCCTTTGGCAGGCAGGTATAGATGCTTCTGAGATAGATGGCTGCCCTACGATGGAGTTGTGGCAACTCGCCAAGAAAAAGGGACTATGGAAAGGGGAAACGACAAAATGAACAGCACGCGTATCGCTAGCTGATGAGGGACTAAAGTTCCCTAGTTTGTGTCAGTGTAAGTGCAAACAGAATCTGAGTGAGGAGCAAGAGACTCCAACTTCCTCTTCAGAGTTAGAAGAGGAGGAGGAGGTGGAAGTGAGAGAGGTTAAGAAAGGAGGTAAGCGAGAAAATAAGAAAAGTAAGAAGGGGAAAAACAAGTCAGGAAGAGGGCACTTGTATCCCATGCAAGAGCTCCAATATTTTGAAGAGAATTACCATTAGGATGAAGGCCAAGCCCCCGTGGTGTGTACGGCCACTACATGGTCTTGGGGTGACATAAGACCATATGTATTGGTACGTACACATTGGGCTTCGAACAATATACAAACGGTTAGAGCCCTAGTAGACACGGGAGCGGAGGCCACTTTAATTTACGGGAATGTAGATAAATTTAAAGGGGCTCCTATGACAGTTACGGGGATTGGGGGACGATCCATTAGAGCCGTAAGTACTCGACTAATTTTGGGAATAGGGAACCTCCCTACCAAAGAATACACCGTTTTGATTACACCTATTCGGGAATGGATAATAGGAATGGACATCTTACGAGGAATGATGCTATACTTAACAGATGGGTGTTACAAATTTGGGGGGAGTATCCAAGCCCGGCCAGTACAAGTAGGCAGAGTAAAAATGCCCCCCTTCCCTATTCCTATAGCTACCAAAGTAATACAATTAAAGCAGTACCGGATTCCTGGAGGACATGCTGAGATAACAGAGACGATCAAAGATTATGTAGCCGCCGGAGTTTTACGGGGAATAACCACACAGTGGAACAACCCTATCTGGCCGGTGAAAAAATCAGATGGGTCATGGCGGATGACAGTAGACTATCGAGCCCTCAACAGACATACACCGCCATTGACGGCTGCTGTGCCGGACACCATATCTATTATAGAACGAATTCAGGCACAAGGGGGAGAATGGTATGCGGTCATCGACTTAGCAAATGCCTTCTTTACCATTCCAATACCAGAAGACAGACAGGAACAATTTGCTTTTACATGGGATGGGAGACAATATACGTTTACCCGATTGCCACAAGGGTACTTGCATAGCCCCACAATTTGTCATCGCATAGTAGCTGAACATCTGGACGAAGTGAACCTTCCTCCAGACATGCAACTATTGCATTATATCGATGACATAATGATACAGGGAAATAGTGAGGACGAGTTAAAACAGCAACTGAATTATCTAATAAAACACATGAAGGAAAAAGGGTGGGAGATTAACCCCGACAAAGTGCAAGGGCCGGCACAGACGGTAAAGTTCCTGGGGATACAATGGAATAAGGGGGAAAGGGAGATAGTGCCGAAGGCTAAGGCAAAGATATTAGGGTTTGCCACTCCTCAGAATAAGACTGATGTCCAGAAGTTTATTGGAATGTTTGGATATTGGAGACAACACATTCCTCACTTGTCCCAGATATTAGGTCCGTTGTACAGAGTAACCCGGAAGAAACATGATTTTACCTGGGGACAGGAACAGCAGGCAGCCTTTGAATTAGCCAAAGAATCGATACAACAAGCAGTATCTTTAGCACCAATGGTACAGGGTCCGGTGGAATTACAAGTATCAGCTACAGACACTTACGCCAATTGGAGTCTATGGCAAAAGGATCGGGGTAAGCGGCGACCGTTGGGATTTTGGTCCAAGAAGCTCCCTGATCCTGGTTCGCGGTATGCTCCTTTTGAGCGACATCTCCTGGCCTGCTATTGGGCATTAGTAGAAACAGAGCAATTAACCCTTGGGCGAGATGTGCTACTCAGACCTAAGATACCTATCATGACTTGGATACAGAGTAACCCCCATACCCATAGAATAGGGGGGGCACAAGAAGCCAGTATATTAAAATGGAAATGGTACATCTCTGACAGGGCTAAAGCAGGTCCTACTGGAGTATCTGCCTTACATGAACAAGTTGCTGAAGCTCCCGAAATGGGTGAGGAAATGGTAGAAGTTATTCCCATGGAAGAATCTCCGGTAAAATGGGGGAAGCTATATCAGGAATTGACAAATGGGGAAAAACAGTGCGCCTGGTTTACGGATGGTTCCGCCAGGTACATAGATGGAAAGCGTAAATGGAAAGTGGTGGCTTATAACCCTGCTCTGAACCAGTTATTGAAAGTAATGGGTGAGGGGAAAAGTAGTCAATGGGCAGAGTTAAAGGCAGTTACTATGGTGTTAGATCAGGAAGGAATAAGGGAATGCCATCTCTATACTGACTCATGGTCAGTTGCGAATGGGATGGTGGTGTGGATGACTATGTGGTATCGACACCAGTGGACTATCCGGAGTAAAGAAATTTGGGGAAAAGACTTATGGCAGTGTATATGGGAAAAGGTACAGATAGTGCGAACGACTGTGACTCATGTAAGTGCACATACTAAATGAACATCGGCTGAAGCATTGCATAATGCTACTGCTGATCAGCATGCTAAAATAGCTGAAGTACAGGTACCATCAACAATGGGAGTACAGGCAGCAAATTGGGCTCATGAAAAATGTGGACACCTAGGAGCACAAGCCACATATAATTGCGCGATTGATCGAGGAATCAGTATTAGTATGGATGAAGCTCGCACGGCTGCTCACCAGTGCACTGTGTGCCAGCATTATCAGAAGAAGGGAATTCCACAAGTAGTTAAGGGTCAGTTATCAAAGGGAAAGGAACCAGCCCAAATTTGGCAAATGGATTTTGTAGGTCCTTTACCGGAAAGTGGAGGATGTAAATACATTTGTACGGCAGTAGATACATATTCAGGGGTTCTGATAGCTCTTCCTTCAAAGCATGCTAATCAGAATGCAACTCTGAAAACCCTACACCTGATAGAACAATATTATGGTATACCGTTGCAAATTCAAACTGATAACGGTACCCACTTTACCGGTCAACAGATTAAAGAGTGGTCTGATGACCATAAAGTAGAATGGATCTACCACATTCCGTATTATCCCCAAGATGCAGGATTAATTGAACGAATGAACGGGCTATTAAAGCAACAACTTCGAAAAGAGGGAGAGGGAAATAATCTGGCTAGGTGGCGATTCCGTTTGGAGGACGCGGTCATGCGGTTAAATAATCGCCCTTTGCTCAAGGGACAGACTCCTCTCCTTAGAATGAAGATTCAGAATGTAGAAACAGAAAACATATTACATCCTGTTAAAATTTGGCTGATGCATGATACCGCAAAAATGCCTATAAGAGGGACACCAGAAGCAGCTGGTCTTGATCTTTACGCTATTAATGCGGTCACTCTTCTCCCGCAGCAGAACACTGTAATTGAGACTGGGATAGGTATACAGTGCCCCAAAGGATTTTATGGACAGGTGGCTCCGCGATCTAGCCTAGCCCTTAAGGGGGTTATTGTAATGGCTGGAGTGATCGATGCCGATTATCAGGGCACAATAAAAGTAGTATTGCATAATTTGTCTGACCAACCGATCCCTTTAGAAGCTGGGGACCGTATTGCTCAAGTCTTGATAAAACCTGTACACATGGGACCATTAGAGCAAATCCAAAAGCCGACACAAATTACCTTCAAAGGAGAAGGGGGATTTGGTTCTACAGACAAACCAGGAGCTAAGGTGTGGGTAGAACAATCCGAGGGACCTCCGGTTCCCGCCGAGGTTATAGCACAAGGACATGATAACACAGTAACTATAATGAAACCAGGAGAGGAGAAATGGGTGAACGTCCCTGCTAACAAATGTTATTTACGGGAATCCTAACCTGTCATGTGCAGTTTTTTTTTGTTACACAGAATCATGAAGCAACTATTACCACTGCTGCTGTGCTGCTTGGAATTCCTGAGTGCTCAGGCCTGGACCCCCGGTGAGGAGGCAGTTATGGGATCAGGGTTGTGGGGCGCTTGTCCCACGAAGGACAAACAACGAGAACAGGATAATTTCACCTGTTCTGCCAAACAGACCTGCGATCCCGCACTGTATGTGCGACCCGGAAGAAACTGCGAAGTTTATTGCATAATGGACAGGATTAAGTCAAAGTGTAATATTACCAGGATGAAGGACCGGTCCGACCCATATCGATGTTATTGTAAAAAACCGATTGTAGAGTGTAAGGGAAAGTTGAATGTAACTATAACATCCAATGTAACCCTCTGTATAGGATGGCTGTCAAACCGAACATGTTCAGAGACCAAATGGAATGAATCTTTCCGTCATAAAACAAGTGATCATAGACCATTAGAGATTTTAAACGCCACTGTAATCAAAGGGGGAGGCGCATATGGAGTGCGAATACCTTGGGTGTCAGAACCCAAAACATTTATGGCTCATGTAGTGCCCATACCTCATACCTGTGAATTGGTGGGGGACGCTTTACGTCATACCCTAGTGAAATGGCAGATGGTATTCCCACCTTTGCCAAAATGTCGAACGAAACGCGCCTGGTATGATGCCATACTGGGTATAACAGGAAATGGTATAGGGCTGATAAACTCGATTGATGTTGAAACTGTCTCCAGTAAACTAGCGAGCGTAGGACGACATGTGAATGACATGACTACACTCACGGCTGCTTGGATGCCACAGGGTTTGAAGTCACAAAAGCATCAAGCACAGTGGGATATGTTGGCTGCCAAACTGTTCTTAAATATGGCCAATGGTTCGGATGCCAAATGGACAAATCTATCTCAATGGGCAAACTGGACTGAACGTAACATACAGGAAGTATACGTAAAACTACAGTTACACAATATGCAACGATTACTGACTACGGGTAATTACCATGAATGGAGGAAAATATGGAACATTTCGACTGTATTATGGATAACCTTACATGCAGACAAAACGATGTGCAATGATATTCTTTGTTCTGGTATATGGGAACAATATAATGTATCTAATTATGATCGCATGTGTCAATATCATACTGTACCAATTATTGCAAAAGGGGCATTTTGGATTTTGCAATTACGAGGAACGTGGTTAAATATTGATACCTATCATACATATGATATATCTGATTGCTATGTGACAGACCGAGGTCGTATTTGTTCATTACGAACAGGATATGATAATTTGTGCCTACAAGGACAAGGCGTGTGTAAATGGACACACCAGGACCCGAAAGACACTTTGTTTGAAGTAGGGCCTCATACACTGTGTGTGGCCACTATGAACCCACATCCGCAATTACCCTATTATCCCTATTCGGGTTGTGTAAAAAAAGTTTATATTTGGTCATGGCATAATCGGACTTACTTCCTAACCAATTATTCCACGACGGATGCAATGACCTCTATACAGTGGGATGTGCTTCATTCAGATTATTCCATTTCTTTAGAAAATCAACAGCAAATTTTAAATCAATCCAAACAGTTGGAGCAGATGGCCAAAACACATTATCATAACGTTACCAAATTAATTATTCAAACCGCAATAGCAGGACAAAAATTGAAGCACCTTAGTAAAATTATTGAAGAAGATTCTGCCCACTCATGGTGGTCTTTATTTGAAGGATGGTCGTCACAGGCACAACAAATGTGGAATATATTAATACATCCTATCGTTATATTATTAGTATTCATTATTATCTTAACTATTAGTAATATATGTATTTGTCGTTATTTACAAAAATTAACGCAACGAGCAGTGTATGATGCATTGCTTCGCTGACCAAGGGCCGAATGTAATAGAAGTAATCAATGTCTGGTCCGCGAAACAATGCCTCCTAGATCACAGAATGTTAACAGGGCACTCAATACAATCCAAAAACACATTAAAGATTCTTCAACACTAAAACTTACAAAGCCCTACTTGCGTATGTACCAGACTACATACATAAGCAAACAAGGTGATAAAAGCCCTATTTGCGTACATAAACAAAGGTATACGTGCCAAACTGCACAAGCAAGTAAATAAAGGTGATGCACAGTAACCCACGTAATCGCGTGAAGTACTCGGGAACAGCGCGTAAACACTCTCAGGACTGTCATTGATTGGATATCAGAGCAGAGGAATGAGCCTGATCAACTCATTCCTCAGCCTTTAAAAAGGGGGATTCCCATTGTCTCGGTGGACGCTCAACCGTGGGATAAGCGCGCATCGCCCGGTCGTTATCGGGACAATGTGTTGGTCCTTCACCGAGACTGAAATGGGCTCCCCAGTCGTTGGAAGGATGAAGGCACAGTCCTGATGGTAAATATACGTAACTCTTCTTCTTAATACCGTCTGTATACTGCAATTGTAGCTGTTCTTCTTCTTGAGTGCTGAATACTGTCTGTAAACTGTAATTGTAGCTGTTCTTCTTTTTGAGTGCTTAATACTGTATGTATAATGTAATTGTATACCATAGATAAATAAGGATAGATAAGTAAGGATAAATAAAGGTACGAAGTGTGAACCTAATCTTGTTGTATACCGAATCATTCTCTCACTCTCTTGAGTCTCCTGCAAAATTATAACTTTCGTACCATAACACACGTGCTTCCAGCACCTACAGACATGGCTGCTGGGGACACACCCAGAGACTGGTGTGGCAGCACCCGAATGGACATTATCGATCAGGGTAATCTGGTCCTACTGATTGATTGGCAATGGCCAAAAGGGACACGAAACTCAAAGGAGTATAAAGGGTGCTGCACAACCAAGAATCTCTCTCTCTGACCCCACGAACGAGCTACAACAACAGTGACCAGCGCCAGCAACAACCAGCACCAGGGGAACCAGCACACCGGAGAAGAAAGGAAAACCAGAGCAAGAGTGCCAGACCAGACCAAAGGACCAGGCTAAGCAGAGGACGACCGAGACCAGCGCACAGATAAAAGCCAATGTTTGCTTGGGTACTTGCCAGTCACACGAAGTTAAGTCAAGGTCTTGTATTGGACTTGAACTTTAGTATTTTCTGTAAGATAACTTATTGTTGGTTGGGTGGATGATTATTGATTGTGTGTTTTAAATAAATATTGGTTGTACTTACAAGACATCTACTCACAGTTCTTTGTCGTATAAGGGTTAAAACAGATTGTGCGGCAGGCACAACAATTGGTGACTCTGCTGGGTCATTGACAAGAAGTAACTTTGTTGTTCCAATATTGAATCCTGCAGAATCTATATTGAAGGATTATTTAAAACTCAGAGCCAACAGGTGTAAACTCCTTATTGGTCAAATAACTGCTTTCGGGAAATTGTTTATTGTACATGCATTGTTACTAACAAGGAGAATAGGGTAAACTCCTTAGGTTTACATTAGAATCCGGAGGGATTAGGAATGGAACATAGCCCAAAACCTTACCCGCTGTTCAATCAACTCCCTACCCCTTGTCATTGAATATAGAATGGCAGGAAACAGCACAGAGACAGAGGAGGGTTCCATATGGGAAACAAAAATCAGGGAATATATTAAGAAAAAAGGGTGAACCCTATGGGCAGAATCTTGTGCCAATACTGAGATGGGACTGGGGTCTCTAGGGCAGAAATATTGGGATGATCTAAGGAAAGTTCAGGGAAAACGGGCAGACAAATGTGAGAAAGAAATTGCCATTGTGAACTGCTTAGGACAGCTGCTAGGAACAGAAAAGGAATTAAACACAATTCGTAAGGAACTGGAGGAATTGAAGCAGGCAAAGGAGGAAAAGGAGGAGGGGATTAAGAAACTAAAGGAACAACAGCAGGAGAGGATAGAGCAAATAAGAGTCGAAAAGGACAGAGAGATAGATGAATTAAGGAGAACCAACCAGTCAAATTTATTACTTCTGGGTAATTTTCAAATCCAGTATGAGAGAGCTTACAAGAAGTCCAGCACACTGTCTTGGCCAAAGGTGAAGCCGAGCGGACAGTAGCACAATTGGAAGCTAAGTGCGCTGATCTGCAGGTGGCAATAAAAGCACTACATCAAGCCAGTAAAGAACAGAAGACAGGCAACTGCTGACCACTCCAAATGCCAATGAGAAATTTCACAGCTGGAATTCCTATTATCGGTTCAAAATGGATTTATGTGTACCTTCGGGACATTCGAGGAAGAGGAGATAGAGAATGCGGAATGGAGAGAGTTAAAGGAGAATGCTAAACTTTACGTTACGCAAACCGAAGATTGAGATCCACCACTATCTTTCCCAGGGGAAGTCATACCCACCTGCGCCTCCAGATCCACCTCCAGTACCGATGCATCCAGTGACGACTGAACATCAGGTAGGAGATCTCAGGGCCCAGCTGTTACATATATGACCCCGTTTACAGTGGCAAAATTGGCCGAAATCACAAATAAAATCACAACTTTTGAGCCATTGGCTGATCCACACAGTTCCTTTGAGGATGTTAGGCAGCAGAAGGTAATGCATGGGCTAGATGAAAAGGAAGAAGTGTAGCTGATGGTCACATGCTTAAGCAAGTCTGTACAGTCTGCCCTGCCAGCCCCTCAAAATGTGGGGGAAGAAATCTTAAACAAAATTAAGGAAGCGATATTGACCGCACTGTCGGGTTTAATAAAGGGGATCCTGCAGATGGGCTAAATAAATGTAGACAGAGGAAAGGGGAACATGCCACTGCATCTGCCAGTCGTTTATGGATCCACTTCATGGGAGTATATGGGGAATTGGATTGGGCTAGATTAAAGGAAACTCATTCATCCAAATGGGCTAGGACATTAGTCTCGAACGCCACAGAGGAAGGCAAGAATACCTGTGCTAATTTTGACCTCGCAGAGACATACACAATGAAGCATGGGTTCTCCGAAGCTTAGCTCAAGTCTGGGAACAGGAAATACAGGGAGGCCCAATGTTATGTTCAGAAAGGGAGGCAAGAATGCTTCCGATGAGGACTAGCCAGGGTCCGGTATGGAGAAACGGGGGTGGAGAGGATCACCAACACCAGAGAAATACAGCTCCACCTTACACAGCAGCCTCGGGAAGAGATAGAGGGACATGTTTTAATTGCGGGCAGCCAGGACACTTCGCCTGAGATTGTAGGAGACCCCCACCACCATATATACAGTCCCCAAGACTACCAGGACCACCGGCTCCACCAGTTAGGCCAGCTCCTCGGTACGAGCTGAGCACCGCCAACCACTGACTGAAGGTCCCAGTCACCCCATGCATACCGTAAGCATGAGCCCATCACTGTATCCAATTGTCCCACCGGGAAACCAGACCCAGTAGCCTATGCCTCACAAGTATTGGACCCAGACAAACAAGGCTTCTCTGGCTGTGAACAACACCTGCTCATGGTATTTTGGGCCATGCAGCATTTCGCCTACATCACTGGACTGAACCCAAAGACCGACCTCACTGAACACACCCCAACCCAACTTCTGCTGGATGGCCACCTTAAAGACGGCTCAGTAAGCCAGGTCCGCGCTGCCTGTTGGACACGACCACTGCAGGGTAGGGACATCACTGTAAAGCAAAACAAAGTGCCCACGTTCCTGGCAGATAATTTAAATTATGGGGAGGTCCACATGATGTCAGGTTATAGCCACAAAGACCTCACAGGTCCGTTTATCCCAAAACAACAGGAATCACGATCAGGGACAAAATAGTCAGCCACCCAACAGACAGACTCAGCTATGATAATTTACACAGACGGTTCATTCACCATAGAGGATGGGACAGAATCACAGGATTTGACATTTATGTTGAAAATCAAAAGGGACAGCCGCTAATAGAACTCACCCTCAAACTACCCAGCCATTTGAGTACTCAGGCTGCCAAACTAGCAGCAGTCGCATCCATAGTGAGTCACTCAGACCTATTTCCAACCCCTGCCAACATACACTCCAATAGTATGTACATGTGCAACATCCTGACTGAGTTCCTGCTGTTATGGGAAGCCAGAGGCTTTGTATCTGCAGACGGAAAGCCCCTACCATCAGCCCCCTTATTAAAATATGTTCTGCAGACCACTGAAGGGCGCACATTTGGAATTATTAAAGTTAGAAACCACCTGGTAACTGTAAGGTTGATGCACTAGCCAAAGCCAGTGCCTGTACAGGACAGTTTTGGCAATTACCTGTCGGAGAGTGAGTAAACATTGTGACCATTTGCCAAACTAATATAGCTGACCTGGTCCAGGTGCAGCGCACTGACAGTTCCCTAAAATAAATTTTAGAAGGAGTTTACCCAGCCCCATATGAGAAATGGAGGGACAAAATACAGATTCAGGACGGTTTGATATTAAAGGCAGGCATGTATATAGTCCCTACCCAGGATGGAAATCAGCTCATCTATCAGTACCATGACAGACATGGCCATCAGGGCATAGAGACAACAGCCGAGTGATTAAAAGAATTATGTTGGTGGCCCGAATTGCATAATGACATTGCCCATTATGTCAACAATTGTTTAACTTGTGCCCAGAACAACCCCAATAGGTAAGCCAGAAAAGCGGAGCTAAGGCACACACACCCAGTAGAAAGCCCCTGGACAAATCTCCAAATTGATTATATTGGCCCACTACTGCCATGTAAGAATGGATTTAAACACGTCCTGGTAATAATAGGCACTTTCACCAAATGGGTCAAGGCATTCCTCACTAGATCAAACATAGCTAAGGCCACCGCAAAGATATTAACCCAGCAGGTGTTTACACGATGGGGTCTTCCCCACAGCATAGAGTCTGACCAAGGGACACATTTCACCGGGCAAGTGATGCAGAACGTTATGGCTATGTTTAGCATCAAGCAGAAATTCCATATTGCCTACCATCCACAATCCAGTGGAATCATACAGCACATGAACCAAATGCTAAAAGGGAATCTTAGAAAGACAGCGCAACAAAACAACACAACATGAGATACAGTACTTCCCTTTGCCCTCATGATGGTGCGTAACACTGTTTCCAGTACTACTGGATTCACTCCCTACACATTAATGACCGGCTGATCTATGAGGGGAGCTGAATATTTATTGGGGTTTGACTTAACTGAGCCTGCTATCAAAGCACTCACCCACGAGAAAGCCGTCCAGCAGATAACCAAAAACATTAAAGCAGCCCAGTTAGCCATGGCTGTCCTATTAGAAGTTAAGAAGAAACAAAGCAAGGCATATTTCAATAAAAGGGTACACCCGGTAGAATATGCGGTTGGCCAGCAGATGACAATTTCCCTCTAAAACCTAGTTCTTTCTTGTCCCCAAGATATGCAGGTCTGCACACCAAACCGAAAAAATAAGCCCCTCAGTGTATAAGGTCCTATTGCCAACGGGAAAACTGGTTGGTTCCACATCAATCAACTGAAAGCTTACGGGAACTCAGAATAATCACTTCCACCATCTCACATTAGAGATAGGGGAGGGTGATGCTAGGTGATCAGAATGGCCACATCCCAAACACCTTCGCATCCATTTTCAGGTTCAGACCAGACCCTTACTCCTACCATACTACAGCCCAGAGCTTCGTCCACATCTGAAGTGCCCCTAAGGATACTGATCGACCCAGACATAACAGGAGACTTGCGCACCCTAGAGGACTGGCATGACTCGCCAGATATCGGCCCTCGCAGCATTATGCATTCTCCCATAAACATAAGCCTTAACAGCCCCAAATCCAACAGTGAGATCCTGACTAAACGACACTGAGTTATTTTGATGGGAACACCCGATGCTGCCTCCCCACAGGGATAAAGGACCAGACACATAGATTAATTAGACTGGAACACAAGGGTGAAGGACCCTGAACCCTGATTCAAAGGCAGATCCCACAGTGCAGTCCAATGAACAGACATGTATATGGAAACCAGGTGAGGAGATAATGATAAGATGAATGATTCAGAAGATGAATCTCTGTTGGGCAATTGGTTAATGGAAATACTGAATAAAGGAATGTAAGCTGCTCCAAATGATGAAATTCAGCCTACAGTACAGACCAATGCAAAGTACAAGAATGTCTGATGAAAGCACCCACTTAAAAAAAAACCCTGCAACCTGCCAGTCCACCGTGACCAACCAACAGTAAAATGTTCACAATTAAGTACAACCGACTTGTTTGTATATTGCTAGTACAATTAACCCAGGTTATCTATACAATCTGACGCCGTGCTCTTTCGCCACCTTTTTCTAAGTGAGACATCATTAAGCCAACTTTACAAATCTTTGAGGCAGCTATGTTAAAGTTTAACATAATTGAGGTGGCTATGCTAAATTTTGACATCACTGAGGCAGCTGTGCTAAATTTTAACACCATTGAGGCAGCTGTGCTAAATTTTAAAATTGTCAAGGTGACTGGGCTACATTTTCAACAGGAAATGAAAAACAAACAGAAGTCTTAGAGTGCAAAACCTTGGTACAATATGCAGCTGCTCTTAGCCTGGCTCCTTAGCGTTCCAAGTCACACTGAGAATTTTATTTTCAGTGTTCTAAAGATGGAAGGGCCGTCTCTTTGCCCCTCATGTTAAAGGGCTACATTTTCAACTCTTAGAGTCACTTGTGCTAAATTTTACATGTGGCCCGCCTTCAAACTCCAACACACTTATAGAATGGACACTGCTTC
The DNA here is from genome assembly GCF_965287045.1 of Carcharhinus amblyrhynchos. Lineage (NCBI taxonomy): Eukaryota > Metazoa > Chordata > Chondrichthyes > Carcharhiniformes > Carcharhinidae > Carcharhinus > Carcharhinus amblyrhynchos. Next base: position 62,643,931 of record NC_137327.1, on the reverse strand, counting down.
AGGTCATTACACACCAGTACTATTTGAATCTCTATAGTTAATAGTGACTGCAGCTCGACTAAACCTTGATTTTGCTGGCCAGTTAAATAAGCTCTTTTCTGACAAACCCACGACTCGTCTATGTATCAATCTGAACAAAATTTTTGCTCTGCTGTGCTCCACAATTAAGAATAAAAAAAAGACATCAAGCGACAATTGATATACCGGGTCCTCCTGACCACACCACTGTCAATAAGTGTTCAAAAAAAAGGGTGGGCATGGACAGTTTAAATACATGTATATACATCAAATATTGGATGCAATAACAACGGAAATTACATTGATCTCCTCAGGATAGCAACAGATGATGACAGAGATGCAATCTATCTCATTGGACTCATCATCGGAATAAGCATACAGAGCACTCCAAGCAAGATTAACTGGTGGCATCCCAGTTATTTATGGTTTGCCCCACCTGACACGGCAGAGTATGAGGATGGCGTGTTATGGGTGCACTCCGATAACAGTATAACATTTGGGTGTAACAGCCAGCAGCTGGTATACAAAAAACCAAATGGTAGTTCAACTGAATGTTATCTGAGTGTTACCATAGAAGGGAATTGGTGGGGATTTCCAAATAATGGGTGCCCTGAAATTGGATGTCTGGCCAACGGTCCAGAAAAAGGATTAGAGCTCGGGCCGCAGCTCAGAGAGGGGAACTTTGCATTGTATGAAATAAGAACTAGGCCGAAGCCAACCCCAGACCTATCCCATTCGATTGGTCCTGAAGCCACCCCCGACCATAGAATGGACTGATACTAAAACACACAGGCAAAACCTTATATGACAATATCCAGCACAAATTAGTATCTGTGCTAGTGGATATAGGTGGGACTCAACTGCCAGAGAGGTGCTCTCCACAATTTAACAGACTGTTAGGACGGAAGATAGGATTGGATGAAAGACAGGAAAATCCAGGAGGGAGTTAGTCAATGACATGGCCACAGCATACAGGGCAGGGGTAGCAACCATCAATCCCCTTGACTTAGCTGACCTGGACAATGAACTTAGGGTTCTGACCCAACAGGTTAAACAGACACTAAGTTCTATCGATTAGAACAATCAGCAAGATGCTGAAGGGGAACTGACTGGGAACACAGCCAGCAGCCACATGGTAGCTGTATTAGAAGGACATGCCAAGACAATCAATCAAATTATCAGGGAAAAATTAGAGGATGATGACTGACAACAGAACTGGACTTTATGTAATGCATATGGACAGTGGATGATAGAACAGCTAAGGGGAAACTTAGAGCAGGTATGCGGTGGACAGGTTCCATCTTGGATTAGTGACGAACAGATGGAACACCAAGAAACACCCCGAGTTATCTGGCTGTCAGATGCAACAGTTGACAACTGCAAAGGGATTCCAGGGAAAGTCATAGAACATAGAACATAGAACATTACAGCGCGGAACAGGCCCTTCGGCCCACAATGTTGCGCCGACCAGTCTTATTTTTAAAAAAAAAACATTGACCCACTAATCTAAACCAATCCCTTTTCGTCCATAAACCTATCCACCAATCTCTTAAACGCCCCCAAACTAGGCGCATTTACAACTGCAGCAGGCAGTTCTTTGTTCATGGGAATGAACAAAGAACAAAGAAAATTACAGCACAGGAACACGCCTTTCGGCCCTTCAAGCCTGCACCGACCATGCTGCCTGACTTAATTAAAACACCCTATGCTTCCGGGGACCATTTGCCTCTATTCCCATCTCATTCATATACTTGTCAAGACATCCCTTAAAAGTCACTATGGTATCCTCTTCCACAACGTCCCCCGGCAACGAGTTCCAGGCACCTCTATGTAAAAAATCTGCCTCGTAAACCTCCTTTAAACCTTGCCCCTCACACCTTAAACCTATGCCCCCTAGTAATTGACTCTTCCACCCTGGGAAAAAGATTCTGACTATCCACTCTGTCCATGCCTCCCATAATCTTGTAGACTTCTATCAGGTCTCCCCACAATTTCCGTCGCTCCAGTGAGAACATACCAAGTTTCTCCAATGTCTCCTCATAGCTAATGGCCTCCATACCAGGCAGCATCCTGGTAAATCTTTTCTGTATCCTGGGGCTCAAACATCCAAATCCATCCATTTGTTCGCATAATGTCACAACTGGCGGTATTATTGATTTTGTTCACCCTGGTAGACTTAATCATCTTCACAGTCCAATTCAGCCGATGAAAAAAGGGGATTACCCGGAGGCAGGGCGTAGGGTCCGCCCTTGAACCATGGTCCCCTCTAATTCAGTACAACAATGTTTATAGGAAGCCAGCCATTTTGCGACTCGTACTAATGAGACGTTGGAAATCCTATTACCAAAATGTGCCTCAGATCTGTGAATACTTTATTGTAATGTTTGTTTGAATATTGGTTTATAATTAGCTTATTGTAATAATGGTGTTTAGAATATGTGGTTGTTTGTATTTGTAGAGTGTTGTCTATAGCTTCAGGAATGTCAATATATTGTAGGGATGTATTATTACTGTGCATGCTAATGCCTGGGCCTTACTTGACCATTGGGTCACTGGGGAATTCCTGACAGATACTGGTCCTGAGTTTGTGATCCATCATGCTTCGTGTTCAGGATCAAAGGGGGGACTGTAGCCAAATGGGCCATCTAAAATGGCGATTTGTAAAGCACTCTGGGACAATTAGGCAAGAACTAGGACGACAGGCTGCAGCCTAAAAGACAGAGATAAACAGGCTGCAACCCAGACAAATGAATACACAGGATATAGAACATAGAACACTACAGCACAAACAGGCCCTTCGGCCCACAAGTTGCACCGATCACATCTATACCTACCAAGCCATAGAACTATCTGTAACTTCCAATGCCATGAGATCCCATATACTCATCCAGAAGTCTTTTAAAAGACCCCAGCGAGTTCGCCTCTATCACCACCGACGGCAGCTGATTCCACTCACTCACCACCCTCTCAGTGAAAAACTTACCCCTGCCAGCTCCTTGGTACCTGCTTCCCAGTACCTTAAACGTGTGTCCTCTCGTAGCGACCATTTCAGCCCTGGGAAATAACCTGCGAGAATCCACCCTATCTATTCCTTTCAACATTCTATCAGGTCGCCTCTCAACCTTCGTCTCTCCAGGGAGAAGAGACCCCGCTCCCTCAGCCTATCTTCATAAGGCATGCTTCCCAATCCAGGCAACATCCTTGTAAATCTCCTCTGCACCCTCTCAATAGCTTCCACATACTTCTTGTAGTGAGGCAACCAGAACTGCGCACAGTCCTCCAAGTGGTGTCTGACAAGGGTCTTATAAAGTTGCAGCATTACCTCCCAACTCCTAAACTCAATCCCTCGATTAATGAAGGCCAGTACACCATACGGCTTCTTGACCACCTCCTCCACCTGTGAGGCCGATTTAAGAGTCCTATGGACCCGGACCCCAAGATCCTACTGCTCTTCAACCCAGCTAAGACTCCAACCCTTGATATTGTATTCCTGTATCCCGTTGGTCCTACCAAAATGGACCACTACACATTTATCCACATTGAAGTCCGTCTGCTACTTCTCCGCCCAGTCCTGCATCCTATCTATGTCACGCTGCAACTTCTGACATCCCTCCAGACAATGGGTCATCTCCAGGACAAAAGGGACTTTCTGGTCAACTGGATTGTCTACCAGACATAGGGGCATCATAGCCCCTTATTTGGGAGGGAGATGTGTATTCTACGCGCTCCAGCATCTACAGACATGGCCGTTGGGGACACACCCAGAGGTTGGTGTGGCAGCACCCGATTGGACTTTATTGATCAGGGCAATCAAGTCCTGATCAATTTATTGGCAATGGCCAAAAGGAGTGCGAAACCCAACCGGGTATAAAGGGTGCTGCGCAACCAAGAATTTCTCTCTCTAACCCCACGAACGAGCTACAATAACAATGACCGTCGCCAGCAACAACCAGCACGAGGAGAACCACCACACCCGAGAAGGAAGGAAGACCAGAGCCAGACCAGACAAAAAGACCAAAGGACCAGACTAAGCAGAGGACAACCGAGACCAGAACATAGAACATTACAGCGCAGTACAGGCCCTTCGACCCTCGATGTTGCGCCAACCAGTGGAACCAATCCAATGACCCTCTAACCTAAACTATTCCAATGTTATCCATTTGCCTATCCACAGACCATTTGAAGGCCCTTAAAGTTGGCGAGTCCGCAACTGCTGCTGGCAGGGCATTCCACGACCTTACTACCCTCTGAGTAAAGAACCTACCTCTGACATCCGTCCTATAATTACCACCCCTTAATTTAAAGCTATGTCCCCTTGTGTTAGCCATCACCATCCGAGGTAAAAGGCTCTCACTGTCCACCCTATCCAATCCTTTGATCATCTTATATGCCTCAATCAGGTCACCTCGTAACTTTCTTCTCTCCAATGAAAATAACCTCAAGTCCCTCAGCCTTTCCTCATAAGACCTTCCTACCATACCAGGCAACGTCCTGGTTAACCTCCTCTGCACCCTTTCCAATACCTCCACATCCTTCTTATAATGCGGCGACCAGAACTGTACGCAATACTCCAAGTGCAACCACAAGTTTTGTACAGTTGTAACATGACCTCACGGCTCCGAAATTCAATCCCTCTACCAATAAAAGCTAATACACCGCACGCCTTCTTAACAACCTTATCAACCTGGGTGCCAACTTTCAGGGATCTATGCACATGTACACCGAGATCCCTCTGCTCGTCCACACTATCAAGAGTCCTTCCATTAGCCCTATATTCCGTACCCCTGTTATTCTTACCAAAGTGAATCACCTCACACTTTTCCGTATTAAACTCCATCTGCCACCTCTCGGCCCAGCTCTGCAGCTTATCTATGTCCCTCTGCAAACTGTAACATCCATCCTCACTGTCTACAACTCCTCCGATTTTGGTGTCGTCAGCAAATTTACTAATCCATCCTTCTACACCCTCATCCAGGTCATTTATAAAAATGACAAACAGCAGTGACCCCAAAACAGATCCTTGAGGTACACCACTTGTAACTGCACTCCAGGTTGAATATTTCCCATCAACTACCACCCTCTGTCTTCTATCAGCTAGCCAATTCCTGATCCAAACTGCTAAATCACCCTCAACCCCATGCATCTGCATTTTCTGCAACAGCCTACCATGGGGAACCTTATCAAACGCTTTGCTAAAATCCATATACACTACGTCAACTGCCTTACCCTTATCCACCTCTTTGGGCACCTTTTCAAAAAACTCGATAAGGTTTGTGAGGCACGACCTACCCTTCACAAAACCGTGTTGACTATCCCTAATCAATTTATTTCCCTCTAGATGATTATAAATCCTATCCCTTATAATTCTTTCCAAAACTTTGCCCACAACAGAAGTAAGGCTCACTGGTCTATAATTCCCAGGATGGTCTCTACTCCCTTTCTTGAACAAGGGGACAACATTTGCTATCTTCCAGTCTTCCGGTACTACACCTGAAGCCAATGACGACATGAAGATCAATGCCAAAGGCTCTGCAATCTCCTCCCTAGCTTCCCCCAGAATCCTAGGGTAAATCCCATCTGGCCCAGGGGACTTATCTATTTTCACATTCTCAAGAATGCCAACACCTCCTCCTTATGTACCTCAATCCCATCTAGTCTACTACCTGGTATCGCAGTATTCTCCTCGACTACACTGACTTTTTCCTGTGTGAATACTGACGAAAAATGCTCATTCAGTGCCTCTCGTATCTCTTCAGGCTCCATGCATAACTTCCCACTGTTGTCTCTGACTGGCCCTAATCTTGCCCTAACCAACCTTTTATTCTTAACATACCTGTAGAAAGCTTTAGGATTTTCCTCGCTCCTATCCACCAAAGTCATCTCATGTCCTCTTCTAGCTCTTCTTACCTCTCTCTTTAACTCCTTCCTGGCTATTTCATAACTCTCCAGTGCCCTAACTGAGCCTTCACGTCTCATCGTTACATAAGCCTCCTTCTTCCTCTTCACCAGAGATTCAACTTCCTTAGTACACCACGGTTCCCTCACTCGACCACTTCCTCCCTGCCTAACAGGTACATATTTATCAAGGACTCGCAGTAGCTGCTCCTTGAATAAGCTCCACATTTCAGATGTTCCCAGCCCCTGCAATTTCCTACTCCACCCTATGCGGACAGCGCACAGATAAACGCCAACGTCCGCTTGGGTACTTGCCAATCTCGCAAAGTTAAGTCAATATCTGGTATTGGACTTGAACTTTAATATTTTCTGTAAGATAACTTATTTTGTTGGTTGGGTGGGTGATTATTCATTGTGTGTTTTAAATAAATTTTGGTTGTACTAACAAGACGTCTACTCACAGTTCTTTTGTCCATCGTACAAAGGACACACTTCTTGGACACATACATCTCCATTAAGGATGGTCATCTCAGCATTTCACTGTACCGCAAGCTGACAGATAACCTAACGATGCTCCACTTCTCCAGCTTCCACCCTAATCACGTTAAGGAAGCCATCCCCTACGGTCAAGCCCTCCGTATACACAGGATCTGTTCAGATGAGGAGGATCGCAACAGACATCTCCAGACGCTGAAAGATGCCCTCATAAGAACAGGATACAGCACTCAATTCATCGATCAACAGTTCCGATGCACCACAGCGAAAAACTGCACCGACCTCCTCTGAAGACAAACATGGGACACGGCGGAGGGAGTACCCTTCATCGTCCAGTACTTCCCTGGAGTGGAGAGGCTACGACATCTTCTCCAGAGTCTTCAACATGTCATTGACGAAGACGAACATCTCACCAAGGCCATCCCCATGCCCCCACTTCTTGCCTTCAAACAACCGCACAACCTCAAAAGACCATTGTCCGCAACGAACTACCCAGCCTTCAGGGGAACAGTGACCATGACACACAACCCTACCACAGCAACCTCTGCAAGACATGCCAGATCATCGACACGAATGCCATCAACCTCACGTAAGAACACCATCCACCAGGTATGTAGTACATACTCTTGCAACTCGGCCAACATTGTCTACCTGATAAGCTGCAGGAAAGGATGTCCCGAGGCATGGTACATTGGGGAAATCATGCAGACGCTACTACAACAGATGAACGAACACCGCTCGACAATCACCAAGCAAGACTGTTCTCTTCCTGTTGGGGAACACTTCAGCAGTCACAGGCATTCGGCCTCTGATCTTCAGGTAAGCGTTCTCCAAGGCGGCCTTCACGACACACGACAGCACAGAGTCGCTGAACAGAGACTGATAGCCAAGTTCCGCACACATGAGGAAGGCCTCAACCGGGATCTTGGGTCCATGTCACATTATCTGTAACCCCCACAATTTGCCTGGGCTTGCAAAATCTCATAACAGTCCTGTCTGGAGACAATACACATCTCTTTAATCTGTGCTTAACGCTCTCTCCACTCACATTGTCTGTACCTTTAAGACTTGATTACCTGTAAAGATTCGCATTCCAACCATTATTTTGTGAATTGAGTTTGTGTCTTTATATGCTCTGTTTGTGAACAGAATTCCTGCTTACCTGACAAAGGAGCAGCGCTCCGAAAGCTAACGGACTTTGCCACCAAATAAACCTGTAGGACTTTAACCTGGTGTTGTGAGACTTCTTACTTCTTGAATTGCTGCAGTCCATGTTCTGTGGGCTGACCCACAATGCTGTTAGAGAGAGAATTCCAGGATTTTGATCCAGCGACTGTGAAGGAACAGTGATATATTTTCAAGTCAGGATGGTAAGTGACTTGGAGGGGAACTTACAGGTAATGGTTTTCCCATGTATCTGCTGCTCTTGTCCTTCAAGATGGAAGTGATCATGGGTTTGGAAGGTGCTGTCCGAGCATCTTTGGTGAATTGCTGCCATGCATCTTGTAGCTAGTACACACTGCTGCTACTGAGAGTCGGTGGTGGAGGGAGTGAATGTGGTGCCAGTCAAGCAGACTGTTTTGTCCTGGATGCTGTCAAGCTTCTTGAGTGTTGTTGAAGCTGCACCCATCCAGACAAGTGGGGACTATCCCATCCTACTCCTGACTTGTGCCTTGTAGATGGTAGATAGTCTTTGGGGAGTCAAGGGACAAGTTACTCGCTGCAGTATTCCTAGCCTCTGACCTGCTTCTGTAGCCACTGTGTTTATGTGGTGAGTCCAGTTGAATTTCAAGCCAATGGTAATCCCAAGAATGTGGGAGATTCAGTGATGGTAACACCATTGAATGTCATGGGGAGGTGATTGATGCGTCTCTTATTAGTGATGGTCATTGGCTGGCATTTGTATGGCGCGAATGTTACTTGCCACTTATCAGCCCAAGTCTGGATATTGTCCAGATCTTGTTCATTTGAACGTGGACTGCTTCTCTGTCTGAGGAGTCACAAATAATCTGAACATTATGCAATCATCAGTGAACATCCTTCATAATCTTCAAAAACTAAAATTGGTATTGCTAATAGAGAACATGCATCTGATTCATGAACGCTTGTTAAGTAAGGAAATCAGCCATTCTTAACTATTGTGGCTGGTTTGTGACAACAGACCACAGTTGTTTCCTAACTGCCCTGTGAAGGGATGCAGCAAGCCACTTAGTTGTCAAAAGGTGGCTTACAGCTCATTCTCCAGAACAATTAAAGGAACAGCAATAAATGCTGGCCCTGCCAAATATTAGATTTAGATCAGGTATTTTAGAAGTCATTTTAATGATGCATTTATACTCACATCCCATGAACTGACAATAAGAACATAAGAACATAAGAAATAGGAGCAGGAACATAGAACATAGAACATAGAACACTACAGCACAAACAGGCCCTTCGGCCCACGAGTTGCGCCGATCACATCAACACCTACCAATCTATAGACCTATCTATAACCCCCAATCCCATAAAACCCCATATACTCATCCAGAAGTCTTTTAAAAGACCCCAGCGAGTTCGCCTCCACCACCACTGACGGCAGCCGATTCCATTCACTCACCACCCTCTGAGTGAAAAACTTACCCCTAACATCACTTCTGTACTTTCCTCCCCGCACCTTAAATCTGTGTCCTCTCGTAGCGACCATTTCAACCCGGGGAAATAGCCTCTGAGAATCCACCCTATCTATTCCTCTCAACATTTTATAAACTTCTATCAGGTCACCTCTCAACCTTCGTCTCTCCAGGGAAAAGAGACCCAGCTCCCTCAACCTAACTTCATAAGGCATGCCTCCCAGTCCAGGCAACATCCTTGTAAATCTCCTCTGTACCCTTTCAATAGCTTCTACGTCCTTCCTGTAGTGAGGCGACCAGAACTGCGCACAGTACTCCAAATGAGGCCTGACATGGGTCTTATAAAGTTGCAGCATTACCTCCTGACTCCTAAACTCAATCCCTCGATTAATGAAGGCCAGTACACCATACGCCTTCTTGACCACATCCTCCACCTGCGAGGCCGATTTAAGAGTCCTATGGACCCGGACCCCAAGATCCTTCTGCTCTTCAACACTACTAAGACTCCTGCCCTTGATAGTGTACTCGTTCATCCCGTTGGTTCTGCCAAAATGGACGACTACACATTTATCCGCGTTGAAGTCCATCTGCCACTTCTCTGCCCAGTCCTGCATCCTATTTATGTCCTGCTGCAACTTTTGACATCCTTCCAGACCATCCACAACACCACCGACCTTCGTGTCATCAGCGCACTTACTTACCCATCCCTCCACTTCCTCATCCACGTCATTTATGAAAATGACAAACAGCAAGGGTCCTAGAACAGATCCCTGGGGCACTCCACTGGTGACTGACCTCCATTCAGAAAAAGACCCATCCACAACCACTCTCTGCCTTCTGCAGGCAAGCCAATTCTGGATCCACAAGGCCAAAGGCCCTTGGATCCCATGCCCTCTCACCTTCTCAAGAAGTAGGAGTAGGCCATCTAGCCCTTCGAGCCTGCGTCGCCATTCAATAAGATCATGGCTGATCTGAAGTGGCTCAGTTCCACTTTCCCGCTTTCATAAGAACATAATAAGAACATTATGTTCTTAAGTGTTATTATTAAGTGGCTCAGTTCCACTTTCCCGCTTTCTCCCCATAACCCTTAATCCCCTTGCCTACTAAAAACCTATCTACCCGCGTCTTAAATATATTTAGCGAGGTAGCCTCCACCACTTCAACGGGCAGAGAATTCCAGAGATTCACCACCCTTTGAGTGAAGAAGTTCCTCCTCAACTCTGTTCTAAACTGCCACCCCCTTATCTTGAGGCTGTACCCTCTAGTCCTGCTGTCCTTTCTGAGCGGGAAGAACCTCTCCACCTCTACCCTATCCATCCCCTTCATCATCTTATACGTCTCAATAAGATCCCCCCTCGTCCTTCTAAACTCCAACGAGTACAAGCCCAGTGTATTCAGCCTCTCTTCATAGCTCAACCCCCTCAACTCCGGTATCAGCCTAGTGAACCTCCTCTGCACTCCCTTCAAGGCCAAAATATCCTTGCACAAGTGCGGCGACCAAAACTGCACACAGTACTCCAGCTGCGGCCTCACCAGTGCCCTGTACAGTTGCAGCAAGACCTCCCTACTTTTATATTCAATCCCCCTCGCTATGAAGGCCAGCATCCCATTTGCCTTCCTGACCACTTGCTGCACCTGCAGGCTGGGTTTTTGCGACTCATGCACAAGGACCCCCAGGTCCCTCTGCACCATAGCATGCTGCAGCTTTTCGCCCTGTAAGTAGTAGTCCTTCCTACCATTATTCCTGCCAAAGTGGATAACCTCACACTTGCCAACATTGTATTCCATCTGCCAGGTCCTCGCCCACTCGCTCAGCCTATCTAGATCCCTCTGCAGACTTTCTACACCCTCCGCACAATTTGCTGTTCCACTTATCTTTGTGTCATCAGCAAATTTCGACACCCTACACTCAGCCCCCTCCTCCAGATCATCTATATAAGTGGTAAATAGCTGAGGCCCCAGCACCGATCCCTGGGGCACTCCACGAGTCACCAACCGCCAATCCGAATAGCACCCATCGACACCCACTCTCTGCCTCCTATTTGACAGCCAATCCTCTATCCGCGCTAATACCTTACCCCCAACTCCATGCCCCCTAACCTTCTGTAACAACCTTTTGTGAGGCACCTTGTCAAACGCCTTCTGAAAATCGAGAAACACCACATCCACCGGTTCCCCTCTATCCACCGCACAAGGCACATCCTCATAGAACTCCAATAAATTCGTCAGACACGACTTCCCCTTAACGAATCCGTGCTGCGTCTGCTCTATCAAACAATTCTTCTCAAGATGCCTCGCCATTTCCTCTTTGATGGTGGATTCAAGCATTTTTCCTACAACAGACGTTAAACTAACTGGCCTATAATTCCCTGAATTTTGCCTGCTACCCTTTTTAAACAGCGGCGTAACATTAGCCATTTTCCAATCTTCTGGCACTTCCCTGGAATCCAGCGAGGTTTGGAAAATAATCACTAAGGCATCCACTATCACCTCCGCCATTTCCTTCAGAACCCTGGGATGCATTCCATCCGGTCCTGGGGACTTGTCCACCATCAGTCCCTCTAGTCTGTCGAACACTACCTCTCTAGTAGCAATGATCTCATTCAGGCCCTCCACTCCTACCATCTTTCCATCGTTAACACCCGGCAAACTATTCGCGTCCTCCTCCGTGAAGACCGAAGCAAAAAAGTTATTCAAGGCCTCAGCCATTTCCTCATCCCCCACCACTAAATCCCCCCTTTCATCCTCTAAGGGTCCAACATTCACCCTAGCCAGCCTCCTCCTTTTTATATATTTATAAAAACTCCTTTTTTATATTTAGCGCTCACCTAGATTCATAGTCTATCCTTCCTTTCTTTATCAACTTCTTCGTCATTCTTTGTTGATATTTAAACCTCTCCCAGCCCTCTTCTCGCCCACTACTTTTAGCCACTCTAAACGCATCAGCTTTTAATTTAATACTCTCCTTTATCTCCTTCGTATTCCACGGCTGATTATCCCTTCTCCTACGATCCTTCTTTATCATCGGAGTAAATTCCTGCTGAGCACCAAGAAAGATCTCCTTAAAGAACATAAGAAATAGGAGCAGGAGTAGGCCATCTAGCCCTTCGAGCCTGCCCCGCCATTCAATAAGATCATGGCTGATCTGTCGTGGCTCAGTTCCACATTCCCGCCCTCTCCCCATAACCCTTAATCCCCTTGCCTATCAAAAACCTATCAACCCGCGTCTTAAATATATTTAGCGAGGCAGCCTCCACCACTTCAACGGGCAGAGAATTCCAGAGATTCACCACCCTTTGAGTGAAGAAGTTCCTCCTCAACTCTGTTCTAAACCACCCCCCCTCTATCTTGAGGCTGTGCCCTCTAGTCCTACTGTCCTTTCTGAGCGGGAAGAGCCTCTTCACCTCTATCCTATCCATCCCATTCATCACCTTATATGTCTCAATGAGATCTCCCCTCATTCTTCTAAACTCTAACGAGTACAAGCCTAGTTTCTTCAGCCTCTCCTCATAGTTCAACCCTCTCAACTCCTGTATCAGCCTAGTAAACCTCCTCTGCACTCCCTCCAAGGCCAAAATATCCTTGCGTCAGTGTGGCGACCAAAACTGCACACAGTACTCCAGCTGCGGCCTCACCAGTGCCCTGTACAGTTGCAGCAAGACCTCCCTACTTTTATATTCAATCCCCCTCGCTATGAAGGCCAGCATCCCATTTGCCTTCCTGACCACCTGCTGCACCTGCAGGCTGGGTTTTTGCAACTCATGCACAAGGACCCCGAGGTCCCTCTGCACCGTCGCATGCTGCAGTTTTTCGCCATGTAAGTAATAGTCCTTCCTACCATTATTCCTACCAAAGTGGACAACTTCACACTTGCCAACATTAAATTCCATTTGCCAGTTCCTAGCCCATTCGCCCAGCCTATCTAGATTCTTTTGCAGACTTTCCACACCCTCCGCACAATTTGCCATTCCACCAATCTTGGTGTCATCAGCAAATTTCAACACCATACACTCGGTTCCCTCCTCCAGATCATCTATATAAATGGTAAAAAGCTGAGGCCCCAGCACCGACCCCTGGGGCACTCCAGTAGTCACCAACCGCCAGTCCGAATAGCACCCATTGACCCCCACTCTCTGCCTCCTATTTGACAGCCAATCCCCTATCCACGCTAACATCCTACCCCCAACTCCAAGATCCTCCACTGTTCCTCAGCAGACCTACCGACCAATCTGCGCCCCCAATCTACATTCGCCAATTCCTCTCTCATCCTATCGTACTCCCCTCTGTTCAAACAAAGGACACAGGTCCGGGACCCTACTTCCTCCTCCTCCATCTGCAGCAGAAACTCCACCATACAATGATCACTCTTCCCAAGAGGATCCCTCACAACAAGGTCCCTAATTCTACCTGCCTCATTACATAACACCAGATCTAAGATAGCTCGCTCCCTTGTCGGCTCCAGCGCACACTGTTCAAGGAAACTATCCCGGCAGCATTCCAAGAACTCTTCCTCAAGCCCACCGCGTCCATTGGGTCGACCAATCAATATGTAGATTGAAATCCCCCATAATTATCGCCGTTCCATTCCTGCACCCGTCATTTATTTGCGCGTTTATAGCCCGCCCCACCTCCAGGTCATTATTTGGGGACCTATAGACGACACCCACCAGCATCTTCCTCCCCTTGCTGTTCCTAATCTCCACCCACAAAGATTCCACGTTCTGCTCTTTGGCGCCTATATCTTCCCTTACTACCACCCTGATACTATCCTTAATCAGCAGAGCTACCCCTCCCCCTCTCTCCTCCCGTCTACCCTTCCTAAACACTAGATACCCCTTGATACAAAAGAAAGTTCCAACTGAAGGGCAGTTGGACATGTAACCACCAGAGATTGCCCAAACTCATTTCACCTATGTCCATTGAGGCCATGAGATAGCAGAATCTGGACTGGATTTGAAGTGTGGTAATAGGCCAGTCTCTGCCTCACCAATGTTCCATTTCATTTTTTCAAAAATTTTACATTCATCTACACAAAAGCAAATTTTCAAGTTACTTAATGTATAAGCTATTTCAGACTACTGTAGACAGATAACAGATGACAAGTAATTTTTTCAGATCTTCCTATCTTGGAAGCACAGGGTACATAACATAAAAATAAAACTGCCATGGTACGATAGATTGATGGATAGGTAAATCAAGAACAGCTTGGTAAGGGACATAGTGCACTAATTAACTAATAAAAAATTGTTATGCCCATAAACTCCCATTACAGAGGTTTTCATTTCGAAGATTCATAGTTTCAGAAAAAGCCTTTAAGTCAATTTTGGATATTAAAAGAGAAAAAAAAAATCTCTATAACCTACCTCATAAATTTGTTTTGAGGTGACAAAGACATTTCCTATTTCAACCTGGTCCACGTTCAGAATTACCCTGGGGCCCAAACCTTCGCACTTGATACGGAGGGGCAAGCGAGTTTCTCGACCTAAAGAGAAACAGCAGTTATACACAGTCTTTACACTACCACATCATATTGAGTAAAACATTTATAAGCATCACCATGTAGCTGTGACAGTTTGTATTTGTTGGCTATTTCTGTGAACTCAGTAAAAAGCACAGTAAAAGGCTGCTGAGCAGTAATTATGGGAGACACTTTCAGTACCAATCAGATTGTAGTGTATTAGAATTCCAGCAGTGATCAACATTCAACCTCATCGGTCTTAACAATCTTACCTTACCAAATACACTGTTCATCAGTTCAAGTAATACTGTCCCCTTTTTTCAACAATCTATTTTGCCCTACTGCAAAATGATTGATCTCTGATCTAATGGAAATGTGCCTTCAGCAGGTAGTTCCTGTGCTATGGAAGCTGGCACTGAAGTAGATGTGCAGTGCAATTTCAGATAGAAGTGAACTTGAAACTTTTATCCAAATTGCATTGTACCTTTCATCTGCAGTTAATGCAGCGGTATTGGTGAAGGCTCTAGAATAGTCCCTCCTAAAGTAAGCTGTTCAAAGGCAGGGAGTGGGATATGGTTAAATGATGTGGAGATGCCAGTGTTGGAATCTTATATTTTCTTATTCTTCAAACATTTCTACAAGAAAGAAGTGACCTAAATTGAGGTAGGTAAAACATTAAGGCAACAGAATATAAATGAAGTAAACTCCCCTCCAGTCAGGGAATCTAAAGGTGTTATCATCGTCAAATTCAGGAAAAGCTTCTTTAAAATGTTGTGACAATATGGAGCACAGTTATCCAGGGGCCATAGGTACATTCTGGGTGTTGAAAGGGAAATGTTTATTGTGCAGTTGGAGAAATGGTAGGACATCTAAATTGGACAAAATTGTCAGAATCATTAAGCTGAGCTAATCAGTGAGCTAAATGATGCACTGCTGTTGTGAAGTTGTCTGTAATAAAGTCTTACTTTACGCAATGAATGGAAAAGTGAATCCTTGATATACACTTTGGCTTTCAAGTACACAATACCATCAACAATTTTTCAAAAAGTAAGAAGTGAAATTATCCTCTGGATTCCCACTTTTTTTCTGCTTTTAAGATAAAAAGTCTAACTGAGCTACAGTCCCTTAAATGCCAACTGTAGTTCACCCAAGTTGCCGTTATACAAATGCGAGCCCACATAGTAATTAGTGAAAAACCATTCAAACACAAAACATTTGGAGATAGTAGTATAATGATAATGTTACTGGACTAGTAAGCTAGATGACCAGCCTAACACTCTAGGGACATGAGTTCAAATCCAAGAAGGGTAGGGATAAATTCAATTTATTAGATCTGGAATAAAATGATAGCCTCATTAATGATGATCACAAAACTACTGAATTATCTCTAGAAAAAAGCCCACATGGTTCACTAGCGCCCTCTGACCGAGTAGGAATCTGTCATTCTTACCCTTCTGGTGTAAATGTGACTCCAGACGCCTAGCTGTAATCGACTCACATCCAACTGGTCAAGAACAAATGGGGATGCGCAATAGATGCTGACCTTACCAGCAATGTTCACATCCCAAAAACAAATAATTTAAAAAAAAATCAAAGTCTAGCCCAATCCCATTCTCATCTAACATTGCAGAAACACCTTCTAGCAGGAGCATTGGGAAGAGTATGAACTCTGTTAAACCCCAGTTAAGATTTCCCTCCTCTTCAGAATTCCAACAGTAAGATCAGCTAATGGAGCACAAACAAGAAATCAAGCTTACAACCATGACTTTGCAATTCAGTTACTAAGCTGCTTAAAACTGCTGTGCTGTACAAAACTATGACAGAGTATTATAATTTCATTTGGTTCATCTAAATGTTCAAAGCCATGTGTCAAAAACTTTTTTGTTATCATAACTTATACCTTCCCTTCATTTGCAATTTTTCCATTCTGAATACACATAGTTCAACATGGTGGAAACAGTGTCTGGATGTTCAGTTGTATATTGTGATCAAGCAAGCAAGTGAGAGTGTTTAAATATAAACAGCTCTTTTACCAAACTAGATATGACAGCAAGTACATACTGTAGGAGAATTTTTTTTAAAAAGCATATTGACAAAACACGCTTTGCAAGTTTGGAGTGATAGGGCAATTGAAACATCCAGCCTAAACGTAGGAGCCAGGTATTAAGGCAAGACATCCACTCAATATATTATGTGAACTCAGGCTTAAAGGTTAGCCAATTTCTACAGATAGGAAGGATATACAAAGGATACATGGTTCATCTGGTTGAAATTTAATTTTCAAAGGCTAAAACAGATGTGCATTGGCTGACTGTAACTAACAAAGAAGTGTTGGAACACTAACCCCTTTAAGGCTACAATGTACTAAAACTAAAAACTAATTAACGTGAAACTGATTTTGAGGTTATCTTATAATGTATAACTAGAATTTACAGCACAGTCTACTCTGGTGTTCAAGTTTCAAAGGAGTCTACTCCTATCCTCCGTCTAATTCTATAACAGATTCTTTCATTCCATAGGATGCTCAGTCAATAGTTACGTTTCAATCAACACCAGCAGGACCGATTGTCTGGTCATTTTTCCCTTTAGCCCTTCCTTTCTGCAAAGTGCCTGTCAGATTTACTTGCATTGCAACCTTCACTACACTTCAGAAGTACTTCATTGATAGTGAAGGGTTTCAGAATGACTTGAAGATGTTGAAGTTGCTTTATGAATACAAGTTCTTTATTTCAACCAGTTACATGGAGAGCAAGGAAAACAGTCTCATTTGTGTGTGGTTATTGATTGTTCACTCAAATCTTTCACCTTAACCTTGTAAATATTTAATTGCCTTTTTTAAAAAGTAGCATTTTCTTGCTTTTAAATTCATCAGCTTCTTTAAAGTTTATTCTATAGCCTACCCCCTACTGGCTACGCAAGGTTAACTAATGTGGCATACAAGGATTCCACACTGGCTTGGCTGATCTTGGCAGCTGAAGCATTAAATGCATTTCAATGAGATCAATTTTCATTTTGACCCTACTGCTTTCCAAACAGTAAGATCTCCCCACACCCTTTTGCCTTTCTGACTGACCTTGGTGAACCCACCTCACTTACTTGCTTCTCCACCCTACATTGCTGACTGTAGTCCCAGCAGTGGCCACTATCGCCAGTGGCACTAAAAAGCTGCTGATTCTCTGATTGGCCCATAGCTCATTGAGGTCAGGTATCCAGTCTCAGGGTCGGAGGGAGATGGAAGGCACAACTGAGGGTTTCCAGGGAGGAGGCGGCAGGCTCGCCCCAGATTTTCGAATGGGTGGTTGGGGTTACCATCTCTGTGATTCCCATGGTGGGCGGCACAAGAAAATTTCCTCCTCGGTGTTGACTCGATGAGCTGAAAGGCCTCTTTCTGCAATGTTGGGATTCTATGGTTTTATTATCAGCAACACATTTGCCAATTTGTGTTGTAATCAGATGCAGCTGAATGATGGTAATGGTAACCCTCTACCCCAAGGCTTTGATTCTGCACTGCTAGTGAGAGACTGTTTAGGCAATCTGCTCCTGCTCACTTGGCAAGTAATCCTTTCAGTAACTCATGCATCGTGGATGAACTCTTCTAGAATCCCATCATGGGATGCCTGGAGTCGTCATCGAATGGACTAAAGGAGTGCTCAAACAACGATTCAATAGTATGGTCAAATCTGGCGCTTCATCTAAAGGAACTCAGAACAAATGCCTCATATGATGGTGATTTGCTTTATTTGTTCAAGCCATGATCCCACTTCTACAGGACATAACTCAGTGTAAATTGGCCATTACTAAGAAGACACGGGATTGCTATTGTAGGTAAATGAAAATTTCATACTCATTGAAAAGTGGGTGCTCCTTGGAGTCTGAGGTCTTACAAACAGCTTTAGGACAAAGGACAAAGAACAAAAAAATTACAGCACAGGAACAGGTCCTTCAGCTCTCCAAGCCTGCACTAACCATGCTGCCTGACTTAACTAAAACCCCCTACCCTTCCGGGGACCATATCCCTCTATTCTCATCCTACTCATGTACTTGTCAAGGCACCCTTAAAAGTCACTACCGTATCCGCTTCCACTACCTCCCCCTGCAATGAGTTTCAGGCATCCACCACTCTGTGTAAAAAATCTGCCTCATACATCTCCTTTAAATCATGCCCCTTGCACCTTAAACCTATGCCCTCTAGTAATTGACTCTTCCACCCTGGGAAAAAGCTTCTGACTATCCATTCTACCCATGCTTCTCATAATGTTATAGACTTCTATCAGGTTGCCCCTCACCCTCAACCAGTGAGGACAAACCAAGCTTCTCCAACCTCTCCCCATAGCTAATGCCCTCCATTCTCCAGCTGACCTCAGCTACTAAAACAAAGCAAATTCTTTCCCATTATCTGTATTTATCTGATTTACACTTAGCATGAAAGTTTTACTTTGATGGGGTTACTCATTGTCTGAATTGAAAAGATGTTCATCTCTGCTACAATTTGACGCTGATGAGCAGAAGAAAAGAAGGAAACTTTTAAAGGGCTAGAAAATTAAAAGTCATTAGCTTTTGAGAATACAAGTCACCCATGAACTAACATCAAAGTTTTTTCTGAAGTTATGCTTGGATAACATTGCTACCCTTGAGAGACTGCAAGGTGATCCCAATGTACTTGCTGCATCAAACAAAAATGAATTCTTTGTTCCCTTTGAAAATGCAAAACCTCAGAGGCACTAATGTAAAATCAGCATCTTAGCACCTGTCAATTCTACTCCTTAATTCAGTATGAATAAATCGATAAATGAATCAATACCATTTTAGGACAATCACTGACAAATAAAAACAGGGACATTATTCTAAATCAACCGAATGCTGGCATAGAAAAATTATCGCACCAAACATAAGAGCAGATAGCAAAAATTATTATTGGATAGATCCAATGAGAGTGGGTAAATATAGGAGAAAGGGAATACTCCACACTCTAACACAATATGGGTTATGATGATGACATTGCTCTCAAGGTTAATAAGCACCATCAAGATTGACATTGAATTACAGACTTGAAATCCATTCGCAATTGTACAAAATGATCACGCTGTTCCAAAGAAAGGTCAGATGCAATTGATGGCTGCAGTTCCATGATAGATCCAAGATTTTAGCCTTGTTATCAAGAGAAATACCTAACCGGGGCCAAGCATTTCCCAGCAGAGGAGGAATGATACAACATTCCAAACTATTTTCAGACCTGCTGTGAATGACTTTGTTGAAACATTGACGTAAATTGACAACTTGCTCTCTCAGCTGGGAAATGAAGCAAGGAGCAAGGGAAAGCTAATGAAATGAAATAAAGTTAATCACAAACAAAAGAACAGATTTGCCCATTAAGCTGAACTATGACTTGCATTCTGTGGTGAAGCTTTTTCTTCCGCGGCCTCAAATTTGACTTACTCAGTTTTAATATTAGTGCCAGTCATATAAACATGTTTGGCGCAGTCAGCCAATATTGAGGCAGCTCCCCAGCTCAGAGGCTCCTACCTTTTAGGTCACTGACTGGATCCAAATAATCCAATTGACAGAACAGCTCCCTGTGGGTGTAAATTCCAAGTTTGGAAATTTCTACTCAAATTGTGTATCAGTTTCAATCAAAGCAAGATCACCCACAGGTGTATGTTCTAGATTACTTCCTTTAGGTATTACAAAAAACTATACTTGCCTCGTGGAGCTCAAAGATTAGAAACTTAAGCTATCTAAAGGTAGATTGGAGCAATATAAAAGATGATTAAAATTGGAAAAGAATCTTCAAATACTTCTAGGACTATATCCTTAATTTGTATGGTGTGTACCAAACAGGGAAAGAGGAGATACTCAATCTGGTGGATCAGACAATCAAGTAACCTGAAGGAATTAGTGCACTTCATAAATCATGGCCATATTCTAATTAGGTTCACATTAATAAAACAAGTAAAAAGAAAAGAGAATCAAAAATAAATATGGTAGGTAAGTAATAATGTAACTTCAATGAGATGAAATTGGGCACAACCCAGATTAACCAATTGAAGAATGTTACAGATCAAACTATGGCAAAAGTGAAAGATAATTAAATCTAAGACAGATAGGTATAAATTAAACACTTTACAGCTAATTGTATCAAAGAGGCTGGGAATCCATGAATAATAAGACATTTGGGGAAAAATTATAGTCAAAAAGTGACATACAATGAACATAGAGTGATAATGCGGAAAGATACAAGTATAAAAGTATAGAGGAAAAGGAGATTAGGAAGACTAAGAGAGAACATGAAAGAAGTCAAATAGTCAATATAGAGGGAGACTTCAAAGCCTTTCAAAGTACATAAAATGTTAAAGAATAGTTGGAATATAGGAACATGAGTAGGCCATCTAGCCCTTCAAGCTGCTACCATTCAGAAAGATCATGGCTGATTTGCAGCTTACGTCCAAATTCCAGCTTTTCACCATTTAGAAAATGCCGCGACCTATCCTCTTCTAGTCATGACATCACAATTGTGTACATTGAAATCCATTGTTACAGTTTTGAACTTTTTTTCAATAGTGCTTAGTGATTTTACACTTCTGTCTATACATCGTATCAATGGCAAATTTGACATATGGCTTTTCTTCCATCTCATCACCTTAAATAAATAGTGAATAATTGAAGCCTCAACACAGATCCTTACTGCTGTCTATGTGCAACTGTTCCTGACCAACTTGACAACAAGGAAAATGGATTTCTCAGGTGCCACATTGATGCATTACTTTTATAGTCCAGCATTGAAGAGCGATGAAAATCTTCTGGTGATGTCACAGCATATCATGTGACTAATCACACAGAGATGCACGGCTTTACAATATATGACGTGGAGATGCCAGCATTGGACTAGGGTAAACACAGTAAGAAGGCTCACAACACCAGGTTAAAGTCCAACTAGTGGCTATTGCTACCAAATAAACCTGTTGGACTTTAACCTGGTGTTGTGAGACTTCTTACTGTGTTTACAATACATAACAACCCTCCCCCTCTACCTCAGTTGTACGACAACAAACCTTTAAACATTGATGACCACCCCACTATGAACACCAGCTACATTACCAAATATTATTATCTACATATGTACAATTAATACAAATCTTTTTGGTGGATGTGGTTTTGTTTTGGTAACATACAGCATTCCAGAGTCTGATCTTTGACATCCTCGGTAACCTGTTTCTCACGAATATCAGATATTTCACCCTGTAAAGTTGCTTTATTGTCAGCTTCCAGATATGTTGGTTGTTCTACTTGAACAGAATCGGAACTTGTTAATGTAGTAATCTTTGGTTCAGAGATTTGGGTGTTTGACTTGACACTGTCTGATACTGTCTCTCATAATTCACTTTTTGAAAGGAGCCATGTCTCCTTTTGATCCATGTCTCAGCCATATTCTTTTGTCATCAAGTTGCACTATATAAGAAAATGGACCTGTCATAGCAAGAAAGGTTACAAATACCTACTTTTCACTTGTAGAGTCGTTTCTCACTAAATTTCTTTCCCCCTGTTTAAAACTCCTCAATTTCGATGTTTGTTCACAGTGAGTAACTTGTGCTTCTTGTTGTTGCTCTATTATTGTGGTAGTGTCAGGTGATGTGAGTAGATTGAATTTAGTTTAATTTAATTTCAATTTAATTTCTTTCTCGGGAACAACACTGATGGTGAATTTTGTGTGGTGGCACAAGTCGTGTTCTGATAGGACATGAGAAAGTTGTTTACTCTCCCGGATAATGAACCTTCGTCAGTTGACACCTTTATGGCATGTTTTAGTGACTGTACTAGTGTCTGCTAATCCGTTAGTGGACGGATGATATGAGGCAGTCTTTGCGTTGTGTTCCACTGTTATTAAGGTATCCACAAATTCTTGGGGTGTGAATTGCATCCCATTATTACTGACTAGTTGTTCAGGCTATCTGAATTTTGTGAACAATACATCCAACTATGCTATGGTTTTTTAAGCTATGGTGGATTTTATCATCTTGACTTTGGGCCACATTGAAGGCACATCCACTAGAGCAAACCTTCAATGGGTCCCACAAAGCCGATATGAGTCCTCTGCCAAGGTTGTTTTGGCCAATACCAAGGGTGAAGTGGTTGTAGAGGTAGAACATCGTCCCACCATTTCTTCTATTTGTGAGTTAAGGCCTGTCCACCAAAAATAGCTTTGTGTGAGCTCTTTCATCCACACTACCCTCGAATGAGCTTTGTGCAGTAGATCCAGGACTCAACTTTGTAAGCATGTAGGGATGATCACCCCATAGCAATAATCCATTATGGACAGTTAATTCAAGTTCCCTCATTACTTACAGTCTAAATTCAGGATTCTTCTTTTGCCTGTCCAGTGGTGTTTCCCTTAAAACCACGTCCACGGCCCTACCCATTACCAGTTAATTCCTCATGTGTCTTTGTACCTGACACAATGTTATTGGGGAATTCTCTACCTGGGAGAAATATGTTGGTGTAGCAGTCTTGTGATTCAGTTTTGTCCATTGGTACACTGTTCTGATCTCTGATACTTGATTTTATAACTATGTACTGATAATATCAATGCAATGTAAATGACTTGCAGCTAATGATAGAATTCCCTGGCATGGAATTACTCAGAGAGTGGCTGAGGTGTGGAATGCACTACCTGCTGTGATAGTGGAGTTGGACACTTTAGGAACTTTCAAGCGGTTATTGGATAGGCACATGCAGCACACCAGAATGATAGGGAGTGGGATAGCTTGATCTTGGGTTTGGACAAAGCTTGGCACAATATCGAAGGCCAAAGGGCCTGTACTTTGCTGTACTGTTCTATGTTCTAAAAATGGTCGTCATTGGCCTGTGGTCAGTCAACAAAGTAAATCGTCTGCCTACAGATATGGTGAAATTGTTTAATGCCAAAAATTTATGCTGAACACTTCTTTCTTGTCTGTTTTGGCTACAGCTCCAATTTTAGAATCATCTTTCATGGCCATCACGATCTTAACAAGTTTTAGTGATTTGGTGAGCAATCATCTTCTTGGCTCCGCCAATGAATTTGGAATCTCTCAGCAAATATTAGATTAGATGATAAATGACTTTCAAAAATCTTGGTCAGTTCATAGAGTCATAGGGTGGAATTTTCCTGAATCATCCACTACAGGAATCATAGCAGGCGGGACACAGAACATGCAAAGGTCCATTGACCTCAGGCGAGATTTTACGGTCTTAGGGCAAGCATGGCCGGAAAATCTCGCCCATAGAGTCAGACAGTGTAGAAAAGGTCCTTTGGCCCATTGCGTCTGAACCAACAAAGACTACCGCTAATGTTGATCCAATCACATTTTCCAGCACTTGTCCCATATTCTTGAATGTTACGATGTTTCAAGCGTTCATCCAAATACTCCTGAAAGGTTGTATGGTTTCTGGCCTCTACTGCCTTCCCAGGCAATGCATTCCAGATTCCCAGCATCCTCTGAGTGAAAAAGATCCCCTTTGAATCTCCTGTTCTGTACTCTAAAGCTATGGTGATTGATTCCTCAACCAAGGGAACAGCTGCTCCCTACTCACCCTGGGCATTCTCCAGCAATTTCTGTTTTTGCTTCAGATTCGAACATCCACAGTAGTTTGCTTTCAACATTCTGGTGAATAGCTTCTGTACCCTTCTACTGGAATCGCATTGTTTCTATTGTATAGTGAGCAGAACTGCACACAGTACTCCATCTATGGCCTAACCAATGTTCTGTGCAGCTCCAACATAACCTCCTTGTTCTTGTACTCTATGCCACAACTAATAAAAACAAGTATTCCATAAGCCTTCTTAACTACCCTATTCACCTGCTAGTTGCCTTCAGGGATCTATGAATAAATACCCCAATATCCATCTGTACTTTGAGCTTCCTAGTGTTCAGCTATTCATTGAATACTCCTTTGTCTTGTTACTTCTTCCAAACAGTGTCATCTTGCACTTATCAAGGTTAAATACCATCTGTCATTGTTTTGCCCATTTGGCCAATCCATCTGCATCTTCACTATTAACCACTCTACCAGCTTGGTGTAATTTGCAAACTTGCTTATCATTCCCCCCCACTCCCCACATTCTCATCTATATCGTTCATGTATATAACAAACAATAAAGGACCCAGCACTGAACCTTGTGGCCCGCCACTGGATACCAGTCCCCAGTTACTCGAAAATGCTTCTACCACCACCTTTTATGTCCTATTACTAAGCCAGTTTTGAATCCATCTTGCCAAGTTTCCCTGAATTCCACTTGCTTCAACCTTCTCAATCAGATTCCCATGTGAGACCTTGTCAAAGGCTTTGCTAAAATCCATATAAACTACATCAACTGCACATCCCCCTTCCACATACTTGGTCACATTTTCAAAAAATTCTGGCCAGGATTCTCTTGCGCTGAGCCAGGAGATATCAGTTACACCGGCTGTGAGTCTCGCAGGCACTTTTTTTTGAGTGTAATCATTTCAATATGATAATCAGCTCTATGGTGGAAATTGCCAATTTCCAGCATTGAGCTGATCATCATCCTGAAATGAGAATTTCAATATAATTAGTGGGCCAGGAAAATATTATTTGGGCCCACTGGTATCTCCCCCAACTCCCCTTCCCCATCTACCCACTGTTGGGAGAGGTTCCCTTCAGCGGCATTTACAACTGCTCCCCACTAATGCAGAACAAGTTCTCTGATTCTACTGGAGGGAACAAGGCCATTGAAGCCCCTCTGGATGATCAGGGGTAGGGGTGGTGCCTCTTGGGCAGTGTCAAACTGGCAACCTGGCACTGCTAAAGGGGAAAACTGGCATGCCCACCAGCAGTACCAAGGGGGAAGAGCCTACTGAGGGGGAGAGACCACTGCCATTCTGCTATTAGGATCGCTGGGGGAGAAAGGGACGAGGGCAATCAGGGCTGGCCATTGGCAGGGGGAGGAGGGGTGAGAGTGGGAGATGGTTGGGACTATCCAGGAGGATGACATAGGAGCTGACCAGGAAGGACTAGGAGGCTGCAATCAAGGGGCAGGGAGGTCAGAAGGCCAATGATTGGGAAGCCAGCAATGGGGGCACTGTACATGCGCCAATCTCCACTGACTGATCGGAGTCTGTGCAGTGGCCCACTCAGTGCTATGCTGCTGGGGCCTCTTGGGCTGGAATAGGCCCTGCCCCTCTACCTATCAGAGGGAATCACGCTGAGGCATTCTGCAATGCTCAGAGTGTCAAAGATTCGCTCTGATAAGTACATCTAAAAAACGGGCGGGAAATACTTCCATTTTCCCGCACGTTGAGCACTTCATTTTTTTTTGGAAGAATCCCCGCCTCTATCAAATTTGTTAGGCATGACCTCCCTCTGACAAAGCCATGTTGGCTATCCTGAATTAACCTATGCTTTTCCAACGGGAAATTAGTTTCCTCTTTCAGAACTTTCACCAATAGTTTCCCGACCACTGATGTGAGACTCACTGGTCTGTAACTTTCTGCTTCATCTTTACCACTCTTCTTGAAAAGTGGAACTCCCATCAACCGTCCTCTGGTCCTTTAACGCTACCCCCATGACCAGAGGGGAATTAAAAATTTGTGTTAGAGCCCTTGCAATTTCCTACCTTGTCTCCCATAGCAGCCTAAGATGCAATTCATCTAGGCATGGAAACTTGTCCATGTTTAAGTTCATCAACCCCTCCAATACCTTGTCATTTGTTATGTCAAACTGTTCACAGTCCTCACAGTCCCTTTTCCTGAATTCTGTACCTGTGATCTCCTTTTCCTGAATGAAGACCAATGAGAAGTATTCATTTAACAGTTTTCCAATGTGCTGTGACTTCACACAGATTGTCCCTTGGTCTCTAATTTTCCCCTACTCTTTCCCTGGTTAACCTCTTCCCCTTGATTGATTGTATTGATAGCATATTTTAGGATCCTCCCTAATACTGTTCGCAAGTTTTTTTATGCCCCCATTTTCCTCTTCTCATTATTTTCTTAAGTTACCTTTTGCACTTCCTATATTCCTCTAGGGCCACAGCTCAATTGCTCCCTTTGGACTTCCTAAAAACCTTTCCCTTCTTCCTGATCCAGTCCTAAATTGTCCTAGACATCCAGGGTTCTCTAAACTTATTGCTCTTACATTTTCTCCTATAGGAACCCTGTTGGACATGTACTCTCCCCACTTCCTTTTTGAATGTTTTGCTGTGGCCTTCTGCAAGGAGCTGTTCCCAGTCAATTTTGGCCAGATCCTGCCTTATTTTAATAAAATCTGCCTTTCCACAATCCAAAGCTGTCTTTTGCATGCCATTTTTCTCCTTGTCCTTAAGAAATTTGAACCATACTATGTTGTGGTCGCTAAAATGCTCCACCACTGCCACATTAACACTTGTCCAGCTTCATTCCCCATAACCAGAACTAACATTGCTCCATTCATTGTTGGTCTTCTACAAATTGATATGAAAATCTCCCTTGAATACATTTCAAGAGATCCACCGCCCCTCTAAACCCTTTACACTATGACTATCCCAATTTGTGTTGGGATAGTTGAAATCCTCTGGTATAATTAATAATCTGATCATTACTCTTACACACCTCAATCAGTTGTCTACATATCTGCTCCTCTATTTCCTCTTGACTCTTTGGGTGCCCCCATTACACTCTCAAGTTGTACCCATAAAGCCTCCTCTGAAGGCCCTTCCAAGATATCATCTTTCCTTATTGCAGTGACTGATTCCTTAATGAACAGTGATACACCATTTCCCTTTTTACACCCTCCTCTTTTTCATCTAAAGATCCTTACCCTGGGAAGTTGAATTGCTAGACCTGCCTTTCCCTCAACCATGTTTCTGTGATGGTTACAATATCACACTTCATTTCAATGCGTCAATCCATGTGGTCAGTCATTACACACTGAGCATTAAAATAAAGACCATCTATCCTTGCCTTACTCTTGACACTCAACATAGCTGAACTCCCTCTGACTTGCTTCCTTTACTACAGCATGATATGCCTCTATTTTACTGATGTTCCACATCCCTTCCCCCCTGCCCCCCAACTCATTCAAATCTCTCTCAACAGCACTAGCAAACATACCCTTAAGGATGTTGGCCTCAATGTGTTTCAGGTGCAGATTGTCCTGTTTGTACATGTCCCACCTTCCCGTGTGATCAAGGAATCTAAAACTCTCTCTCCTGCACCAACTCTTGTGCTGCACATTTTCCTATTTCTATAATCACTAGCATGTGGCACTGGGAGTAATATTCATGGGACTTGGGTGTCAGTAGCTGGCCAGCATTTATTGGCCTCCCCTAGTTGCCCGAGAGCAGTTGAGCGTCAACCACATTCCTGTGGCTCTGGGACCACGTGTAGGCCAGACCAGGTAAGGATGCAGATTTTGGTCCTAAACATCATTAGTGAACCAGATGTGTTTTTCCGACAATCAACAATGGTTTCATGGTCATAAGTAGATCCTTAATTCCAGATTTTTTAAAATTGAAATCAAATTCCACCATCTGCCATGGCAGGATTTGAACCAGGGTCCCCAAATCATTAGCTGAATTTCCAGATTAATAATCTCACAATAATACTACTAGGCCATCACCTCCACATAATCCAGAGATTACAAGTAATCCAAGGATACAACTTTAGCGATCTTGCTTTTTTATTCTACTGCCTAACTCCCTGAATTCTTGATGCAAAACCTCATTCTTCAGTTTACCTATATCATTGGTACCAACATGTACCACGATCTCTGACTCACCACCCTCCCCTTTCAGGATGCCCTGCAGCTATTCAGTGACGTCCCTGCTTCAGCCACAGAAACACCCTAAATAATCTCCTATCACCATTGGCTCTTCCTTTCTTCTTCCTTCCCCTCTGTAAAGTCAAGTCACTTGACTCTGACTGCACTCCTCTGAGGTACCAGTTCCATTATCAGTTTCCAAAATAGAATACTGATTTGTTAGTGGGATCTCAGGTGACTCCTGCACTATTTGCCTGTTCTTTCTGTATTGCTTGGTGGTCATTCATTCCCTCTTCTCCTCTAGCCCCTTGAGCTGTGGCGTGACTACATCTCTAAATGTGCTATCTATGCAAACCAGCCTCACGGATGCGCTATAGTGTCTCAAGCCGCTGTTCAAGCTCTGAAACCTGGAGCTCCGGTTTCTGCTACTGGGAACACTCCCTTCACGTGGTCATCTAGGATACTGGTAGCATCCAACACTCCCCACACACGAAAAGCCACACATTCCATTTGGCTGTCCTCACCTAACATGTCTTAAATATAAAAATTAACACCTTAGATTGTAACAAATCTAGTTCAAGATAATAAGTAATAGATGAGTCACACCTGTGGAATAAAGCACAGTTGACAGGTCTGTTCTGTGACCTTTACTCAGAACGAGGCAAATTTTGAGGTGTAATTGGTTTTGAGGGCAGGTGGGCAGACAAAAGCAAAAGAGGTTCTAACTTTGAACAGAATGGAAAATTTTGACTGCATAGATGAGACAATGCACACCACTTTTGTGAGTAATGCAACTTTTTGCCAAAGCAAGAGCAGTGTGTATTCAACTGCTACAGGAGTTCAAATGGCCCACAACAGATTTTTCTCACCAGTAAGGCAGACACACAAATTGACAGTTGTGGGAAAGTCACAGGAGAATTCAGGATGAATTCTGTAAAGCTGATCATATACCCATGCCCAGGTCTCTGTCTTCAGGAAAAGAAAGCATACAATGAGCACAAATGTGCACAGACAGCAAAAGAAATGCACAACATCAGGATGCTGGCCTTGATGGAAGAAGTAGTCAGAGTTGGCAGAGGAAAAGTGTGTCGTGCCAGTGCTGAAGAAGAGATTGAAGTTTCCAAACATATAATGAGAATGCCTCCTATCTGCCCCTTCCCCCGCACTGGCTGGACATGAAGCAGGTTTATACATAAATTGTGTAAGCCCCATGGCTCATGACACCAATAATCCCTTATTTTCTTCAAAACAGCCTGCGGAGCCCATCCTCACTTGAAGTTAAAAAGGGAATAGTCTCTGCCCCCATCTCCATCTCTGAGGAGAAAGACCTGGAATGCTCAGAGGAAGCATTGTCCAAGCACTTCTTTATATTCCACATCATCACAGAGCAGTCATCTCAGTTGGAAAATTGCTAGAATGCAATCTGGATTACAACCTGATGATCATGTCACTGACACGGATCCACTGCTACTGCATTTCACTATCACCTTTCACTGTGATTATTCTGTCTACAGTCCAGCACCCTCAGTTCAATGCTCAGGACTGTCAACATCAGCAACCCCACCCTTTAGTACCATCTCTCTTCCACCATCCATGACCTGAAATCCCCTCCCCACCCACCAACAGGAACCTATAACCAATATACTAGACCCTTCTCTCCCTCCCACATCCTTGCAATTTGGTGTCACTTTCCCTCCATTAGACATCTGTCTTCCTTCTCTGGACAATATCCCACTCTGCCCTGCTAACCTTTGTACCTTTGCCTTGGCTCAGTTCTACCCTTCCCCACACACCTCCCTCATCCAGCTTCCTTAACCCTTGCCCAGTCGACTCCATTCTCCCTCCCTTGGTCATCCTTCGTGCACCTTAGACAACTGACACTTGAGTTAAGTCAGCACCTGCCAAAGAAGAATGCTGTTAAAAGAGGGCTAGATACTCATTCCAAAGCTACTCATTCCAAAGTGCAGGAAGTGCATGCCTCTCACATATGTTCGGATTTCTGAAGGCACATTTGGCTCACTCATGAGTATTACATTTCTGACCATGAACA
The DNA here is from genome assembly GCF_965287045.1 of Carcharhinus amblyrhynchos. Taxonomy (NCBI): domain Eukaryota; kingdom Metazoa; phylum Chordata; class Chondrichthyes; order Carcharhiniformes; family Carcharhinidae; genus Carcharhinus; species Carcharhinus amblyrhynchos. The sequence goes on along the minus strand of NC_137327.1, from coordinate 62,613,672 downwards.
TAAGACCATCAGCATTAGAAGTGTCAAGCTGCCTGAAATGTTCTATCTTAATACCAAAAGTATAACCTCCGATCAGGAATTGGAATTTTGGACTCCCATGCAACTAAGTTCCTGCACCAGCCTTTCTTTCTGTTCCAGGCAGGCCTGGAAATTTCAGTCTATCCTCTCAGCATCTTCCCTGTCAAGGACCCCCCCACCCCCTTTTCAGAATCTTATGTTTCTACTGAATATCTCTCATTCTCCTAAACCCCAATGAATATAGACCCAAACTGCTCAACATTTCTCCATAAGACAAACCTTCATCCCAGGAATCAGTCCAGTGAATATTCTCTGCACTGCCTCCAACACAAATACATCTCTACTTAAATAAAGAAACCAAAACTATATACAGTACCCTAAGCGTGGTCTCACCAATTTCTTACACAGTTGTAGCTACTCCCTACTTTTATACTCCTTCACCCATGCAAAAATACCCATCTTCCAAACTACTTGTATCTGCACACTACTTCATTGTGACTCATACATGAGAAAATCCAGATCCCTCTGCACTATTTACAGTACAATAGGCCAAAGCTTCCAAGAAGTGGAAATCACAGTCTGATAGTCACTCCACTCCTTTCAATTTACATTAGTCGGGAACTGCACATTTCTTGTCCAACATTCTGACTTGGCCTGGTGAGAAATGCACAGCGCAGCAACTCCAGACTCATTCCAGAGACAGCAGTGTTGGGGAAATGAAGTCAAGAGCCCTTTTTATGGCTCTATCTGCCAGGTTGGGGTGGGGTCAGGATGCGTGATAGGATGTGTCAGTGGGTACTCTGAAAGTTGAGATGTAGTTGTGGGGTGCTGGCAGTTGGGAGGCCATTAGAGTTGGGTTACTTAAGAGACTGGGGAGGGTGGTTGAAGGGATGGTATAGTCAATAAAGAGCTGGAGGTTCAGAAGAATTGGATAGGGTTAATCAGGGGAAATGGGAAAGTAGTTGAAAGGTTGGGAGGGTAGTCAGAGGGTGGGGGCAATCGGGGGTCCCAGTGGTAGATCAGGGGTGGGGTGGAGTAATGGTGTAGTCAGTACTATAGTTACCCAGGAGTTAGAGTGTTTTTGATTCATCCTACTTTTCCTGGATAACTAATGTGCAATGAAAGTTGGAACCATCCAAAGCCTCTGATATAGGTCAGAGTATCAGATGGTTCCTTGTGCAGGCTAATAGCCCATCAGAAATTTGAACTTCCTAGGCAATTGCCACACAGTACTATAGCCTGGAGAGTTCTGGAAAGTCTCCACCCATCATCCTATGACTCTCCGGAGACCGGGGATTCTGGTTCATTCTCTAAAATCTGACTATTTGAAAACCAGTGTGATCTGAAAACAAGACATTTTGTAGAATCCGCCATGTAAGAATTGTACATGTTACAAAATGGGTAAAAAACTTATTGGAATAATTTGGCTAATTGACGCAGTGGCATGCTTGACTAGTTATCGGCTTCATCTGCCAGTCTTTTCCTTCACTCCAAGGTGTCAATGTGACACCTGAATCTATCCAAATTTGAATTCAGCACAGCCTGTGGGTCAGAGTTACTTACTTTAGACCCATATAATCTCTACAGTACAGAAGGGGGGAGGAAAAGGCTTTTGTGGGTAGGAGAGGGGTGTAGGAGGTTGGCATCAAGAACTGCGGGGTAGTTTCTTGTGCTCCCCCCCCCACCCCACCCCCCAAATTTTTGCCAATGTCCAGTCCCTTGATCAGACACTGATGCTGGAATTCATCCACAGCTGGGATTATCCAGTCCTTTTGCTGTGAATGGAGATTTGGCTGAGCGCCAAATTATTTGCTCTCTTTGGCAGTGGTAGTGGGAAGTGCGAGATTCGAGAATCTCGGCTTGGATGTTTTTGATCGAAGGACCCACCTCTCCCCCCAGAGGTGGCAAGCTGGCTACATAGTTTAGAGCTGTGCATGCCTATATGGTCACAGGCCCACCAGCTGCTAGGTTAATACCAGCGGCAACAGGATGATGCCCTTAAGTGACATTCATTTTACACTAATGGGCTTCAATTGGTAGTGGGGCAAAAAGCTTGGCCATGCTCAGAATTTAATTCTGGCAGAGGTGGCAAGGGGGCAGAGTTCTGGTACACCATCATCTGGCCTAATTACATGCCTTCCAGCTCCAAGCTCTTCATCAGCAATAACGGAAGATTATCCTACTGATCATCAATCCTGGCTCAGTGGTAACAGTCACACCTCTGAGTTAGAAGATTGATGATTCAAATCCTATTCAATTCACAAAACCTAGACTGAATTTCCTGTCCAGAACTGAAAGTTCTATACTATTAGAGGTGTTGGGTGAAATTCTCCGGCTTCCCAACTGCATGTTTCCTGCCAGTAGGAGGTGGTGTGATGTTTGCTAGTGGTGGGTCCCATTATTGTCAATGGGAATTCCCATTGATGTCATCCAAAGCCAGCGGGAAACCCATGGGCTTTGGGTGTGCTGCTGGCAGGACTGGAGAATCCTGCTGGCATGAACTGCCAGAGAATTCCAGCCGTTGTCTTTCGGATGAGGTGTTAAGCCAAGACCCCTCTTAAGTAGATGTAGAAATTTACGATAATTTTGGACAAGAGGCAGAAGAGTTATCCTCAATGTCCTGAGACAATATTTATCCCTCAACCATCACCACTAGAAATCTGGTCACTGCATATGCTCAATGCGCCCCAGCAGTGCACAAGCTGGCAGCTTCACTTTCTACAATAAAACTGTGGCTACACTTCAAAAGAACTTGAATGGCTGTCAAGTGCTTTGGCCTATTCAAACTCCTAATTATTGTGTGTGGATGTCCTGCAGTTTTGAAAAATAAAAGATAAATTTAAGTCTTTCTATTTTTTTATAGGGTGGAGATACGTGGGTCTATAAAAGCAGTATTGTTAGAGGAAAAGGCTATTAGCAAAATAACCTGCACTTATAGCATATAAGAGACACTCAAGAATTGCTGAATAAGCTTTTCCAACAGGCCAAGAAGTACTTGAGATAATGGGCCAACAAGTTGTGAATAACACTAGGGAAGTTCTTGATTAGGTCTTGCAAACTAGACATCTCCATAAAACCTAAACTAAAAAGTGGAAGGCTGACAAAATAAGGCATGTTATAGAACTGTACATAAAGTTCCACATGTTGAGATAGAATAAATAAGGTTCTATAACTGGATAGTATGGTGTTTGTTGTAGTAGTCACTTCAACTTGTTGAAATATGAGGCCATTTTTGAACATAAGGATTTTGCTTTGCAAATAAGTCTTCTCAATACCTATCAATGCTATGTATTCTTTTAAATATATTAAAATATACTCAGTGCACATCTTATTAGTTTGGTTTCTATAATGTCACTAACACATAAAAACTTTGCAAGATGTCTTAAAAAAGGTAAATGGAATTCAAAAATAAGAAATTGTGAAGGTGAACAAGACATTGGTTTGGCTACAGTATTAAGTGCAATTCTGGGAATCCCATTGAAATTGTGATGCAAGAATATGATATGGGATATAGCACAGCTATGGTAGAATGACACCAGGAATGACAGATTATTATGCACGTAGACTTTCTTTTGAAACTGAGAAGATTATTGTGGGTTGGGATGATGGGACCCAATAGAAGATTCCCAATTTTCAGAGACAAAAAAATGAAATATTGTGTCCCATCTGTTGGTGCATTTGTGACAATAGACTACAATCAAAATGTAAAATATTTTAGAGTAGCAAATATCTTTTAAAGAGGTTATGGGGGGACGCAATAGTTGAACCAATACTGCAAAGTCCTATGTTATACGTAGGCTGAGAGTTGGGATTGACCAAGTGTAACTCTTTATTCAGCTGGAAGCTCTTGCAATTGTGAAGGACAGTACATTTGCTAATTATAAGGGACCTATTAAGATTCAAAAGATTACCTAAATCAACTAAGGCTCCAGTGAACAATGGTGATGCTGCTCAGCAACTGGGTGAAATGAATGCTGATTTGAGGTCCATTCAGGCACTTTAGGTCCACTTTCTTAGTTGCAATTTGCACCAAAAATTTCCCATTTCTTTGCTGCTTTTTTTAATTTCAAAAACGAAGGCAAATAGAGGATTGCCATTGTGGTGGAAATAGCTGAAAATTCTAAGACCTACCCCCAAACACAAACTTCCTACTTTTGCGGGAGTAGGACTGGAATGGAGTTGGATTGGGTTTTGCTCATTAGTGTTTTATGGAGGCAGCTGGGCATATAAATCATCAGCTGCCTCCACAGAAGTGGAATTTCAGTCAGTCAAGTACGTGCATTGGACTGAATAAGAGCTGGTATGAACCTCGTCAATTTGTTTGAGTAGCCAGGATCACCCTTTAGACAGGGAAAGTACCACTTTGAGAGCTCCTTTGGGAGAGATAAGGGACCTTTAGGAGTGTAAGTTACCTTTTAGGGTTGGTAAAAGTAAATATGATTGCGCATAAAAATGCAAAAAAGTAATTGGAATTGCCAAAGTTCCAACAGGGCATGGTGACTCAGTGGTTAGCACTTTTGCCTCACAGCGCCAGCAACCTGGGTTCAATTCTACCTTGGGTGACTGTCGTTGTGGAGTTTGCATGTTCTCCCCATGTCTGCGTGGGTTTCCTCTGGGTGCTCTGATTTCCTCCCACAGTCCAAAGATGTACAGGTTTGGACGATTAGCCATGCTAAATTGTCTTTTAATGTCCCAAGATGTATGGGTTAGCAGGATTAGAGAGGTAAATGCACGAGTTTACGGGGATAGGGTGGGGGTGGGCCTGGATAAGATTCTCTGTCAGAGAGTTGGTGCAGACTCAATGGGCCGAATGGCCTCCAAAGTTTCCAAAGAACTGTCAAAGTTGTCAAAGAAAGGTAATGCTATCAAAGCTGTCAATGAATTGTCAAAGTGTCAAAAAAACTTTCAAATCTTATTGGAACTATCAAGGGATTTAGTTCTGCTTAGCTTTAAATTTGAAAAGAGCATGGAGCTAAATTTAAAAAAGTGCTTGATATTTCTGTTTTAAGCCTGAGGGCTTTTATTTTTGTGTTGCATTGACTGATTTTACAAGCTAACATTATCGCAGCAGGATGCCTGTTAAGTGAGTAATTTGATTGACAGTTCAAGACGCTATGCAACAGAAATGTTTATTTTCATACGAGATTAGTTGGAGGAATTTCCAGGTACTTAGTATTTTTCTATCAATGAGAATGTTGTTTTGATTAAAATAGTGATTTCATTAATATCCATAACTTTATTTTAGGTCAGCATAAGACCTGAGGTCACAGTGGGTAGTGAGTGAACTGGCATGGAAGGGGTAATGTGAAAGAGTGGTGGATGGGAGGCATGGATTGGCATGAATTGGTACTAAATTCCCATAGGAGCTACAAAGGGCCACAAGGTGGCAAAGGTTGTATGAGGATAGGTGGGGAGTATATGTTGGCATAGTTGAGGCATGGAGAGTTTGTGGGGAGTGAGGGCAGTTTTTTGTTTTAATCATTTTTAAAATTAAATTCAACGAGCCCTGGAGTACAAAGACAGACTTTTCCACCTAGCCCACCTCCACACTCAGCAACCTCCATATTCATTTCAAGGACAGCAGGCCTGTCTTCTAATGCATTTGGCCCATCGAAATAAAAATAGGAATTGCAGACTACCATTTTAGAGGTTCGGTTCACAGAGCTGTGAATTCTCTACCTCTGTGCTCCTGGCCCAGGAGCAAACACTTGGGTCTAAGTAATTTTAATGGTCAAGTTGGGCTCCTCTCTCAGCTATGCATCATTTATTTAAAATTAAATTGTTCATAGGTCTAGAATACTGGAGATTCTTGATAAAAATTGCTTCTCTTTGTGATGAGTATATTTTCAGCTGTATTAATTAAAATGCGGCAGGTTATGATTCTTAAATGTACCATAGATCATTATTAAATACAAAATGTTTTTAAAATAAAATTGTATTCCAAAATGCTGCACAATTATGCTTGTTTATAGAATTATTTGCAAATGAATTTGAACAGAAACTTGAACAAATACAAACACTTTTGAAAGCTAGCATTATTCTGTGCACAGTTTGGACTCAGATCACCAAATGCACTCAAAGCCGAATCTCTTGGTACTCTTCTCTTAGAATCATAGAAACCCTACAGCACAGGAAGAAGTCATTTGGCCCATCAAGCCTGCACTGACCACAATCCTACCCAGGCCCTCTTCCTCTTCATCTGGGCCACCTCCTCCAGATTCTCCTATCTCATTTTCACTACTACCACTGGCAGCAAGAATGGAGAATTTGGTGCTCAGCCAAAACTCCATTCATTGCAGCAGGACCAGAGAATTCCAACTGCAGGAGAGGTCAGAGAATTCCAGCCATAATCAAGAATAAGCCTATATCTAGTTGGGCAAACTTGGGGACAAATACTTGGCCTTAAAAGCAAAGCATTCACAATTTTTATTTTCCGTCATGGATGGTCAAGTCTTTAGTATGTAGAACTGGAATGAGTGATGACAAATATCCCAATTTCACCCTTGTAACTTTTTTCATTTTCTCTCTTCTCCTTCAGGACATGGATGTGGAGAACAGCCCAACTTTAGTGATAACATTCCACACCAACTAAATCACTGTCCCGAAATTGAAATAGAGGCCTTCCTAGTTTACTTGGCTTTGTGCCAGTTTGGGTGATGTACTTATCTGTTCAACAATCAGAGGGTTGGTGCAGATTCAATGGGCCGAATGGCCTCCTTCTGCACTGTAGGATTTTATGATTCTGTGAATGGCATTACATGATTTATTCTACTTGACCCATATCCTTCAACAACTTGCACCAATATAAAAAATACTTTGCAGTTGTGAAGATAACCAGACATTGACTAATTGCTAGAGAAGAATGAGGGTTAGTAACCTAAGGCAGGTTTAAATATGTAAGCTTTAACATGCCTTGCAGGAAGAGAGTGAAGTAACATAACAGGAAGTTTTAGGGAGCACAAATAAAAGCTGGAAACACTCAGTGAGTAAGATAGCAACTGTGCAGAGAGCTAGAGACTTATCTATTCAGGCCAATGGCAGCATGGTGGCACATTAGTTAGCATTGCTGCCTCACACTCCAGGGACCTGAGTTCAATTCCGGCCTTGGATAACTGTCCGTATGAAGTTTGCATGTTCTCCCCATGTCCACATTTCCTCCCTGTCTTCCAGTTTCATCCCACAGTCCAAAGGTATGTGGGATAGGTTGACTGGCCATGATAAATTGCCCCTTAGTGTCAGGAGATTAGCAGGGTAAATATGCGGGGTTACAGGGATAGGACCTGGGTGGGATTGCAGTTGGTGCAGGGTCAGTGGGCCAAAAGATCTCCTTCTGCACTGTAGATTCTATGATCACAACATAAATGTTCTTTGCTTCAAAGTGCACAGGTCAATCAGCTGAAGGATTTGCTACTACAGAGAGGAAAGGGTGCAGGGTAAGAAGACCACATGGGAATATGCATGTAGATGCATAGGTATATGTAGGAATATGCAGCAAATGGAGGAAGGGAGCAGACTATGAAGAGATATGTAGGCAAGCCCAAAGATTTTGTAGTTTAGGGAAGCTAAAGAAAACTGTTGCCTAGGATTGGAGACCAAACAGGGGAACCTACAAAGACAGAATGGCAGGTTTTAGTTCAGTTAGTGATTATGATCGAAGATAAATGGAGCAGTTTCAGTCTCTCTCCAGCCAGACATAGTAGCAGATTGCTGAAGGAAATAAGTCAAAGAATCTTAGAAGAGTTGCTCTAAAGTTAAAGTAACTGTGAAAGTCAACTGAGTTCTATATCATAAGGGAGATAACAAGTTGTCAGCAGTCTACTGGGAGTAGGAACTGCAGGGAACCTAATGAAAGACACTTAAGTCTAGGAAGAAGAACAGGAATCTGGAACAGATCTTGTTCAGTAAAGTTAAAAGTGAGGGGCTGAGGGAGCCTCCAATTTTATAGTGAGAAAGCTGCAGGAAGCAGACTTTAAGTTAAATTGGTCTATGAAGCAATGATGTTCTAATGGTATGGCTGAATATCTGAGATGCCGTGTGGAAGGCAAAAATGAGCCAGTAAAACCATGTGATAGCTAAGAAATCAGGATTGCGTCCAATTTCTTGGCTCTTGTGACCTTTCTGCAGGCTGGCTGCTGAATTAAGCCCCATCCACTGCCTGCAGCTGCTAGAAACTGTCTAGCTCATATTTTCAATGCCTAAGTCCATAAGACCGGGTGTGAAAACTTTCCCATTATCACCCTCCACCCACCCCATCCCCATAACTCCATGCATTTAGCATGGCCAATCCAACTAACCTGCACATCTTTGGACTATGGGGTGAAACCAGAGCACCTTGAGCAAAGCCATGCAGACATGGGGAGAACATTCAGGCTCCACACAGTCACCCTGAACTCAGGTCCCTGGCTAGCTGGACATTTAGAATCATTCTCGTAAAATTCTACCCTGTCACTCAGTTTAATAGCTGCTTTCCACATTACTAAAGAAAAAGTAAAAGTTACATTAACACTGCAATGAAGTCACTGTGAAAATGATATTGGCATTGAAGAACTTGAGAATGACTCCAATGCCAGAGATAAAGGAACAATCAGGGTTAGGTAATGATGTCAGCAGGTGATGTTTTTAGTTTGTAGAACTGAAATGAATGAGGACAAATATCCCAATTCCAAATGTAACATGGCTATCTGCAATAATAACGTATCTAACCATTACCTCTTGGCATTCAATCACAATACCGTCACTGAATCCCCTGCTATCAATTTCCTGGGGGGTTACCATTGACTAGAAACTGAGCCGGACTAGCACAAAGAAATACTGTGGCTACTCACCTCTTGTCTCTCCAAAGTCTGTTCACCATTTGCAAGGTACAATTCAGGAGTGTGATGGAATACTCTTCACTTGCCTGGATGAATGCAGCTCCAACAACACTACCCAGGACAAAGCAGCCCACTTAATTGACACCCCTTCCACTCTGCTTCACCCACAAAAAGTGACAGCAGTGTGTACCATCTACAAAATGTATTGCGGGAACTTATCAAAGTTCCTGAGGCAAGACCTTACCAACCCACAATCACTACCATAGAATCCCTTCAATGCAGAAGGACGCTATTCAGCCATCAAATTGCAATGACCCAGCATCTTACCCAGGACAACAACCTCTCAATGTTCTGCCCACCCTATCCCCATGACCCCATGCACTTAGCATGGCCAATCCAATTAACCTGCCTATCTTTGGGCTATGGGAGGAAACTGAAGCACCTGGAGCAAAGCCATGCAGACATGGGAAGAATGTTCAGACTCCACACAGTCACCCAAGGCCGGAACTGAACTCAGGTTTGTGATGTTTTAAGTAGCAGTACTAACCGCTTAGCCACCATGCCACCCTAAAATAATTTTGAGCCTGATACCATGTTCAGCTAATATTCAATAGTAAATATGAATTATAGAATTTCCCTCATTCTGAGATTTGATAATTGTAATCCCAAGGATACTGATAGTTTGAAGAACATAAGAGCTAGAAGTAGGAGTAGGCTCCTCAGGTCTGCTCTGTCATTCAATAACATAATGGCTGATCTTTTCAGGGACTCAGCTCCACTTACCTGCCTGCTCACCATAATCTTTAATTCCTTTACTGTTCAAAAATCTATCTTTGCCCTAAAAACATTCAACAAGATAATCTCAACTGCTTCACTGGGCAGGGAATTCCACAGATACGCAATCCTGTGGATGAGGAAATTCATCCTCAACTCAGTTCTAAATTTGTTCCCCATTATTTTGATGCTATGCCCCCTAATTCTGGTTTCACCTGCCAATGGAAAAAATCTTCCTGCTTCTATCTCATCTATTCTCTTCATAATCTCATATGTTTCGAGAAGACCTCATTCTTCTAAATTCCAATGAGTACAGTCCCAGTCTACTAAATGTCTCCACATAAGTCAATCCTCTCAACTCTGAAATCAACCTAGTGCATCTTCTCTGTACCCCCTCCAGTGCCAGTGTGTCCCTTCTCGAGTAAAGAGACCAAAACTGTACACACTACTCCAGGTGTAGCCATACCAGCACCTTATACAGCTGCAACATAACCTCCCTGTTTTTAATCCATCCCTCTAGCAAGGAAGGCCAAATTCCATTTGTCTTCTTAAATACCTACTGCACCTGCAAACCAACTTTTTGTGATTCATGAACAAGGACACCCAGGTCCCTCAGCACAGCAACATGCTACAATTGTTTACCATTTAAATAATAGTCCATTTTGCTGTTAGTCCTACCAAAATGGATGATCTTACATTTACCAAATTGTATTCCATCTGCCAGACCCTTGACCACTCACTTAAGCTATCTATATCGCTTTACAGATATTCAGTGTCCTCTGCACACTTTGTTTCACTACTCATCTTAGTGCCATCTGTAAACTTTGACACATTAGACTTGGTCCCCTACTCCAAATTATCTATGTAAATTGTAAACAACTGCAGTCCCAACACTGATCCCTGAGGCATATCATTAGTCACTGATTGCCAAACAGAAAAACACCCATTTATTCCCACTCTTTGTTTCTGTTAGTTAATCAACCTTCTATCCATGCTAACAAATTACCTGTAATAACGTGCGCCTTTATTTTATGGAGCAGCCTTTTGTGCAGCACCTTGTTGAATGCCTTCTGGAAATCCAGATGTACCATATCCACCGTTTCCCCATTGTCCACTGTGTTCATAATTTCCTCAAAGAATTCTATTAAATTAGTTAAACATGACCTGCCTTTCATGAACTCATGCTGTGTCTTCCCAGTAGGATAATTTCTATTCAGATGTCTTGCTATTTCTTCTTTGATGATAGATTCAAGCATTTTCCCCACTACAGAAGTTAAGCTAACTGGCCTATAGTTATACGCCTTGTGTTTATCTCCTCTTGTAAACAGTGGTGTGACATTTGCTGTTTTCCAATTTACTGGAACTGCCACAGAGTCCAGCAAATTTTGGTAACTTATCACGAGTGCATTTGCTATTTCCTTGCCAGCTCTTTTCGTTCCCTGGGATGCATTCCATCAGGATCAGGAGACTTGTCTATCTTTAGCCCCCATTAGCTTACCTAACACTGCTTCTTTAGGTGATAATGATCATTTCTAGGTCCTCACCTACTATAGCCTTCTTGTCATCAACTGTGAAGACCAACAGAAAATACCTGTTAATGCCTTGGCCATTTCTTCATTTCCCGTTATTAAATTTGCCTTCTAATCCTCTAAAGGACCAATGTTTATCCTAATTACTCTTTTTCTTTTTATATATTTATAGAAACTTTTGTTATCTGTTTTTATACTCTGAGTTAGTTTACTCTCATAATGTATCTTACTTTTCTTTAGTTTTTTGTGTTGCTTTGTGTTGACCTTTAAAGATTTCCCAATCCTCTAGTTTCCCACTAGTCTTTGCCAGTTTGTACGCATTTTCTTTCAACCTGACACCCTCCTTTATTTCCTTAGATTTTCATGCCTTTCTCTACAGTCCTTCCTTATCACTGGTATATACTTTTGCCAAGCACTTTGAAAAAAAAATCACTTTGAAGGTCCTCCACTGTTTCTCAATTGTCCCACCACAAAGTTTTTGCTCCCAGTCAACCTTAGCCAACTCTTCCCTCATCTCATTAGAGTCTCCTTTGTTTAAGCATCAGACACTGGTATTGGATTTTACCTTCTCATGCTCCATCTGTATTTTAAATTCAATCATACTATGATCGCTCCTTCCGAGAAGATCCCTAACTGAGATCATTAATGATTCCTGTCTCTTTACACAGGATCAGATTTTGGATAGCTTGTTACCTCATTGGTTTCATTACACGCTGTTGAGGAAACTATTGCCGATAGATTCTATGAACTCCTCTTCAAGGCTGCCTTGGCTGATCTGATTTGACCGATCGACATGTAGATTAAAGTCCTCCATGATAATTGCCATAACATTTTTACATGCATCAGTTATTTCCTCATTTATTGCTCTCCCACCATGATGTCATTATTTGGCAGCCTATAGACGACACCCATCAGTGCCATTTTCTCCTTACTATTTCTAATTTCCACCCAATGGATTCGACACTTTTCTCCACAGAACACATATCATCTCTTACTACTTGTAATTCTGTCTTGTAATTCTGTCCTGTAATACTGTGTTAACTTCATTCCTACATTTCCCAGCACATTTTCTGTCATGGTCCCTTCTCACCTAAGAATGCGCCCCAGAGCTCTATCCTTGTCTGCTTTCCCTTCTTTATCTACATGCTGTCCCTTGGAAATATCATCCATAGGCACCTACTGAACTTTCACACACATGCTGTTGATATCAATGTTTCTTTTTGACATACTTTTGATTCTTTAACCATTTTTGTGCTTAGCTGATGTTTAGTTGCCATCAGAGTGAGAACTGCTTTAACTCTTCATTGGCAGGACTGAAGTCATCCTCCTCTTCTGCTTTTAGATCTGATGCAATCCACCTCCCAAGCTGCCTACTCAAGATAAGGTTAATGTTGTGGAGTGCCAGTTTTCTGTTTGATTTTGTGCTGAGCTTTAAACTCCACATCCTAGCCATCACCACGATTACCTTTATTTGTTCTTGAAATTATTTATGTGTTGTGGGCAATATGGACTATCCCCAGTTGCCCTTGAGAAGGTGATGGTGATTCTTGAACTGCTGCAGTCCACTTGGTGTAGGTATACCCACAGTGCTATTCCGGATGGGAGTTCCAGGATTTTGAGCCAGTGACAGTGAAGGAATGATGATGTATTTCCAGGTCAGAAAAGTGAATGACTTGAAGGGGAACCTTCAGATAGTGGTGTTCCCATGTGTCTGTTGCCCTTGTCCTTCTAGATGGTCATAGAAAAGGAAATATGTTGGAACAATAAGGGGAACAAGACGAGATGAAACCTAGCAATGAGAATCATGTCACCATAAATGTTCAGGGAATGCACAGTGGACACATAATATGAGGTAATGGTTGGGGTAACAGCAATAGTAGGGAATATGGAGGAAACCAAATAAATTACTTTGCAGAGGGAGACAGATATGCTCAGCACTGAGACAAGGGAATGATGCAGTTTGGAATGCAACATTAGAAGAGGCATGATCTGAATCATAATTGATATGGCGAAAAACGGCAAGAGTAAAACAGAGGGAAGCCACTGGCCTGACCAGATAGAACTCAAACAGGAGGCTGGAGAAATAGATAAATGGACAAGTAGCAGCAAGTGGGTTGGGGTATGAAGCATTAACGATTGAAATCAAGAGTAACTAATAGCTGATACTCTGTACCTGCAATGTCGCAGTAAACTGTTTGGTCATAGATCTTTGCTTCTTTAGGTCTGCAGATTACATTTATTTCAGCTGTGGAATTGGGCCAAATCTCTCCTTCCTAAAGCACAACCAAAAACATAATCAGTTAAAAATAACAAAACCAGTTAAATATAACAGTAATCTTCAATATCATAGATAACATGAGTGTTTACTGATCTCGTGTCTACCGTATTCTCTTACCAGGCAACACCATGAGATAGAACAATAGAGTCTGAATTCAGCACAAATCATACTGTGGTGACAGAAAGGGATAAAGGCCAGTGAAGTCTCAACTCAGCATATTTACCCAAGGATGATTTAATGTAATTTAATTTGAACTGAACTGTTAGGAGCTGAGAATGTTTCCTCATGTTAAACATTGGTGTAATTTAACTTTTATTGTTTATGCTGCATGTCAAACTTGAGGCCCAGTCAAACAAATTGCATTTGATCTCCACAGTGTAAATAAAGTCAGAAAATATCCTTCATCTGTGAAGACAAATCCACATCAATACAATACTAATTTTTTGATATATTACATAAATCAATGTGACATTTCTACTCCCACACCAGATATTGCTGCAAGTCAGAAAACATGGGGAAAAATCAATTTTCTTTACTCTGTTATTTGTTATAACTTTCACAACATCTTAGAGCAGCAAAATTATTAAATTCCCAAATACTCATTGATAAATTATGTCATGATTCAATAGCAATGGATGTTCCATTGTTTCTCAAGTGTTCAGTTGTAATATTTAGCTGCTAACTTCACTTGACATTTTAAGTCCACTGGCTATATGTAGAAAGAAATAAGAAATTTTTCAGAGATCTATAATTAATAAGGCTGAACTTACACAAAACTGGAAGGATCCAGGCATTGGCCAAAATGGTATCAGAGCCCCAATCATGGAAGACATACCACTGAATCCAGCACCCATAATTTAACCCGGAATTGGGGTGGAGACAGATTGTACTTTACATATTCATGAATCATGAAGGCAGCTGCAGATAGAAAACTTCAGCCATCTTCAAAATATATCAAAGAATAGATCATGCTTCAGCAGTCTTTCAAATAGATCAAAAAATAGATTGTGCAAGAAACAATACTTTTCACTGCATGTTAATACGTGTGACAATAATAAATCAAATCAAATGAAAACAAAGAACAGTACAAGCACAGGAACAGGCCCTTCGGTCCACTAAGTCTGCACCAACACTGACACCTCTCTAATCTAATATTTTCTTGACTCTACGTGGTCCATATCCTTCTTTTCCCTGCCGATTCATACATCTATCTAGATGCCCCTTGAACGTTGTTTTAGAATCTGCTTCCACCAGCTCCTCCGGCAGCACATTCACCATCCTCTGTGTGAAAAACTTGCTCCTTACCTTCAAAATTTTCCTCCTCTCACTTCCAACCTGCTGTATCCTCTGACCATCCTTTTTACTATCCGCTACTCGCCCAATTTTTGTATCAACTGCAAATTTACTAGTCAAATCACCTACATTTTCCTCCAAATCATTTATATATGTATTGCAAACCACAGAGGCCCCAGCACTGATCCTTATGGAACACTGCTTGTCGCAGACGTCCAGTTAGAAAAGTACCCTTCCACTGCTACTCTCTGATTTCTATGCCCAGACCAGTTTTGTATCCATTTTACCAGCATACATCAGGTCCCATATGATTTCACCTTCTGTATCAGCCTGCCATGAGAAATCTTATCAAAGGCTTTACTGATGTCCATGTATACAACATCCACTGTCTCGCCCTAGTCAATTTTCCTTGTCATTAACTCAAATAACTCAATCAGGCTTGTGAGACACAACCTCCCCTTCACAAAATAATGCTATTGTCAATAAGCCTATTCTCTTCCAGATGTGAATACATCCTGTCCCTAAGAATCTTCTCCAATAATTTCCCCACTCCTGATATAAAGCTCACAGACCTGTAACTCCCCAAATTGTCTCTTCTGCCCTTCTTAAACAGAGGAACAGTGTTAGCTACTCTCCAGTCCTGTGGTATATCATCCGTGGCTAAAGAGGACACAAAGATTCTGGCCAAGACCTCAGCAATTTCTTCCCTCACCTCTCTCGTTATTCTGGAATAGACCTTATCTGGCCCTGGGGACTTGACCCCTTAATGTTTTTCAAAACCTCCCTTTGTGTCTCATCATGTTTTTGAAAGTCAACATTCTCCGCTCTACACTCACCATCCACTGCATCCTTTTACTTTATGAATACTGATGCAAAGTACTCATTTAGGACCTCACCCACCTCATCTGGCTCCACACACAAATTCCCTCCACCGTCCTTGAATAGACCTACACTTTCCTTAGATTCCCTCTTCCTCCTTACACATGCATAAAAAGCCTCAGGATTCTCCTTATTCCTGCCTGTCAAGGACATTTCATGGCCCCTTTTTGCCTTCCTAAGTCCCTGATTAAGCTTGTTCTTTCTTGCAATCTTTGTATTTCTTAACAGCCTTATTTCCTTAATTTCCTGAAATTTATCAATGCCTCCTTTTTTTCCACTAAGGTCACAATCTCTCGTCTAGGGTTCCTGAATCTTGCCATCTTTATCCTTCAATTTTACAGGGACATACTTGTTCTGAATTGTTTACAATTGACTTTTAAAAGACTCCCACATATCTGATATGGATTTACTCTCAAACAGCCACTCCCCGGTCTACATTCCCTAGCCCCTGCCTAATACTGTCATAGTATTCTCCCAGTTTAGTACTTTTGCTTTGGGACTACTTCTACCCTTTTCTACAAGTATCTTGAAACTTACAGAATTGTGATCATTGTTCCAAAAATGGTCCCCCGCTGACATATCAATCACCTGTCTGGATTTGTATCCCAGAACCAGATCTAAGATAGCACCTTCCCAAGTTGGACTATCTACATATTGCCTCAAGAAGCACTCTTGGAGACACTGGGGGGGAAATTGGGGAGGCATGGTAGCATAGTGGTTAGCAGTGCTACTTCACAGCTCCAGGGACCTGGATTTGATTCCCGGCTTCGGTCACTGTCTGTGTGGAGTTTGCACATTCTCCTCATGTCAGCGTGCGTTTCCTCTGGGTGCTCCAGTTTCCTCCCACAGTCCAAAGATGTGCGGATTAGGTTGATTGGCCATGCTAAAATTGCCCTTAGAGTCCTGAGATGCATAGGTTAGAGGGGTTAGTGGGTAAAACATGTAGGAATATGGGGGTAGGGCCTGGGTGGGATTGTGGTCGGTGCAGATTCAATGGGCCAAGTGGCCTCTTTCTGCATTGTAGGGTTTCTATGCTTCTATTAACAAACTCTGCCTCACTCAAGCCCCTAGCACTAAAGGAATCCCAGTCCATGTTGGGGAAGTTAAAATCGCTTATCACAACAACCCAGTTGTCTTTACATCTGCCCATAATCTGCCAACATATCAGTTCATCCATTTCACATTGGCTATTGGGAAGTCTGTAGTACAACCCCAACAATGTGATTGCACCAATCCTGCTCCTCAGTTCTATCCATATGGCCTCACTGTATGACCCCACCAAGATGTCCTCCCTCTGTACAGCTATGACATTCTCCATATTCAGTAAAACAACAAACCCATCTCTTTTATCACCCTCTCTATCTCACCTGAAGCATCTAAATCCTGGAATGTTTAGCTGTCAGTCCTGCCTTTCTTTCATCAAAGTCTCTGTAATTGCCACAGCATCATAAGTTCATCATTTAAGTTCATCCACCTTACCTATCATACTCCTTGTATAAAAGCAAACACTCCTCAGACCATCTATCCTGTCATGTTTTGTAACTTTCCCTGTTTTATTTTTCTTAGCCTTACTGGATCCATTCACTGAGTTCTCCACAGTCTCTGTACTGTGGCCCTTTCTGATTTTTGTCTTTGGTTTCTTTGCCTTCCGCTTTTCCCCTTACTGTCTTTAGTTTCTGTCCCCATTTCACTTCCCTCTGACTTCCTGCATCGGGTCCCATCCCCCTGCCACATCAAGTTTACTGGGATTGCCAAAACAAAGCCTGTGCACTTAAGACATTTGAGGAAAAGCTGCATGAGTTATTTGGTGAGGTACGGTACCCTTCTGCAAACAGGGAGGCAATTTTGAGCCCACAGTCTCTGTCTGTGGGAATGCTAGCACATGCTCAAAATCTGGAAAGCGCAATTTGCACCGGTGAGTTTCCAAGTTCCAATCTTACCCCTCCCTCATCAGTGGAGTGGCTGGAAACACATCTCGGGGCAACATAAAGCTTGTTTTAATACATTAGCACCCACTCCAGGACTTCCCTCCTCTCTCACTGGATAGTCAGCAGGCACAGGTGTGATATCATGCTGATGCCATTTATAACAACTCTACATAAGCATGAACATTCACCTTCAAAGGGGGGGTTTCAGAGACAAACACTCAGGCAGCCAGCATCCTCCAGGGTGTTCGCTAAGCAGCAGGCAGGCACCAGAGAAAACGCAAAGGACACAGATAAGTGGGGCTAATGGTCATATAATCGCCATATCAGAGGAAGGGGTCCATAGGGGTCACTTGCAGGCCTTTCCTCTCCTTAATGTCAGGCCATCCTTGCTTTAAAGGGTTGTGAAGAGTCGTATGCTGGCAGCACGTTTCATGTCCTCCTTCCTGTCCTCCTGTCCATATCATAGCTGAGGGAGTGTCCTTCCTTAGTGGGAGCTGGCCAGCAGAAGGAAGGACTTGAAATTAAGCGAATCAGCAGTAGGGACGAATGTGAGATGCCTGGTGGGATCCCATGAGACGGCAGGCTGTCAGGGCGCACTAGGGGAATCAGAAATGAACTGCGTCTCCATTCATGTGGCCTGAAGGGCCTCATCCTCAGGAAGGATGACTGCAGTGTCATTGGAACCCACACTCAGACAGCAATGCTGCCCAGAAGTCCCAAACCAATTGTCAGGAGTACTTGTGTGCAACGGTAGATCTCAATGGGTCATGGAAACTGCTCAGCTCTACATCTCTGGGATGCCCTGGGAGAAACAGGGTGTCCTCTAGGAATGCACTGGATATGCTAATTGCTGGGTTTGCACAATTCAGCTATGCCTCACCTACCACCAGAAAATGACATTTGGCTGAATATCTACCCCAGCCTCCCCCTCACCACTGATTATGCTAATTAATGTCGTGCAGCCAAAAAGCACTGCCATTTAGTAGAGGCTAACTGTTAACCCTTTGCAAGCCAATGTCCCAGACATGGAGCTGAACATCACACAAGTAACACTGATGTGCCCCTCTATGCAAGGCATGATGGTGATGTCAATCATCATGCAGCCCAATCAAGGTCATGATGCCATGCATCTGCGTGGCCCCCTGTCTGGATTCAAAACACTAGTCACTTGCAGCTATTCACTCGACTGTCCTCTTACATGACGGTAGGTTTCTTTGGGGGCTGGGTGAATGTGACCATTTGGTGCCATTGAGACCCTGGTGAGTCCATGCACAGCATCCTGCTGGAGTTGACAGGGACCAATATGGAGATGTGACTATAGTGTCTGAGTGGAGGGTGTGAGGGATGACTTGGAGGCACCTCAATATGCTGCCATTGGGTGGTAGTCCCAAAGGAATTGAGAGGAGGGTTGGGAGTCTCTCATCAACCCTTATTGCTCACAGTGGTTTTCTCCTCTTTACAGTGCATGGTCTGAAAGATCATGGAGTCTGTCAATTTGGTTATCCTACTTAATGGCAGAGACACCAACGGGCCACGGCCAATGCCCTGCAGAGGATGGAGAGGCTGGGCCTGTTGTTGTTCCAGGAGCAGTAGGTACTAGCTGAGGGTTTTCCGACATTGATCATGTACCTGTGGATGTCAGGCATGCAGTAGTGTAGAAGGCTGCATCTGTCCTAGGGGGTGGTGGACCACCTCTGCCACACCCTGCTAGAGCTGGCATCACATGGAAGAGGAGGATGCCTACTGCCTGTGGCCTTTAAACTCCACAGCTGCTCTGAATCTCTATGCAAGTGTCTCATTCCAGTGCAGCACAGACAACCAATGTTGGCATCTCCCAGTCGGCCATACACAATACATCCAGGAGGTTAGATGCTCTTTATGCAAGAGTTCATATGCATATCAACTTGGGCTGGGACCAGGTGAGTCAAGATGCCAGGAACATGGGCTTTGCCACCTTAGCAGGTTGAGCCCAGACCCACATAGCCCTGCATGCCCTAAAGTGCTACACAGCGCCATTCATGAACTGCAGGGAATACATCCCTTAATGCGCAGCTCATCGGTGCCCACACAGTACACTTCATGTGTGCCCATTTCCCAGGGAGCATCCATGACAGCTACAACTTGGGCCGCTCTCAGATCCCAGCTGTCTTTGAGAGAGATCAGTGGCTGGAAGAATGATTGCTCATGGACAAAGGGTACACACTTATGAGGTGACTGATGATGCCAGTGAGGCCACAAACACTAGTGAAGACTCGTTGCAATGAAATTCTCATTTCAACCCACATGCTGGTCGAGCAGGCCTGCTGAAGATGCGGTTCAGGTGCCCAGACAGGTGGGGGATAGCCCTACAATATATCCCCAGATGCTCTCCGGCATCACTGTGCTCTCCACAACTTGACGCTGCAGAGAGGATACAACCTGGACCTGGAGGAGATGGAGGAGCACCACATTGCCTCAGGTGAGGGGGATAGTGGTGAGGGTGACCACGTAGAGAAGGAGGTGGAAGAAGCCTAGCCAATGGTTCACATGTTAGAGATGGCCTCACTATGTTTCACTTGAGGGACTAGCAGGATTCGGGAACAAAGAAATCTCCCACCATGGGGACTGACATAAAACCAGTTATGTGGTACCAGCAGTGTGGTCCCATGCTGTTGTCAGTCGTCATGGGCAGGACCATTGGCTGGTGGCTGCGGGAGAATAATGATGACGCATTGAGAAAAGAGCTATGCTCCTCTCAGCCTCAGCAATTTGTTTGACTCCTGCCTGACAGAGAGCTTAATGTGTCCTGCCATCAAATGGGACGTGCAGTGTTAGCTACTACAGACCCCAACCACATCTGGAGTCCTAATGTTCACATCCATCTTACAGTTGAGGTGGAGGGCATGACAGTACCTCGACAGCCCTTAGCATTGTGTTCACTAAAGAACACTGTTAGACGTGAGAGGGGTCAGCTTTGATGGAGATGGGCAAGAGGGTGCATCCTTCCATGCATTGGGGTTGGAGAATGGACTCTGGTGGGGGGAGGGGGTTAAAACTGCCCCTCTGGACACTTTTGTATTTCTCCCCTCTCACCTTAAACCTATGCCCTCTAGTTTTAGACCCCCCTATCTTTGGGAAAAGATATTGATTGTCTAGCTGATCTATGCCCCTCATTATGTTATAGAGCTCTATAAGGTCACCCCTCAACCTTTTACAGTCCAGAGAAAAAAGTCCCAGCCTATCCAGCCTCTCCGTAAAACTCAAACCAACACGTCCCAGTAGCATCCCAGCAAATCTTTTCTGCACTCTTTCTGGTTTAATAATATCCTTTCTACAATAGGGTGACCAGAACGGTCCACAGTATTCCAAATGTGGCCTTACCAATGTCTTGTACAACTTCAACAAGATGTTCCATCTCCTGTATTCAATGTTCTGACCAATGAAACAAAGCATGTTGAATGCCTTCTTCACCACTCTGTTCACCTGCAACTCCACTTTCAAGGAGCTATGAACATGTACCCCTAGATGTCTTTGTTCTGTGACTCTTCCTAGTGCCCTACCATCGACTGAATAAGTCCTGCCCTGGTTCAATCTACCAAAATGCATCACCTCACATTGATCTAAACTAAACTCCATTCATCAGTCCACTGACCTAATTGATCAAGATCCCATTGCAATCCAAGATAACTTTCTTCACTGTCCACTATGCCACCAATCTTGATGTCACCTGAAAACTTACTAACCATGCCTTCCATATTCTCATCCAAATCATTAATATAAATGACAAATAACAGTGGACGCAGCATTGATCCCTGAGGCACACTGCTGGTCACAGGCCTCCAATTTGAAAAACAACCCTCTACAACCACCCCATGGCTTCTGCCATCAAACCAATTTTATATCCATTTAGCTACCTCACCCTGGATCCCATGAGACTTAGCCTTATGCAACAACCTACCATGCCAGACCTTGTCAAAGGCTTTGCTAAAGTCCATGTAGACAACATCAACTGCACTGCCCTCATCTATATTCTTGGTTACCCCTTCAAAAAATTCAATTGCATTTGTGAGACATAATTTTCCTCTCACAAAACCATTCTCACTGCCCCTAAACAGTCCTTGCCTCTCTAAATGCCTACAGATCCTGTCTCTCAAAATATCTTTCAACAACTTACCCACCACAGATGTGAGGCTCACTGGCCTGCAGTTCCCAGGCTTTTTTCTGCAGTGCTTTTTAAACAAAGGCACAACATTTGCCTCCAATCTTCAGGCATCTCTTCTGTGACTATTGATGATTCAAATATCTCTGCTAGGAGACCTGCAATTTCCTCCCTAGCCTGCCACAATGTCCTGGGATACACTTCATCAGGTCCTGGGGATACATCTACCTTGACGTGCTTTATGACTTCCAAAACTTCCTTCTATGTACATTCCACACGACGTCACTATTTATTTCCCCAAGTTCCCTAACTATTGCTTTTCTCAATAGTAAATATTGATGAGGAATATTCATTTAGGATCTCACCCATCTTCTGTGGATCCGCACATAGATGACCTTGTAGATCCTTAAAAGGCCCTACTTCCTTTCTTGTTACACTTTTTCTCTTTATGTATTTGTAAAAGCTCTTTGGATTCTTCTTTGCCTTATCTGCCAAAACAATCTTCTGTCCCCTTTTTGCCCTCCTGATTTCTCTTTTAACTTAACTTCTACACCCCCTTAACTCTTCACGGGATTCACTTGATCCTAGCTGTCTATGCATGCCATGTGTCTCCTTCTTCTTCTTAACCAGAGCCTCAATATCCGAGTCATCCAGGGTTCTCTACTTCTGCCAATCTTGCCCTTCACTGTAAGACGAATGTGTTTACTGCCCTGAACCCTGGTTCTCACACTTTTGAAAGCCTTACATTTAGCAGATGTCCCTTTGCCCTCCCACAGACATCCCCAATTAATGTTGAACATTCCTGCCTGATATCATCAAAACTGGCCTTGCCCCAATTTAAAATTTTAACTTTTGGGCCAAACCTATCATTCTCCATAGCTATCTTAAAACTAATGGAATTATGATCATTGGGTCCAAAGTGATCCCTCACTAACATTTCTGTCACCTGCTCTTCCTTATTTCCCAAGAGAAGGTCAAGTTTTGCCCCCCTCTATGGTCGAGCCATCCACATACTGAATGAGAAGTTCCTCTTGAATATACTCATCAAATTTCTCTCCATCCAACCCTCTGCTACTATGGCTGTCCCAGTCAATGTTGGAAAAGTTAAAATCCCCTACCATTACCACCCTACTTTTCTTGAAGCTATCTGTAATCTCCTTACATATTTGCTCTTCAATTTCCCGTCAACTACTTGGGGGCCTATAGTACAAACCTATCAAAGTGATGGGAGGGATTCTCACAATCCACAGGGGTGTCGGGTGGGCATGGTGTGGAGGCTCTGTGGATTAAGCGAAATTTAATGCAAAACATTCAAAACAGAATGGAGACCTATCTATACTAATGCCTATATTCACTCGTGCCCATTAAGTGTCTACCGTTTCTTAATCTTCCTGACCCTCACACTATGTCTAAGTGTATCCTCAGGATCCACAGCTGAGGTTCAGGTGGCCTGCTGACTTCCACATCCTTGTGCCTGAGATGGCCTTGGCAGTCATCTCTTCATGGAGGACATGGAGGTTCCAAGTTTGCTTTCAGGCAGCACAGATGTTTGATTGCTTCCCTCCTCAGTGTCAGGAGTTGAAGGTGTGTCGCTTGCAGGAACGGGGGGGGGGGGGGTCAGATGGACTGAAGATACCCAGTATCCCCTGGCCAAAGAGCCCTGAATTGTATTCTTGCCGTTCCTCTTCCCTTCATCTTCCTAGGAGCCCCTGTGCTCCTCCATAGGTTGGAGTGAGATCCAGAAGCACCACCATCCTCTGCTGCTGACAATTATGGATTCCCACCAGTGCCTGTACCATGCAGTTGAATCCTGCATCATGGAGTGCATATCCTATACCAAGGACTCCACTGCAGATGCCACCCTTGTAGTGTTGGCTCATTTGTGCCGCAATGATGGCGCCACATCCTCAGTTAGAAGTCAATGGGATTCGCATTCCAAGGAGGGATGCTGTCAACCTTCCTGATAATTGTGACATTACCTTTGCAGCTCCAGTAGCTGTGGGACAACTGAGCCCATGGCCATGTCATCAGCAAGAGATTCAACACGGTCCTGGGCTCCATCATCTCTCTGAGTGCTCTGGATCCCTAGGACGTCCCTGCATCCACTGGCTGTGAATCTTTAGCTGTGAGGTGCTCACCAGTAAGTGGCTTAGTGATCCCACCAGGGTGTGAGTATCTGCACTTGTGCCAGGTGCAGGTGACAGCTGTGACACCTGTTCAGTGACAGAGTTGGAGATATCCCCTCTGAGCTGCAGGAATCTGGTGGGTCGAGGGGGCACAAGGATGGTCCCACCTGCTCTGCTGGTCAGCATACAAGAGAAGACTCATGGTATCAGTGTATTACAGCAGATATGGAGGAATGTTGATTATTCACTTGAGACTTGAGAGATGACAACATATGCAAGGGACATTCTCACATTTCTCTGCTGCCCCAATTCACCAACAGCACAGGCATGCTCTTCATCCTTCCTGGCAAGGTCAAGGGCTAGTTCCTCAAAATGCTTCAGGGTTCGGAGCCAGGGCATGGCGTCAGCTGGCCACGACATTTATATGGTGCTTCCCAGTGCTTGCAGCAATTATGTTGTTGTGGGGCAGGCAAATGAGAGGGTACATGCCACATGAGTAGCATCATTCTACTGGGCATAAAAATTATTCCTGATGAGGCCCAAAAACAAGCCAGTGTTGTCTGTGGGAATCATTTTATATTTTGTGCCTGAACCCCACGCTACCATTTTTGATAAGGATTCACCTATAATGTGTCCTTTGGGAGAGGTCAAGTATATTGTTAATAGACATGAATGTATGTAAACAGTGGATAAGGCCTATGGAACTGTCATGTTGTCAAGTCATTTAAATCCCTAAATCCTTTAAGTTTTTAGGGAAAAAACCTGCAACCTACAACTGAAAAAAAACGTGTTTGCTATTTCACAAAGTGCTGCTTGACTGCTTTCACAACCTATCACTATCACTATCTGTAAGTTCAGAGTTTGATTGAAAGGTCCAAGCGGAGCTTGGCTGTCTTTGAAGTGGAGCTATTGTACAAATGTATTAATCGAGGGATTGAGTTTAGGAGTCGGGAAGTAATGCTGCAACTTTATAGGACCCTTGTCAGACCCCACTTGGAGGACTGTGCGCAGTTCTGGTCGCCTCACTACAGGAAAGATGTGGAAGCTATTGATAGGGTGCAGAGGAGATTTACAAGAATGTTGCCTGGATTGGGAGGCATGCCTTATGAAGATAGGTTGACAGAGCTAGGTCTCTTCTCCCTGGAGAGACGAAGGTTGAGAGGCGACCTGATAGAGATTTATAAAATGTTGAGAGGAATAGATAGGGTGGATTCTCGGAGGCTATTTCCCAGGGCTGAAATGGTCGCTACGAGAGGACACAGACTTAAGGTGCTGGGAAGCAGGTACAGAGGAGGTGTCAGGGGTAATTTTTTCACTCAGAGGGTGGTGAGTGAGTAGAATCGGCTGCCGTCGGTGGTAGTGGAGGCGAACTCGCTGGGGTCTTTTAAAAGACTTCTGGATGAGTATATGGGATCTAATGGCATTGGGAGTTATAGATAGTTCTATGGCTTGGTAGGTATAGATGTGATCGGCGCAACTTGTGGGCCGAAGGGCCTGTTTGTGCTGTAGTGTTCTATGTTCTATGTATGTTTTTCATAATGGATTAAATACTTGAAGAAAATGTTTATTCATATAGGGGACTAAATCTGTAAAGATTTAACTGATATAAATTTGTATTATTTTAATACAGTGATGTCTGCAATAGACACTTTGATGTTAATTTTATTTAATTTCACCATGGCTCTTGAGGTCTGCCCATGGCGGATAATGGGTTAATTGGTGTGGAGCATATAAGCATAAAGGATGATGGATTGGTGTGTGTTTGCACTAAGTTGGCAGTGGGGCTCTATATAGTAATGGAGATGAGTGAGTGAAAATGGGTCCATGGCAGTGAATGGGGCATGAGTTGCCATGTATGAATGGAGAATATGTGGGATGCGAGGGATAAGAGTGAGATAGCCATTTTGTTTTGTTGTTTTTATTGTAACTGGGACAAAGGCCCATCCTTTTAAATCGACTGCCCCAGCACCTGATAGCCCTAGTGGCTGTCTTTGCACTGTTCCCGAGGCATCGGTCCAACTCCTGTTAGTGCCCATCCTCAAAATGAAAATCCAGAGATTTGGAGCACTTTCTCCCACTCTTGAGTCAGGAGTTTTCCTTACTCTATGTTCTTGAATCGAGAGTGAAAAGTCAGCCCAAAGCTTGAGGTTCAAGGTACTTTATCACTCTTAAAATAAAATCCTGTTTTCCACTTGTAATATAGTATTTAGGCATATTTTTCTGTTCAAATGATGTTTGTATAAAATAGCAGCTCTCCCATAATGAGAAACTAAGACTTTATAAGAACAGACTTGTACTGTACAGGCAAGTATCATATACCAGGGCTAAGAGTCATTGATATTGAAGGTGGTCATTCCATCTCACAATACTGGGAAGATGGACTTACGTCTGACAGAATTGTGATGAATTCCAGGTTTTTAACAACAAACAGAAAATAGGTGCAGCAGTAGGCCATTCAGCTGTTCGAGCCTGTACCACCATTCAATATGATCATGACTGATCATGCAATTTCAGTATGCCACTCCCACTTTCTCTCCATACACCTTTATCCCTTAGGCACAAGGGCCATGTCCGGCTCTCCCCCTTGAACATATCTCAAGAATTGGCCACAGTAGCTTTCTGTCGTTGAGAATTCCACAGGTTCACAACTCTGAGTGAAGAAGCTCAGTCCTGAATAGCTTACCCCTTATTTTCAGACTGTTAAAAGTTCAAAGTTTTTATTTATTAGTCACAAGTAGGCTTATATTAACTGCAACAAAGTTACTGTGGAAAAACCCCGAGTCGCCACGCTCCAGCGCCTGTTCGGGTACACTGAGGGAGAATTTAGCATGGCCAATATACCTAATCCACGCATCTTTGGACTGTAGGAGGAAACCAAAGCACTCGGAGGAAACCCATGCAGACACAGGGAGAACGTGCAAACTCCACACAAACAGTGACCCAAGCCAGGAATCAAACCCAGGTGCCTGGTACTGTGAGGCAGCAGTGCTAACCACTGTGCCATCGTGACCCCTAGTTCTCCACTTCCCCAACATCGGGAACATTCTTCCCGCATCTAGCGTGTCCACGCCCATCAGGATTTTATATGTTTCTATGAGATCCCCTCTCATTTTTCTAAATTCCAGTGAGTACAAGCCCAGTCAATCTAGTCTCTCTTCATGTCAGTCCTAGCATTCCAGGAATTAGTCTAGCAAAATTTTGCTGGACTCCCCCAGTAGCAAGAATGTCCTTCCTCAGATTAGGAGACCAAAACCGCACACAATACTCAAAGTGTGGCCTCATTAAGGCCTTGTGTAACTGCAGTAAGACATCTTTTATTCCTATACTCAAATCCTCTTGCTATGAAAACCAGCATGTCATTAGCTTTCCTCACCGCCTGCTGTATCTGCTTGCTAGCCTTCAGCAACTGTTCCATCATAACACCCAGTTGACACTGTACTTCCGTTTTTCCTAAACTACCACCATTCAGGTAATAATCTTCTTTCACGTTTTTGCCACCAAAGTGGATTACCTTGCATTTATCCACATTATATTGCATTTACCAAGTATTTTCCCACTAAGTCAGCCTGTCCAAGTCACCTTTCAGCCTCTTAGCATCCTCCTCACAGTACACACTGCCACCCACTTTAGTGTCGTCTGCAAAATTGGAGATATTGCATTCAATTCCTTCATCCAAATTATTAATGTATATTGTGAATAGCTGGGGTCCCAATACTGAACCCTGCTGCACTCCACTAGTCACTGCCTGCCACTCTAGAAAGGATCTGTTTATTCCCGCTCTCTGCTTCCATCTGCCAACAAGTTCTCTATCCATATTAATACATTATCCACAGTATCATGAGCTTTAATTTTGCTCACTAATCTCAAAGCTTTTTGGAAGTCCAGACACACAACATCCACTTGTTCACCCTTGTTCACTCTCTTGATCACATCCTCAGAAAATTCCATAAGATGTGTCAAGCACAATTTTCCTTTAGTGAATCCATGCTGACTTGGACTGATCCTGTCACCGCTTTCCAAGTGCTTAGTTATTACATTCTTAATAACTGACTTCAGCATTTTCCCCACCACTGATGGGCTAACCAATCTATAATTCCTCATTTCTCTCTCCTTCCTTTTTTAAAAAGCGGGGTTACATTAACAACCCTCCAATTTACTGGAACTCTTCCAGAGTCTATAGAATTCTGGAAAATGATCAACGTACCCAGTATTTCTCGGGCCACTTCCTTAAGTATTCTGGGATGCAGAGCATCAGGCCCTGGGGACTTATCAGGTTTTAATCCCAGCAATTTCCCCAAAATGATTTCCTGACTAATAAGGATTTCCTAAGTTCCTCCTTCATGCTAGACAAGATACCATGGTTCCTGAAATTATGGAGCAGACATCAAGCACCACTGGGAAAGAGGTTCTGGGACTTCTGATCATAGAAGAGAGAGATTTTAGATATCAGAAATTTTACAACACAGGACAGTAGGTGGAGTGAGGCTTATAACGATTATGTCTTGCTACATGCGTGTACAGGTAGTCTTGTGGTCCAATGCTTTCTTATCAAAAGCCTACAACTGGCAATGATAGGTTTGAGAATTTCCACAAACAATTTTAAAGATGGACAAGGAAGCATCCCATGGAAGGAAAGCACTATTAGAAGCATTTTAAAGACAGAATTTGTTGATGTATACACAAGCATAGCAAGTTAATGGCAATCTTTGTAATTTCTACATTTTCTATCATGTTACAAATTTTTTTCTAGTAATAAACATGATGGAGAAAGCAAAATAGCAGCTGAAAAAACTGGAAACTATGGAGCACACATTATCTCACATTCAGTTTCTAGCATAACCTGGTATTTTGTTGGTTTCTCATACACCATTGCTTCCTGATGTGATGATACTTTAAGAAATGTATTTATATCATGTTTCTTGCGACGATATGTTTAAAATTCAGCTCTGTTTTACAGTGCCAATTTGTCTGGGCACCAGGTCACTCACATGCTGAGAATATAGGCAAATGATTGATTTCAGCTTGCGGTGTGTTCGTTTTAACCTGAGTTAATGCACTTCTGTTTATTTAGTTTTTCTCCTGGGGTTTCAGAGTCAGGTTTTTATTAGGTTGATTAACAGACTCATATGCTTAAGGGGAGGAGCTAAGCTTACAGGAAAAAGCAGGCAGTTATTGCCAGGATCTGAGGTCTCTCTCTCTCTAGAGGCTGCTAGGAGAAATAGGTCTCTCTCTCTCTCTCTCTCTCCAGAGATGCTTTGAGGTATGGAGGACTGGCAGCCCAAGTACCAGCACATACGCCTGTGCGTTGCTCACTGATTTTGAAGAGGAGTTTAAATCTATAAGAATATTACTTGAATTGGAACTGATAAAGATAAATTATCAGTTAAGAACTTGCCATGTTTAGATATTGTTCAAATAGTAAATGTTAAGCTATTTTTTATTGATAGTTAAACAGTATTGTTAGAATAAATTTTGTTTCGATAAAAGCTTCCCAGTGTGTTATTAGAATCAAATTTGGAGTGAAATACTTCATCCTCACACTAAATGAAAAACTATTGGGTTCTAGTCAGACTTCTTAACATATCTTTGGTTTCTGATCCGTACCTTAACACTGGTTTAGTTTTGATTTAGTTCCAAGTTATGTGGTGAATTGGAGGGAAGTTGCAGGTGGTGATGTCCCCTTGCATCTGCTGCCTTGTTCTTGTAGGTAGGTAATAGCAGTTGCAGGTTTGGGAGGTGTTTTGAAGGAGCCTTCGGGTTGCTGCAATGCATCTTGTGAATAGCACACACACTACTGACACTTTGCATAAAAGGAGGAAAGACTCAATGTTCAGAGTGGTAAATAAAGTGCCTTAAAGCAGGTTCCTTTTCCCTGGGTATCAGTGTGCTTCTTGCTGCATTCATCCAGGGTAAGTGAGGAATGTTCCGTCACACTCCTCATTTGTGCCTTGTAAATGGTGGACAGGGTCAATTTCTCTGCAGACTAGACTGGTCTAGTTAAGTTTCTAGTCAATGGTGACCGCTCTAGTAAATAGAGACTCCCAACTCCACCCCACCCTATACACAGGATTTTGATGGTGATGGATTCAGCGATAGTAATACCAATGGAAATCATGGGGAGATAATTAGATTTTCCCATTGTAGATGGTCATCTTCAGCATTTGTGTGGCATGAATGTTAATTACCACTTATCCACCCAACCCTAACTATTATTGCAGGTCTTGCTGCATGTCAGCTTGGATCATGTTCCTACTAACCGGAAGTCAGAGTGGGAAGCCTGGGCATCTAAAAAAATCCTGCCCATAGACTTCTGATTCAGCAGTGAGAGCTCTGCTCCTTAGACAAAACTGACTCCAAAACAAGTAAAAATGTGGGAAAAGTGAAAATAAAAAAAACCTGCTCAATAAGGTGATCAATAACCAATTGCTGTATTACAAAAGAAAAGCTTCAGCAATCTAAGGATTAGAACACATGTTTAATGGCCAGATAATACCAGCAGACCTTTGTTCACTGACACAATTTACTTTAGGTTTTTAACAAAATTCAAGTTAAGAAATTCACACTGAAGTTCTGTAAAATGCAAAAGAATGTCAAATACTTTTGTCCAAAAAATTGAGTCACAGTCAAACTGGCAAAAGGAACAATAGGACAGGCAGAGAAAGGTTACTCTCCCGCAGGGGACAATGACAGATGGCAAATATCCAGAGGCTGCAATGCTATTAAGAAAGTAATGTATCAGCACAATTTTCCCTTGCTTACAACTATTCTAAATCAACATTGTTAGAAATTCTACGCATATCATTTCCATCAAGTTAACTCATTATGCAGCAACCGGACTGCCACAACAAGGTAAAATTTCTCCACCTCCTTTTCTGTCTCCCACTCTCCCCAACTCTGCCCTATATTGTTGTTAGATGACTTATGCATCTTGCTGAAGATAGATTATGGACAAAATACTGCTTCCCGGTCATGTGGCACGAATTTCAGCTTTAAAACCACACTTAAATAAACAGGCATTTCTTTAAACATTCAAAATTGTAACAATGGGTATGTGCCAACAATTTGCCACTAATTGGCAATTTCATATAAAGCACAGTTGCTTAGACATGGAAATATAGCATTGTTCATATTGATACAAAATGCCCAAATGACAAGAGTTTCATTTCCAATGTAAAGATCAGCCAGTCACTTTGAGCACCTCCCCGCTGTCCCAAAACTTTCAAAATGGAGGATGGCCAAAATGGCCACACTGGAAAGGTGAACACTGGAAAGGGTAGCAGCGGTTAGCACTGCTGCCCCACAGTGCGAGGGACACAGATTCAATTCTGGCCTTGGGTGACTGTGTAGAGTTTGCATGTTCTCCCCATGTTTGCATGGGTTTCCTCTGGGTACTCCAGCTTCCTCCCACAGTCCAAATATGTGCAGGTTAGGCGGATCGGCCACTAAATCGCCCCTTAGTGTCCCAAGATGTTAGGTTAGGTAGATTGACCATGGTAAATGCGCAGGGATATGGGGATAGCGTATGGCAGTGGAAATGGGTAAGATATTCTTTCAGATAGTTGATGTAGACTCAACGGCCTCTTCTGTACTGAAAGGATTTTAAATATGGATTCCTATGAGTTAATATACATGAAAACCAATCGCATGAAGACATTGCAAACTGCGGTGAGGGATTGGGAGATTGAGGCTGGCAAGGGCAGGTGGGGAACATCAGGGTTTGCCCAGAGAGGCCAAAGAGGCCAGTGATTGGGAGGCCAGCAATGCAGGGTCGTTGCGCATGCGTGGATTTTCGCTCCAATAGATCAATGCATGCACAATGGCCCATTTAGCGCTATGCTGTCAACCTCTCGGGGGGGGAATTGGCCCTGCCCACTGATTTTCAGAGGGAATTTTGCAGAGTGTTAGAGAATCATTCTGGAAATCACGCTAAAAAAACGGCGGTAGTTCCTCTTGTTTTCATGTGAATTGGGGACTTAGAATTTTTTTGGAGAATCCTAGCCATGAAGCCAAAGTCCTGCTGAAATGCAAATTGAGGGCGAGATGTTCTTGGGGATCAGATTATGTCAAAAGAGGGTGGGAAAAGTGGAGTTGAATCTGCTCAACAGTGATAGTAGCTTTTCATGCCAAATAGTGCAGCACTTAATCAAAAAAAAATTCAAGCATGGTTCCAAGCCGTACCGCTGACAAGACAGGCTCTAATTCATCTGTCCTACCAACACCTCTGTGCTAAAATCATAAAGGTTGCCACTTTTAAAGGCCACCTCAGTGAGTAGCACCAGAAAGTGATGAGTGCCAAGAAATCCGGCCCCAAATTTTCAGATGCATCCCTGGAGAGACTGCTCAATGCTGTAAATGCCCATCATGATGTGCTTTACCCACGTTCAGGAAGAAATCCAGCCAGCAAAGTAACAAACCCAGCAAGGGATGTGATAGTAGTAGTGGTCAGTGCCAATGCCCTGCAGAAAAGGACAATTATCCAATGTAAGAAGAGGATGTATGATCCCCATTCTGCCAAGGCAAGTCACCCTTTTCACCTCTTTCAACACACACTCACAGACCATCACGCATACATGGGGATCTCTTGTAATGCCAGGGACATCACCACTTGCTCTGCCAACAGATGTTCATCACCTCGCTGGTCCCACTCATCCAGATATCCTTATCATCAGCCCTGGTACGTGTCCTGCTTACACTCTCTCCATCTGTCTTCATGTAGGAAAAATTGGCTCACAACAAAAGGGAATGATCACAGATGAGTGCAGGGATGCCAGGGCTGAGGGAGATGTCAGGGCTAGCTGGGGAGGATCCACCAATCGCTCCTGTATTGATAGTGAGGTGGGTGGTGATAAACCAAGTGAGGATCCAGCAACGCATCATCCATCAGACAACAATGGTGTGAATGATGTTTCCTGTTTCTCAAGCCCCTGCTGTGCACTTTGATCTCACCTTAATTTCACAGACGCAACTTGGAAGCACCCTAGGGGGCCCACCAGACACCTCCTCGACTCCAGCCCCAACAGCTGCACAGAGGAGGGATTCACAGGCACTAATATTGAAGAAATGTCGCAGCACTCACGCAGACCATCCACCAGCGCAGAAACACACACCTCAGTGGTACCTGGTTTCAGTGCAGCCTCAGGGTCACATTCTGGTGAACACATTATACTTTCAGATCCACAGCAGGCAGAGACAGGGACATCCCAGGGTGCTGGCATTCGAGGCCAGGAATCTGCTGAGTCCCAGTCAGATGATGAGCCTCTGTCATGCTCAGTTGCTGGAGCTCCAAAGGGAATGGAAGGAAATCAAGAAAGGATATCTGGCACATTCCTTGGATTGAAAGGCTGCTGTTGGAGTCCATCCAACTTATGCCTGAGGTGATTGTGCTGGCACTCCAAAGGACCAAGGTCAACAAAGCTAGGGTGACGGCCACCATGGAGACTTTATTCCAAGATTTTTATCGTACACTGCAGCTGGACACTCACTCCATTTGCTAGGATCCATCGGCATCAACACTAGAAGATTGTGGGGCTTCGCAAGCTCACTCAAGCTGCCCTTCAATCCCAAGGGGGAAGCTGGTGATCCTCAAGATCCAAAGTGAGGAGGATCAGCTGGTGCACACCATGGAGTCATCCACCCAGGTGACTCAGAGTGTCCTACCAATCCTGAATCCCCACTTCCTGTAACCACTTCAGCTCCAGCTCTACAAACCCAGGAGGGTGGCACTGCCACACAGCAGGCAAGGACCCTCTGGGACTCAGCCCCGCCTGAGGATGCCTGCCTATGTGATCAGAAAACAGGATGTGGCATACATCAGGCTGCCGCAACCTCCCCTGGGAATACTGCGGACGCACCAAGGTGTAGTGGCAAGGTTAGAAAGGTCAAGAAACTCTAGTAGAGTGGGCATAGATGTTAAGCACTTGTACAGAATAGGAATTTATTTACCATGATGAAATTAATTGCTCCCTTTCTATGGCCCCTTATTCTGATGAGCCGTGTTCCTGTAATTCTAAGCTGAAAGCTTGATCTCTGCACAAAATAAAGGAAGAGTGCTCAGAGCAGGGCTTCCTTCATGTGCTGTGTGCAAGATTTGCACACAGTACAAAGATGTGCAGGTTAGGTGGATTGGCCATGTTCCTTAGTGTGAAAATATTAGGTGGATGAGCTGTGGTAAATTGCACAATTACAGGCATAGGACATGGTGAGGTTGGCCATGGGTATGATACTCTTTTGGAGAGTCAGTGCAGGCACAATGGGCTGAATGACCTCCTTCTGCACTGATAAGACTCTATGGATTCCACATTGGTGGAGTCATTTTACAATGACTGAACACATCAATCATGCCTGTTTCTCTTTGGGAATGAGAATGTCACCCATAATTTACAAAGATAGCATAGCACATTCCAGTCATTGTTCATGAGTGCTTTCTGCAACTCTGGGATTCAGCTGCCTCCCTATTCCATTTGCTTCAGCCTCCAGTGACACTGCTTCAAGGGTGTAGCTTACATCTGATCCTACGGCATATTGAGAGGTAAAACCTTCCCTACTGCATCACCATGAAATGACCCCAGTCATTGACAGCAATAAGCTGCCATCAACCAGACAGGAGTCAGACATTCACAGAAGCTCTGTGAGGATTTATGCACTGTTCCCACAGCAAATCGTCATCCTCCTGGAATGTAGAGACAATGGAAAACTGCTGTGTCCCCTTAAAAGTAGCCTTACACAGAGACTGTGCGCTGCCATCAGCAATTCGCATAGATGCCATATGAAGATAATGCGATGTCCTCAATGGATGTCCTCATCAGTCTCCATGAATCTAGCAGCAATGAGCACATACTGAGCTCTCTGCCTCATCTGGATATCGCTATTGCCTCATGGCTGACATCCTCTCCATTGAGGACCTCCTCAATCTCATCCTCTGCCACCTTCTCATAGAGGAATGACACATTTCCTCCAATCTCCTCCTCAGGCAATTCCTCACTCCATTTCAGCGCCAAACTGTGTTGGGCGCCACAAGTAGCCACGATACATGACACCCTCTGTGGGTTGTATTGCAGGGCTCACTGGACTGGATAGGCACCGGAACCTCCTGATGGTCCGCAACACCGAAGTACAAGTTGCAGCATGACCCTCATTGTATCTGGTCTCAACTGCACTCTGTGGCTTCTACACAGGCTTCATCAGCCACCTCCTCAGTGGGTATCCCATCCTTGAGGAGCCAACACTGCAGCTCTAGGATCCCTGAAACACGAAAGGGATCTGAGAGCAACTGAGAATGTAGATTCAGCTGAGAATCATGCATACTCTGTGGAAATTGAGCACACACCTGCCGGATGCATTTTGTATGGCTGTAGACCAGCGAGTGAAAGTCCATATGGTTCACACAGTTCAAAGCTTGATGCCACAGAGCTCTGAGTGCCTCACGAGTGCACTAGATAGCCCCATGCACCTGCAGAAAACCAGAGATTTGCACAAAACCCATCACTCTTGTATCCTGGCTTGCCTGATCCCGACCAAAATGGACAAGTTGTGTGCCCTCATGAAGATTACGTCCATCACCTCCTGAATGCTTTTGTGTGTGGAGGCTTGCAAAGTCCTGCACTGCTTACCTTTGGATCCCTGGAGAAAGTCACTAGCGTAAATATTGAACACCTCAGTCACTTTCAGCGACACTTTCAGCATCCCTGTGGTGCCAAATCCCACAGAAGGTGGCAGATGTGATCAACCAGTTCCCTGGACGTGCACAGTTTACAGTAACACCAGTTCTTGGACATCTTCAGGTATGTTAGATGCTGCCTGTTAACGCTTGGTTTCACGAAGTAACAAAGTCAGGATTCATCCTCTGTGTGGAGCAGGCCCTGCCATCCCCTTCCTCCTAACAGTTCTACTCCTGCCTTTGGCAAATCAGACATCTCTGTTGATGTTTTCTTCTCTTCTGCTTGTTAGCAAGAACAGTGATAGTGAGGTCACCAGGCTCCAGGACTTTCTCCTCACTTGCAGTATCAAAGAGAAAGACTTGATAGTTAGCATTTGTCTACTAAGGACCACCCTTGCCACATTCGTTGCCTGAAGCTGTCTCTCAAAGCCCATTAACTCATGTCTTGGGCACCACATTAATACCCAATCCATACTTCGCATTCTGCTTTGGCAAGATCCCATACCACTTTTGCCCCAAACCACATGAGCAAGTGACAACAGTTTTGGACATTCTACTGCATCCTGACCTCTCATCTCAGGAGCAGGCATTATCTAAAGCTTCACTCCGGAAAAAGGCACCCTCAAGAATAATACTTTTCACACTTGACAGTCACCCCATCCTTGGTTTCTCCCAGCTAGATCTCTAGCGCCCTGGAGGCAACTCCACCCACCAAGAGTCAAACCCCAGAACCCTGGAGTCAACCCTAGGTTTCCCCATTGACTAAGCTTCCATTATCCTGGAATCAAACCTTGGTCTCCCCAGACTAGGCCCATGGTACCTTGGACTCAATCCCCCAGTACACTGGAACCAAACATCTGGTCTCCCCTGGCTATGCGCCCGGTACCCTAGAGTCAACCACAAAAAACTGTTAAGTCAATCCTCCGGTTTCCCAGGACTAGGCCAAGCCAAGGCTAAGTCCAGACAAAGTGGAGTTTGAAATCTGACATCTGGTTAACTCCAGATGTTAATTCTACATATCATCTGTGTTGCTCTTGTGATGCTACTTTTAGCTTCAAATGGCCTAACTGATAGGATGTGAACTTGGCACTCAATCAGACACACCAAGCACCTGCAGAAAGGGGAAGCTGCCCGGCATCAGGTGGGCAGCAGCCATTTTGGGAACTGCCACAGTATTGCCAAAGAGAACAGGCAGCTCCTCAGATAAAAAAAAATTAACACGTGCATTAGTGGGCACTCTTCTCAGGTTATGGCTAAAGAATAATGCTCAGGCAGAGTAGAGGCTTCACTCAGCATTGAAAAATGCTCTACTCGAGAGTACAGCATTCTGACACTGGGTCCCTGAAATGGAAAATGTTTCATTCTGCAGCACTATTACCTCTTTGATTCGCACAAAATTGATTTTAAGAAGTCATTTAAGAGAAAAGTTAATCAGTGCATTGTATGTGCTTCTAGTTAGAGTAACAAAATAGTCCATCACTAATGTACAATATGAACATACTTGCACTATTGCCCTCAGAAGCGTGATTATCTCTACAAACCATTTCAAACACTAACCACTGGTTCAATGATGAAAACATCATCAGACAACAGCATCTGGTTATCCTGCACCAACTGACGACGATTCTGAAAGGTACGGGATAGAATGGACATCTGTTCGTGTAGGGTGGGATCTTCAGCACACTCCTTCAAAAATTGTTTCATTTCCTCATCTTCCTCAGTCATCAAATCTGAAACAAATCTGAAGAAATACATGTAAATCAGCTGTGATTCAAATCTCAAAGCTCTTCATTTTTTGAAATTTATTTGTTTATGGAATGCGGGCATCCTGTCTAGAGCAGAATAAAGGCAGCACACCACCACATTTGCAAGAATAATTAATGCTTGGCAATAAGATATGAGATGTAGGTACACCCACTGTTCAGTTAGGGATGGAGTTTTAACCCAGTGACAATGAAGGAATAGCGATAATGTTCTAAGTCATGATGGTGAGTGGAGCTGGAATTCTCATAGAAATACCACAAGAGAGATTTTCAGGCCTTTCCCACAAGCGGAATCTTCGGGTCCCGCTGGAGGTGGCCCCTCATAGTGGGTTTCCTGGCATCGAGGCAGGTGAGCCATGCAAACCACCATAGACTTTGGTGGGATTGGAAGATCCCACTGGCAGCCAATGATGAGCCTCTCCATCAGCACAGGAAAACCAACTGCAAACGTTCTGGAAAAACCCAGCCCACAACTTCCACAAGCCATTAATTTCGTCGGATGTAAAATGCCAGAAATATACAAGAGGCTAGTCAGCATCTTGACTCACCTGAGTGGGATCTTACACATTCAAATATTACTTGTAAAATAATATTAAAATAAAATAAATAAATTACTTGTAAAATAATATTAATATTAAAATAAAATAAAGTAAAATATTACTTTACTCATGGGCCGAAGGGCCTGTTTGTGCTGTAGTGTTCTATGTTCTATTAACCTCCTTCTCCTTCAGATGATTACTAATTTGTGGTTTAGATTTCTTACATTTTCTTTACTGGTCTAATTAGTAGATTTTCTTAATGATATAGAACAGGATTTTCAGACCATTCGCCGCATCAGAGTCTAAGCTCTATGACCGGAGGTGAGCTCCAAGTGATAGACTATGGGGTCCATGCTTCAGGCAGGCTATGAGGCCCTACATAACTGCCTGGTTACAGAGGCATCCAGAGATTGACCTGTGCTGTGATGTCCCTCTAGGGAAGTGGCCTAGCTACTGATTCCATTTTTTAAGTTTAAAACCTTTAAATGTTGGAGAGAGAGAGCACTCCAAGATAAAGAGACCTTTTTCTCTCTTTTATCTGAACTAGCCGGAAGGCGGACTTGTCACTGATTAAGGATGGCAGACACATACGGACATTGACAGTTAACACATCACTACAAGCAGACAGGTACGGACATGGACAGTTAACATATCATTGTTCATAGAATGGATACATTTATGCAGTTATGTCTTCTAACAACGACTGGTTTCGATCTATACACTCAGTGGCTGATCTTGTTGCATTTATGTATTTATGTCCCTACCTGTAGCTGACCTTATTATCAGGCTCATTGTTCTGGGTTTGCTCTTATCTAGAATGCCTTAAACTCTAACCAGCTTCCTGCAGTAATTCAGATACTGCAGGTTTTAATTGTTTGTGCCTAAAGTCAGTGTCGCTTAATGTCCCTTTCCAGGTAACCATTTTGTGTGCCAGGTAACCATTTTGTGTCCATCATTTTTAATTCCACTACAACAAATTTTATAAATTTCTATGAGATCAGCTTTCACTCTTCTAAACTCCAGTGAATATAATCCCAGTCAACTTCGTCTCTCCTCATTTATCGGACTTACCATCCCTGGAATCAGTCTTGTACACCTTTGTTGTACTCCCTTCTATGGCAAGGATATCCTTCCTCAGATAAGAACACCAAAACTGCACGCAATACTTCAGATGTGGCCTTACCAATGCCTTATACAACTGCAGCAAAATATCCCTATCCCTATACAAAATTATCTCGCTATGAAGACGAGCATACCATTTGCCCTCTTTACTGCCTTCTGTACCTGCACACTTACTTTCAGTGACTGATGCAAGAGTACACCAACGTCTCACTGAGTATCCACTTCCCTCAATTTACAGCCATTTAAATAATAATCTGCCTTCCTATTATTGCTACCAAAGTGGATAACCTCACATTTATCCACATTATACTGCATCTGCCATGCACATGCCCACATACTCAATCTGTCCAAATCATGCTGAAACATCTCTGCATCCTCCTCATAGCTCACCCTCCCAATCAACTTTATATCATTCTGTTCCTCCTTCCAAATCATTAATATATAACGTGAACAGTTGGGGTCCTGGTACAGGTCCCTGTGGAACCTCACAAGTCATGGGCTGCCAATCAGAAAAAGACTCATTTATGCCAACTCTTTGCTTCCTATCTGCTAACCAGCTTTCTATCTATCTTAAGGCATTACCTGCAATTTCATTGTTTTAACTTTACATAGTCGTCTGTTCCGTGAAACCTCGTCGAAAGCCTTCTGAAAGTCTAAATAAACTACATCCACTTGTTCTCCTTGGTCAACTCTACTGGTTACATCTCTACCAGTTAACTCTATTCTCTTTCCACAAATGCTGTCAGACCCGCTGAGATTTTCCAGCATTTTCTGTTTTTGTGTGTGAAATAAGAATACTGATCTGAACTGGTCTTGTGTACTTTAAAATGGAACACCAGTAAAAGAGGAAATAAGAATATTAGTCCAAACTGTTTTTTCCTGCTAGGAAACCAAGGCCCATCTATGCTTTCAGATGCACATGAAATAATTCAAAGGAAAGCAGGGGCATTATTACTGGTATCTTGGTCAATATTTATTCCACAATCAACACCATTTCAACAGATCAACCAGTTATTGTTTGTGGGAGGTTGCTGAGAGCAAATTGGCTGCTACATGTCCAACATTACAACAACTTTAAGAGTATTTGATTCACTGTAAAACACTTTAAGACATCCCAAGATCATTAAAGCCACTAAATTAATGCAAATATTTCTTTCCTTCTACATTAAAGCCATCTATAAGAAGAACATAACTAATAGGATCAGTAGGTAATGCAGCCATCGAGTCTGTTCCACCATTCAACACAATCAGGGCTCATATTGGGCTTCAGTTCTACCTTCCCAGCTGATCCGCATATCTTCTGATTCCCTGAGAGACTAAATATCTGTCCATTCCAGCCACAAATATAGTCAATGATGGAGCACCCACAATCCTCTAGGAGAGAATTCCAAAGATTCAAAACTTAAGACACATATTTGAGTGATGAAATTTCTTCCCTCTATCCTAAATGATCATTGCTTTATATTGAGACTATGCCCCCTTCTTGCATATTGCCACATTTCAAATGTTAGCCTCCAAAGTGTGAAAAGCGTAATGAGACTCATTTATTCATGATTTTTCTGACCTTGATAATCGTAACACTTCCCAAGAAATGGAGGTGGGGATTTACAACACCTGTCTATTAAACAAAAACTTGCCTCGATAATTAGCAGTCAATGATCTCAAAATGTACTTATAGATACCGTTCCCGCACAGTGGCCTTAAAGAAATAGATTACATTAAGCACAGTTCCATCCTAGCAACTGCATGTTTCAATCATTCTTGACACGGAAGACTGATGAGCCAAGTTAGATAAAATAAACTAATTTATAATCTGTACATTTACAATATGTATTCATGTGCTTGTACTTGTATTTAGTGAGTCTCTATTTAAAGCAAGTCCTAGCGTCTTGATGTACAGCCAGTGCAAATTAAAGTGCAGTGCATTTATACTGCATTGAGTTCAAGTACAAGCAAGGCATCAAGTAACAACTATGTATAAACCCACTGAAGGAAATATAATTATCTTTTTTATCAACAGACTGACAGTAAGAACTAGAACAAATTCTCTATTATTATGCAGCTTATTTGTGTCACATACCTGCTGTTTTGTTCTGCTTTCATTTTGCAAAACAGCTGTTCAATTAAATTTAATGAAACTTGGGAGACTGAGTGGGTCTCCTCACATATGTTTGA
Organism: Carcharhinus amblyrhynchos; assembly: GCF_965287045.1. NCBI lineage: Eukaryota > Metazoa > Chordata > Chondrichthyes > Carcharhiniformes > Carcharhinidae > Carcharhinus > Carcharhinus amblyrhynchos. The sequence goes on along the minus strand of NC_137327.1, from coordinate 62,572,641 downwards.
ATGAAAGTTCGAGGTTACACCTGCTGACAGGTTACACAACAATTCTTTTTCTACAATCGACAACAAAAACAGATAATGCTGGAAACAATCTGGACACAATGCTGGAGACATAAATTATTAATGTTTCAGCTCAGTGACCCTTTATCAGAAACGTAAGACCTGCTAGGTGTGTTCAGCATTTTGTGGGATCACTTCAAATTTTTGGAATCCGCAGTATTTTCTTCAAAAAAATTGATGTGGGAAAGAGCATAAAATGTTCATTGATCACTACATAGCTAAAATATTATGAAGCTTAGAGAGTGCAATGCAAACTCTATTCATACCGATCAGCAGGACAGTTAATAGAAAGAATACAAAACAGGAATACAAAAAAAATTTTTGTCACTGAATGTGCAAAACACAGGAACTACTGTCCTTTGAAAGATCAACAACAAAAAAAACACAGAAGTTTCCATTTAATTTTAATCTGACCACGGAATTCCCACATCTCAAAGTACTGTGCTGCTGAAGTTGTTTGAGTGATTATTCTTGATCAAGATTCCAAGAACTCTTCCTTGCTTTTCTTCAAATAGTGTAGTGGAATCTTTTACCCTACTTGAAACAGACTGGGCTTCAGTTTAATGTCTTATTCTAAAAATGATAATGTCACAATGCAACACACTCTTAGTAATGCACTGAAGTGCTCATGACTCTGGGGTAGGGTTCGAACTCACCACTTTCAAATTCAGAGGCAAGATTGCTTCATCCAACACCTGTTCATTTAAATTGTTAATAGGCCCCTTAGGAGCTGTATTGATGCATTGGATAATGTGGGTGTGGTTTATAGGTCCCCAAATAATGACCTGGAGGTGGGGCGGGCTATAAACACACAAACAAATGATGCGTGCAGGAATGGAACGACGATAATTATGGGGGATTTCAATCTACATATTGATTGGTCGACCCATGTTGGGCGCGGCGGGCTTAAGGAAGGGTTCTTGGAATGCTGCCGGGATAGTTTCCTTGAACAGTGTGTGCTGGAGCCAACGAGGGAGCGAGCTATCTTAGATCTGGTGTTATGTAATGAGGCAGGTAGAATTAGGGACCTTGTTGTGAGGGATCCTCTCGGGAAGAGTGATCATTGTATGGTGGAGTTTTTGATGCAGATGGAGGATGAGAAAGTAGGATCCCGTACCTGTGTCCTCTGTTTGAACAGAGGGAAGTACGATAGGATGAGAGAGGAATTGGCAAATGTAGATTGGGGGCGCGATTGGTCGATAGGACTGCTGAGGAATAGTGGAGGATCTTTAAGGAGATCTTTCTTGGTGCTCAGCAGAAATTTATTCCGATGGTAAAGAAGGATCATAGGAGAAGGGATAATCAGCCATGGGTAACGAAGGAGATAAAGGAGAGTATTAAATTAAAAGCTGATGTGTTTAGAGTGGCTAAAAGTAGTGGGCGAGTAGAGGATTGGGAGAGGTTTAAAAATCGACAAAGAATGACGAAGAAGTTGATAAAGAAAGGAAGGATAGACTATGAAGCTAAACTAGCGCTAAATATAAAAAAGGATAGTAAGAGTTCTTATAAATATATAAAGAGGAGGAGGCTGGCTAGGGTGAATGTTGGACCCTTAGAGGATGAGAGGGGGGATTTAGTGGTGGGGGATGAGGAAATGGCTGAGGCCTTAAGTAAGATTTTTGCTTCGGTCTTCACGGAGGAGGACGCAAATAGTTTGCTGGGTATTAACGATAGAAGGATGGTAGGAGTTGAGGGCCTAAATGAGATCATTGTCACTAGAGAGGTAGTGTTCGACAGACTAGTGGGACTGATGGTGGACAAGTCCCCAGGACCGGATGGAATGCATCCCAAGGTTCCGAAGGAAATGGCAGAGGTGATAGCGGATGCCTTAGTGATTATTTTCCAAACCTCGCTGGAGTCCGGGGAAGTGCCAGAAGATTGGAAAACGGCTAATGTTACGCCGCTGTTTAAAAAGGGTAGCAGGCAAAAGGCAGGGAATTATAGGCCGGTTAGTTTAACGTCTGTTGTAGGAAAAATGCTTGAATCCGTCATCAAAGAAGAAATAGCGAGGCATCTTGAGAAGAATTGTTTGACAGAGCAGACGCAGCATGGATTTGTTAAGGGGAAGTCGTGTCTGACAAATTTATTGGAATTCTATGAGGATGTGTCTAGTGTGGTGGACGGAGGGAAACCGGTGGATGTGGTGTTTCTCGATTTTCAGAAGGCGTTTGATAAGGTGCCGCACAAAAGGTTGTTACAGAAGGTTAGGGGGCATGGAGTTGGGGGTAAAGCGTTAGCATGGATAGAGGATTGGCTGTCAAATAGGAGGCAGAGAGTAGGTGTCAATGGGTGCTATTCGGATTGGCGGTTGGTGACTAGTGGAGTGCCCCAGGGATCGGTGCTGGGGCCTCAGCTATTTACCATTTATATAGATGATCTGGAGGAGGGGGCTGAGTGTAGGGTGTCGAAATTTGCTGATGACACAAAGATAAGTGGAACAGCAAATTGTGCGGAGGGTGTAGAAAGTCTGCAGAGGGATCTAGATAGGCTGAGCGAGTGGGCGAGGACCTGGCAGATGGAATACAATGTTGGCAAGTGTGAGGTAGTCCACTTTGGCAGGAATAATAGTAGGAGGGACTACTACTTAAAGGGCGAAAAGCTGCAGCATGCTACGGTGCAGAGGGACCTCGGGGTCCTTGTGCATGAGTCGCAAAAGCCCAGCCTACATGTGCAGCAGGTGATTAGGAAGGCAAATGGGATGCTGGCCTTCATAATGAGGGGGATTAAATATAAAAGTAGGGAGGTCTTGCTACAAATGTACAGGGCACAGGTGAGGCCGCAGCTGGAGTAGTGTGTGCAGTTTTGGTCGCCGCACTTGCGCAAGGATATTTTGGCCTTAGAGGGAGTGCAGAGGAGGTTCACTAGGCTGATACCGGAGTTGAGGGGGTTGAACTATGAAGGGAGGCTGAATAGACTGGGCTTGTACTCGTTGGAGTTTAGAAGGTTGAGGGGGGATCTTATTGAGACGTATAAGATGATGAAGGGGATGGATAGGATAGAGGCGGAGAGGTTCTTCCCGCTCAGAAAGGACAGCAGGACTAGAGGGCACAGCCTCAAGATAAGGGGGTGGCAGTTTAGAACGGAGTTGAGGAGGAACTTCTTCACTCAAAGGGCGGTGAATCTCTGGAATTCTCTGCCCGTTGAAGTGGTGGAGGCTACCTCGCTAAATATATTTAAGACACGGGTAGATAGGTTTTTGGTAGGCAAGGGGATTAAGGGTTATGGGGAGAAAGCGGGAAAGTGGAACTGAGCCACTTCAGATCAGCCATGATCTTATTGAATGGCGGGGCAGGCCCAAGGGGCTAGATGGCCTACTCCTGCTCCTATTTCTTATGTTGTTATGTTCTTATGTCCCTGCCTCTGAGTCATAAGTTCTGGGCTTGAGTCCCATTCTAAGACTTGATGACTAAAGATGATAGTTTATAATGTAGCCAAATAGGTTTGAGTATCAATTTGTAAATCCTTCCAACACGTGGGAATGTGAAGGTGAGAGAAATTCCTGATCAGCCATGCATTAGAAAGAAATTGACGCTTCATCTATTAGCTCAAGGCATACAATATGCAAGTAGAAGTGTATGTTGAGTAAGTTGCTTGTCTCAGTTGACTGGATGTACAGTGTGGATCAGAATGCTGTCAATGTTCCACTTTCTGACCTGTGACCTGTCTCCTTGCCCATGGTGGAGGTTACGGCACTTTTGGTCACGCTTGCTGTACGGAAGAAAATGCAAGAATAAGTTCACTTGCGAAACAATGCAGTACTTACCCTGTAGCTGGAAGTACAGCACCTCACCTTCTGGTTACACACGTTAGAGATTTCTGGACTTTACTTTGATTTCCATCCCCTCCCCACCACAAGAACCACAGTACGAGTGGAATTCTCCCAAGCCCCCAGTCAACGGGTGTTTGACATCAGACATGGGGGAGAATAGGTTAGTGAAGGGATTAATACTGCCACAAAGTTACTAGGAAACTGTTAGGACTGCAAGGTACAGCCGCGAAAACAATAGACAAAGGGTTCTTGATGCCTGCCACAAGACGGATTTAAATACATGTCTTCCTGCCAGTCAAGGACTACGGATATCAGAGAGTCATAGGGGTCGATCTTACCAAAAAATTTAAAGTGATGAACGAGCATGAGTACCGGAGAGAACCGCGCCAAATATTTGGGCAAGCTCCCAGTTGCAATTATATGGCACTTAGGAAAGAAAAAGAGCTCAGATGTGATTCTCACTAGTAGTGGTAGGGGGAAGCTCACTGCTAGTTGTAGGGGAATTAATTGCACAAGCGCAACAATCTCCCATTATAATGCTGCGCACATAGTGTACACAATACGCTGGGAGAATCTCCTGTCAATCTACTCCAACCCCCCCCCAAAATCGCCACACCAGACATGCACCTCCCCTTCCCCCACCACCTCCCCACCCCCAATCCCCATAGCGGATTGCTCTCCCTCAAATCACCACCCCGGATATTGTCAATATCAGCACCCTCCTGCCCCCCACCCCACAAATCACCACCCCGGCCGATGCCCACTTACCCAGTCACCATCCTGATCGATTCCCCCAGCCCTAATCTATGCCCCAGCAGATCCCCAACCCCAGATTGCCACCCAGCCAGCCCCAGCCCTCCCCCGATTGCCATCCCGGCTGATCCATACCCTCCCCCGATGCAGATTACCCGCCTTCCCTCCCCCCACCCTCTTATGAAGCTCCCTCCATCTCCCCTGCCACAGACCCATCCCCTTCAGGACCCAGTCCCTTCAGGCCCCCCTCCCTACCTTGGTACTGCCCAGTATCTGGTGGCACTATCAGGATGCCAGACTGGCAATGTCAATTTGGCACTACCCAAAGGGCACGGCCTGGCCCTATCCCCGACTACACAGGGGGCTTCAATGTCATCGAATCCCACTGGTCCCCTTTGGTGGAGACCATACGTAATCTTCGCCAATGAGCAGTGAGCAGGTGAGAGCAAGTCCCAGATGACAGCATCCAAAACTCATTAATGATATTTAAATTACCAACTGATTATTGAAATTGGCTTCATGCCCTTTATTAGCACAGTCAATTTCACCTGCAAATCAGCATTGGTAACATCACCAGAGGTGAAAAGCAGAGTGCGAAGCCAATCTTTTGCCTTTTGCCCGATCTTAGCGGCTTGCCACTCTGATCAGCCAGTGGGAAGAGCCAGTTAGAAAGCCCCCATAGAGTTTTACAGAATGGAAAAAAGTTCTGAGGCCCATCGTATCCATGCTGGCCATTAAGCAACTACCTATACTAATCCCACTTTCCAGCACTTGGCCCATAGCCTTGTGTGTTGGGGCATTTCAAGTGCTCACCAAAATATTTCTCAAACACTGTGAGGCTCCCACCTCTATCACCCTTTCAGGCAGTGAGTTCCAGATTCCCATCCCCCTCTGGGTGGAAAAGTATTTTCTTCTAAAAACCTCTTGCCCCTTAGCTTAAATCTATGCCCCCTGGCTTATAACCCTTCTGGTAAGGGAAAAAAGGGGAAAGTTCCTTCCTATCCACCCTATCTATGCCCCTCATAATTTTATACACCCCAATCAGCCTTCTCTGCTCCAAGTAAAACAACTCAGCCTATCCAGTCCCTCTCGATAGCTGCAATGCTGCAGCCAAGGCAACATCCTGGTGAATCTTCACTGCACCTTCTCTAATGTAATCCTAGTTTTCCTATAGTCTGGCGAACAGAATTGTGCACAGAACTCCAGTTGTGACCTAACCAGTGTTTTATACAACTCCATCATAACCTCCTTGCTCTTATGTTCAGTGCCTTGTTAATAAAAGCAAGTATCCCATATGCCTTCATAATCATCTTATCTACTTGTCCTGTTCCGAGATCTGTAGATAAGCACACCAATATCCCTCTGATCCTCTGTACTTCTTCAGGTCTGACCATTCATTCTGAATTCCCTTGTCTTGCTAGTCCTCCCAAAATGTATTACTTCAAACTTTTCAGGGTTAAATCCCATTTGCCACTGTTCTGCCCATGTGACCAGCTATGCTGTCCTACAATCTAAAGCTTTCGTCTTTGCTAATTATCACAACAACAGTTATAGTGTCATCTGTGAACTTATTTATCATACTTCCTACATTCACGTCCAGATCATTAATGTACACTACAAACAACAAGGGACCCAGCACCAATCCTTGCGCAACACCACTGAACACAGGTTTCCAGTCACAAAAACAGCCTTCAACAGTGCCCTCTGCCCGTTCTGGGTCAGATCTCAAAAAATGATGAGACAGAGCACAGGAACGAGATAGAGCCTACTGAACTGGTGCAGCAACAATAATCTCTCCCTCAATGTCAACAAAACGAAGGAAATTGTCATCAACTTCAGGAAGCATAAAGGAGAACGTGCTACTGTCTATTGGGACAAAATAGAAAGGGTCGAGAGCTTCAAGTTTTTAGGTGTCCAGATCACCAACAACCTGTTCTAGACCCCCATGCCGACACAATGTTAAGAAAGCCTACCAATGGCCTCGTTTCTAAGATATCCTTCTAACCTTCTAAAATATCATCCTTCCCTACTGCAGAAATTGACTCCTTGATCAATATTGCAACCACCTTCCCCCACCCCACCAACACATCTCACTGAAGATTCCATGGCCCAAAATATTGAGCTGCCAGTCCTGTCCATCTTTCAACCTTGTCTCTGTGATAGCAATAATATCATTGTCCCCTGTGGTAATCAGCACCCTCAACTCACCTCCCTTACAAGATCCTGCATTAAAATAAATGCCATCCAGCCACTTCCTTGTGCCCTACCTTGTCTATAATCATTGTCTTCCAGATTGACTAGCTTTATCTTTTGTATTTAGCCGTGCATCACCCCTTGCTCTACCTCCATGCCATAACCTATCTTCTACCAAATTAGTTTAAACACCCCTCCCACTGCTTGAAATGCTGTTAAATATTGTAATTAAGTGAGTTCATCAAGGTTGTAACTGGCTAAGTATACTCATATGATATAAATGAAGCAGTTAGAATGATTAGTTGTAATTGTATATTGATTACCTTAGAACAAATGTATATTGCCGATTAGTGTATGCAAATTATGTTTAATTAAGCATAAGATATATATACTGTTGTAATCTTTTGTTGTAGGTGTCTTTGAGCTGCTTGTGGAACATGGACTTCCTTGCTATTGCTAGACATAAGGACATAAGAAATAGGAGAGGAGTAGGCCATCTAGCCCTTCAAGCCTGCCCCGTCTTTCAATAAGATCATGGGTGATCTGAAGTGGATCAGTTCCACTTTCCCACCTGCTCCCCATAACCCTTAATTCCTTTGTCTATCAGAAATCTATCTACCCATGACTTAAATATATTCAACAAGTTAGCCTCCACCACTTCAATGGGCAGAGAATTCCAGAGATTCACCACTCTTTGACAGAAGAAGTTCCTCCTCAACTCTGTTCTAAACTGTACTCCCCCCCCCCCCATATTTTGAGGCTGTGCCTCAATAGATGGGTAGAGATCTTTCTTCATTTTCAAGATGTCCACCTTCTTCCTTCAATGATGTTGGACACTTTTACAACATAGTACCCAGATACAGCAGTGGATGACAGATCCATCCTTGCCATTGAATACGGGTACAAAACACCCAGAGCATGATTCATGAGATCAGGGATGCAAGATCTGGTGCATCTTCCGACTGGCCATCAAAATGGGAAACATTTCACTTTGTCTCAAAATGGGAGACTTCTGCCTTGCATCGTGTTCTCATGCTTTTTCTTTCAGACTGCTTAACTTTATTCTGCTATTAATAACTACTCTGGACCAAAACTTTAAGCTTTAGCACTTTTATCAGCTTTAAGATTTAAAATCTTTATCATTCCCCTGGTCTTGAGTTCCATGACATCTTTATCATTTAATCTCTTTTGCACTCTAGCTAATGTCTGACCTGATATATTGCTCCATCTGACCAATAGCATAAAGCTCATCACATTTCTATCACTCCCCAGTTTTAGTAAAATCACATTAGACTCAAAACATTAACTTTGTTTCTCTCTTTACACTTGCTGTGTGACATTCAGTTTTTCCAGCACTTTCTGTTTTTATTAACACAGCCAAGAGTTCATAGGAATTGCTTTGGAGAGAGATCTAGTTAGGAGGTAGGAGACAGAGGGTCAGAATAATAGATTATGTACACAAATTGGGCTGTGAGATTTTATTTTTAAGCATTTGTTAGGAGTGAGCATCTCCAGCAAGATCAGCATTTATTGTTCATCTCAAACTGCCTTTGAGAACATAGAACACTACAGCACAAACAGGCCCTTCGGCCCACTAGTTGCGCCGATCACTTCTATACCTACTAAGCCATAGACCTATCTATAACCCCCAATCCCATTAGATCCCATATACTCACCCAGAAGTCTTTTAAAAGAACCCAGCGAGTTCGCCTCCACCACCACCAATGGCAGCCAATTCCATTCACTCACCACCCTCTGAGTGAAAAACTTACCCCTAACATCTCCTCTGTACTTGCTTCCCTGCACCTTAAATCTGTGTCCTCTCGTAGCGACCATTTCAGCCCTGGGAAATAGGGTGGATTCTCAGAGGCTATCTTATAAACCTCTATCAAGTCACCTGTCAACCTTCGTCTCTCCAGGGAGAAGAGTCCCAGCTCCCTCAACCTATCTTCATAAGGCATGCCTCCCAATCCAGGCAACATCCTTGTAAATCTCCTCTGCACCCTTTCAATAGCTTCCACATCCTTCCTGTAGTGAGGCAACCAAAACTGCGCACAGTACTCCAAGTGGGGTCTGACAAGGGTCTTACAAAGTTGCAGCATTACCTCCCGACTCCTAAACTCAATCCCTCGATTAATGAAGGCCAGTACACCATACGCTTTCTTGACCACATCCTCCACCTGCGAGGCCGATTTAAGAGTCCTATGGACCCGAACCCCAAGATCCTTCTGCTCTTCAACACAGCTAAGACTCCTACCCTTGATATTGTATTCCTTCATCCCATTGGTCCTGCCAAAATGGACCACTACACATTTATCTGCGTTGAAGTCCATCTGTCACTTCTCCGTCCAGTCTTGCATCCTATCTATGTCACGCTGCAACTTCTGACATCCCTCCAGACTATCCACAACACCACCAACCATCGTACCGTCAGTGAACTTACTAACCCATCCCTCCACTTCCTCATCCAGGTCATTTATGAAAATGGCAAACAGCAAGGGTCCTAGAACAGATCCCTGGGGCACTCCACTGGTGACTGACCTCCATGCAGAAAAAGACCCATCCACAACCACTCTCTGCCTTCTGCATGCAAGCCAGTTCTGGATCCACAAGGCCAAAGCCCCCTCTGGATCCCATGCCCTCTCACCTCAAGAAGTCTTGCATGGGGAACTTTATCAAACGCCTTGCTGAAGTCCATGTAAACCATGTCTACCGCTCTTCCTTCGTCAATGTGCTCAGTCACATTCTCAAAGAACTCAACCAAGCTCGTAAGGCACGATCTGCCCTTGACAAAACCATGTTGACTATTTCTGATCATTCTAAACTTCTCCAAATGCTCATAAATCTTGTCCCTCAGAAGCCTCGCCATCAACTTACCAACCACTGAGGTCAGACTCACCGGTCTGTAATTTCCCGGGCTATCCCTGTTCCCTTTCTTGAAAATAGGAACCACATCCGCAATCCTCCAATCCTCTGGAACCTCTCCCATCTCCATCGACGAAGCAAAGATCATCGGCAGGGGCTCTGTAATCACTTCCCTCAGCTCCCACAGTAACCTGGGGTACATCCCATCCGGTCCCGGAAACTTGTATTGAGAAGCTGGTATTGAGCCACCTACTTGAACTATCCAAGTCCATCTGATGTAGATGCACCTGCAGTTCTATTAGGTACAGAGTTCCAGGATTTTGACCAAGGGATAGCGATGGAATGACAATATAGTTCCAAGTTAGGATGGTATGTAGATTGGAGAAGACCTTGCAGACAGTGGAGCTCCCATGCATATGTGCCATTGTCTGAACAGATAGTAGCAATTATGGGACTGGAATGTGCTGTCAAAGGAGCATTGGTGAGTTACTGCAATGCATCTTGCAGATGGTACAAACAGCTGTTGCTGTGCATTGGTGGTGGAGGGATGAATGTTTGAGAAGGTGAGTGAATACTACTTTATCCTGAATAGTATCAAGTTACTTGTATTTCATTGGCGCTCCATTCATCCAGGCAAGTAGATAATATGGCATCACATTCAGGACTTGTGCTTTGTAGATGACAAACACACTTTTAGGAATCAGAAAGATAATTTCCAGGCTCTGACCTGCTCTTGTAGCCACAGTACTTTTATGGTTGGTCCTATTAAGTTTCTGGTCAATAGTAGCCCCCAGATGTTAATGATAGATATTTCACTATGGTTATTCAGTTCAATAACAAAGGGAGGTGACTGCATTCTCTCTTGTTGGAGATGATCATTGAGTGGCATTTATGTGGTGTGAATGTTGTTTGCCACTTCTGTTGGCCAGAATTTGCTGCATGTGGCCACAGACTCAGTATCCAAGGAGCTAAGAATGGTAATGAACGTTATACAATCAGCAGCAAACATCCCTACTTCTGGCCTTATGATGGAAGGAAGGTCATTGATGAAGCAGCTGAAGATATTTGCGCGCGGGCCATACCCCGAGGAACGCCTACAGTGACATCCTGCAATTGAGATGGTTGACATCCAGCCACCATAACCATCTTCCTTTGTGCTCAATCAGACTTCATCTGGTGGTGTGCCCATGACTCAATAATTCAGCTGTAAATAAATATATTTATAAAGGAGTATGGGCAGAATTTTCCTGAATATTGGCAAAAGGCTGCTATCAGGTGGGAAAAATGGAGTTGAAGCCACCAGCGCCAAAGGTGCTTCCTCTGCCATTTCATTTAGGGCATAGTGCAAAAAACGTAAAGAAACAGGTCCCAAGATGTCACTTAGTTTTATGAAGATTGGTGTGCCATTTTTAAAGGCTGCCCCAGTGCACAAAAGTTTATCTGAAACCCACCGCACATTCCAACACCACCCCACCCCGACACTCTCCAGGCATGACCTGCTTCTCCCTGAATAATGCAGTCACCTGAATAATGAGCCAATCTGTGAGGTGCACACTTTGAGTGACCAGTTTTAATTCACACCAATGTAAATTGAATTTCTTACAGGTTGGGCTAATTCAGGCATAGAGGCACGATATTGAGATATAAATATGTAGAAATTATGTTCCCAAAGTTCAACAATTAAGAATCACACTATGTAAAGGGGAGGGAGGAGGTACATAGAATATAGAACACTGCAGCACAAACAGGCCCTTCGGCCCACAAGTTGCGCCGATCACATCTATACCTATCAAGCCATAGAACCATCTGTAACTTCCAATCCCATTAGATCCCATATACTCATTCAGAAGTCTTTTAAAAGACCCCAGCGAGTTCGCCCCTACCACCACCGATGGCAGTCGATTCCACTCACTCACCACCCTCTGAGTGAAAAACTTATCCCTAACATCTCCTCTGTACTTGCTTCCCAGCACCTTAAACCTGTGTCCTCTCGTAGTAACCATTCCAGCCCTGGGAAATAGCCTCTGAGAATCCACCCTATCTATTCCTCTCAACATTTTATAAACCTCTGTCAGGTCACATCTCAACCTTCGTCTCTCCAGGGAGAAGAGACCTAGTTCCCTCAACCTATCTTCATAAGGCATGCCTCCCAATCCAGGCAACATCCTTGTAAATCTCCTCTGCACCCTCTCAATAGCTTCCACATCCTTCCTGTAGTGAGGTGACCAGAACTGCGCACAGTCCTCCAAGTGGCGTCTGACAAGGGTCTTATAAAGTTGCAGCATTACCTCCCGACTCCTAAACTCAATCCCTCGATTAATGAAGGCCAGTACACCATACGCTTTCTTGACCACATCCTCCACCTGCAAGGCTGATTTAAGAGTCCTATGGACCCGGACCCCAAGATCCTTCTGCTCTCCAACACAGCTAAGAGTCCTACCCTTAATATTGTACTCCTTCATCCCATTGGTCCTGCCAAAATGGACCACTACACATTTATCCGCGTTGAAGTCCATCTGCCACTTCTCCGTCCAGTCTTGCATCCTATCTATGTCACGCTGCAACTTCTGACATCCCTCCAGACTATCCACAACACCACCAACCATCGTACCGTCAGTGAACTTACTAATCCATCCCTCCACTTCCTCATCCAGGTCATTTATGAAAATGACAAACAGCAAGGGTCCTAGAACAGATCCCTGGGGCACTCCACTGGTGACTGACCTCCATGCAGAAAAAGACCCATCCACAACCACTCTCTGCCTTCTGCATGCAAGCCAGTTCTGGATCCACAAGGCCAAAGCCCCTTGGATACCATGCCCTCTCACTTTCTCAAGAAGTCTTGCAGAGGTAGAAGTGGGTTAAATCATGTCACACCTTTTCATCGGCATGAAATGCAAGATCTGGACATCTTGCAAGATTGTCCGCTCTCACCGCCGATCCTGCCTGATGAAAATGGAAAATTCTCTCATATTGAAGTTTGCTAACAACAGAATAGATGGGACCAATATACTTCAGAGAGTGAAAAATTAAGCAAGTGGGTAAAATTTTGGCAAATGGAATTCAATGTAAGGTCATTCAGTATGGATCTCAGATAGGTGAATTAGAGTATTTTTATATATTGTGAGAAACAAGGGACTGAACGTTGTTTTATGTTTATTTGTTCTTTCATTGGATGTAGAACCCTACAGTGCAGAAAGAGGCCCTTTGGCCCATCAAGTCTACACCAACCACAATCCCACCCAGGCTCTATCTCCATATCGCTACATATTTTACCCGTAATCCCTCTAATCTATGCATCTCAGGACACGAAGGGGCAATTTTTTAGCATAGCCAATCAACCTAACCCGCACATCGTTGGACTGTGGAAGGAAACCGGAGCACCCGGAGGAAACCCACAGAGACATGAGGAGAATGTGCAAACTCCACACAGACAGTGACCTGAGCTGGGAATCAAACCCAGGTCCCTGGAGCTGTGAAGCAGCAGTGCTAACCATTGCGCTACCGTGCTGCCCACGGAGGCGCTGGAGTCGCTGGCAAGGCCAGCATTTGTTGCCCACCATGATTGCCCATGCACTGAGACCAGCTCAGGAAAGGAATTCAGAGACAACCAATTTGCTCTGAAATCACATGTAGACCAAACCAGGCAAGGGCTTCCTTCCCTAAACAATATAAATGAACCAGATGGATTTTTACTACAATTGATGATAGTTTTATGGTCATTATTACCAAGACTAGGGACACAATCTTACCAGCTCACCATGCCAATCGACGCCAGTGAGAATCACTGCTGGTCTCTACCAGTGGAGACCAGGCATCAATACGCCTGTAAGTGCCGGAAGTGGGATTAGGTGGGCAGGTCAGGGCCTATCGTGTGTTGGTACAGACCCAATGGGCCAAAGGGCCTCTTCTGCATTATTGGATTCTGTGATTACCACGCCAGAAGGATCGGAGGCCACTGAAGCCTCGGCATGGTTGGATTATTCCAATTAGGCAGCGCCAGCCTGGCAGTGTCCACCTGACACCCTGACACTGCCCACCCGGGAGCCTGGAAGTCTCTGGTCGGGCACCATAAATATGTCAGGAGCAGAGGAGGATGGGGCCATGACTGGGGAGAGGGGTATGAACAATGACGGGGGCAGGAGGAGCTCTGCCAGGAGGGGCTACGTGGGGGCTCTGCAAGGGGGGAGAGATATGCAAAGGGTGGGATGCAGAGAGTCCACTAGGGGACTCATCAGGAGGGTCCTGATGCCCCATTGCTGGCAACTCATGATGTTATGGGGAGAACACGCCGCCAATGGCAGGGACGGGGTGGGGGGGGGGGGTTTCCAAGATCACTGACAGATTGGGGCGCCCTACACAATGATGCATGAGCACTCTGAAGCCAGCTTCCCTGGCGTGCTTAGGCTCGGTTCTACCCCCCACTCCCCCATCTCTCCTCTAGTGCAAATCTCCCTGCTGTCAAAAAACTGACAGATTGGGAGAAGATTGCAGTGCCAAACTCACCCAAAATACAGATGCGCAACACTCACATTTTCAGACCTTTGTGTTTCACTTTTTTGGGAACATTGCCCCCTAGCTTTCAATTCCAGATTTATTCCACTAGCTGATATGATGGGTTTGGGTGTTCAAGTACAGAAAAACTAGTCATCAGATTGGAAAATGAATTAAAAAGGCTAGTGGAATATTGTATTTCTAGAAGACAGGAATACAAAGGGTTGGAAGTTATCTCAAGGCTGCAAAGAGTTCTGATTTGACCCGATCGTAATAGTGCATTAATTCTGGGCATTGCATCGCAGAAAAGATATATTGTCCTTGGATGGGGTGCAGCACAAATTCATCAGATACTGGGGCTAAAGGAGTTAAGTTAGGAGGACAAATTTCATAGCCCTAACCCTTGAATAAAGAAAATTGATTAGATTTGAGTTATTTAAGGTGGCCAAAGGAATTAATAGAATAAATAGAAATGGTTTCTCCTTAAAATTAGAGCTAGGCTGTTCAGTCAGAAGGGAGGCTATGGCGCAGTAATATTGTCACTGGATACTAATCTGGCGTACGCAGTACTGGGTTTGAATCTCACCTCTGAGGTGTGGCACGTTGACACAGTGGTTAGCACAACTGCCTCACAACGCTAGGAATCTGGGTTTGTTTCCCAGCTTAGGTCTCTGTCTCTGCAGAGTCTGCATGTTCCCCCCAGGGTTTTCTCCAGGTGCTCCAGTATTCTCCAACAGTCCGAAAGATGTGTTGGTTAAGATGCATTGGCCGTGCTAAATTCTCCCTCATTATACACGAACAGGCATCGCAGTATGGCAACTAGGGGATTTTCACAGTAACTTCATTGCAGTGTTAATGTAAGCCTACTTGTGACACTAATAAATTAATGTTATGGCTACTAGAGCAAGATATGCTGAAGTGACTCACCTTCTTACTTCCCAAAGCCTATCCACTATCTACAGAATGGAATGCTCACCATTTGCCTGAACGAGTGCAGTTCCAACAATACTCAAGAAGCTTAACATCATGCAAACATAACCAACTGCCTGATTGACACCCCATTTACTCCTAATTCCCTTCAAAATGGCAAATGTTGGCAGCACCTACAAGATACGCTACAACAACATGCCAAGTCTCTTTCAACAGTACCTTCCAAAACCACAACCTTTACCACCTGGAAGAATAAGGAATGCATCACATTGGAACACCCAGACTTAAAATTTCCCCTCCAAGTCATTCACCATCCAGACATGGAGCTATAAAATTACCCATTCAGTACTGCTAGATTAAAATCCTGGGACTCCCTCTCTAACAGCACTGTGGGTGCACCTACACTGCAGCATTTCAAGAAGGCAGCTCACCACACCTTCTCAAGGGCAATTAGGGATGGGCAATAAATGTTGTTTTTCCCATGATGCCCACGTCCCAAGAATAGATAATATTCACTTGTATTATCCATAACCAACAGTCAACTGAACTGTTTTTTCTTCTGCTGCTGCTGCTGCAAAAATGCCTTAAAGTCAATTCAAAATTAGTTCAAATTCAGTAAATTACAGCAGAGGCACACATAGGGTTTCAATTGACTGCTGGCTATTGGTCTCATATATTAAGGGCAAATCAAAGTAGCTGATTAAAGCTATTTAAAATGTTGGATCCAGAGCATTAAATCTAAAGAATGGCTCAATTTCTGGCAATTCTGCTCATAGAATCCCCAGAGTGCAGAAGGAGGTTATTCGACCCATCGAGTCTGCACTGACCACAATTCCATTCAGGCCCTATTCCCATAACCCCACATACTTATCCCACTAATCCCCCTGACCCGAGGGTCAATTTAACATGGCCAATAAATCTAACCTGCACATCCTTGGAGTGTAGGAGGAAACCGGAGCACCTGGAGGAAACCCACGCAGACACAGGGAAAATGTGCTAACTCCACACAGAAGGTGACCAAGGCCAGAATCGAACCCGAGTCCTTGGCAGCAGTGCTAACCACTGTGCCACCATGTCACCCTTTGAGATACTGGTGAATAACCTACATCTCTCACAATCAATATTTCTTGATTGTGCAGATTGTGCGGATAATTTACAACTGGGCCTATCGTTTTGTGTGATTAAGTGAACATGAGCTCAATTTCGAAAATTTGGCAAATTGCACATATATTCGAGGCTCATTTTACCAATTCACTGAAAACAAAAACTTTATGCCATAAAGAATATTCAGAACCCCATTTTTTTCCTTTATTCTTTCATGGTTCGTAGGTGTTGCTGACAAGGCCATTATTTGTTGCCCATTCCTAATTGTCCTTGAACTGAGTGGTTTGCTGGGCCATTTCAAAGGCAGTCAACCCACATTGCTGTAGGTCTGGAGTCAAATGTAGGCCAGACCAAGCTAGAATGGCAGATTTCCTATCCTCATGGACATTAGTGAACCATATGGGTTTTGATAACAGTTGATGATAATTGTCATGGTCACCATTACTGAGACTAGTGTTACATTCCAGGTTTATGAATTGAATTTATTGCTGAGTGGGAATTTAAAAAAATCCTGCCAATAATTCATAGTGCACCCCAATCACATCAGGACCGCACACAACTTGCCTGTTGACATCATGGGGATGATTTTCCCAAAAGAATTGGCGAGAAAACTGGTCCAGATCACAACTGTTTTTTCAGTGCAGCTTCAGACCCAAATCTCCACTCTCTGTGCATGCAAAGGTCACAGTCACGAATATAATTAATCACTAAGGGGCGGGGCCTATTCACACCAAAGAGCCTGAAATCAGCAGGATGAGCAGGAATGCGTGCATGCACACATCTCTGGGGAATAACAAAGAACAAAGAAAATTACAGCACAGGAATATGCCCTTCGGCCCTCCAAGCCTGCACTGACCATGCTGCCTAACTTAAATAAAACCTCCTATGCTTCTAGGCCCAAATCCCTCTATTCCCATCTCATTCATGTACTTGTCAAGACACCCTTTAAAAATCACTTCCACTACCTCCCCAGGCAACAAGTTCCAGGTACCCACCACACTCTGTAAAAAATCTGCCTCGTACATCTCTTTTAAAACTTGCCCCGGCACCTTAAACCTATGCTCTCTTGTAATTGACTCTTCCACCCTGGGAAAAAGCTTTTGACTATCCACTCTGTCCATGCCTCGCATAATCTTGTAGACTTCTATCAAGTCGCCCCTCAATCTCCATTGCTCCAGTGAGAACAAACCAAATTTCTCCAACCTCTCCTGAAAAGACCTTCCAGCATCCAGATCGCTGCCATCCAATTCCCACAGACATCACTGGCTTCATCGCTGCCCCTACAACTCCCCCATAGACATCGCTGACCCCCTCCCATACAGAAATGGCTGCCCCCTCTCCCCATACAAACATGGCTGCCACCGCCCTCCCCTTATAGATATGGTTGCCCACCTCCCCATGTACACATGGCTGCCCACCACCCCCATACAGACACCGCTGGTCCCTCCCCCCAACACAGAAAAAGGTGCCCTCTCCCCCCCTCCTCCTGCCTTTTCCACCCGCACCCCCCTCAACAGACATAGCTGCCTGTTCACCCCATGGATCTGGATAACAGGAGTACCCCATCCCTCTATCCTTTGAACACACTGACATCACTGCTGCCCTGCAGAAAACTGAGGTTATGCTGACAAGCACAGCCTCAGCTTGCGAGTATTCCTTCTCTTGAATGGGAGCACAGCAGCTTACCGATTAGGAGCCCTGAGTATTGCACTCCTCCTTGGACACAGAAGCTTACTGAATGGCAGCTAGTCCGAGGGATGTGTAACACTCAACTGAAAGCAGCCTTCAAAATTTCTCACAAGGATTTGTTGCCAGCTGGCTCTTGACTGGCCACAGTCTCTGCACCTGCACTCCCCTAATAAGCCAGAGCTGTATATAAGCTGCAGGAATGGACACACAGCCAGTCATGCCACAAAGATGTCTTTGAGCAAGCAGCACCAAGATTCACTGAGGCTGACCAGGAATGCCTGCTTGATGTCGTGCAGGACAGGCGTGAGCGAATCTTCCCCAGCCAGCGCCCTCACCCAAGGGTGCAGCTGCCATAACATTGTGAAGGAGGTGGCAAAAGCAGTGAATGCCATGAGCCTGACACCACACTCTGGCCGACAGTGTCGCAAAAAGCTGTACGACCTTCTTCAATCAGCAAGTATGAGTGAACATCCCACTTGGAACACCGCAATGCTTGGCATGGATTTCAAACCACGCTGAGACACCTGAAGAGCATGCAACAAGTTACCCCTCCCCAGGAAGAAGCGAACCACTTCCCCTCATTCCTCATCAAGCACCCTTCAGTGGTGACTGTTTTCCACAAAACTGCCATGCATTGCACACCATGCACTTCAATATATTAATGCTTGATGACCACCTTATATTCCCACAGGAGAGAAGCATACATAATATGCGAGGAACTGTACAGACTGATGTGGTGTGCCTGACTTGTGGCAGCTGACCAGCATTGAAAGCGTGCCATGAAACTGGCAGGGGCAGATGGACTTTCCCGAATGGTGACGGACAACCAGATTGGATTCCAGCATGCAAGTGAGTATAAGCATAGCCCTCAACCTAGGTCCTCCTCGAAGTAAGTGTGATGCTGCGCAGCATGTTTTACCTCCTTTCCCCTAATGTGTGTTCTTTATTGCAGCTCTGAACCCCGAGGAATCTGGCTCTTAGGGTGTTAGCATCATCCCTGCTGCTCTGGAGCAAACTGCCCACGACCCACTGGGCGACACTTCAGAGGGAGGCTTTGAGGAATCCTCCAAGGGCAGCACCACTGAAAGCAGCACAGGCATGTCTCACACAACCCACCGACACGGTGGGTATCTTTAGTGTTGAGGCTTCTGTGTCACTGACTGGTGAGCACATCAGGGGGAGCTAGGCACATCCAAGGGCTCAGGCACACTGAGGTCTGCAGGAGGCAAGGATTCAGTTGTCCCCAAGCCAGCCATCAGTTCTCAGAATTCATTCATCCCAAGGCTGATGGAGATGCATCAGGAAACCTGGGGAGTTGTGGAAGGGCTGTCGATAATAATGATGTGACTGCAAGGCTGTTTAGGAGACTCCAACAGAGTGCTGTTGCAGGATGCCGAAACAGCATGTGAACCAGACCAATACTGCAAAGGTGGCGAGCACAGTAGAAAGTCTGGCTCAAGGGGTCTGTCCTCATGGGCAACAGGGTCCAGCCATCCTGGAGACACAATGGGCCACAAGCAAGGGTGTTGCTAGCATCACAAAGGCAGAACATTCCATGGCCATGGGTGTCATGTTTACTGAAGAGAAAGACAGTGGGCTCAGAAGGCATATGATTCATTGGCCTCCGTTTTCTTTGGGCCTTCTTCTCAGCCTCCTGACTTTCTATTCTTGATTGCCTTTCCTAATATCCTTACCTACAACATCCAAAAGTAAGCTGTAGAGGGTAGCTCCAGAGGTGGGGATGCGATGAGTGAGATTTTAATCTCCAGCAATAAATTCGAGTTGGATTGGTTAGCAAAAGATTAAAAATCTGAATTCCAAACCATCGCCATCATTTTGCTATCATCGGAGATGAAATGAGGGAAATTAGATAGTATAATGACGCTGTAGACCTCATCATCAACCACCATCTTAAATTTAATTCTGGAATGCCGAATTTTCTACATCTCAGAAAATATAGTGGCTGAAGGGAGGTGAAGACTGCTGAATCCAGGCGATAAGACCATTTCCATTTACCAGCTGAATTCAGTTTACCTGCTTCAGCAAATCTTGTTGATTGGATCCCTCCCCGCCAAAACACTCCACCATACCACTAATCTTCCTTTCCTGACTCTTCCAACTACCTCCAGCCCATTTCGGTCTCCAATCTTTTCTCTCACCTTTGGTCTACCTAACCTTTGATTTCCCCTTTTGAAGAAGACTTATTCAAACTCAAAACACCAGGGGAATTGCCCGGCCTCCCAGCTGTATGTTTCTCAACGCTGGAGGCGGCGTGCTGTTCACTGGCATCTGGATTCTCTTTGTCCTGCTGCAGTTAACGAGATATCCCACTGATGTCACACCACGCTGGCTGGAAAACCAGCCGAGGGGGTGCGCTGCCAATGGGACCAGAGAGCCTAGCTCCCCCTGATGTGCTCACCAGTCAGTGACACAGAAGCTTCAACACTAAAGATACCCACCGTGTCGGTGGGTTGTGTGAGACATGCCTGTGCTGCTTTCAGTGGTGCTGCCCTTGGAGGATTCCTCAAAGCCTCCCTCTGAAGTGTCACCCAGTGGGACCTGAGAATCGTACCAGTGTGAACAACCAGAGAATTCCACCCCCCCCAACCCAATTAACTCTGTTTTTCTCTCTTCACAGATGCTGCCAGACCTACTGCAATTTTCCAGCATTTTTTCTTTTGTCTTTTAGACTTCCAGCATCCACAGAATTTTGCTTTTACTGTGATTTTCCCCCCTTACTATGGTCTCCAATCTTGCCTCTAGCTTATGTTCTCCCTCTGATCTTTCCTCCAGTCTCCGATCTTTGGTGTCTGACCATCGCTCAACCAACCCAACGATTACCATGCTTTTCATCACACTCCGCTCCTTTGGTGCCAAAGGCCTACCTAGCCAGCAGCCTCTCAATCTGGTTGCATTTGGCCAGGAGACACAAATAAGAAATTAGTGAATCATGTCCTGGTGTTAAATTCAGCAGAACCCTACGGGGAACCCATTCCTTTGTACTTCACAATTTCAAAGCAACAACACCTCTGTTGGCTGGTGTGCTTGTTTGCTAACTCCATCCCACTCCCACCTTCACCATTATATCAGAGACCGGATTGGGAGGAGTGGGGCAGGAGAGGGAGAAAGGAGAAGAAGGCTACCTGCCAACAAAGAGCAGTAGCCAACTGAGCCAGGCTTATTGTTAGAGGCTAACTGAGATTTTCCAAGTTTCTCAAGGATTGAAGAAACAGTTCAGCAACAAAGAAGGGGAGCTCCTGACAACAACCAGTGCTCTCGGCAAGCTTAGAAGCCTTTGCCACCTGCCTTACTTCAAGCAGCCACAGGCCATCTTATGGAAGGGTTACTTCTCCACAACAGTAGTCCAGCTGTTATGGTGCACATTTTTAATGATATAGTGCCTCCATATTGGGGCACACTCTCATTTACCTGAAAACCAACCTGCTGTTCCATCATGGAGGGAGTGCTACTTACTACCCACCATCCTTAAAAGGATAGCAGACCTACTCTCTGTCAATTAACTGGCCAATTCAGAGAAAATCGCAGCTGGATGACTGTTCTCCATACAGTGGGCTTCTGATACCCATTTGATAGCAGGGTCATGAAGCCCGAGGAGAAAATCTCACCTGTGCTTTTCTTAATTTATTTTACACTATTCATCTGGGAACCATCCTAGAACCCATGTATTTCCCCTGTAAATATCTCAGGTTGCCGATGAACAATACAGTAGATACCTTCTAGTCTCTTTTCTGCTTTACTTCTGGTGGGCACCCACCCATGTATGACCTGAGTTTTTAGTATAGAGTCAGTTTAGTGTCTGTGTCAGTGCCCATAAGAAT
Source organism: Carcharhinus amblyrhynchos (assembly GCF_965287045.1). Taxonomy (NCBI): domain Eukaryota; kingdom Metazoa; phylum Chordata; class Chondrichthyes; order Carcharhiniformes; family Carcharhinidae; genus Carcharhinus; species Carcharhinus amblyrhynchos. Next base: position 62,550,948 of record NC_137327.1, on the reverse strand, counting down.
GAGATCTATAATACGGGCCACAGATGCAGGCCAACCAACGTAGGAAAGTGGTCGAAGGCAGCCACAGGGGCTGAGGTAGGTTGTTTAAAAGGTCCCTCAGAATGTTGAGACTTTGTCCCTGTTAAAATAAAAACAGAAAGACTTTTCATGCCTCAGCTGTCACAGTCCTCATGCACTGCCCTCTAAGCCCACACACTCCCTACACCGCTTTCATGCCTCAAGCCAAGCTATGACACTTCCATGTCCGTTCATCTACAAGAGACGTTATAGAATCAATGGATCCTACAGTGACAATAAGATATGTTAAGAGGCTTTCAGAAAGTTACTCATCCACTACTTATCCCTATATTTACTATTTTGACGACAACTCAATGAAAGTGTCAGTCATTTAAAGTTTCAATAGCTGAATTGCAAACTTAATTTTGCGTTGGAGAGTTGATGCAGGCTCCATGGGATGAATAGCCTCCTTTCACTGTAAATATTCCATGACGATTCTATAAATGTTTGTGTCAATAAACATTGTGAAATTGGCAGAAGATATCGGAGAGCCACAGCTGTCAATCAAGCAAAATTTTCCCTGGAGCTTAAGAGTTTCAGTACTCTGATGGATTTCACAGCTTTGTTTCCAAATCCCACATGGCCTCAGCTCCATATCTGTGAAATTTCCAACAGCTCAATCTCACCAAGATTCCTGCAGTGTTCCAAGTCTGGCCTCTACAGCATCCCTGATTTTAATCATTACACCATTGTGACCATGATTCCAGTTGCAAAGGTCCTGAGCTTTATAAATCCATCCCTAACCACTACCTAGAATCCACAGAATCCCTACATTGCAGAAGGCCATTCAGCCTGTTGAATCTACACCAATTTTCCAAAACAGCATCTTACCCAGTGCCTGCAAAAACATATTCATTCCACAGGGATGGGTGCTAACTATAGTTGGTCCCACGAAGCCCGGATAATGTTCGGAGGCAGCTGCAGGGGCTGCCAAGTGCTGAGGAAGGCTTGTTAAAAGATCTGTCTTGGCTGGGTCCGTCCCAGTTTCAGTAAAAACAGTCTAGCCCTAATCCCTCACATCACCACACACTCCCCAAGATCCATCCGTGCCAACTCGTGCCACCTCATGTCCCTTCACCAACCACCAATGGCCTCTCATTCATACCATGCTAACTTGTGCCACATCACACAACCCAATGGTCCCTCAAACACAATGTCACCCCATGTAAGTCCACCCACCCTCAATGATCCCTCATAAGATGGGGCGGCACAGTGGTACAGTGGTTAGCACTGCTGCCTCACAGCACCAGGAACCCGGGTTCAATTTCAGCCTCGGGTCACTGCCTGTGTGGAGTTTGCACATTCTCCCCATGTCTTTGTGGGTTTCCTTCGGGGTTTCCTCCCACAGTCTAAAGATGTGCGGATTAGGTTGATTGGCCACGCTAAATTGCCCCTTACTGTCAGGGGACTAGCAGGGTAAATATGAGGAATTATGGGAATAGGACCTGGGTGGGATTGTGGTTGGTGCAGACTCGATGGGCCGAGTGGCCTCCTTCTGCACTGTAGGGATTCTATGATTCTGATTCTATGATAACACCATAAGACACAGGAGCAGAACTACTTGGTCCATCGAGTCTGCTCTGCCATTCAATCATAGCTGATATTTTTCTTATCCCCATTCTCCTGCCATTTCCCCATAACCTCTGATTCCCTTATTAATCAAGAACTTATCTATCTCTGTCTTAAAGATGTTCAATGACCTGGCCTCTATAGCCCTTCCACAGATTCACCATGCTCTGGCTGACGAAATTCCTCTGCATCTCTGGTTTTAAAGGATCGTCCCTTTAGCCTGCGGTTGTATCCTCTGGTTCTAGTTTTCTACTCGTGGAAACATCCTCTGCATGTCTACTCTATCTAGGCCTGTAAGTTTCCATAAAATGCCCCTTCATCCTTCTAAACTCCAACAAGTACAGTCCCAGGGTCCTTAACTGTTCCTCATATGACAAGCTCTTCATTCCAGGGATCATTCTTGTGAACCTCCTCTGGACCCTTTCCAAGGCCAGCACATCCTTTCTTAGATTCGGGACTCAAAACAATAGTCCAAATGTGTTCTGACCAGAGCCTTATATAGCCTCAGAAGTACATCCCTGCTCTTGTATTCTAGCCCTCTCGACATGAATGCTAACATTGCATTTGCCTTCCTTACTGCCGACTGAATCTGCACGTTAACCTTAAGAGAATCTTGAATAAGGATTCCCAAGTTCCTTTGTGCTTCTGATATCCTAAGCATTTCCCTATTTAGAAAAGAGTCTATGCCTCAATTCCTCCTTCCAAAGTGCATAACCTCACACTTTTCTACATCGTATTCCATCTGCCACTTCTTTGCCCACTCTCCTAACCTGTCCAAGTCCTTCTGCAGCCTCCTGTTTCCTCAATAATACCTGTCCCCACATATATCTTTGTATCATCTGCAAACTTAGCAACAGGGTCTTCAGTTCCTTTTTCCAAATCAATAATGTATATTGTGAAAACTTGTGGTTCCAGCACCGACCCAAGGCACACCACTACGAAAATGACGCCTTTATTCCCACTCTCTTCCTTCTTCCAGTCAGTCAATCCCCTATCCATGCCATGATCTTACCTTCAACACCATGCGCTCTTAACTTATTTAACAGTCTCCTATACAGCACCTTGTCAAAGGCCTTCCAGAAATCTAAATATATCATACACACCATGCCAACCTATGCCCCACTACCCACCCTCAATAGAATCACAGAATCTCTATAGTGCAGGTGGAGGCCATTTGGCGCAACAGATCTGCACTGACAACGATCCCACCCAGGCCCTATTTCCATAACACCACATATTTACACAGCGAGTCCCCTGACACTAAGGGGCAATATAGCATGGGCAATCAACCTAACCACACATCTTTGAAATGTGGGAGGAAACAGGAGTACCTGGAGGAAACCCAGGCAGAGACAGGGAGAATGTGCAGACTCCATGTCCCTCATACACACAATGCCAACTATGCCAGTCCACTGACCCCCAAAGCCTCTTACAGGCATTGTGCCACCCTATGCCAATCCAGCCATATCAATGACCTTTAATACGCACTACGATCCCCTCCCCCAGATAATTGGGGGGTGGGGTGTCTAGGAGACGCCTATCTCCACAATGGAGCCAATCAGGTCAGAACTGCAAGGTACATGATCTTGATCTGCAGCTGCCCACACTGATGAAAATTGGGGCCTCCAAAAATGGGACCAGGAATCCTGGAAAAAGGTCCCATCTCCCACTTCTAAAGGTCCAGAGAGTCTCCCACACTTTGCATAAATCTAATCCATCATTTGTGAACCAGATTTTCGTCAAGACTGAATGTCTTGGCCAATCACTGGCCCAATTGCCATTCCCGGGCCCAGCTCCAACTCCCCAGTCCTGGCTCATCATGATCTCCAGCACCCCACCCCCTCCGACAGTAACATTCGCCCCCTCCCCTCCCCGCTCCACTCACCCAAGTAGATGACCTCCCCCCTCTCCCCAGCCCACGATGATCACTGGCCTTTCTGCTTCTCCCACCGATCCCTATGCAGAGTGACAGCAGGACCCCCTGCCGCCTTGGCCCTGCTAGCAGATCCCACCCCTTGGCATTGACCATACCAGATGGGCAGTGCCAAGGTGCCCCCTGCGCATTGGCACTCTGCCCCTTGGGCAGTGCCAGGGGCACAGGCTAACACTGCCAGGATTTCAATGCCCATGTGGCACCCCCCTGCCCAATCCTCTGGGGGGCCCTGATTGTCCCAACCTTCATGCCAGCTGGCTTGGCCCGCCATTCACGAAAGTGGGGAGACAGTGTAATCCCCGCTGGAGTGAAATACTCTGGCAGGCTGAGAGACACTAATCGTATTTAAATTATATTTCAATGATCATATTAATGTCCTTGCTCTTCCCCACCAATTTACGGCGCGGAGCAGACGCCACTGGAAATCCGGCGCTGGGAGTCACAAGGGTGTGCAAATGCTCGCGCAAACCCTGGAAATCGGCCGACACAAGAATCTCCCGGCCTGCTGTGCTAGAATCTCGGACATAGCTTTTGGAGTCAAGTGGACCAAAAGATACTGGGGAAAGGTGGAAGTAGGCAATTGATTGGATGAATGCGGAGCAAAAGAGCTGAATGCACTTCTAATTGCATTTTTCCTCCTGCTCCTATTTTCTGTGTTTCCATGTTTATGTCACCAAAGGGGTAAATTATCATGTCTCATGATACAGAACCCATCTGGTTCACCAATGTCCGTTAGGGAAGGAAATCTGCCGTCCTTACCTGGTCTAACTCCAGATCCACAGCACTGTATTTGACTCTTAAGTGCCCCCTCAAGGGCATTTAGGGAAAGGCAACAAATGCTGTCCCAGTCAGTGAAGCCTACATCCCATGAAAGAATAAAAAATAATTTTTTTTAAAAATGGGATCAGCCCAGAAATGCCTGGTTGTCATATATCAACGACAGTAGGAGATGTGGGGATAGTGGCAGATGTGGGAGAGTGCAGAATGTGATTGATGCTTTGATTCCTGAAAATGGATTTACCATGCACTACAGAAATGTCCTTACCACCTTTGGTTAATGAACATTCCATAAATTAAACGGTCTTAGATGCTATTTGATTTACCTGATTTTCTGCTGCTCCTCTTCCTCTGGAGTTGCAAAAGCCTTCCACTGGAACTGCACTATTATATCGCTTCTGTTGCAAATGGATACCACTCTCTGGTTAGCCAGTGTTACATAGGTCCTTTCTATCATTACTGAGTTTTTGTCCAGTCTTACGTTTATGTCTGTTGCTGCTCCGTACAAACTGACAAAGATGTCCTCACCTACAATGGAACATAATGGAAAGATGTAGCAAATGATGAATTTAGTTTTCAAGGCACAATCCCATTTTCAATTCATTCTGTTGCTGAGCTCCTCTCAACAAGTGCTCCCTCCTACTTCAACAACCGCCACATACGGCAGCCATCTGGCCCCTTGCCCAAATGGTCATCCTTCACCTGTGAGCCTAGAAGCTAAAGGGACAATTTCCTTCTCAGCTCCTAAGTTGTTGCAACTTTTGCAAGGTTGAACTTGCAATTTGCAGAACCTTGCTTTAAGTCAACTGGATGCTGCATTTTCAACATTACAACAATGACTAAATCTCAAATATTTTGTTGGCTGTAAAGTGCTTTGGTATGTCCTAAGTGTGGGAAAGGTTTTACACAAATCATTGTCTTTACTTCTTTCCCAGAGCAAGTAATTTACATCTTCATTGTTTTTCATGACCGCTAGAAAAGGGAAATTGATTGTTCTGATTGTCAAATTGTCCATTTAGATATTGTACATAAATAAATCAGCAACAGGTGAAATATTTGGACATTTGGTTGATAAAACTTCACGTGTGAGATGTGTGAGGTTATACATTTTGATAGGATTAATGAGAAAAAGACAATACAAGCCAAATGGTATCATTTTGAATGGAATGCAAAAGTCATCGAGCAATACAGCACGGAAACAGGCACTTTGGCCCAACCAGTCCATGCCGACCATGGTGCCCTCCCAGCCAGTTCCAAATGCTCACATTTAGCCCATACCCCTCTATTCCTTTCCCATCCATGCACTTATCCAAATGTTTTTTAAATGTTGCTATTGTACCTGCCTCAATCACTTTCGCATGCATCTCATTCCATGTACGCACCACCCTCTTGCGTGAAGAATTTGCCCCTCAGGTCCCTTTCCCTTCTCACCTTAAACCTATGCCTTCTAATTCTCAATTCCCCTTCCCCGAGAAAAACCTAATTGCATTTGTCCGATCTATACACCTCAATAAGGTCACCCCTCATTCTTGGACATTTCAAGGAATAAAGAACAGTGAGATCTCGGAGTGTTTGTTCATATATCAAGTTAACAAAGCAGTTAGTATCTGGAATCCTTTATAGAGGAATTATTATCAAGAATAAAAATCAAGAAGTTGTGCTAAGCCTATATAAAACACTAGCTAGAATGCTTTGATAAATTTTTGGCAAAACGTTAAAGGTTTGGAGAGGGTATAAAGAGATTCACTGTAATGGCTCCAAAGATGAGGGGTTACATTTATGTGCATAGACTAGAAATGGATAGACTAGAAACATAAAGACACATAGAACATAAAGACAAAAACACATAGAAATATGTAAGATGTGGGAGGTCCTGGAGGCTCCTGGCCTCCCAGACGTCCATATCTGTGCTGGGTGTGTGGAGCTGCGGTTCCGAAGGGACTGTGTTAAGGAACTGGAACTGCAGCTCCAGGAACTTCGTCTGGTTAGAGAGAATGAGGAGGTGATTGATAGGAGCTACCGGCAGGTGGTCACACCAGGGCCATGGGAGGAAGGCAAGTGGGTAACTGTTAAGAAGGGGAAAGCTCAGATGATGAAGAGCACCCCGGTGGATATCCCCCTTCATAATAAGTACACCTGTCTGAGTACTGCTGGGGGGGACAGCTCACCTGTGGAAGGCAGCGCTGGCCAGGTCTCTGGAGTTGAGCCCGACTCAGTAGTTCACAAAAGTAACAAAAAGAGGACGAAGGCAGTGTTATAGGGAACTCCATAGTGAGGGGGTCAGATAGGCATTTTTGCGGACGCAGACGGAGCCGCGGATGGTGGTTTGCCTCCCCGGTGCCCGGATCTGGGATGTCTCTGGATGTGTCCCAGGCATCCTGAAAGGGGAGGGTGAGGAGCCGGAGGTCGTGGTACATAGTGACAGAGGCAGGAAGAGGGGATGGGTCATGAAAAGAGATTATAGGGAATTAGGTAGACAGCTGAGAAAGAGGATAGGGAAACAGATCCTAGAGAGATGTAGTAATAACAGAGTTGTCGTGATGGGAGACTTTAATTTCCCAAACATCGACTGGAATATCCCTAGGGTAAGGGGTTTGGATGGGAGGAGTTTGTTAGGTGTGTTCAGGAGGTTTCCTGACACAGTACATGGATAAGCCTATGGGAGGAGAGACTGTACTTGACCTGGTGCTGGCTAATGAACCTGGACAGGTGTCATCGGATCTCTCGGTGGGAGAGCATCCCGGGGATGGCGATCATAATTCTATCTCCTTCACGATAGCATTGGAAAGAGATAAGATCAGGAAGGCTAGGAAAGTGTTTATCTGGAGTAAGGGGAAATATGAAGACATCAGGCAGAAAATTGGATGAGTAAACTGGAAGGAAGTGTTCTTGGGAAGAAGTACTGAAGGAAGGTGGCGGATTTTCAAGGAATATTTGTCTGGAGCTCTGTACGACAATGTTCCGATGAGACAGGGAGGTTTTGGTAGGTCATGGGAACCGTGGTGCACAAAGGTTGTGATGAACCTAGTCAGGAAGAAAAAAAGGCGGACAGAAGGTTCAGAGAGCTAGGAGATGTTAAGGATGTAGAGGAGTATACGGGTCGTAGGATGCAGCTTAGAAAGGAAATTCGGAGAACCAGAATGTGTCATGAGGAGGCCTTGGTGTGTAAAATTATGAAGAACCCCAAGGCGCTCTACAAATATGCGAAGAGTAAAAGGATGAGAAGTGAAGGGATTGGACCTATAAAAGGTGAAGGGGGAAAAGTCTGTGTGGAACCAGAAGAAATGGCAGAGGTGCTTAATGAGTACTTTGCCTCGGTATTCACGGTGGAAAATGATCTGGGAGGTTGTACTGTGGGCTGAAAAGATTGAGTGTGTGGACGTTAAGAAAGAGGATGTGTTGGAACTTTTAAATTCTATCAAGATAGATAAGTCGCCAGGACCGGATGGGATGTACCCTAGGTTACTGTGGGAGGTGAGGGAAGAGATTGCAGAGCCCCTGGCGATGATCTTTGCATCGTCAATGGAGACGGGAGAGGTTCCAGAGGATTGGAGGATTGCGAATGTGGTTACTATTTTCAAGAAAGGGAGCAGGGATAGCCTGGGAAATTACCGACCGGTGAGTCTGACCTCACTGGTCGGTAAGTTGATGGAGAGGATACTGAGGGTCAGGATTTATGAACATTTAGAGAAGTTTAGTATGATCAGAAATAGCATGGCTTCGTCAAGGGCAGGTCGTGCCTTATAAGCCTAGCTGACTTCTTTGAAAATGTGCCTGAACACATTGACGAAGGAAGAGCGGTGGATGTGCTTTACATGGACTTTAGCAAGGCATTTGATAAGGTCCCCCATGCAAGACTTCTTGAAAAGGTGAGAGGGCATGGGACCAAGGGGCTGTGGCCTTGTGGATCCAGAATTGGCTTGCCTGCAGAAGGCAGACAGTGGTTGTGGATGGGTCTTTTTCTGCATGGAGGTCAGTCACCAGTGGAGTGCCCCAGGGATCTGTTCTAGGACCACTGCTGTTTGTCATTCTCATAAATGACCTGGATAAGGAAGTGGAGGGATGGGTTAGTAAGTTTGCCGACGACACGAAGGTTGGTTGTGTTGTGGATAGTCTGGAGGGATGTCAGAAGTTGCAGCGAGACATAGATAGGATGCAAGACTGGGCGCAGAAGTGGCAGATGGACTTCAACGCGGATAAACGTGTAGTGGTCCATTATGGCAGGACCAATGGGATGAAGGAGTACAATATCAAGGGTAGGACTCTTAGCAGTGTTGAGGAGCAGAAGAACCTTGGGGTCCCAGTCCATAGGACTCTTAAATTGGCCTCGCAGGTGGAGGATGTGGTCAAGAAAGCGTATGGTGTACTGGCCTTCATTAATCGAGGGATTGAGTTTAGGAGTCTGGAGGTAATGCTGCAACTTTATAAGACCCTTGTCAGACCTCACTTGGAGTACTGTGCGCAGTTCTGGTCGCTTCACTACAAGAAGGATGTGGAAGCTATTGAGAGGGTGCAGAGGAGATTTACAAGGATGTTGCCTGGATTGGGAGGCATGCCTTATGAGGATAGGTTGAGAGAGATAGGTCTCTTCTCCCTGGAAAGACGAAGGTTGAGAGGCGGCCTGATAGAGGTTTATAAGAGGTATACATAGGGTGGATTCTCGGAGGCTATTTCCCAGGGCTGAAATGGTCGCTACGTTAGGACACAGGCTTAAGGTGCTGGGGAGCAGGTACAGAGGAGGTGTCAGGGGTAAGTTTTTCACTCAGAGAGTGGTGAGTGAGTGGAATCGGCTGCTGTCGGTGGTGGTAGAGGCGAACTTGCTGAGGTCTTTTAAGAGACTTCTGGATGAGTACATGAGATTTAATGGGATTGAGAGTTATAGATAGGCCTGGTAGATAGGGATATGATCGGCGCAACTTGTGGGCCAAAGGGTCTGTTTGTGCTGTAGTGTTCTATGTTCTATAAAAAAATAGGAGCAGGAGGAGGCAACTTGGCCTTTCAAGCCTGCTCTGCATTCATTACGATCATGGCTCATTGTCCAACTCAGTGGCCTAATTCTGCTTTCTCCCCATAACTTTTGATCCCATTTGCCCTAAGTGCTTTATCTATCCGCCTCTTGAATACATTCAATGTTTTGGCATCAACTACTTTCTGTAGTAATAAATTTCATGGGTTCACCACTCTTTGGGTGAAGAAATGTCTCCTCACCTCCATCCTCAATGGTCTATCCCAAATCCTCAGACTGTAACCTCGGTTTCTGGACTCCCCATCATCAGGAACATCTTCCCTGCATTTACCCTGTCTCGTCCTGTTAGAATTTTATAAGTTTCTATGAGATCCCCCTTCAGTCGTCTGAACTCCAGCGAAAACAATCCTAACCTCGTCAATTTCTCCTCATACATCAGTCCCGCTACCCCTGGAATCAGCTTGGTAAAACTTCGCTGCACTCCTTCAAGAGCAAGAATATCCTTCCTCAAAAAAGGAGACCAAAACTGCACACAATATTCTAGATGTGGCCTCACCAACGCCCTGTATAATTGTAGCAACACATCCCTGCTCCTGTACTCAAAATCTCTCACAATGAAGGCCAACATACCATTTGCCTTCTTTAACACCTGCTACACCTGCATGCTTACCTTCAGTGACTGGGGCACAAGGACACCCAGATCCTGCTGCACACTCCCCTCTCCCAATTTACAGCCATTCAGGTGGTAATCTGCCATCTTGTTTTTGCTTCCAAAGTGAATAACCTCACATTTGTTCAACTTATACTGCATTCAGAGGTTGTTCTCTGAAAATGACAACAGAAGTTGTTCTCCTTAGAGCACAGAAGGCTCAGAAAATTTAATGGAAATGTTTAATAACAAGTGTCATCTAGACTCAAAATTTTGGCTCTACTCTCTCTCTACAGATGCTGTCAGACCTGCTGAGATTTTCCAGCGTTTTTCTGTTTTTGTTTCAGATTCCAGCATCCACAATATTTTGCGTTTATCTAATAGGTGAAGCGTCGATAACCAGAGGGCACATAATTAAGATGATTATGTAAAAGTGTTCTCATCACATTCCTTTGCCAATGAGTGGTTAGGATTTGGAATGCACTACCTAATTGCATGATGGAAACAGATTTAATAGTGGCTTTCAAAAGGAAATTTGGATAAATAATTAAAGGTAAGAAGATTGCAGGGTTATGGAATAGAACGGGGGAATTGGACAAAGTGGATTGCCGTTTGAAAGGCTTGATCATGCAATACACTGTATTACTCTATGATTTTTTGCGTCTGAGATTTGTTGTCTTATTCAGTGTACTTCTCTCCTAGATAAAAGAATTTATGTGGCATCTGTGCCCTATTATACTCGCCAGTTAACAAAAAAAGAGCACAAAGCCAAGAGAATATCTCGTGCAGAAATGTAGAGGGTAGCAGTTCATATCTGTCAAGAAGTAACAATGGCTTGCACTGTACCCTAAGCATATACGCAAAGAGTAAAAGATGCAATCTCTGAAGAAAAAGATGTAATCTACGAAGAAATACAATTTTTAAGGACAAAGGCCCAAGATCACCTCCACTTTTAAAGTCCATCCATGGCAAACCCTTATAAAACGTTACAATTCTTAAAGTCTTGTGCTTCATCAGGGAACAATATACAATTGATTGCCTTGTTAGACTAACAACTTCAAGGGCTTCACATATTAAACCATTGGAACTTAAACAGCAGCACGATCAATAAAGATTTGCTTGTATATAGAACGTTGTGAAAATTCAGTACCTCTGCTTTTTCAACTTGTGTATCAAACCCACAGAATAAATGTTATAAATGTATGCTCTCAGCACACAGCCTTGTCTGCTGGGACTGTGCGTCAAAAAATTGCTTGTGCTCTGACCACATTTTCATGCATTAAGATTAATGGACAGAATATCCTTTGACATCCTTTCAACAAAAGCAGATGTTTTTTCCAGACTAAAGGCTGATATCATCACAAACAGATTAATTAGTCATTCATATAAGAGCATACTGTGATGCTGGAAATCTGAAATAAAAGCAGAAAATGCTGAAAATATTCAGCTTCTGTGGAGGGATAAAAACAGAACTAACATTTCAGGTCAGTGACCTTTCAGTTCTGAAAGAAAGTCATTGCATGAAACATTAACCCTCTCTACAGTTGCTACCAGGCCTGCTAAATGTTCCCAGTATTTTCTTTTCTTGTAACTAACTGGTCGTTCATCAGATTTGATATTCATGGAATTTGGTTGCAATATTTGCCTTCATAACCCCAATAATGACTTGGCCAAGATTTTACTGGGGAGCTACAGGGGAGGTCCCAGAGGATAGGAGAATAGCCAATGTTTTTCTTTGTTTAAGAAGAGTAGTATAACTCTGTATAACTGTATAACTAATATGTTTTGTCTTTATTCCACAGGTGGAGGTCCACCTCGTGTCAAGCGAGGGGCATGCACACGGCAGGTTGTGCGTGGGCTGCTCTTGGAAGTCCAGGAGTGGCCTAGTACTTCATGTCGGTGTGTGTGCTTGATCCTGGACCGATAGACGGGCTCCACAACAGCTCAGTGACTAGCACTGCTAGCTGTGCAGATACATGGATTTGGGCCTGTGTCTGTGGGAGTTTGCGCATTCTCCCTGTGGTTGCGTGGGTTTCCTCCGGGCGCTCCGGTTTCCTCCCACACCCCAAAGATGTGCTCTTAGGCTAATTGGTTTCCACCAAATTGACACTATTTCTTCCCTGAATCTGACTGAGTAGGGTCCCATTCGTAGACATGCAGGGTAGAATAGGTGTAGGGCGATGCGGCGGCGCGGGCTCGTTGGGCCGAAGGGCCTGTTTCCCGTGCTGGGTTGTTCTTTGTTTAGTAAGAATAATCCAGATAAGTACAGGCCGGTGAGCCTTACATCAGTGGTAGGGAAATTATTGGCAAGGATTCTTCGAGACAGGATTTATTCCCGCTTGGAAATAAGTGGACGTATTAGTGAGAGACAACATGATTTTGTGAAGGGGAGGTCCTGTCTCACGAACTTGATCAAGTTTTTTGAGGAAGTGATGAAGATGATTGATGAGGGTAAGGCAGTGGATGTTGTCTACTTAGACTTCAGTAAGGCCTTTGACAAGTCCCTCATGGCAGAGTGATGCAGAAGGTGAAGTCATATGGAAGCAGAGGTGAGCTGACAAGGTGGATACAAAACTGGCTCGGTCAGGTGACTCACCTGACAAAGGGGCAAACCCTGAAAGTTAGTGGGTTAACTATCAAATAAATTTGTTGGACTTTAACCTGGTGTTGTGAGACTTCTTACTGAGTCAGTCAATGGGCCACCAGCTCTCCAGTCCCTTTCATGACAGCTAAAGCAGTTGGCCCTGCTAGGACTGCAGAAGCACCCAGAGCAGCAGCCACTGAGCTGGCCCAGAGTGCGGATAAATGGAATTGGTAATCACAGGGGCCACTCAGGCAAGCCTCGCCAAGGAAATAAACGGATCAATTATGAGGCCAAAAGGATATGTCTTCCAATGAAGGCAGCACTTAATATTGGAGGAGGAGCCTCTGCGAGCCACAGGGTGTCCAATTACAAATGTGAGGAACAAAGACCTGTATCATATTTTGAATGAAATATTTAGAGATGTGCTCATTATTATCTCTAAAAATTTCAAACTGGACAAAGAGCTAAAGTGGCTGAATTTATTTCTGTCTGTAACCTGAACAGAAGAAGCTAACTAGCAGTATCAGAGAAACCCGGAAGAGACAAACAATCCTCAGTTGGGCTGCACGGAATAATTAAAAATAAATCATTTTACATGGTGTGGACATCACTGCCAATGCCAACATTTACTTCCTATTCCTAGCTGCCCTGAGAAGGTGCTGCAGAGCTGCCTTCTTGAATCTCTGCAGTCTCTGAAGTATAAGTGCACCTACAGTGCTGTTAGGGAGAGAATTCCAATATTTTGATCCAGTGACAGTGAAGGAATAGCGATATTTTTCCAAGTCAGGTTAGTGAGTGACTTGGAGGGAACCTCCAGGTAGTGATGTTTCAGGCATCTGCTGCTCTTGTTCTTCTAGATGGTAATGATCAAAGATTTGAAAGGTGCTGCCTAATAAACTTTGGTGGGTTCCTGCAGTGCATCTTGTAACTGATACACATGGTTGCCACTGTTCGACAGTTGGGAGAGGGATTGAATGTTTGTGGAAGGGAAAGCAATAAAATGCGCTGCTTCGCCCTGGATGATGCCTTGTAGATGATAGATTTTAGAGGGAGTGCAGCAAAGGTTTACCAGGCTGATTCCTGGATGGTAGGTCAGTCATATTAGGAGAGACTAAGTCAGTTAGGATTATATTCATTGGAGAAATTTCTTCACCTAGATAGTGGTGAACCTGTGGGATTTACTACCACAGAAAGTAGTTGAGGCCAAAATGTTGTGTGATTTCAAGCAGGAATTAGATACTGGGGCTAAAGGGATCAAGAAATATAGAGGAAAGCCAGGATTAGGGTATGGAATGTGAAGATTGACCATGATCGTAATGAATGGTGGAGCAGGCTCAAGGGGCTGAATGGCATACTCCTACTTCTATTTTTAAGTATGTTTCTACGTAGACAGGCTTTGGGGAGTCAAGAGGTGAGTTACAGGATTCCTAGCCTTTGATCTGCTCTGGTAGCCACAGTATTTATATGGCTAGCCCAGTTCAGTTTTTAGTCAATGATAGATGATGATAGTGGGGATTCAGCGATGGTAATGCCTCTTTTGTTGGAGATGGTCATTGCCTGGCACTTGTGAGGCATGAACATTACTTGTCACTTGTCAGCCCAAGCCTGGATATTACCCAGGTCTTACTACATTTGAATATGGACTGCTTCAGCACCTCAGGATCTCATGAATGACGAACAATGTGCAGTTATTACAGAAAAGATTTATCAAGATGTTGCCTGGCATTAGCTATGAGGAGAGGTTGGAGGAACTTGGTGTGTTCTCTCTGGAATGATGAAGGTTGAGGTGCAAACCTGATAAAAGTATACAAGATCATGAGGAACATGGACAGAGTGGATAGTCAGAAGCTTTTTCCCAAGTTGGAAAAGTCAATTACTAGGGGCCTAGGTTTAAGGTGCGAAGGGCAAGGTTTAACAAGATGTACGAGGCAAATTTTTTACATAGAGGTTGGTGAGTGCCTGGAACTCGCTGCCGGGGGAGATAGTGGAAGCAAATACGATAGTGACTTTCAAGGGGGGTCTTGACAAATATATTAATAGCCTGGGAATGGAGGGATATGGTCTCCTGAAGGGTAAGGGGTTTTAGTTCAGTCAGGCAGCATGGTCGGTGCAGGCTTGGAGGGCCGAAGTGTATGACTCCAACCAGTGGAGAGTTTTCCCCTAATTCCCATTGACTCTAGTTGTGCTAGGACTCCTTGATGCCATGTACGTTCAAATGCTGTCTTGATGTCACGAGCAGTCACTCTCTCCTCACCTCTGCTATTAAGTCCTTTTGTCCATGTTTGAACCAAGGTTGTAATGAGGTCAGGAGCTGAGTGACCCTGGTGGAACTGAAACTGAGCATCCTTGAGCAGGTTATTGCTGAGTAAATGCCATTTGATGGTACTGTTGATGACCCCTTCCATCACTTTACTAATGATTGAGAGTAGATTGCTGGGGCAGTAATTGGTTGGATTGGATTTGTTCTGTTTCTGTGTACTTGAGCAATTTTCCACATTGTCACGTGGATGTCAATGTTATAGCCATACTGGAGCAGTTTGGCTAGGGGCACAGAAAATTCTGCAGCACAAGTCTTCTGTATTATTGTGAGAATATCATCGGGGCCCATAGCCTTTTCGGTATCCAGCACTTTCAGCAATTTCTCAATATCACATGGAGTGAATTTATTTGACTGAAGACTGACATCTGAAGGAGACTGAGTTGGATCATCCAGTCAAAACTTCTGGCTGAAGATTATTGCAAATACTGAGCCACTCCATCACTGGGAGCTAAACAAAGGCCATCTGCATTTTATAACCCAGGTTGACCAACAGGAGTCTCTGCTCTTTTGCTAAGATAGAAGACCCCACAATCTTCATTGAGACATTTAACAATCTTGGTGCTCAAGACAAGTGCCTTCGTCAGGACACTGTGGAGGAAGTGTGGAGAAGTGAAAGTCATGTGACATGGGCTTCTGGCTTGTGGAACCAGTAAAATTGCCTTACGAAACTACAAAGTTTCAGTCTGGCATTTTTATCATGACTCTATGACTAGCTGCCTCACAGTTTGAACACTGCTTTTGCTGGAAATTCAGTACCATTGTCTACAAGACTAATTTATCTACGACTGCTGTGAGGAAGCAGAGGTTTTAAATGATCTATTGTTATATTGATGTTTGTATTGTTGGATGTTAGGAATAAGGTATAAATTTAATTGAATTTAAGTTAGTATTTCCGTATAAGGGTAAAACTCTAGGTAGATTCACACTGAAAAAAGGTGATTGCATGTAAGCGGGTGGGGTAGGTTTCAATTCAAACTGCATCTGCATTGTGCTCAGGAAGTTCACAATGTGAAAAGTAAACACAAACATAAAGAAAGAATGAGATGCTGCTTAGCAACCAAGGGCCACTTTAGGAAAAGACAGACTTTGTGATTCTGTTTAACTAAATTCATAGCAGCTAGAGCTAGGAAACTAGTGAGTGAACAACTCTGCTAGAATCAAGGAAACCACGGCTAAGAAAGCTAGTTCCAGAACGGGAAGAGAAGTCTCCATGAGAACTAGGAAGAGCAGAGCTGATGAGGTTGACCAGAGAAAAAATAGACAACTTAAGTAACTGTATGGTTTGGTGTCCTATTGTCCAGTCTTTGAAACAATAATATTTTGTTGAGGACTGAGTAACTGGGAATTTTCCCAAAATTTGTCAGTGTTAGATTCTGACTTAAAACGAGTATGCATCTCTGTGGGTACACAGCCCAGTTTCAGACCAGATCTTCAGCCACTCTGACAAAAAAAATCTGGGGGCATGGTTTACATCATCAGTCTGGCAAGGTGGGCTTGATAGTGCTGGCAACACCAGCTCAAAAAAATCGAAGTGCCATCAGTAAAGCACTGAAATAGAAACCCCCCGCTTCCTTCCCACAGAAACAGAGGACACCCTCCACAAACATCAAGGCGGCCCCACACTAGCGCCATAAAGATAATCATTTCCTCTCCCCCACCCACCTCCCTCGCTCATTGACACAAGGTATTATGCGCTCTCCCAATCCAACCCAACTGTAGAAGCTATCCGCCTCACATGCAAAGCCCTCTCCTACTTCATTGGCAAGTCCTCCTCTTCAAAGACATCCCCTCCCCCAACCACATATAACAGTTCCCTAGAGTATTCCTCCCGGCACTGCCCTCGACACATGTTGGCACTGTCAAGGCACTGCCTTGGCATGTCCCTCTTTCCACTTCAGGAGTTTTACTTATCTTGATGCCCTCAGTGGGTTCCACTCCATGAAATACCGTTGTTCTGAAATTTTGCAAACCTCAGTGATGTGACTGTCTTTTGAACCAGGGTTCCGTTCTGTGATCCTCCTGTCCAGTAGTATTAAATGGATCATAACACTGCCAGTCTCATCATATGAAGTCAATACCACCAGAAAAGTGAATTATATAGTATCAGTTTTCAGCCCCCTTCCATGAAGGAATACCTGGTTGTACTTTGATACTAGACTCTGGAATGCATGTACAACAATATTTCTTTCCTTTGTGGTCTCTCTGTACTGGAAATCTTTATTTTCTCTATCCTGTTTTTACTCTATGAATGCAAAAGAGGCAATGTTACAACCCCCCATATTTTAAATGTGTGCAAATAAACTAACCCTTTGAGTTCATCCTATCTCAAGAATGCTAAGAGTTATATGAATAGAAAACAGGATCGCACCAAAACCAAGGGATTGGGGAATACACCAACATTTTTAAAGGGGGGATGCAAATCATAAATATCTTCCTGTTTAGGGACAGGTGGCGGTGTCCACAAAACAACTTAAGGGAGTCCCCAACTCTGAAACTGCAGGGAGGTTATCAGGTTTAATTGTGTAGCCTACCCATGTGGTGAGATCCTCATCCACTACTGATAAAATACCAGTGATGGCAGAAAGAGACCTAATACAGCAATTACAGGGCATTTAAGGGTCATAATTGGCCTAAAGGCAGGTGGGTTACCTAACTCACCAGTGGTAAAATGCCAGTAAAGATGGGAAGGTGAAGGTGATGGAAAGTTCCAAAGATGTGCGGGTTAGGTTGATTGGCCATGCTAAGAAATTGCCCCTTAGTGTCCAGGGATGTGTGGGTTAGAGGGATTAGTGGGTACAATATGTAGGGATATGGGGGTAGGGCCTGGGTGGGATTATGTTCGGTGCAGACTCGATGGGCCGAAGGCCCTTTTTCTGCACTGTAGGGTTCTATGATTCTATGACTCTGGAACGCCCGCCCACCAAATCCACCTGATTTTACACTCCTCCCCCGCCTTGTGACCTGATTCTGGGGCGACATGTGTAAAATCCTGGTCTAAGTAACCACTTATTTCCATTTTTTTCTTAATGCAGTCAAATGCTTCCTCTTTAGTGAACTTGAAGTGGGAGAATCAATTGAAACAGAGAGTGGACAGTTGTGTCAGAGGAGGAAAAAGTAGCTTTGCATTGAGGATTGAGGACTGGTTATCGTGGATCGAGGATTGGTTATCTAACAGGAAGCAGAGAGTTGGAATCAATGGATGCTTCTCTGGTTGGCAGTTGGTGACTAGTGGAGTGCCGCAGGGATCGGTGCTAGGGCCTCAACTGTTTATCATATACATAGACGATCTGGAAGAGGAGGCTGAGTGTAGGGTAACAAAATTTGCTGATGACACGAAGATGAGTGGAAAAGCGAATTGTGTGGAGGATGCGGAAAGTCTGCAGAGAGATTTGGATAGGCTGAGTGAGTGGGTGAGGACCTGGCAGATGGAGTATAACGTTAGCAAATGTGAGGTTATCCACTTTGGTAGAAATAATAGTACAAGGAATATTATTTAAAGGGTGAAAAGTTGCAGCATGCTACTGTGCAGGAGGACCTGGGGGTCCTTGGGCACAAATCACAGTCTGCAGGTGCAGCAGGTAATCAAGAAGGCGAATGGAATGTTGGCCTTTATCGCGACAGCCATAGAATATAAAACAGGGAGGTCTTGCTGCAACTGTACAAGGCAGTGGGGAGGCTGCAACTGGAGTACTGTGTGCAGTTTTGGTCCCCTTATTTGAATAGGATATATTGGCCTTGGAGGGAGTACAGAGAAGGTTCACCAGGCTAATACCGGAGATGAGGGGGTTAGCTTATGAAGAGAGATTAAATAGACTGGGCCTGGACTCGTTGGAGTTTAGAAGGCTGAGAGGGGATCTTATAGAGACTTACAAGATAATGAAGGGGCTAGGTAGGATAGAGGTAGAGAGATTCTTTCTGCTTAGAAAGGAAACAGAACTAAAGGGCACAGCCTCAAAATAAGTGGGGGGGGGGGTTGCAGTTTAGAACGGAGTTGAGGAGAAACTTCTTCACTCAAAGGGTGGTGAATCTCTGGAATTCTCTGCCCATTGAAGTGGTGGAGGCTACCTCGTTGAATATATTTAAGTCACGGGTAGACAGATTTCTGATAGACAAGGGAATTAAGGGTTATGGGGAGAAAGCTGAAAAGTGGAACTGATCCACTGCAGATCAGCCATGATCTTATTGAATGGCGGGGCAGGCTCGAAGGGCTAGATGGCCTACTCTTGCTCCTATTTCTTATGTTCTTATGTTATGTTCTTATGTTCATTCTTGCAACTATGTTGTCCAGGAAGTGTTCAATGTCCTATTGAGATCCTTTCTGCAGAGAAAGTGACAAACACATTGCCTTATAAAAAGATCTCAAGTCACTTGCTAAACGTAATTGGATAGCAACTGCAATAAGCCAGACATGCTGATCTCAAACCCAATTCATATTGCCAATCTTTGAAGTTATGCAGGACGTCACCAAATCTAACTATCAAGTTCGCAGATATTGGTGTCATTGGAGAACAATACATGAACCTGATTAGAGATAGCCACATTCCAAATGGGGAAGTGGGCCCAATCCACTTCCCCTCATTAACATTGTTGCAATTAACTTATGAATGTACACATTATTAACTGCCTTATCTTCTTGGAATATTAACATATTTGTTCAAAAATGCAGGGAGGAGGTGGAGCTCAATAAATTTTATGAGGCCTTAAATCACCCAGTCTCACATCAGCCAGTATATATTGCATGATTTTCACAACAGAAATCAATATAGAAAGATTGTGGGGGCAATAGATCTACACTTGTGTATATGCTGTGGTTGCATTCATAGAGCCAACGATGGCACAGAATCTCACAAAATTTACATTATTAGTTCTAATTGCTCAATTTTAAGGAAATTAAACTTTATAGATTTCAGTCTTGACAAATGTGAGACACTAATTCCATCAGGTAGATTATTCATTAGAATGTCCTGGAAAAATTTTGTAGTGTCTCTGATCTGGAACGTTGAAACCTGTCTTTCAAATAATAGAAGACTGGATACGAATTGGGATATTTCCTCTTGAGATTAGTTCCCTTATTTCTGCTGACTATTTCTAGCTGAGATGATCAAACAGGCTCCAATGGGATCACAAAGCAAAGAAATTCAAATGTTAAGAGGCTTGCTTAAAAGAACCACATTATTGCACTGGAAAAGTTTTAAACAGTGTCTAATTGTTGTATTCCTTAATTTTTAGCTAAATTTCTTGATTAGTTTTAGCTTAAATGACAGCATACTATTTACTTCCTTTTGAAGTAAGCAAGAGAACGTAGTATTTAGGGTTAAAAAAAACCATAGTAAAGGACAGCTGGCTCGGTGGGGTATCATTTTATTTGGTCATGCATAAAACTTTAAGTTTGTTTGAGGAAATTTACAAAAATTGCCCTTTTTGCTGTGTGCACAAGATTTGAGATAGAGTCAAAATTGGAACAGATGGGTTTAACTGAAGTTAAGTTCCTTCATGAAATAAAGAATTTGTCAATGTTTGGCAAAATGTTTGCTTCTATCCAAAGAGAAAGCAACTGTTTTGTGCGTATTGACAACTGATCAATGTCCTTAAAAGCTTAATTACACTTTGCAATGACCTCTCCCAAAATCTTGAGAAAATTCTTTGAAAACAGTCTGTGGATAGGTAAATTCTGCCTCTAGCCCTCCTTCAGGTTCACTTGAGATGAGTCATGCATCAAACCAACCAAACAGCTGGCTCCATAATAAAATCTGAAGATGAATTTCTCTTTTAAATTGTTAAGTCCTATGAAACTGGTTCAACAAACAAACATGGCAAGATTGTAATTTATAAATATACTAGTGATGCTTTAACCTCAGGGTCAACAGATCTTGGGCAAGGTGCAAGGTTGAGAAGGAGGTGGGGCCATCATGATTAACCTCAGGCAATATGAGAATTGACTCCACCCTGTTAACACTGCCCCTCATCACAAACCAGACAACCAGACAACGGGGATAATGGACATCCCCTAAAAATCCTGGGTCATGCCAAGGGGCAGCTCCTGAGTCATGCCAGGGGGCAGTGCCCAGGTCATACCAGAGGCAGCACCTGGGTTATGCCAGGGGTGTTCTAGGGTGAATTGGTTTGCTGTCTCTGCACTAGGGCAACATTTAAAAATCGTGGCCTAATCTCTGCGCTTCTAAGTTGTTGGCAGGGTGGGCAAATCAGAGACAGGGTGGCAGCAATATATTGTGAAATCCATGACTTAAACATTTAAGTTCTGCACTATACGGCAGAGAAAACTGCCACTGCAGTCAACAGCTTCAACATCGCTTTTCCTGCCGAACATCAGCTTTTGATATTTGCTCTAGAAAGGAGTCCCCACTTTGGGAGAAGGTGGGGGAAGAATTAAAAAGGTGGAGTTAAGGCTGCAATCAGATGAGCCATCATGTTATTGAGTGGCAGAGAAGGCTCAAGGCGGCCAAATGGCTCTTCGCCTTCCCCTATTCCATGTGATCTTATTAACTGCTAATTAAAATCTGCAGCAAACTATTTCCCATTCTAAACAAACCAATTACAAATATCACTGACACCTGGATTATTATAATTAGAACTGTTCCCAGAATTTCCAGTAGGGTTAACATTCATGACTTTGGATGAGTGCAGATGATATTACACCTAGTTCTAGGGCTCACAACAGAAGTGGACTGCATAGATAATATTGCCCAGTTAGTGTGGCAATTATAAAAATATCACCCTTGCACAGTGAGTACAGAATGTTCTACAACTGGACTATGTTACCTGGCTACTGTCTCCTGCTGCTACCCGTGCATTGCCCTCTGGCAATACCCAGGATTTTTAGGGGAGGTCAATTATCTCAGTGGTTGGACATCTGGTTTGTGATGTGGAGTGATGTCAACAGATGGCTTCAATTCCCACACCGGCTGAGGTTATTCATGAAGGCCCCACCTTCTCAACCTGCCCCTTGCCTGAGGTCTGATGACCCTGGGGTTAAATTACCACTAATATACTTATAAATTATAACTTTACCATATTGGCTTGTTGAACCAGTTTCAAAGGACTGAACAAGTCGTTCAGGCATTTGAAAGAGAACTTCACACATAGAAATTTAAATTATTCCTAAACTGGAATGCTTGATTCGAACATGAGCTGCTCAAAATGGAAAGTGTACCAATTCTTAGAACTAAAATACATTACTGAAAATTAACACAAAATGGCATGCAATGTACTATGTAATCAATGTATATGCTGCCCATTCTAAACAGAATACAGTTGCTTTTATGGTATTGAATGATGTACACAAAAATGTTTTATTCATTAAAAAGATGATGAAATACATTATTCATCAGCCAGTGCCTAATTTCTTCATTAAACAGCCATGGCTAAATATCCATGTTCACCACCTCCAATATGGTTATTAATCCTTAAGTGGAGCAGCAATGAGGTATATGAGCACTTTGGATAGAATACTGTATTAGCATAGGCTCATGCAAATGTATTGTTTTATAAGTTGAAGGAAAACGTTTTAAGTAGAGGGTTTTTTTTTCATTACAGCACTTTAGTTAAGTTCTGCTTATTCTCTGTTTGAGTGAAACTCAACTTTCATTTCTTTTTATTTTTTCACAGGATGTGCCTTTACTGGCTAGGCCAGCATTTATTGTCCATCCCTAATTGCCCTGGAGGAGGTGATAGTGTGCCACCTCCTGCAATCACTGCAATCCCTGTAGTTTAGGTACGCCTACAGTGCTGATAAGAAGTTCCAAGATTTTGACTCAGCAACAATGAAGGAACGGCAAAATATTTCCAAGTCACGAAATGGTGTGTAACTGGGAGGGGAACTTCCAGGTGTTCCTGTGTGTCTTCCATCTTGGTCCTTCTTGAAGGAAGTGGTTATGATTTTGGAAGATGCTTTTGAGGAGCCTTGGGGAGTGTATCTTGTATATGGTACACACTGCTGCTACTGCGCGCTGGTGGTGGAGGGATTTCATGTTTGATGTAGTGGATAGGGTGCAAATCAAGTAGGTGGGCTGCTTTTCCTTGGACAGTGCTGAGCTTCTTGAGTATTGTTGAGCATCCAGGCAAGTGGAGAGTGTTCCATTACACTCCTGCCTTGTCCGTTGAAGATGGTGGACAGGCTTTGGGAAGTGAGCTGGTCAATTACTCATCACAGAGTAATGCCAACAGAGAGGAAATAACATGGGAAATAATAGATCTCAGTTCAAGTTCAATACCTTCTGTTTTGGACGGTTTTACCAAAAATATTGAGAATATTTGCTGGTTTTGCCTAAAATCATGTAGCAGCACTGAGCTATATGAATATTACAAATGGAATAATAAATCAGCACATTCATTCAAGTGTATGACCTTGTGGTTTGAAGAATATAATGCTATGCAAAACCAGTAAATATTCTCAATATTCTGAGTATTTAGAATATTTGCTACCTATCCTAAAATTGTATGAATTGATTCAATGTGGATTTCAATGAAGAGGCAAATACTTCCATCAGTACCAAAATCATATTGTAGTAGGCAAACATTGTTCAAGATTGAACCAATTCATATAATTTTAGGATAGGTAGCAAATATTCTGAATATTCAGACAGAACATTGAGAATATTTGCTGGTTTTGCATAACATTATATTCTTGAAACCACAAGGTCATACACCTGAATGATTGTGCTGATTTATTATTCCATTCGTAATATTCATATAGCTCAGTGCTGCTACCCGATTTTAAGAAAAACCAGCAAATATTGTCAATGTTCTACCTGAACACCAACAAGATAAAGTGAATGAAACTCCAAGCTAACAGCTCAGGAGCCTCAGCTGGTTCCAAAGAAAAAATTATTGGAATAGATCAGTGTTGGGAGCTTGCCAAGATGGGATGGGAAATTGCATGCCAACTATCTGGATGATTAAAAGGGGTGATAAGTACATAACTTGTAGTTCCCATGTTTATTAATTTTCCATAGCTTTACCACTTTGCACTTATTAACACAGAATTTAACTGCTATTTCTCAGCTCAACAACTCTATGTCCCTGGATTCCTACCTGTTCTATCTGTTCCATTTGTTGCAGAACCAACATTATTGTCATTGATGAATTTTGACAGTTTGTCACTATCTCCATTTGTTGGTTTGTGAAGTGGAGGGGAGGAGGTTAGTGATGAGGACCATCAGATCTTACAGCAGGATATAGATTGCTTAGAGACTTGGGCAGAGAGATGGCAGATGGAGTTTAATCCAGACAAATGTGAGGTAATGCATTCTGGAAGATCTAATACAAATAGGAAATATATATACAGTAAATAGCAGAACCCTTAAGAGTATCGATAGGCAGAGTCATCTGGGTGTACAGGTACATAGGTCACTAAAAGTGATAACACAGGTGGAGAAGGTAGTCAAGAAGATATATGGCATGCTTGCCTTCATCAGCCAGGGCATTGAGTATAAAAAAGCTGCAACCACCCTTGGAATATACTGTTCAATTCTGGTCACCACACTACCAGAAAGAGGTGCAGCCTTTGGACAGGGTACAGAAAAGATTTACTATGATGTTGCCTGGTATGGCAGGCATTAGCTATGAGGACAGATTGGAGAAACTTGGTTTGTTCTCACTAGAACAGCGGAGTTTGAGGGGTGACCTGATAGAAGTCTACAAGGTCATGAGGGGCATGGACAAAGTGGATAGTCAGAAGCTTTTCCTCAGGGTGGAACAGTCAATTATTAGGGGGCATAGGTTTAAGGTGCAAGAGGCAATTTTTTATACAGAAGGTGGTGGGTGCCTGGAACTTGCTGCCGGGGGAGGTAGTGGAAACAGATATGATAGTGAGTTTTAACGGATGTTTGGACAAATACATGAATAGGATGGGAATGGAGGGATAAGGTCCCCAGAAGCAGAGAGGGTTTGCGTTCAGTCGGGCAGGATAGTCAGTGCAGGCTTGGAGGGCCGAAGGGCCTGTCCTCTGCTGTAATTTTCTTTTTTCTTTGTTCATAAATCACCGATACGTAATTAGCAAAGATCCAATCTATAAGCCCTGGTGCATGGCATTAGTTGCTACCTATCAGTTGCTACCTACCTATCACTGCTCTAAAAAACAGCTTCTTTCCACGTCCTTTGATACATCCAGACGCCAGTACAATTCAATAATGATCAGCCTAGTCCACATTTTTCTAGCGTATGTAGTGCCAAGGAGTTTGGAAAAAAGGGGACAATTCTCAAAAATGCTGAATCCCAACTGTTCTGACAGTTCAGCTTCTCACCCGAACCTCCACACACTGTGCAATGCAAAGGGCCCAAGTTGTGAATATCATTAAACGCTTGGAGGGGAGGAAAGGAGGTGTGCATGTGTGTGTGTGTGTGTGTGTGTGTGTGTGTGTGTGTGTGTGCGCGCGCGCGCGTGTGTGTGTGTGCGCGCACGCGCGCGCCAAGAGCCTGAAATCGGCAGGATGAGCAGGAACCCGCGCATGCACACATCGCTGGGAGATCACGGAAAAGACCTTCCAGAATCCAGATCGCTGCCATCCAAACTCCACACACATCGCTAGGCTCATTGCGGACCCCAACAACCGTCCCAACACACATCACTGGCCTCGTCGCTGGCCCCACAACCTCCCGACAGAGACATTGCTGGCCGTCACAACGCCCCCACAGAGTCATCGCTGACCTCAGCGCTTAAGCAGTGTGCCTTAATGACTATCGGCTGGTGGCTCTGACATCCATCATTATGAAATGCTTCGAAAGGTTAGTCATGGCACAAATCAATTCCAGCCTCCCGAACTACCTGGATCCACTACAGTTTGCCTACCACCACAAAAGGTCCACAGCAGACGCCATTTCCTTAGCCCTGCACTTAACCCTGGAACACCTAGGTAACAAGGGCACCTATGTCAGACTCCTATTTATTGATTATACCTCAGCCTTCAACACTATTATTTTCACATAACCCATCTCCAAACTCTTGTGGTCTGAGCCTCGGCACTTCCCTCTGCGACTTGCTAACTCACAGGCCACAATCAGTAAGGATAGGCAACAATACCTCCCCCACAATCATCCTCAACACCAGTGCCCCTCAAGCTGTGTTCTCAGCTCCCTCCTATACTCCTTATATACCTATGACTGTGTGGCCAAATTCCCCTCCAATTCGATTTTCAAATTTACTGACGACACCACTGTAGTGGTTGGATCTCAAACAATGACAAGACAGAATACAGGAATGAGATAGAGAATCTGGTGAACTGGTGCTACAACAATAATATCACCCTCAATGTCAACAAAACAAAGGAGATTGTCATCGACTTCAGGATGCGTAAAGGAGAACATGCTCCTGTCTACATCAATGGGGACAAAGTAGAAAGAGTTGAGAGCTTCAAGTTTTTAGATATCCAAATCATCAACAACCTGTCCTGGTCCCCCTGTATGCCAACACTATAGTTAAGAAAGCCCTGCAATGCCTTTACTTTCTCAGAAGACTAAAGAAATTTGGCATGTCAGCCAAGACTCTCACCAACTTTTACAGATGCACCATAGAAAGAAAGCATTCTTTCTGGTTGTATCACAGCTTGCTCTGCCCAAGACCGCCAAGAACTACAAAAGTTTGTGAATGTAGCCCAATCTCTCACGCAAACCAGTCTCCCATCCATTAACTTTGTCTGCACTTCCTGCTGCCTCGGCAAAGCAGCCAGCATAATTAAGGACCTCATGCACCCTAACCTCCCTTCTACCTTCTTCCGTCAGGAAAAAGATAAAAAATCTGAGGTCACGTATCAACCTACTCAAGAACAGCTTCGTCCCTGCTGCTGTTAGAGTTTTGAATGGAATTACCTTGTATTAAGTTGATCTTTCTCCGCATCCTACCTATGACTGTAACACTACCTTCGCTATGAATGGTATGTTTTGTCTGTATAGCATGCAAGAAACAATACTTTTCACTGTATGTTAATACATGTGACAATAATAAATCAAATTAAATCAAATCACAACCCCTCCACACACATCGCTGGCCTCATCACTGCCTCCCCGCCCCCACATCTCCCCCCACAAACAAACATGGCTGCCCATTTACCTCATGCCCCCATGGTTCTGGATAATGCAGGAATGCAATCTTTCCATCCCTTGAACATACTGTCCCCACTGCTGCCCTGCAGAAAATTAGCATATTGACATGCACAACCCCAGACTGTGGTCATTCCCTTTTTTGAATGGGAGCCTTGAGTATTGCACACCCCTGGACATAGCAGCTAAATGATTAGGAGCCCTGAGTATTGCAACCCATCCCCCCCGACACAGCAGACTATTGAATAGCAGGCAATCAGCACCCTGAGGGATGAATGACACCCAACTGAATGCAGCCTTCAAAATCTCTCACAAGTATGTGTTGCCAATAGGGCCTTGACTGGCCACTCTCAATACACCTGCACTCCCCTAATAAGCTGCAGGAATGGACACATAGCCAGTCACACCACAAAGATGGCTGCTTGTAAACCGGCTCCCAGATTTTTGGAGGCAGACCAGGAGTACCTGCTAGATGCCATGGAGGAGAGACGTGATTGTCTGTTCCCTGGCCAGAGCCCCAATCCAAGGGGCTCATCTGCCATGGCATTCTGGAAGGAGGTGGCAGAAGCGCTGAATGGCAAGAGCCTGACACCATGCTCTGGCAGCAGTACCACAAAAAAAAGAATGACCTTCCGCAAGCAACAAGGGTGAGTGAGCATCCCTCTTGGAACTACGTACATGCTTGGCACAGATCGCCAACCCAGCTTAGATATCTGAAGGCTATGCAACAAGTGAACCTTCTCCCAGATTCTAACCCTTTCCTCTTCACCCCTCAATGCGCACCCTTCAGTGGTGACTGCTTTCCCCAAAACTGTCAGCACAACGCCTGAGATACAGGCATGTGTAGAATACAATGCACTGCAATATGTTAATGCTTGCTATCCAGCTTAAGTTCCCACAGGAAAATAAAATCCACAACGCACTGGAGATGACACAGACTGGTGGTGGTGTGCCTGATGCAGCAGCTGAGTAACATGGAGGAGTGTGCCATGGAGCTGGCAGGTGGTGATGGGCCATCTTGAATGGTCACCAACAGCCAGGTTGGCGTACAGAATACAAGTGAGCAGAAGCGCATCCTCACCTTGGTCCTCCTCTAAGTGCAGTGTTGCATGGAATGTTTTGCCTCCTTCCCTCTAATGTGTGTTATTTTTTCCAGCTCTGGACCCAGAGGAACCCGGCCCTTCAGGTGTTGCCGCCACCCCCGCAGCTCTGAGCAAACTGCCCATAACCCCTTGGATGACACCTTGGAGAGATGCACCAAGGAATCCTCCGAGGGCAGCACCACTAAACAGGCATGTACCACACAATCCACCAACACAGAGGATCACCATGGTGGGTACCTTTAGTGTTGATTACCTTTACTGTTGAGACTTTTGGGTCATGATCTGGTGAGCATATCACAGCTGCTGATGCACATAAGGTGGAGGCGGGCACATCTGAGGGCTTGGGCACATGGAGGTCTGCCAGAGGCCAGGATTCAACTGTCCCCAAGGCAGCTGCTGAGCCTCTGGGTCTGTTCTTTCCAAGGTTGATGGAGATACATCAGAAAACCCAGGGAGCTGTGGAAGGGCTGTCAGCAACCATGCTGCAACTGCAAGGCTGTTTAGGGGAGTCAAACAGAGTGCTGTTGCAGGAGGTGGTGCCAACACAGCATGGAATACAGGCCAACACTGCAAGGATGACGACTACAGTAGGAAATCTGGCTTAGAAGTCTGTCCTCATAGGTGACAGGATCCAAGCCATCCTGGAGACACTACATGCGAGTATGTTTCTGGCCTTCAGGAGACACAGCATTCAATGGCCATGGATGTCAACAACATGTGGGAAACACTGCTGGTCATGGGTGGGACTCTTGCTGGCATTCTGGAGACACAACAGGCTGTGTCTGTGAGCCTTGACAATTTAGCCCAGGCTCATAGGGCTACTGCTGAGGGGCTCCAGACCTGGCTTGCTCACAGAATGCTGTAGTGGAGCTTGGCCAAGTCTCAGAGGGCCAGAACTGAGGGATCACACATCATGGGGCAGGACCTCTAGGCCTCCAGGATTGGCAGAGCCAGGTGATGCCAGAACTTCAGCTCAGTCCACTCTCTTGGCGGGCACCCCAAGGGAGGAGGAAGGGCTTGAGGGCATGCCGGGGTCTTCGACCCAGAAAAATCCCGAATGTCCAGAGACCTTCCAATTCTCCCCCCTTCCTCACATCGAGTCATCTCAGAGCCAGCAAGATGAACAGGATGGCACTATAACAGTGCCATCCGCGAGTCAGCCAGGACCCTCCAGGTCCTGGCCACCCAGGGGACGTCCACAAAGGGCATACAGACAACAGGGCATGCATCACAGCTGGACACCTCCACCTCAGATGTGCATTCTGGGGTAGCACCTAGAAGAAGCAGTAGACCGCACAAAGTTAGAAAGTTGTAATTCACTGGAGGGCACAGGTGAAGATCAGCATTAGGCAGGGTTTAGTAATCATTTATGTTAAGAGCACAATAAATTGTTAATTACACATCATGCTGTGACTAATGTGTCTCTGATTTTCTTCCCCCAACATCCCTCACCCCCACAACTCAGTGTTCCCACCTCCCAAACATAGACGTGCTGTCTGTTGAGCTTGCAGACTCAGACCATGTTTCAGAGTGCTTGCCCTACCTTCCCCAACATCCACGAGACCCTTGGTGCAAATGCCCCCACCTCTTGGCCAAAAAACACATGTCCCCACCCTTACAGCTTTGTGGGCCAGGATGACAGTGTGCATTTGGAGTACAAGTACGAATCAGACTTGAATTGCACCAGGGCAAGTTCCCAGTGTGCACAACAGTGAGTCATCATCATCATCCTCCAGCCTTCAAACAAGACTCGCAACCATTGCCAGCCCAGACACATTAATAAGGTCAGATGTGTCTACGGGAAAGGGTGGTAGGATGACAGGAGCAGGGGAAGAGTGATGTGATGGTGAGGGTCCAGGTTGATTTGGAGGGGGAAATAGCGGCTGCACTTGCTCCTGGGGTGGCGTGGATTTATGTTGATTGCACCCCACTCACTGCACAGCACCAGCTAGATGAAGAGGGCTGTAATCAAGGCATCCCTCGCTGCCCTTCCTTTCAGGGTGCCTGCCACTGCCGCCCGCTATCTTTCTTTCAGCTTTTCATGTGGTGGGGCGCCCACCTTGCCGCTCCTCCTCCTACTCCATCTGGTTTCCCTGCAGCTGGGCAATGTTGTGCAGAGCACAGAAAGCAATAACGATGCATGAAGCACGCACAGAGTCATACTGGAGGGCCCCCACAGAGCAGTCCAAGTAGTGGAACCACATCTTCAGTAGGTCCTTGCACCACTCAACAACGGACTGGGTACCCACATGGGCCTCGTAATATCAGGTCTCCGCCTCAGTTTGGGGGCTTCGCACAGGTGTCATCAGTCATGACCTTAGTGGGTAACCCTTGTCATCCAATAGCCATCCCAGGAGTCTGGGCTAGTCTTCAAAGAACCTAGGGATGTCCGACCGCTAGATCACAAAGCTGTCGGACACTCCCTGGGTGGCGTGCATTGAGCTGCGTGATCTTGAGCTGATTTGAACATTCAGGGAGTGGAACCCCTTCTGGTTCACAAATCTCTGCAGTCCTGCATGGGGGGCCCACAAGGTGGTCCACTGCACCCTGCACATTCGGGATACTGGCAATGGATGCAAAGCCGAGACCCTGCTGTGCACGGCCCACATCAAAATTAATGAGCTGCCCTGCCCGGGCATACAGGACATCTCTGTGACTTGCCGCATACATCTGTGAAGAGGCATGAGAATCCCAGCTAGGTCACCACTGGGAACCTGGAATGACCCAATGGGTGGCCGCCGCTCCCCCGAGGTGCCAGGTGTGACAGCAGTCCACAAATATGATGCACTGTGGTCTTGGACAAACGTAGCCGGCCAAGGAATTGCAGGGCTTGTACCTTCTGTGCACCCTCTCGGGAACCTGCTCACCCACCTCCTGGCCCTCAGCGGCAACACACTGCCCTCCTTCCGGAGGGTCTGGTGGTGGCTGCTCTTGCAGTGGTCTCTCCACGCCCTCCACATCCTGAGCCAGCGCCTCCTCCTCTGCCCCTGCTGCTACCAACATGGCCAGCTCCAGGTTAAGCAAACCGAGATCCAGCTGCACAGTGGGGTTTTGGAAGAGCATAGAATGATGGATTTTTATCATTGGCTGCATACACCCAGCACCACCCTAATTCCGCTCTTGGGCCAGCATCCCCACTTGTGGGAGCTGGCAATCCCACATAATCCATGAAGCCATGCACGGCCTGATTAGGGTTGTGTGAGATTCCCATTATGCTGGCACAGATTATGCAAGTCAGTGTGCAGACGTTGGAAATGCACACCCTTGAGCCGTTGCTGTGTGTGCAACTGCAGCATCTGTTACAGGATGTATTGCTGATCCATGTCACAGGGCAGGGACAGACTGCAAAGCAGCACCAGATGCATGCCCAGTGACAGCAGATTCCACAGTCCATGCCTGAACCTCTGCATCACAGCCTGGAGCAGCAGCTGCTTCATCTGGTTAGGCCTCAGTCAGCACATGGTACACTC
This sequence comes from Carcharhinus amblyrhynchos, assembly GCF_965287045.1. Classification (NCBI taxonomy): domain Eukaryota; kingdom Metazoa; phylum Chordata; class Chondrichthyes; order Carcharhiniformes; family Carcharhinidae; genus Carcharhinus; species Carcharhinus amblyrhynchos. The sequence goes on along the minus strand of NC_137327.1, from coordinate 62,519,466 downwards.
CTCCCCCACCCCAGAGCACCAGCACTTAGTAGAGTGCCTGACCATACCCCACAGAAAGACAATGCCATTGCAAAGTGCTGTGGAGGGGGGAGGGGAAGTGGGAGCCCTCAAGACTGCTATGCACAGTCAGCTTCAGTACTGCTTGGAGGAAGGCCTGGGAGGCAATGGCAGTGTGGGGAAGAAGCGGAAGCCTCGATGCTGCCTCTCACAGTCAACTTCAGCGCTACTTGGAGAAGGGGAGTGGGGGGGGAACAGGAGCCCTTGGCGCTGCCTCTCACAGTCAGCTTCAGCGCTGCTTGGAGGACAGGTAAGGGGGGAGTGGGACTCCTCAACAGAACCTCACCCAGAGAGCTGAGGGGAAGTGGAAGCCTCCCCCATCCCCTTGCAGATGTCACTCGTCAATGAGCCAAAACCTGAAGGCAGCAGGAGGAAGGCCATCAGGCATCTCCAGGGCCTGCCTGCAACATCCCAATGCTCTGCTAGCAGCACTCACCTCTTCACGCCATCCAGATCGTCATGTAAGGTTGAGAGTTTTAAATGTTCTGATTCGTGCCAAAATTACATCATGCCAAAGAGGTGAGAGAAGCAGATGTGGGCAAGATTGCCATGTGGATTCCAATAATGGCATGCAAACGTATGTAAACACATGCTAAACAGCAGCTTGCCAATTTTCAGCTGGTTTCCGGCAACGCCATTTTTCTTGGGCTGGGAGATTCATGGGGTCATAACAACTATCCGGGAACTCACAAAATGGCTGACACGCGCCTCTACCGGCCTGACCCGACCTGCCAGAAAAGTTGCGGGAATGGGAGAATCATGGCCAAGATTCCTAACTAAGTGGTAGCAAATAAGAAAAAAAAGTATCAAAAATATTCTCAAAATTCTTTTATAAAACTGTGAACATATTTATTCGCAAGTTAGTACATGAGGTAGATAACATACCAATGTAAACATTGGATAACAAATTGCTTTCATGTAACATCTTCAAGTTGCAAAAAAAGATCCCTTGATATTGCACTAAGGGCCAAAAGAAAATCGGCAATGATGGTCCAAAATAAATTCTAAAGAATCTTTAAAGGGGTTTTTTACGGAATAAGAACAGGTAATTGAAGGCATGGCTGCTACAGAGTGAAGCTGGTGGTGGGGAATAAGGAAAACAATACTGAAGAATTTGGTAGACTTGGTTGTAGGGCTTGAGGATGTTGCAAATAAATGTAGCAGCAAGACTATGGAGTAGTTTAAACACAAGGATAAAAGTTTTAAACTTTAGAGGCATGCCAGCTTCAGAAGTCAACAAAGATCAGTAACAACCAGATGAAAATTGAAGCATAAGATACAAAGCAACAGAATTTTTAATGAGTTGAGGTCTACGGAATACTAAGGATGGGAGGCCTACAGAGGATTATTAGACTGATCAAGCTCAGAGATAACAAAGGCATTGATGAGGTTGAGTTTGTGCTACAGAATTAAAAATAAATTACATCAAGTTACTCAGTCTGATCAGGTGTTGTGTTTTCCCCACACAAGCAATACCACTAATCCCATAGGCACAATCTTTCAAAAAAAATTCGAAGTGTTGAATGGGTGAGAAAACGGGAATTATTCGCAGCAGTTTTTTTCAGTAAATCATGCATCACAATCATATGATAATCTTAGTGCAATGAAACAGCCTCAATGAGATTCCTTCCAGAATGGACCCTCCGGACGCACGGCTCACCAAAGTGGCAGCAGCTGTACGGTTTTAACCACGGAGAGCTGCATTTAAGCACTAACAATGAACTGACAGGCAGTCATGCCAGGAAGATGGCAGCTCATAGAGGAGCCTCGAGGTTTATCAAGAGAGATCTGGGCCATTTGCTGGACACTGTATAGGATAGGTGACAATCCAGGGGTTGGGCCAGCAACAAGGCCTGGGAGGCAGTGGCGATGGCAGTGAGTGCCCACCGCATGGAGGACTGGCCGCCAGTGCCGGAAGAAAATGAACGACCTCATTCGAACAAGGGTCAGAGTCCATCACTTCCTGGCATCAGTCCCATCTGTCACACCTACAATGTCCATGTTGATTCACTCCCTGACATCCCACAGCCTTCCAACATCTATCTGATCCCCTGACACCAGAGGGCACCCTCTGGCAACCACCATCACAAGCCTTGGCTGCCAATGCACAGCCCCAACTGACCACACTCAACTGGTGTCCGGATATCAGGCTTTCAATCCTCCCTTCTTGCCCCACAGGAAAAGATGGCACATAACTGCCAGGAGCGAGAGAAGGCCAGGGGTGGGGTCCCCGAGCTGTGTATCCTCACTTCCTTTGAGGAAAGTGCCCTGGATCTGATCTGACAGGGGAGGACAAGGATAGAGCCATGAATGACAGCCAGTTGGTATTGACAAGGTTGTGAGCATCAGCAAAACCTTCATTTGTGCAACACAGCTCAGTAAATGGTATACTGCCCAGATACTTGCCTCTCCCTTGCACTGAATCTTGCATCTTTATTGCAGATGACCCAGATGCATCCAGTCCACCTGAAATACCCCCCACACCCTACTGCTCCTGCTGAGACACCCACGACCACTCAGAGAACAGTTCAGAGGACACCATAGAGGAAGGCCCTGAGGAATCCTACAAGGCCAACACAATTCACTCCACACAGGTTTCCACACACAATCCACTAGCAAAGATACAGTCACCTTGGCACGACAAAGAGGTGAGGCGTTGTGGTCACTGTCTGATATGCATAACATAGCCAATGATGTACATCGGAGGCAAAAAAATCCGAGGGCTCTGGCATGAGGGTCTGCCAGAGCCAAGCATTCAACTGGACTCCAGCTAGGTGCCAGGCCATTGGGATCCATTCTCCCAAAGCTGCTGAAGATGTAGCAACAGAGATGGGGAATGCAGGAGGGGCTATAAGCAACAATCAGCAACTGCAAGGCTGTTGGGAGGAGTCCAAAAGCCTTAAGGTGCAGGAGATCGTACTACCATTGCATGGATTCAGGCCAACAGTAGAAGGGTGGCATCTGCTGTGGAAATGGTCGCCAGGGCTGGAAGGATCGAAGGCATTGCTGAGTCACAGTGGGCCAGGCCCAGTCACAGCAGGCCATGGCTGAGGGCTTCAGAAGCACTCTTAAGGCACTCTTGGGTCACGGCTGTGGGCTTTGAGAACATGGCCCAGATACAGCGAGCCATCACTTAGGAGCTGCAGAGTTTGGTCCGGTCTCAGAAAGAACTTGCTGCAGGCATCTAGAGCTTGGCCCAGACCCAGAGGGCCATTGCCAAGGGCTCACATGCCATATGACAAATGAAGTTAGGCCTTCAGGAAAGCAGGACCTGGTTTCAGTGAGGCTTCTTGGAGCTCACTCCAGCTGCCCACTGTCCTATTAAGTGTCCCAGGGAATCATGAGGGAAAAGGAAGGGTTGGGGCTTTCCACCTGGTAGTATCTGACCACTGCTAGGCTTCCCAATGGCCCCTTTCTTACACCAATGTATCTTTTGAGCAGCAGAATGAACAGAGTGGCACGACAATGTCCATGACACCAGTAAAGGCTCCTGGCCCTCCAGCAGACACCTTCCAGGGAAGGCATGGAACACATCTGAACGCCTCATCCTCAGATGTGCATTCTGGGGGGCATCTAGACCGGAAGGCCACATAAGATTAAGAAGTTGTAGGGGCACAAAGAGGGCAAGGGTGAAGGCATGATTTGTAATTAGGCATAAGGTTATGTGCACTGTTAAATCTCTCTCATAAATGTTATTGCACCACAACTGGAATAACCTGTCTGTGATTTGCCTCCCACAGGAACGACCACACCCTGATCATGCCCTGAGCAGCTCAGAGCATTCTGCGCTGGAGGGGTCCTTCGGCCGACCAAGTATGCGATCCCATTTCCCACGCCTGTGCCATACACCTGATTGGCTTGGAACTCTAAGCACTCATTCCAGGGAATACCAGCAGTGGGTGCTGTGAAGGCCACAGTGTCACACAGCCTGGCATGGCATCCTCAGCACCTACCGGTGCTTGGGACAACCGTCCCCCACCACCACTGCTCCCCGCCCCCCCCCCCCCCCCCCCCCCCGCCCCCAGTCCTCCCATTCCCCCAACCCCTAAGGCATTACACCACATGATGGTGCCCCCTCATTCAGACATGTGCCCAGGTACTAGTGTCATAGAACAAGTAGGAATCAAACTTGTATTGCACCAGGATGCCACAGAGCGAGTCCTCATCCTGCCTGGACTAGTAACTCACTAACATGGCCAACGCAGGCCCATCATCCTGGTGTGATGTCAATGGTGCCCATGGCAAGAGGGTATGGACAACAGTTGGGGCGTTGCAGGCTCCTGGGGTGGAGGAGGGGATAGGGGTTGGATCTGATGGATTGCACAGCTTAATCTGAGAATGTTGTGACCTCATTGCCACCCTGCCTTGCCAAACACTTGCCACTGTTTGCCCTCTTTGCTCCGGCTCCTTTTCAGCCTCTTCCTCCACATCCCCCTGGGCCCTCTCCTCCTCAGGTGCATTTACCCTCCTACTCCTCAAAGATGACACCCCGCTGTTGCATGAGATTATGGAGCACAAGCAGACCATAATGATGCAGGAGACCCTCTGGAACCCTGCCAGAGCGGTCTAGGCAGCAGAACCACATCTTTAGGAGCCTAATGCACCGCTTAACAATGGATACACTTCATTGGGTCTTCAACTCAGTCTTTGGCCTCCACACTGGCATCATCAACTAAGCCTTTAGCAGGTCACTCTTATCCTGCCTGAGCTTGGGCTGGTCTTTGAAGACCCTGGGGATGTCAGAGCTACGCAAGATGAAGCTATCATTCACGTTACCCAGGTGCAGTGCACATGTATGATGTTTATCTTGTGGTCACGAACCACCTGAACATTCAGGGAGTAGAACACTTTCTGTCACGAACCATGGTGCCTGACAGTTTGGGGGCCATAGGGCAATATGTGTGCACTCAATAACCATCTGCAAGTGGCAATGGCAGCAAATCATGCTGCCAGGCTTCCTGCTAGGCCTGGCCCCTGTTGAAATTGAAGTATTGGCCTGCCCAGGTGAACAGTCACCTTGCAAACACACTTGTGGACCAAGGACTGGGAAATCCCACAGAGCACCCCAACATCCACCCCCCCCTTACCTCCTTACTCATCTTTATTACAGCTGTGCCTGAAACACTCTTATATAGAGCAGCTGTAATTCTTATTGGTGTAGCATCTCACCAACGAGGCAATAAACATACTTGAGAGGGGAAAACCACTGTGCTTCACTCACTAATGATATTGAAATTCATTCAAATGCATGTTAATGTACATGTCATCCATTTTGGGCACAAACCTGTTCACTCCCAGGAAAAATGGCTGGTGACATCAGAAACACAGTAAGAAGCCTGACAACACCAGGTTTAAGCCCAACCAATTTATTCGATAGTAAACTCTCAAGCTTTTGGAGTTACCCCAATCCAATGCTGGCACCTCCACAACATCGGAAACGACTTGGAAACGCACCTGATTTCATTTTTTCGCATTGCACACAATTTTACCACCTCGCCACGCCAATCAACAGGTAAGATCACAGCCATGTGAATATCTTGTTGACATGCCTCCTTATATCAATGCATCATGGAAACAGTCTCTCCCATTGTCATTCAATTTTAACTATTTATTACTACTCTTCATTGCCTTTTTCTGTCAGTCCGCTTGTCTAACATTCAGGCTTAGATAAGCCACAATTTTCTCCAGATGAACATAGCGGAATGGGCAAAAAACTGATAGATGAAATTCAATATATGTAATTGTAAGACGAGGTACATTATTGCAAAAAAGCATAACAACATTATGGGGTAAAGCTGGATGGTATACAGTTTCTATCTAAGCTATCCAATTCTCTCATAATATTAAATACATCTTCCAAATTACCTCCTATAACAAAAGAAAGCAGTGCTTTAAAACCAAATGAATCTGCTGTAACTAATACAGATTTCATGGAGTTACAAGAAAGAATTCATGTTCTTGAACATAACACTTCAAAATAACGAAACAATCACTTTTGCACAAACTAAAAAACGCAGAAAATGTTTGTGCTGAGTGGGAAACAAAAAACAAAGCGAACTGAAAAGAACTCAAACTGACGAAAAGGGAGTAGTAAGATATTTATACCTGATTATTGAAATAAACATAACAAGGTTCTTCAAGAAGTTTAGAATAAGTTGCATCTCCTGGGGAAGAACCCTGAAATTCAAATAGTGGGAACCCAGAACTCAAAGTTAAATGTAATCCTGCATTTAAATAGAAGGACAATTTATCTGTATGGCTGATTAAGGCTTTTTATTTAAAACTTGGACAATAAAAAACTGTAGCCATGAAAGAGAATGGAAAGCAGGAATTAAACCTGAGCAGAGTGGTTCAAAGACTATGTTAAGAGGTTAACATCTTGATGACAATATTTTAAAGAAGAACAAAATAAAGTACTGAATCCAGACAAAAACAGTCATTATGATAAGAGAACCCTTTTTCATTTTACGGTTCCCACTTGCCAATAGCAAAAAATCCGAGGGATTATCAGAAATCAACAATATTGTTCTTGACAAAGTTAACCAGACCAAACCAAGAAGACAATTTTCTACTCTAGGACATGCAAATACTGTAAAACCTACTCAAGATGAGAAAGGAAATATGCTACAATGAAAGATGGCAAGTGTAGCCACTAGTAGTGAAATAAACTTTGGCTTAGAAAAGAGTTGGTATTGTGTTGTCATGTTTTGTGAGGTTTACAAAAGTAATTATGTCTCTTTCACTCAAGTTAAAATGACTTAATGGAAAGAAACATATGATCTGTTGCTAGAGCTGTTCATTGGTAAATTGATGTGACCTGGTTACCAGAGGACAGGACACCCAGATCAAATATTATTGAAATCTATATGTCATGTTTAACAGACAGACCTCTGGCCTTGCCACAGGTAGATTTACAGACTCTTGAGCCAGCCATTCTTGCTTTGTGTAGACTTAGAGATTCCCAGACAGTACAGGACAGAGATGGAGGGGAAGCAGCAGTCATTGTGACCAGCAGGGAAAAGAAAGTGGTTCTTTGCTAGCTACCAGACAGAAAGCTAGGGAAAACTTGCCTTCAGGGTGAAGAGAAGAAGGGTGCAGAAGTCTGAAGTAACTGGAAGATTTGCCCTGGTGGGGAAGGGAGAAAGAATTACTAGACAGAAATTTACTGCTGGAAGCTGGTTCAATGATTCTCAGGAGGCCAGAAGGAATGGTTTTCGCAAAATATTGGATGCTAAGACTCAGTAAAATGGGGAGAAGTGAACTAGTTTGAAGCTGACAGAGACATTGGTCTGTTTCGTATAAAGACTGCAATTCTGCAGCTGTAAAGTATAAATGCAGTGTGGGGTTTTCGTATGTGCCAAAATCTTTTCATACTTTATGGTATTAGTTACCTACTGAATAATGTTTAGTCAATATTGATTTTAATTTGTTTGTTACAGTAAAAGTTTCAAAACTGGAAATTTTGTTGCGTGATTTATTTAAGTGATTGTTTTAAGTTCTTTCCTTCATTTCTCCTTGATTTTCTATGACTCTTAGCTTGATTCTAGTGTTTTCTACCTTAACAAACTGATACAAAATGTTTGTTCAAATACTCTCCCATTTCCTTGTTTCTTATTATTAATTCCAGTTTCATCTTCAAAGGTGCTTTTTATACATTTGCAGATGCTTTTACTATCCACTTTTATATCTTAATTGTTTGCTGTAATTAGAACATAGATCATAGAATCCCTATAGTGCAAAAGGAGGCCATTCAGCCCATCAAATCTGCATTGACCACAATTCCACCCATGCCCTATTCCCATAATCCCACTTCTTTAAAACCTGCTAATCTCCCTGACTCTAGGGTCAATTTAGCATGGCCAATCAACCTAACCCGCACATCTTTGGAGTGTGGGAGGAAACCAGCACACCCGGAGGAAACACACCTGACATCAGGTCCCATCCAGTGAGCCCCCACCATGGGATTCCAGTTGAAAGTGACAAGTCAAGAAGATGCAGGCAGGCTGTCTTCGCAAACACGCCAAGGGGGTGGAAAATTCCACCCTGGTTTTTGTGCTGATTTAACTGGCTGAACCCAAAGCAGTAGTAAGTTAGCAATAAACAAACTCAATTTCTGAGCTAGGGAAGGAAACCATCAGTCAGGGCCACCAATATCCAGTCATTTCTGCTGCAAGTGCAGCATTGTAAACAGTAGTGAGAACAGAATTGCGCTCAGCTGTAAGAATATCTACATTATTCTGTCATTTTCTGCTCAGGCTCAAACATGACAAATAGTCACTTGGGTTGAGTATCGGAGGGGTGCCAGAGCCTGTGGACCAAACCCCAGCATGACTTAGCAGAAGAGACGGGGTGGAAATAAACAGTCCCCTGGTCAGTCAATCAAGAGTAAATCTCGAAATTCAATTTTAACTCATATTTCAGGCAAAATCTTACAAGAAAATGGCAGGGTTGGGTGCAGCATGAAACACAGAATGCTTCCCACCAACAACGCCAATGTGTTTTGGGCCAAATCTTATGGCTCATTAGTATTAATTTTTATTCCCATGAGTTTCATGCTGGTCCAACAGTGCATTCCCACTGATAAGCTTGCCACATAACAACTTAACTGCTGCAAGCACTGGGGAGCTCCATATAAACGGCTCACCAGTATACCATAGCACTTGTTCTACATGATGACAGGGGATGGCAGCCAAGAAGCCATGCTTCAAGGAGGGGGCACTGACCAGACTGGGGTGGTTCACTTACCAATGCTGAATGAAGAAGATATTTCAGAAGATGAAATATCATCTGACGCTGCTGCCCTGTCCAGACTGCTCGATGATGTAGAAGTGGGAAACCCTGGAGCCGGCCATCCAGCAGGGTCACCATCCCTACCCGGGATGCAGTGGCAATCATGGTCAGTGCAGAAAAGGACAGGCAGTAGTATCAGAAGAAAATGAAATATCGTCTCCACTCAGCCATGGTAAGTGAAGTATCCCAGTCTCCCTTTGGACTCCCTTGCACACCTTTCACACACCCAGCCCCATCTTGCACTTAGCCAACTTGGCATCTGCCAAAGCCAGGCACCAGGTTTCCCTCTTCCCCCAACAATCACCATGTTTCCCCAGCAGCTGCTATGTTCCTCACACTACCGCTCCCACGGGAGCTGCACGTATCTCACACCTCACCACAATCTTAAATGTCAACACTCTCACCTACTCTCTCCCTATCCATGTCACTGCAGGACAAACTGGAGCACAACAGGCATCAGTGGATACAGCCAGATTAAATGATGTCCAAGTTGTAAACCCTGTCACGCTTTGAAGAGCTGTCTGGAGAGGGAAGAGGAAGACTGTGCCTATGCACTGGTGAAGAGGGGGCAGTAAAGAAACACGATAATCCTCGACACAAATGCTGTCATTCCTCTAGTCTCAAGTGAGTTATCACAGTTCCCTCCATGTCCCACGTAATGCACTGATGCCTTCTCTTGCAGGCCAACTGCTGGAATAGGCTGGATCATCCTCACGCCCCTGGAACCATTGGACTCCAGCTGTGCAGAGGGGCACTTCTCCAACCCCACTGTGGAAGATGCATCACAGCTGTAACCCACACATAACACCAGTGCAGATACTACTCAGTGGGTGCAAATAATAGGCAGGCTTCTGCATCACTCACTGGTGAGCATCTTCCAGCTAAAGATCCACAGCAGATAGAGGCAGGTACATCCAGGGAACCTGCACTCAGAAGACTGCTGGGTTCTAGGATTCTACAAATCTCCCGTCGGAGGTGAAAGCCCTAGGTTCACGCTTCTGTAGACCTGTTATAAATGGCGCCAGTGTGGCACCATACTGGCGCCAGCTGAAAATTCTATGCTCGCTAATGATTTCAATAGGCTTTCTGCAATCCCGGATTTGTTTCAGACCACTCTGTTGGTGAGGGGCCAGTAAGGTTGGAACGCAAAGACACACTAGTGCAAATGGCACTCTCCAGATTTTGAGCCAAACCAGCATTCATGCTCATGGCGTGTACGAGCTCAAAATCATCCCCACCATTACTGAACAAAACTTTTTTGAGCACAATCTCACCAGCTGATTCCACCGTTTGATCAGCGAGGTGAGCAGGTAAGATATTGCGAGAGATGAAAAATCAGGGTCATGTCTAGTTTTCCATCTCTCAACTATCTTACTACCAGCATTGATTTGCCAGTGAAATCAACTTCATGCTCTTTCGTTCTATTTAAGTATATGTTAGATGCTTAACATGTCATTATTAAGTCCCAGACAGTAGTGTCCAGGCTCACCTGTACCTAACCTCTCACCAGTTGAGGTCCTCTCTAGCAAGAATCACATAAGGGGTGGGATTTAACGGCCTCGCTCAAGTAGACCAGGAAATTCCCACCGAAGGTGAATAGACATTTTGGTTGTTGACTCCTCACCTGTTCTGATTCCATGGTGGGTGAGATGGTAGAGTTCTGGTGATGGTCTCCATTAGCGGAGAGTGGACATGATGGCTTTGTCGGTGGGACCCAAGGCTGCTTAAACCCCTCAGGTGGTTGTGGGCAGGGGGAGGCAGTGCCAGCCTGACAGTGTCACCAGGCATAGGCTAGCAGTGCTGGGGCAGTGCCAAGGGGAGGGGCTGAGAAGGGGTGGAGCCAAGACTGGGGGAGGGCAGGGGGAGCTTTACAAAGGAAGGGAGGATGAAGGAAAGAACTCTGTTGGGGCTCATTGGTGGGGGTGGCTATTGAGGAAGCAGGTGTATTCGGCAGGGGCTGCGATGGAGGTTTGGGGAATTCTGCAAGGATAGCAATCGGGGTGGTGGGGGTGAGAGATGAGCACAGGGAGCGAATAGCGGTGGGTCCCAATGTCTGTGGGGCTGAGGGGTGTGGAGGAGAGACAGGAGATTTCCCAGTGCATTGGGAGAGTAGGGCGCCTGCGCAATGGCACCCCAAGAACTCAGCAGCCAGCTTCACTGGCAAGATTAGGCTCTGCCCCCTTCCCCTACTGGCAAGAATCACATCTGGGCTTTTCTTATAACTAAATGCCATTCAATTGCGACTGGGAGCTCATCCAGAAAATCATCACAATTCTCTCGTTTTCACACTCGTTTGGCACTTAGAATTTTTTCAGAAAATTCCACCTTTAATGTCACTTGGAATTATGCATGTAAGTGCCAAAGACACCAGCCAACATTCATTCATTCTGTTGCTTTACATCACTGTTTACAGATAATCCATGGTCATTGAATGTTTCCATTATGAAATAACAAATCACAAGCATTATCCATTGAGAAGCTATTACGGCCCTTCCAGTGTTCTTCCCTTTTCTGGAAAACTGACTAGCATTGGAGAGAGAGCTGCTCTTCTTTGGATATCCCATTTCAGATGAAACATTAAACCAGCACTTTAGTTGTCCTCCCAATTGGATATAAATAATTAAGTACCCCTGATTTCCAAGATTTATTCTTCAGTCAATATCACTCAAACAAATGATGTGATCAACATCTCTTGTGTAAATTTGAAGCATCCAAATTCAGATCAGATGGAGTATTGTGTTCAATTAATGCCACGTAAAGAAACATGTGAAGACTTTACAGAGAGTGCAGAAAAGATTCACGACTGTAGTTCCAGACTTGAGGAACTTCAGCTATCAAGATAAATTGGAGAAATCCAGGCTATTTGCCCAGGAGAAAAGGGAGGTTAGATCGAGGTATTCATAATCATCAGGGGTCTTGGCACAGTTGGTCAAGAGAAACAGTTCCCACTTGTGAAAGGACCAAGAACAAGAGGGCACAGATTTAAAATAATTGGCAAAAGAAGTAAAAGCAATATGAGATTTCAAAAGTTTCATACAGCATATGACGGGGGTCTAAAATGCACTGCTTGAGTGTGTGGTGGACATAGGTTCAATCAAAGCACTCAAAAGGGAATCAGACTGTTATCTGAAAAGAAAGAATGTGCAGGATTATGGGGAGAAGGCAAGAGAATGGCACTAGGTAAATTGCACATTCGTAGAGTTGATACAGGCACACAACCTCTTTCAGCATTGTAATAATTCTACGACGGCATTTTGGTATTGCTGGCAAGGTCAGCATTTATTGTCCATTCTCAATTGCTTGAGAAGAGGATGGTGAGCCACATGCTTGGATTACTACAGTCCATGTGGTGTATGTTTATCCACAATGCCATTAGGGAGGGAGTTCCAGGATTTTGCCAGTTATGATGGAGAGATTATAAGTTTCCAAGCAAGAAAGATGTCTTACCGGAGAGGAATTTATAAGTGGGATTCCCATGTGCCAACTATTGCTCTTCTTCTTAGGCTGTTGAGGTTGCAGGTTTGAATAATGCTGTCAAAGGAACCTTGGTAAGTTATTGCACTACATTTTACACATCAGTACACCGTGCTGTTATTGTGCACCTTGGAAGAGAGACTGAGGTCTGAATCTTCCAAGCGCTGAGCACGTTACCACTGTACACAAAGGCCAGGATTCTCTCAAAAAAATTCTAAGTCCCCAATTCACACAAAAATGGGAGTAACACTTGCTTTTTTTTTGTGGGATTTTCAGAATGAATATCTAACACTCAGCACTGCAGAGTGCCCTAGCAGGAATCATTCTGAAAACTTAAGGGCAGGGCCAATTTCCGCTCAAGTGGCTGAAATCAGTGCGGTGAGCGGGCCACTGTGCATGCGCCAATCTTTCAGCCCCACACTGCCAGCTTCCCAATCGCAGGCCAACCCAATCACTCACCAGCCCCACAACCCCCCCATCACTGCTCCATTTGCCCCTGACTGCTGGCTTCCTGGATCTCTACAGGCCAGCCCCAATGTCTTCATGTTTTTCCCCTCCTCTGCCCCCAGACCCCACCTCCATACCCTAGGCGGACTCCATCTCCTCAGCCAAGCGCCCCCCCATGCCAACACAGACAATCCTGGCCAATTCCAATCACCGTCCTCTGCCTGAGATCCTGTGGCAGAGTGGCAGTGGGGCACCTATACCCACCAATCGTACCCCCCCAATAGGCTCTTCCCTACTCTGGCCCCACCCTCTTGGCACTGCCTGATGCCTGGTGAGCAGTACCAAGGTGCCCCTTGGGCACTGCCAGTTTGCTTCTTGGGCAGTGACAGGGAACCAGGCTTGCACTGCCCAGGGAGCATCCCCCATTAGCCCCAACCTCCTCCATTGAAAGCGAGTGGAATTCTGTTCAGTACTTACCATGGGAATCCCTCAATCTGATGTGCATAAACATTTACCAGATTGCATAACGAGCAAAAATGACAATTTCAGAGCTTTTCCATTTAAACTCCATGTTATTAATGCAGCTTTTGAATTGTTTTCAGTCCATGATTTTTGATCTCCTCTAATACTGTTTTCTCATTAACAATTTGTCATAATTTAGAAAACAAGTCACTCAAAATCTAAAATTCACTTCAAAGTCAATGGAAAATGTAATTGAAATTAATGAGGAAAAACAGCAATTTAACTGCTAATTATTTGACCTATCAGTGTAAAGAGAGAGCATTTCCCACAGGAAATCACCAATCAAAAGCAAAATACACTTCAGAATTAGAACCTACTTTTATTATCTGCCTTTAGATTCTCCTGTACAGAGTAAACCAATGTACTGGATTTCAGTTATTCCAAGCAAAGTTTTTAAAATAGATTCTCCCAAAACAAAACTAAAAGCCCTACGGGCAGGAAAACGGGAGAATTTCACACCCATTTGTGGGTGCATTTACCGGAATGAATTGCCAATGCCCTTGTGCAATGCAGGAGTGCCAGAGTGATTTACACCAGTAAGGAGCGGGCATGGCCTATTCCCACCCAAGACAGCATTGTTCTGAGCGAGCCACCACACATGCCAATCTGTCAATGCAGAGATCAGCGCATGCGCTCTGAACCCCCCATCACCGGCCTTCCACAGAACACCCCTGATTGCTGGTATTCCCAACTCCCCCCACCCCCACACCAATTGCTGGCCTACTGGATGCTCCTTGGGCCAGCCCCAATCTAACCCCACTAATGGCCAGCCCTGAACCCCTCACCTTCCCCCATCATGGCCTGTCCCAACACCCCTTCCCCCTTCCCTGATGGCCAGCTCAGTCACCTCCCTTCCTCCTTTTCCTCCCAGTGACCCCCCCCACATCCCAGTGTGTCCTCCCTCCTCTGGCCCCGCCCCCTCTGCCAACAGGCAACACCAAAGTATCTAGCAGGCAGTGCTAGTTTGCCCCTTGGGCAGTTCCAGGATGCCAGGCTGACACTGCCAAGTTGCCACTGCCAAGGGGCTCCCCTCCAACCCCGACCTCCCAGCAGCAGGAGAAGTCCATCTGTTCTCTGTTAGTGGAGAGCAGTTGTGAACTCTGCTGGTGGGAACCATTCCCAGTGGAGGGGGAGATACTAGCAGAACTAGAGAATACCATCCCAGGCACACTAATCTCCAATCAGGAATACATTACAATCTTTGAAGTCACTGAAAGAACTCAGCCATCTATTGAAGCTTTGAAGCAGGGGAGTAGATTTCAGAGCTATCATTCAATAAAAAGATTAAATCACATGAGCAATGGACCCAACACCACCAAAACTGCAGAGATCTAAAATGCATAATTCTGCAATGGAACCGGCAAGGTCAGGAGTTGATTTTTAAAAGGAAATGCTGCCCCGTCCATTAAAGTAGCTGGCCTTACAAATGGGCACTGCACTGTAACCTTAATGTCAAAACATTTTTACTGATGTAGGGAAAGTGGATCTTGAATGCAAAAAGTGCTGGTACATATTTTTCTTATTCCATCCCCAATTCCAGAGCTCAACATTACAATCATGCTGGATGTTTTTGAAGTACAGCATAGCAGAACCATGGTCCAAAAAGGAAACAAGTAAAAATAACATATGCAGCTATTTGGGGAATAAGGTTTAATCTTGAAAGCGTGCTAGTTAAAATATTATATTAAAGACTCTGTTCTGCATCAGACAAAGAGATGAAACAATTTTCTGAATTTCACCAAGCAAATTACTATCATGCATTGTGGGTTTAATTTGATTACTACTGTTTAATTCCTTGCTGGTTCAGAGTTGCTCAAATATTACTGCTGTGGTTTTATTCACAAAACTCTATAAGCAATTTACCACCACAGACTGCCAATATACTCAGCAATGAATTCAACAAACTTTCAATGAGAACTACATGCAATCATCAATTATAAAAGTACCTGATTCATTCTAAGTGCAAATTTATTTAGTCTATTATTTACAACTCAATGCTTTTCAAGGAAGGAAACAAACCGAGTTAACAACTTCCCGCACACTCAATATCTCACCTCTTTTTTGAATGTGTTAAAAGCTCATGTATGTATTTGATGCAAATGCGGTTCATTTTATTCCTAAACCAGCGGGATTTGCATTGTTTATGTTGACACATTTGAAAATAGGTTTTGACATCTGAGAGTGGGGGTTGCAGAGTGGCTTGTAGGGTCAAGGTGGTCACAGAGGGCTAGAGACAGATCAGAGGCAGAAATGGGAATCACCAGTAAGAGAATTAAGGATTATGGGGATAAGGCTAGAAGGTGGAGTCAAGGATTATTTCAGATCAGTCATAATGTCATTGAATGGCAGAGCCGACTCAATAGGCCGAATGGCCTGCTTCTGCTCTTACGTCTTATGGTCAAATGGATGGCATGATGTGGAGATGCTGGCTTTGGGCTAGGGTAAACACAGTAAGAAGTCTCACACCACCAGGTTAAAGTCCAACAGGGCTGGTGGCCACTCACCTGATGAAGGGGCAAAGCCCCAAAAGCTAGTGACATTTGCTACCAAATAAACCTGTTGGACTTTAACCTGGTGTTGTGAGACTTTTAAAAAGAAATTCAGATGCATTAGTGTACTTTAAAACTACAGGAAGTGTTCTTCTCCATTTGGAATATTGATGTAGCAGTTGGACCCTGAGATTTAATATTTTCTTTGATTAACAGCACAGCCTTCTGTACTTCGAAGCAGAGGAACGGACCATTACTGCATGAATTTTAGCATATTCAGCTCTAAAGGCTTTGTTTATACAACAATGCAATGAAATCCCAGTGTGGAAGCATGGCTAAGCTTCAAACCCCACTAATGGATTCAGCTCAACAGGGGATTGTTGACACAGCTGTTAAGGACTTTTCTTCAACAGTCTGCTTTAAGAACAGTTGATAGGATTATTTTTGAAAAGGTTCTCGAATGGCTGGTTGTTTATTTGTACAGTATTATAAGCACTGAAGAGGATTGCATTTTTTCAAGTGGAGTTTGAATGGTTGCACATTTAATTGACAGTTTTATGAGCACTCAAGAGAATTAAAGTTTTTTTGTAAGAAGTGTATGGATGCAAATTTATTCTGAGAGCATCAGGAGAAATATGGCATAATGGTATCTTTGGACTAGTAATGGAAGGCCCAAGCTAATGCTCTGGAAACACAGGTTCAATTTTCACCTCGGCAGCTGGTAGAATTTAAAGTCCATTAATAAATCAACAAATTAATAAATTGGGAATTGAAAGCTAGTCTTAGTAAAAACTAGCCACAAAACTAGCATTGATTGTCGTAAAAACCCACCTGATTCACTAAAGATGTTTAAGGAAGGAAACCTCCTGTTCCTCTTAGCTCCAGCCTACATGTGACCTCAGACCCACAGCAGAGGAACTTTGGGTGTATGTCCATTGATATCTGAAGGCAGCAGGATAGGTAGATAAGGTAATTGAGGAGACAAATGGGATACTTGCCTTTATTACCTGAGGCTTAGAAAAGCAGAAAGAAATTCTACAACACCAGCTTAGAGTCCAACTAGTTTATTTGTAACAAATGCCACAAGCTTTTGGAACAGGCTGTCCCTTCATCAGGTGGCTGGGAATTCTGACTAGTTGGACTCTAAGCTGGTGTTGTGGGATTTCTTTCTGCTTTACCCCAGTCCAACGCCGGCATCCCCACATTAAGCTTAGAAAAGCAGACAGGCTTTGCTAGAGCTGTATAAAATGCTCGTAAGGTCACAGCTAGAGCACTATGTGCAGTTCCAATTGCCACACTATACAAACGATGGAATTGTATGGAAGGGGGTGCAAAGGATATTCACCAGGATGTTACATCATTTCAGCTATAGAGAAGCTGGCTAGGCTGGGGTTGTTTTCCTTAGAGCAGAGAAAGCCAAGTGGGGCTTGATCGAGGTATACAAAATTATGAGAGAATAGGTAGGTAGGAATGAATCTTTTCCCTTAACAAAGTGGTCAACAAGCAGAAAGCACAGATTAAGAGCATAGGTAACTGACAGGAGATTTAGAAAGGATTTGAGGAAAAACTTTTTCACCCAGACGGTGTTGGGAATCTAGAACTCGCTGCCTGAAAGGCTGGTGGAGGCAGGAACCCTCATAACATTTAAGATGCATTTAGATGAGCACTTGAAACAGCATAGCATACAAGGCTACCAAGTGCTGGAAAACGGGAGTAGAATAGGTGCTTAGTGGCTAAGACAGTGTCTCTTAACTGTCTTCTGAAATGGCCCAGCAAGCTACTCAGTTGCAACGAACCATAATACAAGAAGGGAACTCATGACTGCTTTCCCAAGGGCAACTGGGGATGGGAAACGAAATTGACCCTTCCCAAAACCCTATGAAATAATGAAAATATCCTGAAGATTTCCCAATAGGGTTCATGAGTACTGTCTATGGTAAATACTGCGTGAGTGAACATGAGGAGTATGGAGGGGCAATGCAATGATATGAGGGGGTTGAGGGGTGAGAGCCAGGTTGTCTAATACTCATGTATAGAACTCGGCCAATTCCACAGTCAATAGAGGCAAACCATTCAACCACCCAGCTTGACATTTCAGCCTCACACCTTCTTTCAGATGTACTGGCTTTGATTCCAGTCTGTCCAACCAGCCTGCCAAGAGAACTGCATGGGCAGACACTGCTCGGAGGAAGATGGAATCACGAGGTAAGGAAATGGTCCATCCCGCAATTCCTGCTTCAAAGTTGAAAATCCAGGCCAGTTTCATAACCTCTACCCTACCAAGCTATTTTTACAATTTAAAGTATCTGTTTCACATGCAGGCTATATTATGATCAGTATTTTGTTATCTCCTGATATACTAATTAAATATCAAAATGTGTGGTGTACCAATGTGTTTGTTTTGTATCAGTATCACAATTGCCTTTCCTTGCTAGCCTTGCCACTTTACTTTAGAAAAGTGAAATGACTGGCTGAGTAATAGTGTTAGTAGGATTTTAAAGTCTATCAATGTTATCTTTTGACTGAACAAACAACAAATGTTCTGAATGCAATAAACTACCTATTTTAGTGTTAATGTAGCATATCAGAGGCTGCATGATCCACGGAATAAATACAACAATTGATCAAGTGTTTTCTCAAAACAAATAAAACTCAGCCTTAAATTTATTAGTTGGAAATGATTCATTTTCACTTTTTTAACAACAAAGATTTAGAATGTACCATAATTCTTCTATTAAGTATTTCTTTTGTAAATATGTTGCTCATTGAAAACAGAACAAATGGATCAATGTTTTAGATGTATATTAAGAACATAAGAATTAGGAGCAGGAGTAGGCCATTTAGCCCCTCAAGCCTGCCCCGCCATTCAATAAAATCATGGCTGATCTGATAGTGGTTCAGTTCCACTTATCTGCCTGTTCCCCATAATCCTTAATTCCCTTATTGATCAGAAATCTATCTACCTGTGACTTAAACACATTTAACAAGGTAGCCTCCACTGCTTCAATGCTTCAAGGTCACTTGGTTTGGAGGAAAAAGAGTAGAGGAGGCTAAGCACAAAATGACAAGTGCCAATCTTTGCCCTTTGCTAAAGAGGTAACCAGATAGGCCAATTTATGAAATTCTATAACTCACTGACTGCTTCAAAATTAGGATCAATTTTATTATCAGAGGCCCATTCATTGAGAGCAGGAGATTTTTTCCCTTAAATCTGCCACCCCAGAAAAGTCTAGGTGAAGGGATGGGAGAATAGGATTGGAAAAGAATGAAAAAGTAAAGGCAAAGCATGGGATTCTCCCAACCAGCCCATGGTGAGTTTGATTGCAGACATGGTGAACCTGGAGGAAGCCAAAAAGTCAGAAATCCACAGGCATAAAATCACCTGCAATTTTCCTAATAATGGGTTAATGGCAGGTCACACTTCCCGTTGGCAAATGCAATTGCCTTCGTTTACAGCTCACGAATGCTGCCCGCTGATATGACATTAGATCTTTCAATTTTGCAAAATGCCAAGGGAATTTATGTTAAACCTGACTGCTAATGAATGGTGTGCACAATGCAGTCTTCAGTTCACCAGAGACTTCAGGGTGAGTGCAACAACTTTCTGCCATAGTGCTGCCTGCTCCTGATGCGCTGTGCACCACTCTGCTGGGGCAGAATTGTTCCTGCCTCTATCACCACACCGACCTGGTCTTCATGGACAGCACCGTACTGCTGGACACATGGAACCTTTTGCTTCACCATCTTAGATCAGTACTGTGCCTGAGTCTGTGGAGTACAGGGATCTTCTTGCCCCTGGATCCATACACCAGTGTATCTGGACAGTAATGTGCTGTGGGACTCATGTAGTCACCACAATTATTATCTGAAGTTCAACCGGAAATGTAATGCGAGGTGAGGCTGGGGATTGTGGGTGTTTGTGGTCTAACAAAGACAAGGGGTGCTGTGTGAAAAGAGGGCTGTGGAAGGATGGGGAGGCGGGGGGAGGGAAAGAGTGAAGGTTCACATTGGCAGGGAGAGGGGCAATGGAGGTAGATGTAGAAGATGAACAATAAAAGACGAAAGGAAGTGGACTCCAACAAGGCTATATGTAAAGCTCACAAACAAGAGGGTCAAAGAGATACCACACTGTTTATTGGGAGGGAATCAAGAAGATACCAGATGCAGTGGATAGAGATCCAAGTTGGGCATATCTAAGAGAAGCCGACCTGAAATTTGCAAGTGGAAGTGTTACAGACCCTTCTCCATTCTGAATCATGCATCACATAGCACCCTGAGTCACTCACTTCCACAGCAGCTTGGACTCGTACATCCCTTAGATACATTCACTTTGAAAGTTTCAGTTACTGTATTGAAATTATTTGTTGAAACACCAATGAGCTTCAATGAGAAGGAACAAATGGAGGTAGAACAGGAGAAGCCACCAACCAGAGATCTGGCTGGAGAGTTTGTAGAGCTGTCAAAATCCAGGCATTCAGATCTCAGAGTCTGACTACAATTGTAATATAGTAAGTATTCATTTTAAGTTGTGGTTGTGTTCCTGGAAATCAAAACTTTGAATGAAGCAATGTAATGTGAATCAGGGTTTCTCATTGGAATCAATGTTAAAGCTGAAGTTAGGTTCCCTTCTCACCCAAAAAAATGAACAAGTTGAAATACTGTACCACAAGTGTACCACAAGTGTACCGCACCTTGCATTCCTAGAGTTGGTGCAGGCTTGATGGATTGAATGGCCTCTTTCTGCACTGTTGTGATCTATGGTTCTACGATTCTAAAATAACTTGCAAAACAAAATGCATCACTAAATATGAAACCAATCTGGTACAAGCTGAAATTAGATGAAACATACCTGCCTCAAGACATTTTAAAACATATAATTCCCCTGCTGGGCTTTTCTTGTCTCCTTTGCAGCAGTAGGTACATTATTGGCAATTACTGGGTGTTTCTGCCTTATGTTGACAGCAATTTAAAAGTCTTTTTCCAAACACTCTTGAAACTCCAAAATTTAAATCAAATATAAATCTAACTTTTTGCTTTAAAAAAACCCTGGCCACGATGATCTGGCTTTTTGAAAAGAAATTAATGCAGCCTCAAATACAGCACAGACTTCATAACAATGGCATTGATTGGGTCACAGGACATGAAGGCAGTGACATGCAATGATGGAAAATGACTCCAAAATGGAAATCACAACTTAAATTAGGGAAAACAGACTAAAACAAAAACAAATTTAAAACAAAACTACTTAAGGTGGAGTGACCTAGAATGAGAACTTACTGCATGCTAGCTCAGCATCAGTATTTCATGAATAGTTACAAAGAAGGCTGCATTCATGAAGAGGTCAACAAGTCACAGTGTAGTTAGTGCTGCATGACTGCTTGATTAAACTGCAAGAACCACAATGAAGAGCATGGGCACTCCCAGGCCCTCTGCAGCAGGTTATAGAGTATACTTTTTTTCCAGCGTCTGCCTTGGCTAATTGGTTGCATTCTGGCCTTTGAATCTGAAGGTGATGGGCTTCAGACACCAGTGCAGGATTTAGGGATTTAATCTATCCTACAATCTGAACAGTACTGAGGTAAAGCTGCCATATCAAAAGCACTGTTTTTTACTCTGTAATCACATTTGCAGTTGGAGGAGACATTAAACTGATGGCTGTTTTGCCATCTCAGGTGAGATCCCACATTCCTCAAAAAAATCTCCAGTTATCCTTCCCATTTAGCCAGCATTATAAAAAAGACTATGGGAGCAAAATTACCATCCATCCCACTAGCCAATGGATGGAGTGAGCCAGTAAGATCGCGACAGAGCCATGAAATCAGATTGTGTGATCTTTTGCAATCTTAGTGGCATCGGATATCTGGTGCAATCAGCCTTGTGCCCATTTCCAGTGGGAGGCTGAATAAATTATTTAAATTTAATGTCAGTGCAAGATACATTGCATTAGCAAGCCCGGGATGCAATCATCTGGGCCCATTCGCCTCTGTGGCCTTGCCGAGAAAGGATTTCTCCATCAAAAATCACAGTTGATCCACACCATCAGGGACCAGATGTGATGGCCTCACTGGTAGACCCAGAGGCCACTGAGGCCCCCCGGGAGTCGGGGGAAAGGGAGTGCCCCTTAGGCAAAGCCAGCTTAGCACTGCCAGTCTGGCACCACCTGGCAGTGCTCACCTTGCACTGGGCAGCACGAAGAGGTTGGGTCCGAGTGAGGCTGTCACAGGGGGAGGGCAGGGCCTTATTTGGGGTGAGCTGCATTTGTAATCAATGGAGGTAGCAATGGAGGCTCACTGACACTCTGCAATGGCGTTTGGTGGGGGGAGAGGGGGGAAAGGGTCTAGATATGGAGGGCAGGGGTTGTTCTTTCCAAGTAGAGGAGGCAGGTGTTCATAAGCTCACTTCATAAGTTTCATAAGCTTGCCCCCTATTCATTTATCTCATTGCTTTTTTGGAACTTTGCTGTTTCACAAACTGTATTATAACAGTGACAAACATCAGAAGTATTTAATTAGTATTAAAGTGTTTCAGGATATCACCAGATTATGAAAAGCTGTATAACAAGAAAGAACTTTTATTTATATTTGTGTTAAATAATGCTGAAATGGTTTTAAGGATTATATTTCCTATCAATTTAAGTAACATCACTTTGGCCCAAATGTAAATGGTTATTAATGTTGCTCGGTGAATCAGGGAGGACTAGAGAATAAAGAAAGTCTCTTGCTGCAAAAGAGAATTTAATTCTGAGAAATGTGCCAATTAACTAGTTAAACAACAATTTAATTCTTTCTACTATAGAAGTGAAAGTTCCCATGATTTACTTCCAGAAATTCAAATGACAAGCACCCAATTTACAAATCTCATTTCCTCTTACTGCTGAAGTGTCAATCCACACGACACCATTAAGTCGAAAACAGACATGACTCTGCACTTAACAATGTTCATAGCTCTACTGCATATTTAAAACTCGGTTCTAAAAATATTAACAGCTTCCTCACCAACAACAAATAGGGTTATAGACAATGGTAGTTCAGAAGTAAGTTAACCAACAGGTTGGACTTCAACATACGTAGTGGGAGAATTCACATTCAAAATCTGCAAGCTGATGTCTCTGTTCAGAGCAAGACCTAGTCACCATCACTATGCAATTTCAAAGCTTGCATTATATTATCAAACATGAGTACTGTGATCTATTGACATCTCTGGGTAATTCTGTAGAGGAAGCTGTCAGACACATCTGAACAAATAGATTTGGAAAATACTTCAGAATTCACTCAAGTGACTATGGGTTGGATTTTCATGGAGAAGGCAGGAACGTCTAGTCAGGAAATTTTCAGACTCAGCAGAACATCAAAGGTCTCCTTCGAAAAGGTTCTTAATCTTTGTTTTGTGTCAGGGAGGCAAGGCTGGGATGGAGTTGGGCACACAGCCTCCAGAGACAGGTCCAAGGTGGCAAAGGTGGTGAGCAGATGGCCAAATCAACAGACTTGGACATCCTCCAATGTTTACTGGGATGACAGCACAGTTGTAGTGATAAATGTCAGGCCATCAAACTTTTTTCCTTCTTACCCCTGCCCCCTTCTCCCCACCCTTTGCAATGCTCTCATATGCTCCTTTACATCACCATGCCTCTTATACACCCGATGTGGAGATGCCGGCATTGGACTAGGGTAAACACGTAAGAAGTCTGACGAAGGGAGAAACACCAAAAGCTTGTGAGTTTACGATCAAATAAATCGGTTGGACTTAAACCTGGTGTTGTCAGACTTCTTACTGTCTTGTACACCCCCGCAGGCCCCCATTCACCTATTGTTACTAACTGACTATCCACTACAGGCAGATCTCAAGAGCTGTGTCTTTGAAATAAACATGAAAAATATTAAAATTCTGACAATTTAATAGAATTGTCAATCAAACACACCATAGTGAAGTAAACTTTGAAGTCATTCAAAACCTTTAAATCCTTTCAATTGTAGTAAAACAAACATCTATTCAGTAACCACATCAAAAGGCAATAACCTTTGAAAACTGCAAAATCATGAACACCGACCCCTGCTAAGCTAAGTGGTTTATGAGCTTTTAAGACTCATCCAAGTATTCATAATGGTCCCAGCTGTCAAATCAACCTTGGAAATATAAATAATAGAGCCCATTAAACACATAAAAACATATGGCTATGATGTTCTTCTAAGCTACACCAGGTGGTGTATCAATCAAAGTGTTCCAGGAGAAGGTTTTTGTTTGTTTACTCTCAGTAAACCTTGCAGACCTTTTTATAACCAAGCACAGTGGATGTTTAAGCAATTTCAGATTATGACAGCTCCCAAGATATGTTACTTCAGTTTTGCATGCATAACAGCACTTTTTTCCAATGAGGAAAATAGTCTCATGCACCTTAACACATAATGCTGATCATTATGATCAGGACAAGGCCCAGCGATGAATCACTGCAGCAAAAACAGATCTAATTCAAAATATAGCACCTAATTACTGAAAGTGAAAGAACATGGTTTTGTTTTCTATTTTAAAGCCTGTCACTTAAAGAATTCCAGAAGCAGATTATTTTCTGTTGCTCCCCACTTCGGACTGAGGTTTGTCCATGGTTCACAACTCCTTTGATGTACTGTGAACCACATCCACTTATGGAAGGGGTCCAACTCTACAAACATTGTAGGGGATGAAGGGGGTGGGGGGATTTGAAATGCCCACCTTGCAATGGAGCTGGATGTGTGCAGCAGGTTAACCTTTACATGGCACTGATGAGAAATGTCAGAAATGGAAATGAAGGTGGGAATGTCAGAATTGGGGCTTCCTACCATTTTTAATGGACTCCTGAGTTGATTCAGCTCAGCAAAATTTCAGGCCTATATCTCTTGAAAAAGAATAAAGTACAGCAACCTAGGAAAAAGCCTCTGACTATCCTCCCTGTCTATGCCTGTCATAATTTTGGAGACTTCTATCAGCTTTCCCCTCAGGCTCCATCTTTCCAGTGAAAACAATCCTGGTTTCTTCAACCTCTCTTCATAGTCAACACTCTGGTGAACATTCCTAACACGCTCTTCAAAACTTCCATGTACTTCTGGTGGCGTGGCAACCAAAACAGGCAATTCTCCACCTGCTATTTCTGTGCCCAAGTCTCCAATCTATCTATATCCTACTGTAAACTCTGACAATCCCCGGCACTATCAGCAACTCTACCAATCTTTGTGCTGTCGAGACCAGGCAGCATCCTGGTGAACTCTCTTTGCACTCTCTCCAAAACTTGCACATCATTCTGGTAGTGTGGCAACCAGAACTGCATGCAATACTCCAAATGCAGCTCAACCAAAGCTTTATATAACTGCAACATGATTTGTCAACCCTTGTATTCATTGCCCTGGCTGATGAAGGAAGCATGCCATGTGTCTACTTAATCACTTTGAATACCTATGTTGCCACTTTTAGGAACTATGCTCCTGCACACTCACACTCACCCTTTGCATGTTAATCTTCTTAAGGGTTCTGCCATTTACAGTATAATTCACACCTAAATCGGATCCTCCAAAGTGCATCACCTCGCATCTGTCCAAATTAAACTCCATCTGCTATTTCTGTGCCCAAGCTTCCAATCTATCTCTATCCTGTTGTATCCTCTGTCAAGCCCTGTATTATCATCAACAACTTCACCAATCTTCATGACATCCACAAACTTACTAATCAGGCCACCTACATTTTCCTCCAGATCATTTATATATACAACAAACAGTACTAATATAGGTCTCCATTCTGAAAAACATCCTTCCACTGTGACTCTGTCTTCTACAACCAAGCCTGTTCTGTATCCATCTAGCCAGCCTACCCTGAATCCCATTTGATTTTAGGTTTTTGTATTGAACCTTGTCAATCGTCTTACTAAAGTCCATATAAACTACATCCACAACTCCTCCCTCATCAATTATCTTTGTCACCTCTTCAAAAAACTCAATCAAGTTGATGAGATGTGATCTTTCCCATATAAAACAATGCTCCTGTGACTAATCCATTTTCTTCCAAATATGCATATATCTTGTCCTTCAGTATGTTCTCCAAAAGCTTCCCCACTACTGACATCAGGTTCACCGGCCTATAATTTCCTGGATTATCCCAGCTTCCTTTCTTAAACAAGGGAACAACATTGGCTATTCTCCAGTCCTCTGGAACCTCACTGTGGTCAAAGAGGATGTGAAGATATCTGTTAAGATGCAAACTGTTGCTTCCCTTGCCTCCTGGAGTAACCTGAGATAAATCCCATCTGGCCTGAGGACTTGGTTACCTTAATGCAATTTAGGATACCCAACACTTCCTTCTTCAATATACTGACATTCTCAACAGCGTTCGTACACTTATCCCTCACCTCAACATCCATCATGTCCTTTTTCTTGGTGAATATTGATACAAAGTACTCAGTAAGGATCTCATCCACTTCATGTGGTTCCACATATAATTTGCCTCCATTGTCCTTGAGTGAGCCTACTCTTTCTCTTGCTACCCCTTGCTTCTAATATATGCATAAAAAGCCTTGGGATTCTCCTTGACCTTGTTTGCTAAAGACATTTCATGGCCCCTTTTAGCCCTCCTAGTTCCATGCTCAAGTTCCTTCCTACTTTCTCTATACCCCTCAAAGACTGTCAGTTTTTAGTTGCCAACTTCCTTTTTCCTTTTGACTGAGCTTACAATTTCCCTTGTCATCCATGGTTCAAGGGAAACCTGCCATTTCCATCCTTCATTTTTGCAGGGACACGCTGGTCCCACACTTCAATCAATTGGTTATTAAAAGCCTCCCACATACCAGACATGGATTTGCCCTCAAATGGCCACTCACAACCCCATTCCTCAGTTCCTATCGAACTTGGATGTATTTGGCTCTTGCTCATTAAGCACCCTCACCTGAGAGTCACTCTTGTTCTTATACATAACTACCCAAAATCTTATGGAATTATGGTTGCTAAGCACAAAATGCTCCCCTACTGAAACATCAATCATCTAGCCCTCTCATTTCCCAATAGCAAATCTAGTATGGCTCCCTCCCTAGTTGGATTGTCAACATATGGTATCAAAAAGCCCATCACACTTGTCCAGTATCTGACTGTACATCTGCTCTTCTGTCTTCTGCGGGCAGTTGGGAGGTCTATAGTACACTCCCGACATTGGGATTTCACTCTTCCTATTCCTGAGCTCCATCCATAATGTCTCACTGCAAGATCCCTCCAATGTGTCCTCCCACAACACAGCTGCGATGTGCTCTCTAATCAGCAATGTAACTCTCCCACACCTTTTGTTTCTCCTTCTGTCCCATCTGAAACAACAATAGACCCAAATGTTAAGCTGCCAGTTCTGTCCCCATCCAGTAACCCAGGCTCACAGTTCATCTGTTTACTTGTTATGTTTCTTGAATTGAAGCAAATGCACTCCAGATTTCCAATCCCACCAAGCTCCAAAATTCTCTCTGCCTGTTCCTACTCTGCGCTATGTTTATCTCAGTCTCACTTTCTTCCCCAGTATCTGCACTTACTGGCCTGCTGTTCCGGTTCTCACCTCCATGTAGCACTAGCTTAAAGTATCCCAAACAGCACTCGCAAACCACCCGTCCAGAATATAGGTGCCTCTCCAATACAGGTGCAAGCTGCCTGCCCTTCTTGTACAGATCCCACATCCCTCAGAAGACATGCCAGTGATCCATAAATCTTTCCTCTTTCCTATACCAGCTCTTTAGCCACATACTTTCAACTGCACAATCTCTCTGTTCCAAGCCTCACTAACACATGGCATGAGAATTAATCCTGAGATTACTACCTTGGAGGTCCTGCTTTATAGCTCTCTACCTAACTTCCTGAATTGATAGCAGGACCCATTCCTTCCTATGTAATTTGTGCCTATGTGGACAATGACATCTGTCCGTTTACCCTCTAGGTAGAGGCATTCTTTCTGGTTGTATCACAGCTTGGTATGGATCCTGCTCCACCCAAGGCCACAAGGAACTACAAAAGGTCATGAATGTAATGCAGCATAATTAAGGACCCCATGCACCCTGGACATTCTCTCTTCCACCTTCTTTCTTCAAGGAAGAGATACACAAGTCGGAGCTCAAGAACAGCTTCTTCCCTGCTGCTGTCAGACTTTTGAATGGACTTACCTTGCATTAAGTTGATCTTTCTCTACACCTGAGCTATGATTGTAACACTACATTCTGCATTCCCTCACGTCCTTCTCTATGAATGGTACATTTTATCTGTATAACGCGCAAAAAACAATACTTTTCACTGTATGTTAATACATGTGACAATAATAAATCAAATCAAGCCAAACCATTCATATCATAGGTACAGAAGTGAATTTGCTCAAGAAATCATGCACAAAAAATATTCATGGACCATGATGTTACGGCCCCTCCTGCCAGGCGGGATATTATGGTCCTGCCGAACTTAGATTTAAGTGTCTCACCGCAGCTACTAGGGGGAAACACACTATTGCTCCACTGTAAAATCCAGCCTTTGTTTTACTGATCTTCAGATTCCTTTATTGCTGCTCTCTCCAAACTATCACCAAAGAATCACTGTTACCAGGAGAAAATAAACTGTAGCCTATCATTAAAATAACAAATACATGGGCAGCATGGTAGCACAGTGGTCAGCACTGCTTCTTTACAGCCCCAGGGACCTGAGTTCAATTCCCAGCTTGGGTCACTGTCTGTGTAGAGTTTGCACATTCTCCTCTTGTCTGCGTGGGTTCCCTCCGGGTGCTCCGGTTTCCTCCCACAGTCCAAAGTTGTGCAGGTTAGGTTGATTGGCCATGCTAAAATTGCCCTTAGTGTTCTGTGATGCGTACCTTACAGGGATTAGTGGGTAAATATGTAGGGATATGGGGGTAAGGCCTGGGTGGGATTGTGGTCGGTGCAGACTCGATGGGCCAAATGGCCTCTTTCTGTACTGCAGGATGTCTATGATTTGACTATTGGCTATTATTTGAACTTCAACAGTGCATTCAGCTCTCGTGGGTTCATTGGCAATTTTGCCAATTTAGCTGGTCTGCCCCAGCTGTCCCAAATATAAGACAACAATGGGTGGTACATAAGTTTTTAAATCAGAGGTTTGAGGTTGCCTCGTTTCAAGTTGGTATAGGCCTCGATGCTATAATACACCACTAAGCAGTGAATGGTCTTGCTAAAGTGTTTTACATTTCAAGTTGCTGACATCAGCTGAGCTGTAGTCGGGAGGCTACTGAGCAAAATTCTTCATTATCCTTCTCAGGGTAGAAGTCGGAATGTAAATCACTTTGGTAACTGTGTCTTCTTATAGCAGTATTCACAGAGACAGTAAATCACAAGCCTTCCTTTTACATGAAGAATGAAACATAACCTGAAAGAGAATGGGCAAATCTAACTTACCTATCTTAGTTCAAGTGATTGGGTGCTGAGCACAACTGATTTTAGCCCTTGCCAAAATCGAAAGCTCTACTAGTAAGTATGCAGTGACTGGATTACAGCCTGGCAATCACTGGTGGCAACATCAGCAGATGAATATTTGATGAATTCATACAGTTGTGAAACTTTACTGGATATGATACATTGCGAAAAACGCCAACGGTATGGGTTAAAATCCCACTACGCCAAGTTGTGAAAATCAATGTAATAAATTTGTTCATTTGTGAATGTCAGAATAAACACTGGATAGCAAATCATTTAATTTCCAGCAAGCAGGCAGGAAATCACTTTCAACTGAAAAAAAATTATGATAATTAAGTTTGAATGGTATTATTTTCGATCAGACAAAGCTACAGTGTTGAAATATCAATTGGGGGAATCAAAGATGGTGTTGGTGTGAGAGGAAGCATGATCCATAGGTGGCAAGATCCTTCTTGAAATCTGACTAGAGGGCAGTTGCAAAGAAAGGACGTCTAAAGTCTAGCTGGAAAGTCACAATAAGTAGTCTCACAACACCAGGTTAAAGTCCAACAGGTTTATTTGGTAGCACGAGCTTTCATTTGGTGAGACCCACCTGAAAAGCTCATGCTACCAAATAAACCTGTTGGACTTTAACCTGGTATTGTGAGACTACTTACTGTACCTAACCAAGTCCACATCATAGCTGGAAAGGGTTATTTTTAGATTCCCTTCTGGCAGTTGGAATTTACTGTGTGGATTGCAGTTTTGTCTGCAAATTCTCTCTGTTCTTTTTTCACCCAAGAAAGGGTAAATTAAAGTGGGAAGCAGAAACCACTGAGGTCCTGCTGCAAATTGCAAGCTGCTATTTCTACTTTTGGAATTTTTTTTGCAGCTAGAGGTCTATGAGCGGCATGTTGGGACTTGCAGTTCAGCCTGGAACCATCTTGTAGTTTTATCACTCAGTCAAATGTGAATTGGTTTAGGGTGGTAGGCAGCCCAGGGAAGAACTCGTGTGTCATATAAACTGCAGCTGTCAGATCAACCTAGGGACACTGTGCTGTTTTGTTTTTCACCCAACCAAGGGTGAATTAAAGCAAGGGAGAAAAGTTGCAACTCGCAGCTTGGCTGGGAACCCTTTGCTGCTTCTGTTTGCCCAGTTAAGGGTGAAGTAACGTGAAAAACAATTCATGTAAGAACTCTGGGAGATCGAACAGCGAGACAGCTTGATATGTGGACCAAAAAACAACGCTCCAGGCTGGAAGAAATGGGCAAGCCCACTGGTACTGGTACTGGCACTGGCAAAATGGCAGGAGGCAAAGCAAAATTGAAGAGTAGGACCACAGAGGCAGATGGGGGTCCCCACCTTGCTCTCCTGGAGGCATTCCTGAACAGAGCATGCTGAGCAAAAGGACAGGGGAAGCTATTATGGAGGCCATGCAAAGATTGGACAGCAAGTTGGTTCGGTGGGCCACTTAGTTGCAGCCAAAATAGATAAGCTGAGAGAGGAGCTCGGATCCTCTGTTAAATTTCTCTAAGGTGTCACCAACACCCATGAGAAAGAACTTGAGGACCCAGAGGTATTTAGTGGGAACACTGGCCACGATTCTCCCAAAAGCACTGAATTTGCAGGAAAACTTTTCTAGATCCAAACTGTTTTGTTAGTTCAACTTCTCACCTGAATCTCCCCACTCTGTGCAATGCAGAGGTCCCAATTGTGAATCTCATTAAAAACCCAGCGGGGTGAGGCCTACTTGCACCAGAGTGTGACAGTTCTGCAACTCTACACATGCGCAGTGGTCCCGATCTGCCAGACTTCCCACTTGCTGGACAGCCCAGGACCCCCGCAGTGCTGCCCTCCCAGCAACGCCCCCATGGCCTGATCGCGGCCTCCACAACAATTCCTGGGACAGCCCTGATCCCCCATCCTGGAGCACCCTGATGTCTAGCCCAGCCCCCACAGCAGTGGTGATCCCCCACACTGTCCTCACCCCGGCAGATCCCCCCTACCCTCCCCCGGCAGACCGCTCCCTCGCCCAGTCCCAATCGCTGCTCTTGCTCTATTCCAGACTGATCCTGCCTGCAGAGTGGCAGTGGGACCCCACCCCCACTGATTGACCCTAGGCCTTGCCCACAATAGGACCCTCCCTTGGCATCCAACCCTCTGGGGGGCCCCGATTGCCCCCCCACCCCTTTATTCCAGTGGGGTCTCCTGCTAGTTCCCTGAACATGGGGAGCTACTCTAAACCTGCTAGAGTGAAGTGCTCCTGGTGGGGACTCAATCAGGACTGGTAAGTTCCTGATAATTACATTCAAAAGATATTTCAAACATATTAAAAACAGATTCAAATTACTTACCTGCCTTTCCAGCATGGTCTGTCCAGTGACCGTTCGCCAGCTCCAGGGGATGCAAATGCATTCCCACACATGTGCAAATCCCAGCAACGCACATCTCCCACCCTGATCATGGCCACTATAAGAGCAAAGTTACTCATTTGACACCAGAGGTTAAGTCCCTAAGGAAGAAATATGCTGAGATGGAAGGACGCCAAAGACAAAATACCATCCATCTGATAGGCTTTCTGAAGGGAATTGAGGGCCCAAATATCACAGACTTTGTCACCCAGCTATTGAAGAATGTGCGGGAACTTGAGGATGAGCCGCTCCTGTATCACACACAGAGTGTGTTACTGGCAAACCCAGATTGGGAGAAGCTCCTTGGCCTATTATTGCACAAGTACATTACACCTCAGCACGAGACAGAATCCTGCGGCAAGCAGTACAGGCTACCACTCTGAGGTACCAGTAAAATAAGCTGTTGACATTTCCAGATTTTACACCAACGGTGGCAAGGAGAAGGGCGGCCTTTGCTGATGTCAAACGACTTCTGCATGACTATCCTGGTGTCATGTTTGGGCCTCGCTTTCTGGCTTGCTTGAGGATTACTCTCAACAATGGAAACGAGCACAAGTTCATGGATCTGGCGGCAGCGATGCAACTTGTTGAGCAGACTTTTGAATCGGGTAACCGCACGGTGGATGTATTTGTTTCTTGTGAACCTGCATACTTTACCCAGATCAAATTGTTGGCCAGGAAAGGATAATGGGTTTTACGACTGTTAGGTTAAGTGTTTGGTATTTCTACAGAGCTTTACAGGTTATAGAACCTGTGACCACAGTGGGAATCACATCCCATGCGGAGTGCTATGAAGGCACCGTGATAAGGAGGTGTTTGGGAGAGCGCGTGCACGGGCTTGGGGGGACTCTGTTTGTGGATTTGGTCTGCATGGGTGATTTGTGTCTTTGCTATTTCTTTTTTACTTTGGCCTCTTTCAAACCCAGCCTCTCTTTCCTGTGGTTGGTTCCCCACGGCTAGTGGGGAAGGTGGAGGATGGAGTCCTGGGGTATGGCGTCTGCTGATGTCAGCGGTTGGGGGACACTCCCCTGTGAGGGGGGATACCAGGCTACTGTTAGGAACGTGGGATGCTGGCGAGGAGGCCCTGCACTCTTACCTCGAAGCAATCAAGTTGGAACGTCAGGAGATCAAACCATCCAATTAAGCGTGGTAAGATATTTCAACATCTTTGACAACTGGGTACCCAAATTGCATTCCTCCAAGAGACCCACCTCAGGTCAGTGGACTATTATAGGCTCCTTAACAGATGGGGAGGGGGTCAATGCTTTCACCCAACTTTTCACACCAAGGTGTGGGGGGATGGAGGGCAATCCTCATCCACAAGTCCTTACCCTTAATAGTAGCCAATGTTATTTCTGATTCAAATGGCCGTTACGTCATTGTCATGGCTAAACTATATGGGATGCTCCTGGTGTTAGCCAATGTGTATGCTCCAAATTGGGTCTGTGAAACTTTTTCCAGTTGTTTTTTGCACTACTTCCAGATTTGAATTCACATTGGTTGCTACTGAGCAGAGATTTCAACTGTTGGTTGAATCCTGTCGTGGACCGCTTCTCCCCTAGGACCGCTGTATCTTCCAAATCGCCAGAAGTTATTAAAGCATTTCTCACACAATACACGGTGTTGACCCGTGGAGGTTTCTTAACCCCACTAGAAGGGAATTTTCTTTTCTTCACCTGTCCACCGAATGTATTCACGTATAGATTACTTTTTGGTAGATAAGTTGCTCCCGGCTATGTGCTCATGTTCCTATGAAACTATTGTAATCTTGGACCATGGTCCCTTGACAATGAACTTGGCCCGGGGGGGGGGGGGGGGGGGAAGGTGTGGAGGTGTGCCCTATGCCTTGGCAATTTAATACTTGTAGGTCTCTGATGAAGAATTTGTTAGATTTCTGTTAACCGAGATCAATGATTTATTAGACTTTAATGATCATAGAATTCATAGAATCCCACAGCACAGAAAGAGGCCATTCGACCCATCAATTCTTCACCAACCACAATCCCACCCAGGCCCCACCCCCTATCCCTACATATTTACCCACTAATCCCTCTAACCTATGCATTCCGAGACACTAAGAGGTAATTTAGAATGGCCAACTAACCAATCAATGCTCCTTTAAGACTTGACTAGCTGTAAAGACTCGCATTCTAATCAGTATTCTGTAAACTGAGTGTGTGCCTTTATATGCACTATTTGTGATCAGAACTTCCCATCATCTGAAGAAGGAGCTGTGCTCCAAAAGCTAGTGGTGTTTGTTACCAAATAAACCTGTTGGACTTTAACCTGGTGTTGTGAGACTTCTTACTGTGTTTACCTCAGTCCAACGCCAGCATCTCCACATCAAAACAACGTGCATTCAGCTTTTCTCACTTTGTCCCAGGGCACTAGGCAAGGAAGCCCCTCTCCCTCCTGTTATTTGCCATTGCTATTGTACCTCTCGCTGAGGCTTTTCGCAACAGCAAATGAGGGATGGGGATTGGTCGGGAGGGAATCGAGTAGAGAGTTCATTGTATACAGACGACCTATGTCAGTGAATCCAACTCGATTCGCAAAGTCTTATCTATACTACAGAGGTCTGGTCCTATTTTGGGGGGTACAGGCTTAACTTGAATAAAAGTGACCTCCTTCCTTTGAATGCAGCAGCTCATAGCCTCCCACTCCACATCCTGCCTTTCAAGGTTGTCACTAGGCAGTTTACTTACTTTGGGAGTGCAAGTGACTAGCAAATTTAGTGGGCTGTTTGGAGCTAACTTTGCTCCACTCATGGGACAGATAGAACAGGATCTCACATGTTGGTCCATCCTCTCATTATCGCTAGCAGGCCATATCAATGTGAAGATGAACATATTACCTAAGTTTTTATATCTCTTTCAGTACAAGAGTTTTATCCCCAAATCCTTTTTCACAGACTTGATCAGCTCATTTCAAGCTTTGTCTGGAATAGGAAAAACCCAAGAATGCGGAGGACAGTCTTTCAAACCCTAAGCGGGAGATGGGTATGGGATGCCCAATTTTCTATTTTATTATTGGGCAGCCAGTATGAGAGCGGTAGTGCGTTGGGTGCAGAGAGGCAATAGGAGGTTCCTCGTTTGCTACAGTTAGAATCCTCCTCTTGTGCTCCGTCTTCCTTGGCTGCCTTGACATGTTCCCCGGTAAATTTTCCCTCCCCGCAGCACACTAGGATTGCACTTGTCAAGTCAATTCTTAGAACTTGGACGCAATTTACACACTGCTTTGGGTTTCAGGTCTGGTCGCTAGTCTTCCCAGTATTCGCTAACCATTTTTTTCTTCCATCTTCTTAGTGCCTTCTATTACTATGCATGTATTACTTCTGTTCTTTATTCTCAAATTCTGTCCCAACAAAACTCTCTCTCAATGGTTGACTCTTTACGGAAACGAGATCTGGGGGATGAATTCTCAAAGGAGGATTGGGATACGGTGCTGCAGAGTACACGCCTCCTCAATATGTGCCAAACTGGGTGTGATACAATGTAACCTCCTTCATGGAGCACATCTAACTAGGGTTGAACTCTCTAGAATCCAGGCACAACCCTCATTTGTGAATGCTGCCGGCAAGCTCCCGCCATCCTCTTACATATGTTCTGGGCTTGCCCATCACTGTGTGCTGGACATTGATATTTGAGATGATTATGGCAATGCTAGATCAGGTCATATGTGCATCCCTCCAGGTTGCCCTGTTTGGGGTCGTGCCTTTGAATCCACTGCTGCTGAAATTCCAAGTGGATTTTGTAGCTTTCGCTACACTCCTGGCAAGACGACTAATCCTGTTTATAGGTGGAAATCAGGTGCACCCCTGACATACTTACGTTGGGTGGAGAAAGTGGTAGATACCATTAAGCTGGAGAAGATGAGGTACACGCTACAGGGGTCCACTGCTAGGTTCAATAAGACCTAGCAACCATTTATAGCTCACGTTGGGATATTGCAGTTGCAACCAGGTGGATAGATACCCAATGGCCCCAGGACCCCAGGTGTTCCAACAGAAGCTCCCCTCCCCCAATTGGTGGGCATGCCCTGGCCCTTTACCTTTTCTCTTTTCCCTCTCACCTTCGCTGTCTCTCTTTTCTCTGCTCGCTAGTTTATAGCCTGGCCTGTTTGGGTTCTCCAGCGGCGTTCTTCTGCCTTTTTGTTTTTATATTATTACTGTCATTACCAGCACAATCAGAGAGGACTTAAGCGGGGTGGGTGCCGGGGGTATCAGGGGCTTGTCCCTAGCCCAGGGAGTCCTGTACCCAGTCACAGTGGAATGTACGTACGAGCACTGTGTGGATCTCTATCTGTGTTTATTTGCTATGCAAAATATATGAAAATTTTCAATAAACAAATCAAAAAACTATCAATAGGGCAATAAATAAATGCTATTTTTAATATTCTCTGTTATGGTTATTTAGATTGTTTTTATCCCACCACTTGGAGTTATTTCATAGAAACATAAAAACTAGGAGCAAAAGTAGGCCACTCGGCCCTTCAAACCTGCAGTGCCTTTCAATATGTTCTTGGTTGATCCACTATCTCAACCATGATAGTGGATCAATGCCACACACATTCCTGCTTTCTTCCCATATTCCTTAATGCCATTAAAATCTAAAAAATTATCTTTCTTGAATGCATTCAGTGACTTGACTTCCATAGCCTTCTTGGTAGAGAATTCCACAGGTTCATTATCAAATGAAGGTTTTCCTCAACCAGGGATAACATCCTGCAGTGACCCACTCAGGACTATGCTGCCGGCCTCTCAGGTGGGGATGTTTCAACAGAAATCATTCTGAGACACTCTGCATTGCACAGAGCGTGGAGATTTGTTCAGGTAAGTACACCCAAAAACGGGTGGGAAATTCTTCTGTTTTCCTGCCCATTGGACATTTAGTTTTGTTTTAGGAAAATCCCAGCCTATATCTTTGCCCACTCATTAAGTTGTCTAAATCACCTTGAAGCCTCCTTGCAACCTCCACACAACTCACAATTCCAAGTTTTGGCTCATCAGCAAACTTGGAAATGTGACGTTTGGTTCCCTCATCCAGGTCATTGATATATATTGTGGACAGCTGGGGCCCAAACATTGATCCCTATGATCCCCACTAATTATTATTACCTGTCACTTGGAAAAAGACCCATTTATTCCCACTCTGTTTCCTGTCAACTAATTCTCGATTTATGCCAATACATTATTCCCTATCTCACATGCTTTAACTTTGCCCACTAACCTCTTGTGAGAGACTTTATCAAAGGCCAAAGACACCACATCCACTGGTTCTCCCTTATCCATTCTTCTAATTATATCCTCAAAAAACTCCAGTAGATTTGTTAAGCATGATTTGCCTCTCATGAACCCACGCTAGCTTTGTCTAATCCCATTAATGCTTTCCAAATGTTCTGTTATGTCTTTTATACTAGATTCCAGCACCTTCTCCATGCTGATGTAAGGCTAACTGGTCTGTAATTCTCCTATTTCTCTCTCTCTCTTTTTAAATAATGGAGTTACATTTGCCACCCTCCAATCTATAGTAACTGCTACAGAGTTTACAGAATTTTGACCACCAATACATCCAATATTTCCAGGACCATTTCCTTTAATAATCTAGGATGTGAATTATCAGGCTCTGGTGATTTGTCAGCCTTTAACCCCATTAATTTTGCCAGCACCATTTTCTCACTAATACTGATTTCATTCAACTCTTTCTCACTAGACCTTCACTCCCTAACATTTCTGAGAGGTTATTTGTGCCCTCTTTTATGAAGGCAGAACCAAATCACATGTTCAATTTTTCTGCCTTTTTTTTCCTCATTATAATTTCCCCAGTTTCTTAATGTAAGGGACTTACATATGTCTTTACTAATCTTTATTTCTTCACATATTTAAAGATGTTTTACGGTCAGTTTCTACATTCCCTGCAATTTTACTCTTATTTCCTTCCCTCTTTGAGCCGCTCCAAATCCAGATACCACAGGAAAACATATCCATTGGTTCATCGTCTATTTTTCTCACTTTCCTGTGAGTTGTTGCATTTTCTTTTGATTTGGTGCTGCTTACTGATAATGATATTGAGACCTGATCATGTGAAAATACAGCCAAAAATGTCAGCAAGCTATCCTAAGATAGTGGTCATCATCCACTACTACATACTTCTCCAATGGAGTTACCAGATCATCATAATCTAATGACCTATGCCTCTGATCCATTCCTGCTATCTCTCAATGCAAACCAGTGCTGAATATTGACCTAACAAAATGTGCTTTTCTTAGACCCGATCAGAATGTCTTCTGTACAGTACACATTTCAACATGACTAAATATTTCCAGTCTATCAAATGGAAAAATTGCAGGATATGTGTTGAAGTAAATGTTTAACCTGTGTCCAAGTGTAATATCAGATCCTCACTGTGGTCCCCAATCCGCTGGGGGATGAATTCTATCGTCACTTGAAAACTCTCCCCAACCTCCAGGTATCCATGAACAGGTTCCACAATGAATGGTCTTCAAACAAAAAGCAAAAAGAAAATAACTGAAACATATATAGAACACAGAACATAGAACATTACAGTGCAGTATAGGGCCTTCATCCCTCGATGGTTTCACAGATTGGCGCAACAATCTAAAGCCCACCTAACCTACACTATATGGCACAAAGATTTAGCAATCAAACCGCTGCACTTACAATCCAACTGCATTGAGTTTTTGGCTGAATGCCCAAACTTAAAAGTGGGCAGCGGATGTCAAGAAAATTCCTAGTTTGGCCTGCCTACCTTGGGAAAAGGTGCCAAGAAAGATGGGATTTTCACTGTGGCTGGGGGGGGCAGCAGCAGGCTGCAGTTAGGCCAGTTGACCCCATGAGAAGGTTTGGAGTCAGGCCACAGGGGCTATTTTATAGGCCAGCCTGTAGGTGCTGTGGGACTTTGTCCCAGTTATAAGGCAAAAACTAAGGTGCACTGGCTTTTGCCCCTCACTGCACACATTTCCCAAACCCCATCCATGCTACCACATGCCTCCCAACCCCTATGTCCCTCATGCCAAGATATTCCCCTGTCCCAAATGTCAAGGTACACCCAGTGTACCCCTTAAGACTGCTCATGGCCCCATGCCAAGTTATGCACCCCATCCATCACCAAGGCCCCTTCTGCCCCTGTGCCGATATGATAATTACATGCCCATTCACCCACTCAACACTGTTACAATCCTAGCTGATGTTACTGTTGGACAAATCCAATCCTAAGGTGCAATTAAGACTGATAGATTCTTAACTTTTATTTTTTATTAAAAATATGGAGAATTGCTACTATACAGAATCACAGAGTCCACTGGTGAACTTTTAGGAAAAAAGAGTAAAAAATTTATTAAACAAAAAAAGATGAACATATATACTAATAATTCACACAAAACTAGACCTTTACAAATATATATATATTATATTATATATATATGTTATTTGTAATGATGCACAAGTTACAAAATATATCTTAAACTCTAATACTCTACGCAAGTACACAGTTCAGTAACCTGTGTTCAGACACACCATGCTCTGAAACCAAGGACAGATGCCACCCCAAAGGAATACTAGAGGTCTCCCATCAACTGCCCCAATACTTGTCACACTGAGCCAAATGGTCTCACTGGAACTCTGTCTTTCACATGATGGTTTCCAATCTCAATTCTCAAAATACTTTGTTTGGGATGTTCTCCCAAACAATGCTTTCTCTAGGAAGCCTTCCACAAGGGCCCATCTCCAGGGTTTTGATCCCTCCTTTTGATGTTCATCTCCCTGGAATGCTACGTGTATTTAAGCTTCACCTTCCACACACTCTCTCAGGTATTCAGCCATACCATCAGAACACCACTGCCTCACAGGCTACTGAAAGGAGTTACAGACTGGCTGTCTGTTTGGATTTTTGGCTTCTCACAGACTTATTCTGCATTAGTCCGATTCCTGCAGCTCTCTGTTTCTCTATTTTTAGTTTGGGACTTGCTATTTGTCCCTTTCCATGTCCTGCCTGTTCTGTCACTTTCTGTGGAACGCTGCTTCCTTCTGGGTCATCCTCTTTGTGTACCTCTCTCCAATCCCGTTGCTGAACAACAGATCAATTTTCTCTATGTTTGTTTTAATTTGGCTTCAAGAGTCATAAAACCTCATTAAAATGCAGGTATACAAGTAGCTCCAGATCTGCTGTCGCCACTCTAATGTGAAACTAGATCCAAATTTCACCTCTTTAACCAATAAATAAAGAAAATAAATTCACTTTAAAGTTCAAACACGGATGGAGAAAGCTAGCACGAGGGGGCATGGCTTTAAATTAAGGGGGGGTAGCTACAGGACGGATGTCAGGGGTAGGTTCTTTACCCAGCGGGTGGTGAGGGATTGGAATGCCCTGCCTGCTGCTGTTGTAAATGCGTCTAGTTTGGGGGCGTTTAAGAGATCTCTGGATAGGTTTATGGACGAAAAGGGATTGGTATAGGCTAGTGGGTCATTGTTTTTGTAACTGGTCGGCGCAACATCGTGGGCCGAAGGGCCTGTTCTGCGCTGTAATGTTCTATGTTCTATGTTAACACAGTTTTAACACCCACAAATACAAATACATTTACTTAAACTATTTCTATTTACTAGCACTGTACTGCATCAAACTCATAAATTCTATAGTGATTATAGGATATGTAAAAAAAGTTGGTAAGAACAGTTGGTAACTTTTGACTAAAAAAAAAATCTTTTTGGTACAGCCCATAAAACTGTCAATCATTCAGTATCAGTACTGTATAAAGTATCAACATCAGAAATTGCAAACACTTTGGGGAGACCTGACCAAAAAAATTCTAAGTCCAGGACAGGCATGGAAACAGGAGAGCTTCTGATCCATTTTTTGAGCAAGTTCAAATCTGTTATCTTATGCATGGAAATGAAAAAATCCTCAAACGATTTTTCACCTATGGAGGAGTGAGAGGGAGGGGGGCCTTAAATAGCCCGAATGCTGGCTGAGAGCCACAGAGGCACAATTGCACATGTGCAGGTCTCTAACAGCAAAGGCCAATCACAGTCTCTACAGCTGTCAACCAGCCTCACACAAAGCACACCTTCAAGCTAACATGGGGGGCCCACAACCTATCCCACACCCTTCCAGACTGATCATCCCCGCAACCTCCACCCATACTGATTCCCCCTCCCTTCCCTACATGCTGGCCCAAATCTCCTCCCCATGATCACTGCCCTTCCCCGACCACCCCCCCCCCCACCCATCCCTGATGGAGTGTGGCAGCAGGTTCCCCCCTTCCCCCCACCCGTCTCTGATGTGGCAGTGGGACAACCCCCTCCCCCACTATGTCCCACTCCTGCTGGTCCCACCCCTTTGTCACAGCCGGTGCCTGGTTGCCAGTGCCAGGGATGGGCAATGCCCAAGGGACACCACCCAGGGCTCCTCAATGGCCTTCAGTTCTACCAGCGAGACCACCACAACTGGTCTCTGTTGGTGGAGGCTAGCCGTGATCCTCGCCAGGGGGAACCTCTTCCAGTGAGGCCACAGAGGCAGGTGAGCCTGGATGAATAAGATTACCATTTCACTTCAATAAATTATTCAAGCTCGAGCCCAAAATGGGTGCAAGGCTGACCTTGCCAAATATCCATCACGATGAGCATGAACCTGATTCCTCAGCTCTCGCACAATCTTATCGGCTCACCCTGTCCATCAATGAGATGTGATGGTAAGACTGTCCCCCCCCCACCTTTATCTTTTCTCTTTATCTTGTGCAAAAGAAATCATGAAAGTGACAACATAGACCAGAAAGCCAGGACTTTCAGTCTTAAAACATATTTTCTGGGGATCAGGTGTTTCAACAGGTTAGTGGATTTATGGGCTCTGAGCCAAAATGCTTAATGAGGCCGAAACACCCAAACCCCAGGGAAAACATTATATGATTGATAGCTCTGGCTCTCTGATCTATGTTGTCAATTTCACAACATTTATATAAGATAAGGAGGCCTCAGGTGTTTGCAGTTTCAGTTATTGACAAGTCAAAGAGTTTGGACGACCAATACTTCTATGCACCTGTAGTAAAATTTATCAATGACTGATGGCTTTCTAAAGCTTTTCTTTACGAATCTTATTGTCACTATAGGGTTGATTGGTTCTATACAGTGTATACTAGGTGAATGGGCATGACCATACCTTGACATGGGAGGGATGAGGGTAGATAGGGTGGGTGGATGGCAGCAAACCTATAGCTTGGGGTACAGGGCAGACATACCCGGGAGGCGGGGTGGGTGGAGGAATGCACGCTGCTGCTGCGGATGGCCTTTTCAACTTTCCTTACAAAACATTCGCTCATGCAAGCTATGATACACAACACAACTCTGGCCCGAATCCATCTAAATTATGGAGGACTAGGAAATGCCTATTCCTACAACGGAGCCAGTAAGGACCTGCCTCTGCCATTAATAATTGAAAACCCCAAGAATGTATTTGGAATCTCAGAATCAAATCGCAGCCAACATTTTTACCGCTCCACAGAATCTCCCCAACTCCACGAAAATCCAGCAATGCATATCCAAAGACCTCAGAAACCCACACAATATTAAATCAAGCTATTTGGTCAGGTTGCATTCACATTCTTTTTCCAAGAACACAAATTTTCTAATTTTGTAGGAGACAATCTCCCAACCAGTTTTCCCTGTCCTAGTAATTATGGTGTTACAATTGATGTCCTCTCCCAATTCTGTTTCTGTTCGCAGGAATCAACTATATCTACAGGTGAATCACTGTTCACAGAAGCCAAAATTCAGAATTTAGTACTCAGAAGTAGCATATATTTTTATTCACAGTAATAAAGCTGTGAGGCAGCAGTGCTAATCCATGTGCCACCATACAGAAAAAAAAATACACCAGCAGTTAAACTAGGTTACTACTACCTGGCAACGGTATCGCAGATGAATTACAAAACTAAATTAATAGAGCATTCCAATTCTTTTAAGAACCCTTTAACTGTTTTCTATTTAATGATTCTTTACTTGGAACACATAGTAGCTGCACTGAATTCCCATCTCAGCACCGTGACAGGAATATATAAGAGCAACATGAAAAATATGATCAGCAGCTTTCAGAGCATATTCCTTCATCATTGTTCCAACGTATTCGATACATGTTTGGTGGTAGCCTCTTGCAAACTTTGTAATAACCGATTTACTGAAAATTAGCTTTGCTGTAGAAAATTATTAACAATGAAGCAGTGTTGGTGCTTATAGAAAACTATCAATCAAATTAAATCAAGGTCACCCACCATCAGATATTCTCATCCCTTGGCAATGAACATCAACATTATTGTTCATGTTGCTGTGGCAGTCTTAAATGCTGTGCACAATGGTTAATAGATTTATTTTGTGCAAAAAGCCAGTTTTCAATGGTTCAGTCATTAGGGGTGAGAGTCTTTGGCAGCCCTCAGCATTCATCTTGGCAGTGGAGTGCAGCGCACTGTTTGCTCACGGCAGGATCCTCTCGTCCCACCACTGTCGATGGGAATTCCAATGAAGCCACCCAACTGCACCAGGGGATTTGCTGCTGATGGGACCATAGAATCCTATCATCACGTAAGGCCAGAGAATTCCAGCCTAGAAGTTTTGTAATAGTCCATTTTCTTAGATAAATCCAGCATGTCAGAACAGGGAGAACAATTTGGTTTACTTTATTAAAGTTTAAATGTTGTGTACTTGGTTCCACCTGTAAAGTTGGAACAAACTTTTAAAACAGATTTTTAAGTTTTCTAGGTTTAAAAAAATAAATCACACAAGGTAGAATGTCGAAATATTTAGGATAGGGACTTGTGTTGTCAAACATGATGTGATGAAAACTGGCATTGAGCCCATCAGAGCTTCTAGTTCCACCAAGGTCAATGGACATTTTGCTGGCTCGCCACATCAGCCATGGCAAATCCCTATCACTCCAGGGCCAGAAAGATCTGGCCTATGTATTAGTTTAATTTAATTATGTAACTTTTTCTTTGGATACATTATCTGCAAGCCCTTTGGATATAGTACAAATGGATTTTCAAAACAGTATCAACGTATGGATGCTACATAGGTATTAATGGTGCAAGTTATTTCACATCCCTTTCAAACGTTGCTCTCCTGTTATACTGATGAGGCTTCCAGATGCCTCAGCCCAAGGTTCTTGAGTTCCCTCCCTGAACTTTTCCCACCTCTACACTTTCCTCTCTCCA
Organism: Carcharhinus amblyrhynchos; assembly: GCF_965287045.1. Classification (NCBI taxonomy): domain Eukaryota; kingdom Metazoa; phylum Chordata; class Chondrichthyes; order Carcharhiniformes; family Carcharhinidae; genus Carcharhinus; species Carcharhinus amblyrhynchos. The sequence continues at coordinate 62,475,666 of NC_137327.1, read as the reverse complement.
AGGCATTCCTTAAAATCTATTTAACCAGGGCTTTTGAATATCTTCCCAGAAAAAGCTTAGGCTTTTTAAGCAAACCAAGCACCAACTTTTATTTCAAGAGGGATAGAATTGAAAAATAGGAAAGTTGTGCTAAACCTGTATTGTACCTTGGTTACAACACACTTAGTACTGTGCGAAGTTCTGTGTGCCATATTATAGAACATAGAACATAGAAAAACTACAGCACAAACAGGCCCTTCAGCCCAAAAGTTGCGCTGATCATATCCCTACCTACTCGGCCTACCTATAACCCTCAATCCTATTAAATCCCATGTACTCATCCACAAGTCTCTTAAAAGACCCTAACGAATTCGCCTCCACCACCACCGACAGCAGCCGATTCCGCTCACCCACTATCCTCTGAGTGAAAAACTTACCCCTGACATCTCCTCTGTACCTACTCCCCTTAAACCTGTGTCCGCTCATAGCGACCATTTCAGCCCTGGGAAATAGCCTCTGAGAATCCACCCAATCTATACCTCTCAACATCTTATATACCTCTATCAGGTCACCACTCATCCTTCATCTCTCCAGGAAGAAAAGACCGAGTTCCCTCAACCTATCCTCATAAGGCATGCCACCCAATCCAGGCAACATCCTTGTAAATCTTCTCTGCACCCTTTCAATAGCTTCCACAACTTTCTTGTAATGAGGCAACCAGAACTGCGGACAGTACTCCAAGTGGGGTCTAATAGGGTCTTATAAAGCTGCAGTATTATCTCCCGACTCCTAAACTCAATCCCTCAATTGATGAAGGCCAGTACACCATACGCCTTCTTGACCACATCCTCTACCTGCGAGGCCGATTTAAGAGTCCTGTGGACCCAGACCCCAAGATCCTTCTGATCCGCTGCACTAAGAGTCTTATCCTTGATGTTATACTCCTTCATCCCATTGGACCTGCCAAAATGGACCACTACACATTTATCCGGGTTGAAGTCTATTTGCCACTTCTCCGCCCAGTCTTGCATCTTTATCTACGTCACGCTGCAACTTCTGACATCCCTCCAGACTATCCACAACACTACCAACTTTTGTGTCATTGGCAAACTTACCAACCCATCCCTCCACTTCCTCATCCAGGTCATTTATGAAAATGACAAACAGCAAGGGTCCCAGAACAAATCCCTGGGGCACTCCACTGGTGACCAACCTCCATGCAGAAAAGACCCATCCATAACCACTCTCTGCCTTCTGAGGGGAAGCCAGTTCTGGATCCACAAGGTAACAGCCCCTTGGATCCCATGCCCTCTCACTTTCTCAAGAAGTCTTGCATGGGTGACCTTATCGAACACCTTGCTGAAGTCCATATAAACCACATCTACCGCTCTTCCTTCATCAATGTGTTTAGTCACATTTTCAAAGAATTCAACCAGGCTCGTAAGGCACGACTTGCCCTTGACAAAGCCGTGCTGACTACTTTTGAACATACTAAACTTCTCTAAATGTTCATAAATCCTGTCCCTCAGGATCCTCTCCATCAACTTACCAACCACTGAGGTTAGACTCACCGGTTGGTAATATCCTGGACTATCTCTATTTCTTTCTTTGAATATAGGAACCACATCCGCAATCCTCCAATCCTCTGGAACTTCTCTCGTCTCCATCAACGATGCAAAGATCATTGCCAGAGGCTCTGCAATCTCTTCCCTTGCCTCCCACAGTAACCTGGGGTACATCCCATCCGGTCCCGGCGACTTATCCATCTTGATGCTATTCAAAACTTCCAACACATCCTCTTTCTTAACGTCCACGTACTCAATCTTTTCAGTCCACCGCAAACCTGCAGTACAACCACCCAAATCATTTTCCACCGTGAATACCGAGGTAAAGTATTCATTAAGCACCTCTGCCATTTTTACCGGTTCCGTACAAACTTTCCCACCTTCACATTTTATAGGTCCTATTCCATCACTTCTCATCGTTTTACTCTTCACATATTTGTAGAACGCCTTAGGGTTCTCCTTAATCTTACCCGCCAAGGCCTTCTCATGACACCTTCTGGCTTTCCTAATTTCCTTTTTAAGTTCCTTCCTATAACACATATATAACCCGTATTATGAAAAAGATAGAGGAACTGCAGAGCGTGCAGAGGAGATTTAAAAGATGACACCATAAATGTGAAGCTATGCGTAGCAGGAAAGGATTAACAGAATTGAAAAAAGAAGTCAAGCCTAAAAGAAATCTTTTAACTTAGACAGAGTGGATACAGAGAAAATATGTCCTCGTGGCCTTCGAAATATGATAATTGCAAAGAAATCGAAAAGGGAATTAAGAAGAAACTTCCTTACTGGAAAATTAGTGTGAATTACAAATGAGAATGGTTGAAGCAAATGGTATAAATGCACTTATGATGAAGGTCGTCAGGTATTTGAGGCAGACGAAAATAAAGGATTATAGTGATAGATATTGATAAGGAAAGATGGGAGGAGTCATGAGAAGAGCATAAACACCAGTATTGACTATTCAGACCAAATGGTCAGTTTCTGTACCAGATATCCTGTGTAACATCACCTTATATGACTCAGTTCAATTTCTTTTGATAATGTTCCTCATGTTAATATTATATTAAAGATGCCATATAAATGCAACTTGTTGTCCCTTCTCTGATTTCCTGCATGGCATTTCTTGAGTATCTTGCATCTTCCAACATGAGGAAATTTTGAAATGCTAAAAGGTACAACATAGCCAAATTAATCAGTAGTTCAAAAGATGCTACAGGGTCCCAGAATTTTTGAGATTTTAGATTCTAGATCGGATGCACATCTCTTTATAAAACTTTATGCAGTAGTTTCCAACCTTGTAAAATAATCTCAGGGCAGCAATGATTGTGCATTTCCCTTCACAGACTTTCTTAAACAATAGACGGTGAATCAACCCATGAACTATAAATCAGTTCACTTAATGTCAATGATACAAAAAATATTAGAATGCTTGCTTAAAGATCAGATAAAAAGCATAGATTTCCCAAAAGAAAATCACATTTAATTAAAATAAAAACAGCAAGTGCTGAAAAAACCCAAAAGATCCGACAGGATCTGTGGAAAAAGAAATCGTGTTAATGTTTCAATTCGAATATGATTCTTCTTCAGTCATATTTAACTAACCTTATTTGAAGAAATAGCAGAAAGAATAGGCAAAGGCAGAGTACTGAACATGGTCTTTAATAAGGTGCCACATTGGAGACTCATGATCAAGATTAGTGAATGTAGGGTCAGGTAGAAAAATTAATGTTATAAAACTAAACCAAAAGTAGATGGTTAAGGAAGTTTCTTGATCCAGCTGAAGTGGCATCCAGTGTACTGTTGTTCATTATTTATATAAATAATTTAGACTCGGATATTAGAGGCATAAGATTGAAATTTGCAGCAACGATAATGTGGAGGGTTGAGTCAACACATGGGAAGACATAAACAAAGTTGCATAATGGACAAGTAAACAGGAAATGAAATTCAAGCCAACTCTGTGCGAGGTGGCTGATTTTGATAGGACATCGCTAATTCCTCAGAAGATAAGAAATTAAACCGTGCAAAGGTCAAAAAAAGTTGCAAAAACGGACAAAAATCGCATAGGGCAATAAAAAGTGCCAGAAAAGGAGTAAAGTTTATTTAAAGCCAAATAAAGTACAAAAGCGAAGCTAATGCCAAACTTAAATAGAACCTTAGTTTGACTTTTGGAATACTGAGTGACGCGCTGGTCTCTAAAAGTTTATTTATTAGTCAGAAGTAAGGCTGACATTAACACGGCAATGAAGTTACTGTGAAATTCCCCTAGTCGCCACAGTCTGGCACCAGTTCAGGTCGATGCACCTAACCAGCACGTCTTTCAGAATGAGAGAGAAAACCAGAGGGAACTCACGCAGACATGGGGAGAATATGAAAATTCCACACAGTCACCCAAGCTGGGAATCGAACCTAGGTCCCTGGTGCTGTGAGGCAGCAGTGCTAACCACTGTGCTACCATGCCATCCTCTACAATACTGAAAGGATAATAAAACACAAGAATTGAGATAAAAATTGAAAAGGATACATCATGCTGAGACACCCAATCATGGCAGGAAGATGGAGGAAGAAATATTTAAGCAAATGAGTGAAATGAGAAACAGTCAAAAATAATGATCACAGGATATTTCAACTGCACACAAATAAACAGATAGGTTGGGAAAGGGAAACAGGTCATTTACAATGTATTCAGGACTCCTTTCTTATTCAGTATGTAAGAAACCCAAATAAGGAATCCTTGCTGAATCCAGTAATGAAAATGAACCAGAACAGAAAAGAGAATTCAGTGTAAGGCAACATTGAGGATCATAACATAACTAGTTGTGGATTATACCATAATTAAGCTTAAAATAAAGACTGAGAAGGATATCAACAATAGACTAGAAAAAAACTGATTTGAGGAGATTAGAATTGTATAGGAAAATAAATCAGAAAATATTGGTAAATAAAACAGTGAAAAATATCTCAAATGATGGGTAGTAGCATCCAGAAGAAAAATAATCTGGTATAAATCTATGTTCTATAAAAATACATGAACAAATAATAAGGATGATAATTGAAATTGAAAAAAAGGCACAATCTAGGCACAAAAACAACAAGAGAGGATTACAAAAGGAAACAGAAAATTAGGAACTAAGTCAAAAGAAATCAATTAGGAAGGCAGAAAATAACTGCAAAATTAAAATATCAAGGAATATGAGAGTAAATTGCTAAATATTTGATACACACTGCTTTCTATGGCTCCCATGCTCAATAGAGGCACCCCTCCTCCAAGATCGAACCTCTCTTTTAAGTCTGCCCACCAGCCTGTAAAACACAGCCCTCCCATCCCATCTCCTCCCACCTCTCTCTGCAGTCTGCCGACAAGCATGTCCAAAATCCCAGAATTGCCTGAAGTCCAAGATCCATGACACTTATTCAGAGACTGCTGTTCAATCTTGGCACTGCAGGGGTGACATAGCAACCAACCAGATTGGATGTCAGCTCTCGAGGGCAGAAGTGCCTCTCAGATGGCAGTGCAAGTCCCACTCTGAATTAGTTAAAGTGCGTTATCACTGCAGCTCAGCTACATTTTAGGCCTACAGACTAAACATGGACCTTTTGGTCAGTGGGGCAGGGAATACACTCTCTGTACCCACTTCCTTAAAATTCATTCCATGGTTTCAAAATGGGGTATCTGCCTCTACTACAATCTCTGGCAGCTATTCCAGACACTCACCACCATCTGAGTGAAAATATTACCCCTCTGAACCTTTTTGTACCTCTCCCCTCTCACCTTAAATCTATGCTCTTTAGTTTTAGATTCCCTTACCTTTGGGAAAAGATGTTGACTCTTTACCTTATCTATGTCCCTCATTATTTTATAGACCTCTATAGATCACCCCTAAGCCTCCTATGCTCCAGGGAAAAAAGTCCCAGTCTATCTAACTTCTCTTTATAACTCAAAACATCAAGTTCTGGTAGCATCCTAGTACATCTTCTCTGCATTCTTTCTAGTTTAGTAATGTCCTTTCAATAATAGGGTGACCAAAACTGTACAGAGATTCCAAGTGTGGCCTTACCAATGTCTTACATAACTTCAACAAAAAATCCTGTATTCAATGTTCTGACCAATTAAACCAAACATGTCGAATGTCTTCTTCACCACCCTGTCCACCTGTGACTCCACTTTCAAGAAGCTATGAACCTGTACTCCTGGATCTCTGTTGTATAACTCTCCCCAACGCCCTACCATTAACTGAGTAAGTTCTGCCCTGATTCGATCTACCAAAATGCATCAACTCACATTTATGTAAATTAAACGCCATCTGCCATTCATCAGCCTACTGGCCCAATTGATCAAGATCCCATTGCAATCCCTAGATAACCTTCTTCACTGACAACTAAGCCACCAATCTTGGTGTCATCTGAAAACTTACTAACCACGCCTCCTAAATTCTCATCCAAATCATTAATATGGACCAGGCAACGATCCCTGAGACACACTGCTGGTCACAGACTTCCAGTTTGAAAACCAACCCTCTGGCTTCTGTTATTAAGCCAAGTGGTTATCTCACGCAGAAGATTTAACCTTATGCAACAACCGACCATGCGGTACTTTGTGAAAGGCCTTGCTAAAGTCCATGTAGACATCATCAACCACACTGCCCTCATCTACCTTCTTGGTTACTCCTTCAAAAAAACTCAACCAAATTTGAGAGACATAATTTTCCACTCACAAACCCATGCTGACTGTCCCTAATCAGCCTTGTCTCGCTAAATGCATGTAGATCCTGTCTCTCAGAATGTCTTCTAACAACTTAACAATTACAAACGTTAGGCTCATTGGTCTGTAGTTTCCAGACTTTTCCCTGCAGCCCTTTTCTTCCTAAAAGGAATAGTCAGCATAGCTTTGTCAGACGGAGGTCATGCCTAACAAATTTGTTAAACTGCTTCAGAAATGTGATCAAGTATGTGGATAAGGGAAGTTCAGTTGATGCAGTTTATATGGATTTTAGCAAAGTTTTTGACAAGGTCCCATGCGGGAGACTGATTGAGAGGGTTAAAGCGCATGGAATTCAGGGAACTTTGATGAGATGGATCAGAAATTGGCTCAGTAACAGGACACAAAGGATAGCGGTAGAAGGTTGTCCGAGTGACTGGAGGTTGGTGTCCAGTGGTATACCACAAGGATCAGTATTTGGACCCTTATTGTTTGTGATATACATAAACGATAGGTGAAAATGTGAGGGGGCAGGTTGAGCAAATTTGCAGACGACACCAAGATTGGTAGGGTGGTTGATAGCGAAGATGGTTGTAGATTACAGGAAGATATAGATGGATCGATCAGATGGACAGAGCAGTGGCAGATGGTATTTAACCTTGATAAGTGCAAGGTGATGCATTTTGGAAGAAGAAACAAGATGAGGGAGTATTTAATGAATGGCAGGGCACTGGGTAACTCAATAGAACAGACGGATCTTGTAGTAATTATTCACACATCCTTGAAGTCAGCAGGGCACGTGAATAAGATAGTTAAGAAGGTATATGGGACACTTGCTTTCATCTGTCATGGTGTGGAGTATAAGAGCAAGGAGGTAATATGGGAGTTGTACAAAGTGTTCGTTAGGCCTCAGTTGGAGTACTATGTGCTCTCTGGTCATGTCACTATAGGAAGATTTCAGTAGCTCTGGAAAGGATACATAGAACATAACAGCGCAGAACAGGCCCTTCGGCCCACAATGTTGCGCTGACCAATTAAAAAGCAATGACCCTCTAACCTAAACCAATCCCTTTCCATCCATAAACCTATCCACGGATCTCTTAAACGCCCCCAAACTAGGCGCATTTACAACTGCAGCAGGCAGGGCATTCCAATCCCTCACCACCCTCTGGATAAAGAACCTACCTCTGACATCCGTCCTATAACTACCACCCCTTAATTTAAAGCTATGCCCCCTCGTGCTAGCTTTCTCCATCCGAGGAAAAAGGCGATCACTGTCCACCCTATCTAAACCTCTAATCATTTTATGTTTCAATAAGGTCCCCTCTTAGCCGCCTTCTTTCTAACAAAAACAACCTCAAATCCCTCAGTCTCTCCTCATAGGACCTCCCCTCCATACCAGGCAACATCCTGGTAAACCTCCTCTGCACCCTCTCCAATGCCTCCACATCCTTCCTATAATGTGGGGACCAGAACTGCACACAATACTCTAAGTGTGGCCGCACCAGAGTTTTCTACAGTTGCAACATGACGCTGCGGCTCCTAAATTCAATCCCCCTACCAATAAACGCCAAGACACCGTATGCCTTCCTAACTACCTTATCTACTTGATTCCCAACTTTCAGGGATCTATGTACACATACACCTAGATCCCTCTGTTCATCAACACTATTCAGAGTCCTACCGTTAGCCCTATACTCTACACATCTGTTATTCCTGCCAAAGTGAATTACCTCACACTTTTCCACATTAAACTCCATCCGCCACCTCTCAGCCCAGCTCTGCAACTTGTCCAAGTCTCTCTGTAAACTATGACACCCCTCCTCACTATCTACCACACCTCCGACTTTGGTGTCATCAGCAAATTTACTAATCCACCCAACTATACCCTCATCCAGATCATTTATAAAAATTACAAACAGCAGTGGCCCCAAAACAGATCCCTGAGGCACACCACTTGTAACCGAACTCCATGACAAATACTTACCATCAACCACCACCCTCTGTCTCCTATCTGCTAGCCAATTCCTGATCCAATTAACTAAATCACCCTCAATCCCATACATCTGCATTTTCTGCAGAAGCCTTCCATGGTGAACCTTATCAAACGCCTTACTAAAGTCCATATATACCACGTCAACTGCCTTACCCCCATCCACCTCTTTGGTCACTTTCTCAAAAAACTCAATAAGGTTAGTGAGGCACGACCTACCCTCCACAAAACCATGCTGACTATCTCCAATCAATTCATTACTCTCTAAATAACTATAAATCCTATCCCTAATAATTTTTTCTAAAACCTTGCCCACAACAGAAGTAAGACTCAGTGGTCTATAATTCCCAGGGAAGTCTCTGTTCCCCTTCTTAAACAATGGGACAACATTCGCTATCCTCCAATCTTCTGGCACTATACCTGTGACCAACGACGACCTGAAGATCAGAGCCAGAGGCTCTGCAATCGCCTCTCTTGCCTCCCAGAGAATCCTAGGATAAATCCCGTCCGGCCCAGGGGACTTATCTATTTTCAAACCCTCAAGAATGTCTAGCACATCCTCCTTATCAACTGCAATACTGTCCAGTTTACAACCCTATAACCCAGTGTTCTCTACAGCTACATTTATGTCCCCCTGCATGAATACCGAAGAGAAATATTGGTTCAATGCCTCTCCAATCTCTTCCGGTTCCACACATAACTTCCCACTGCTGTCTCTAACTGGCCCTAATCTTGCCCTAACCAATCTTCTGTTCTTAACATATCTATAGAACGCCTTAGGATTCTCCTTAATCCTATCAGCCAAAGTCTTCTCATGTCCTCTTTTAGCTCTTCTTAACTCACTTTTTAACTCCCTCCTAGCCAATCTAAAGCTTTCCAGTGCACTACCTGAGCCCTCAAGTCTCATCCTGACATAAGCCTCCTTTTTCCTTTTAACCAGCGTATCAACTTTTTTAGTGCACCACGGTTCCCTAGCTCGACCATTTCCTCCTTGCCTGACAGGGACATACATATCAAGGACTCGCAGTAGCTGCTCCTTGAAAAAACTCCACATTTCGGATGTTCCCAGACCCTGTAGTCTCCTAGTCCAACCTATGCTTCCTAATTCTCTCCTAATAGCCTCATAATTACCCTTCCCTCAGCTAAAACTACTGACCCGAGGTTCATGCCTATCCCTTTCCATCACTAAGGTGAACATAACCGAATTGTGGTCACTATCACCAAAATGCACACCAACTTCCAAGTCTAACACCTGGTCTGGCTCATTTCCCAGCACCAAATCCAATATAGCCTCACTTCTAGTTGGTCTATCTACATACTGAGTCAAAAAACCTTCCTGCACGCTTTGTGCAAAAATTGACCCCTCTAATGAGCTAGAGCTATTCCAATCAATATTAGTAAAGTTAAAGTCCCCCATAACAATTACCCTATTACTTTCACTCCTATCCAGGATCGTCTCCGCAATCCTTTCCTCAACCTCTCTAGAACTTTTAGGAGGTCTATAAAAGACTCCCAACAGGGTGACCTCTCCTCTCCTACTTCTAATCTCAGCCCATACTACCTCAACAGACAAGTCCTCATCAAACTTCCTCTCTGACACTGTGATACAATCCTTGACTAATAATGCTACCCCTCCCCCCCTCTACCTCCTTCTCTACTCCGACAGAAGCATTTGAACCCCGGAACCTGCAACAACCATTCCTGTCCCTGCTCTATCCATGTCTCTGAAATGGCCACAACAAAGTTCCAGGTACTGATCCACGCTGCAAGTTCATCCACTTTATTGCGAATACTCCTCGCATTAAAGTATACGCATTTCAAACCCTGCTCTGCTCCACCCCCACGATGCCGTGCATTGCAGTCCCCATCTATGCCCCCCTCACTACAGAGGAGATTCACCATGATGTTGGCTGGGGTGGAGCATTTGAGAGACAAGATAGGCTTGGATTGTTTTCTTTAGAGCAGAGAAAGCTAAGGGGGAGACATGATTGAGGTATAAAAGATTGAGGGGTATGGATAGGATGAGTAGGGAACAGCTGTTCCCCTTAGCTGAGCGAGTCTGAATGTTCTCCCCGTGTCTGCATGGGTTTTCTCTGATATACCCTCTCCATCTAAAAGACGTTCTGGTTAGGTGCATTGGCCACGCTAAATTGTCCCCCAGTGTACTCGAACAGGTGCCAGAATTTAGCGATGAGAGGGTTTTCATAGTAACTTCATTGCAGTGTTAAGGCTACTTATAATACTAATAAATAAACTTAAAGGGGGTCAATCAAGAGAAGACATAGCTTTAGGGTACAAGACAGGAGATTCAAAGGTGTTTTGAGAAAAAGGTTTTTTCTCAAATCTCCTCTGAATGGATGGTGGGAATCTGGAATGCACTGCCCGGGAAAGTAGTGGAGACTGGAAACCTTGTAACCTTTAAAAAATATTTGGATGAGCATTTGAAATATCGTAACATTTAAGTATATGGGACAAGTGCAGGAAAACAGGCTAAGCACGCCTTTAATAGTAGATATTGTCAGTGCTGACTCGATGGGCCAAAGAACATTTTGTGCACTATATCATTACATGTGCAAACTTTTACGACTTCGCTCGGGCGAGGCACGTACAATCCCATCCATGGCCAATGGAGAATTCTGTTCTGCGAGCCTGCCAAGGCGGTAAAATTCCCGCCTATAAGTCTATGACATCAGTAGTAGAGAAATTATTGGAAGATAATTCTGAGGGACAGAATTAATCTCCATTTGGAGAGGCAAGAATTTAGCAAGGATAGTCAGCATGGCTTTGTCAGCAGATCACGTCTTAACAAATTTGCTTGAATTTTCTGAAGAGATGACTCGATATATAGATGAGGGCAGTGCAGTTGATTTAATATACATGGCAAAGACTTTTGAAGTCTATTCTAGAGTTGTGGAGAAATACAAAACACAAAATTAGTCAAAGCATATTCTATCCCTATAAATTTCCAAATTAAGATCAGGATTTGATCATTTGGCCTCTTGCGTCTTCTCCACCATTTAATGAGATCATGGCTAATTTGATTATGCTCTCAACTACTTATTCCGTTAACTCCTTGTAACTTCTGACTCCCTTGTTAGTGAAGAATCTATCTACCTGTACCTCAAAAATATTCATTGACCCTGTCTCCATTGCACTGTGGCAAACAGAATTCCAAAGATTCATGACTCTCTAAATCAAAATAATTCTTCTCGCCTCATTTCAAAAATATTGGGTCTCCCACTTAAAAAAGGTTTCTTTATCTAGGTGGATATTAGACAATTTTTAGCTTGCTCTTCTGTTTCATCCTTGGGCGGGTTTCCATTACCCACCTTCACACACATGTATTATTCTTTCAGGCTTGCGCCCAATTACAGCACATAAACTAGGTAAATAATATATGGAGGATGCACAAGCCCAATCATTACTCAATCAAGCATACATGCACAACCTGTATGAACAGGTATTTTGCATCAGTTTTCATTATAGAAGATACAAGTAACTTCCCAGAAACAGCTATAAATCAGAAATTGGAAGGGAGGAATCAGGAAAATTACAATCACTGGGAAAGAGATACTTTGCAAATTATTGGTGCTGCAGGCTGACAAGCCCATGGGTCCTGATGGACTTCATCCTATGGTCTTAAATGAGGTGGATACTGAGATGCTTTGGTTTTAATTTTCAAAATTCCCTAGATTGAGGAAAATGGCATCAAATTGGAAAATGATAAATGTACCTTTATTCAAAAAGGAGACAGAAAGCAGGAAACTACAGGTTTGTTAGCTTAACATCTGCCATAGGGAAAATGTTACAGCTATTATTGAAGAAGTCATAGCAACGTACTTGGATGAATTCAAGGGAATCAGGCGGAGTCAACATGGTTTTGTGAAATGGAAATCACATACAACCAACTTATTGGAGTATTTTGAGGAAGGAACATGCATTGTGGATAAAGAGGAGCCAGTTGATGTACTGTTCTTGGATTTCCAGAAGACATTTGAAAAAATCCCATATCAAAAGGCTATTGCATAAAATAAAATCTCATGATATGGGGCTAACATTTTGGCATGGACAGAAGATTAGTTAGCTAACAGGAGAATAGACAAAACTGGGACGATTTATGGTAAACACAGTAAAAAGTCTGACAACACCAGGTTTTAGTCCAACCGATTTATTTGATAGTAAACGCGCAAGCTTTCGGGTTAGTCCCTTCGTCAGGTGAATGGAGCGTTCTCTGACGAAGGGACTAACCCGAAAGCTTGTGCGTTTACTATCAAATAAATCGGTTGGACTAAAACCTGGTGTTGTCAGACTTTTTACTGTGTTTACCCCAGTTCAACGCCGGCACATCCACATCACGATTTATGGTAGACAGGACTGGGCCTCAATTTGTTGGGCCTCAATTTTTTTTACATTTTATATAAATGGCTTGGATGAAGGGGCTGAAGGTATGGTTGCTAAATTTGTAGATGACACAAAGATAGGTAGAAAAGTAAGTTGTGAAGAGGACATGAAGAGGCTATAAAGAGACTGAGAAAGGTTAAGTGGACAAAGATCTGGCATAAAATGTGAAATTGTCCATTTTAGCAGGAAGAATAATGAAGAAGAATATTAACTAAATGATGAGAGATCTGAGATGCAGAGGGATCTGGGTGTCTGACACAAATGGTGAGTGTGCAGGTACAGCAAGTAATTAGGAAAGATAATAGAATATCATTTATTGCGAGGTGAACTGAACACCAAAGGGGAGAAGTTACGTTTCAGTTGTACAGGACACTGGTGAGACCACAACTGCAGCAGTTTATAGTATTGGTCTCCTTACTTAAGGAAGGATGTAAATGCATTGTAAGCAGTTCAGCAATCATTTGTCCTTTAAGCAAAGCTGAGAATGAGGTCAGCACTTTTTACAACAGCTTCAGTTATTCTTTGGGTTTCTGTTTGCTGACTAATTACTGTTTAATCTTAATGCAACAGAGCTGCAACGGAGGTTTGTGAATTCAGGTCAGAACTTCAGAGCTACTGGAGCATGGCTGCTGGTTGACTCGACGTATCAAAATGAAATTTATCAGGCAGCAGCTGCATGCAACTGTCACTGCAGCAGAGGATTGAATGCAGTTGAAGAACTTTTGTTATAGCTTTATACTGCTCTGTGATGGAGATTACATAGCTAGATTCTCTCAAAATTTACGATTTCTCTCTAGAATCCTGCAGACCAACACTTGAAATTTCTATTAGAGCGCACCCCTCCTCAGCTGTCACTCACAAAAGCATCCAGTTCCATAATGCCACAGCACTGGGCTGGTACACTGTCTGGAGGTGGATTGAGAGTCTGAATCAGAAGGTGCAAAGGGATAGATATTAAAAGAGTGGGAGTTCAGGGAGAGAGATGTAGGCTGGAAACAGTGCAGGAAGAAGGAAATCTGGGAATGGGAACTGGGAAGATAAGTGGACCGGGAATCACGGCATGGAGGGAAGGAGGGGTGGGGTTGGGGAGGGGGGCAGAGAATCAGTAAAAGTGGATGTGGGACTAGCATTTGCTGCAGAGTCAGGAGGAATGCCAGCAATGTGAGAAAAGAGCAAAACTGAGTGAAACCTAGGACGTTAGACTGAGAAGTTGTGAAAAGGTTGTTTCCATTAGTAGAAGAATGAGGAACTAGGGAACAAAACTAAGGAGGAACCAAGAGAGGATGGAGGAGAAAGGTTGTTGAACTGAGGACTATTGAACCATGGATCCTTCAGTATGTGCCTACTGACGTAGAGACTAAAATGCAATTTAAAAAGGAAGGGATACATATTTGAAAAGGAGAAATATTAAGGAAGTATCTCAGAGGAACCAAAAGAGAAAAGACTGGGAATACCAGAATTGAATGGCCTCCTTCTGTGGTTTAGATATTACAATATAAAAACCCTCCTTTTTGAAATTGAGCCAGGGAATGGTTAAGAAACATGGGTGCTGAGCTGAGTTTTGTGCCCTTTGTAGAATCTCTTGATTTGGTTCAGATTTCTCTGGACCCAGACAGCTTTTACCTGTGAAGACTTAGAGCTCAACCCCAATGAGGATTGCAGTTCAGAACCATCCATTCACCAGAACCAAACTCCAATCCAGATCCCAAGAAACAGGGAGACAGATCAGGCCAAACATTGGCTAACTGAGGAGCCTGACGAAACTGTGGAAGCCTGTGTAGCGTGGGAGAGAGGCTATGGTTTCAGGATGAGAGTCAGTGGTTTATAGGATTACCATTAGTTGAAGTACCACCAGTTACGTACAGATTTGGTGAATTTTGTATTGTTGATCATGAGGCAAATTGGAACATGATTGGAAATTTAATATTAAATTATATCTACCACGTGAATGCCTTTCCACCAAAGCGTATTCTTGAAATCATTACTATCCTTCTCACAGTTAACAATACTTCCAATTTTTGTGTCATCTGCAAATTTTGAAATTGTGCCCTCTGCATCAAACCTAAATCAGATGTCAAGAAAAGCAGTGGACTGATTACAAGAAAAATCACCATTTACTATCCCCCAATTCAAAAACAACTATTTACCACTATTCTTTGTTTCCTGTCAGACTGCCAACTTCGTATCCATGTGACCGTTTATTCCATGGGCCTCAACTTTGCTGACAAGCCTCTTATGGAGCACCTTATGTGGATCTCCGAAAGATGTTTGATATCATTTACATTATCTTCATCAACTCTCTTTGTTACCTTATTAAAACACTCAATCAAGTTAAACAAAAGCTATGATCTTATGACCTCGTCCCCCCCAAATTTCAGCAAGGTGAGGTGGGCAACATAGGATGGGAGATGACAAATCAGGTTTGCGCCTGGTTTTTACCTCCCTCGATCATGCCAGCACATTGACCCCCCCATGACCTCCGACATGCCCCCCATCATTACCCTTAATGACACCCTTGCATAGATCCTCCCCTCATAGAACTACCAGGCCGTCAGAATCCATCCTCTTGGCACTGCCCCAGCACACTTGCTGTGCTCAACTGGCTGCCAGGGTGCCAGGTGGGGCACAGTCAGGGTGTCCAGTGGGCACTGTCCGGCCTTACCTCCTAACCAGCTAGGGCTTTAATGGCCTCCAATACCCCCTGCCCCCACCCTGGTGTGACCATCATGCCTGGTCTCTACTAGTGGAGACCAGTACTATTTCATGCCAGTGTGACCTCCCGCCGGAGATGGGAACATTCCAGAAGGTGGGACAAACACATGCCAATCCCACTAACGAGATTGATATTCAGTCAGTCTTTTGCTAATTCGTCTTTCCTGGGCACAATCCGGTTTCTGCCATTAGGGAGAAACTAGGACGATTGCAAACTGTTTAGCACCTGGTGCAGACCCAATTTTTAGGTCCACATGCTATTTTCCAGCATCAGCATGATTTGCACCAGGCACAGCGTGGTCAGGAAATCATCCCAACTATTTTTCCTTAACAAATCCATGCTGGCAATTTCTCATAGAATTGTAACCAAGACATTTTCACACAAATCAAGGCACAAGTGTTTTTTTTTTAAATTAGTAACGTGTCGTTTTACTCTTGGAAGGCAAGTTTCAGTCACAATTATTTGAATGTATTTGAAAGTACGTTTCCTCTGGATACGTTCATTCTTCCCCATCATACTGTTGAAGATAAAAATTTGAAATCAAAACTGTAAAATAATGTTAAAAATTACTTTTTGGGAGGCAAATGAAATTTGATGAATTTACAGGGTCAAAAATTTTGATTCCACGTTTTACAGACAGCAGTTCTGGTTGTGTAAACTTTTGTAATTTTTATTATCAAGCAATATGATTATTGGTGGTATGATTACTGTACAGCTAGCAAGAGCAATACACATATTACATGTTCAGCAATAACAAACTGACATCATCATATCAGTATTGCAGTCAATACTTTTGACATTGTCAAGGTTTTGCTTGTGTGTAGTCTGTCTCTTGTTCCTAGCCCCCTCTTCTATTGATCTTCTCTGTACCTCTCCCATCCCTCTCCTTATCCGACTCCCTGTTCCTCTTTCTTGTCCCTCAACCATACACTCACTACTGTCCCATTTACCCTATCTTGCCTATCCCTCACCGCTATCCATCTCCCCTAACAATTAGGAGTACTGTATTGTGTTCTTTTTAAAAGACAGATGTAAGTGTGTTGGAAGCAGTTTAGAGAAAGTTTAGTAGACGAATATCTGGAATGGGAGGGTTGGCTTGACAAAAGGTTGGAGAGTCTATGCTTGCATTGCTGGAGTCCAGGAGAATAATTTGATTGAAATATGTAAGATCCTGAGGGGACTTGACAAGGTGAATGGAGAAAATGTGTTTCCTTTTGTGGGAGAACTAGAACTAGGGGTCACTGTGTATAAATTAATGCTTGCCCAGCTAAGACAGAGGTGAGAAAAAATATTTTTCTCAGAAGGTCATGAACCTTTGGCATTCTCCACCTCAAAACTGGACAACCATGACGTACTGTGTGCCAACAGCAGCAGCAGTACTGCACTCAACCATAATCTGTAACCTCATGGCCTGACATATCCCACTCTTTACTATTACCACTAAATCAAAGGATTAAACCTGGCTTAAAGAAGAGGAGTTTCAGGAGAACAGGCCAGGAACAGCAATGAATGATCCATCATGGCTGCCATCAGAGGTCACGAGCATTCCAGATGCCAAACTTCAGCCAATTCAATTCACTCCACATAATCATAGAATCCCACAGTGCAGAAAGAGGCCATTCAACCCATCGGGTCTGCACCAACCACAATCCCACCCAGGCCCCACCCCCACATATTTACCCACTAATCCCTCTAACCTATGCATTCCGAGACACTAAGAGGTAATTTAGAATGGCCAACTAACCAATCAATGCTCCTTTAAGACTTGACTAGCTATAAAGACTCGCATTCTAATCAGTATCCTGTAAACTGAGTGTGTGCTTTTATATGCACTATTTGTGATCAGAATTTCCCATCACCTGACAAAGGAGCAGTGCTCCAAAAGCTAGTGGCGTTTGTTACCAAATAAACCTGTTGGACTTAAACCTGGTGTTGTGAGACTTCTTACTGTGTTTACCCCTGTCCAGCGCTGGCATCTCCACATCAAAATGATGTGCATTCAGCTTTTTTCGCTTTGTCCCAGGGCACTAGGTAAGGAAGCCCCTCTCCCTCCTGTTATTTGCCATTGATATTGTACCTCTTGCTGAGGCTTTTCACAACGGCAAACAAGGGTTGGGGATTGGTATAGGCATTGGTTACTGCAAAAGCTACAGGGCCTGAAAAGACTCCAGCAGTAATACTGAAAACGTGAGCTCCAGAACTTGCTGCATCCTAGCCAAGCTGCTCCAGCACAGCGACAATGATGGCATCTACCCAGCTATGTAGAAAATTGCCCAGGTATGTCTTGTATACAAAAAAAAAGAATAAATCTACTCTGGCCAAATACTGCCCCATCAGTCTCCTCTCAATCATCAGTAAAGCGATGGAAGATGTCATCAACAGCTTTATGAAGTGCTTAGCAATAACTTGCTCACTGACAGTCAATTTGGGTTCCACCAGGGCCACTCAACTCCTAGTCTCATTACAGCCTTCTTGTAAACATGGGCAAAAGAGCTGAACTCCAGAGTTGAAGCAAGAGTGACTGCCCTCAATATCAAGGCATTATTTGACTAAATAAGGTATCAAATCTTAACAAAATTAAACTGAATGGGAATTGGGGAAAACTGTCCATTGGTTGTAGTCATACCAGGCAAAAAAGAAAATGGTTGTGGTGGTTGGAAGTCAGTCATCTCAGTTCTAGGACATCACTGCAGGCGTTCCTCCAGGCAATGCCCTGGGACCAAACATCTTCAGCTGCTTCATCAATGAACTTCCTTCCATCGTAAGGTCAAAAATGAGGATGTTTGCTGATGACTGCACAATACTTAGCACCATTCGCAACTCCTTAGATACTAAAGCAGTCCATGTCCAAATGCCGTAGACAATATACTGACAAACAACATTTATACCACGCATGCCAAATAATGACCATAGAATCATAGAATATAGAAAAGTTACAGCACAGGAGGTGGTCTTTGGCCCATCTTGTCCATGCCCTCTCAAGGATAACCAGGTGGTCTTTCTATTCCTGCACCCAACTCATAGCCCTGTAACCTACAGTACATAAGATACAGATTCTTTTTCAGAGTTTAGAGTCTTAGCCTCTATCACCCACTCAGGCTATGAATTCCAGACACTCAACATCCACTGCATAAAATATTTCTTCCTCACATATCCTCTACAACCTCTCTTGAGTCTATGCCCCCTGGTTCTTGAATTCTCCACCAAGGAAAACAATTTTATCCTGTTCGCTCTATCTCTTTCTTCATAATTTTGCATACCTCAATCAAGTCACCCTTCGGCCTTCTTTGTTATATGGTGAACAGAACTGCACACAATACTCCAGTTATGACCTCACTAGTGTTGTATACAATTCCAACATTATATTCTTACTTTCATATTCTTTATCTCTGCCAATGAAGGAGAGCATTCCAGATGCCTTCTTTGAAACCTTGTCTATTTGAACTGCTACCTTTAGGGAGCTATGTATTTGTACACCGAGATCTCTCATTTCATCTATCCCTTTTAATATATTCCCATTTATTTTGTATTCCCTCCAATAGTTTGACCTCCCTAAATGCATGACCTCGTACTTCTCTATGTTAAAATCCATCTGCTTTAGTGTCCACGCCACCAACCCATCTATATCATTTGAGATTATAGCTATCCTCTACCACTTGACTAAACTGTATGTTTGTGGCCAAACGGGCCAACTAAGATGATGATTTACAAGAGCATGCTGTGGTAATTGGACAAATACAGAAACAGACAGGTTGCAGCACTTAAAAGAAACTAGTCAGAGATAAACATGCTGCAGCTGCAGACATTGGAATACACAGGATATAGGTCATTCCAAGGACAACAGACACTTTCTGGTCAAACCAAGTCGTTTATTAGACAAGGGGCGCTTTAACCCCTTATTTGGAATTGAGGTGTGTGACCTATGTGCCTCCAGCACCTACAGACATGACTGTTGGGTACACACCCACAGATCGGTATGGCAGCAACTGATTGGACTTTATCAATCAGGGCGATCAAGCCCTGATCGATTGATTGGCAATAACCAAAACGGGCACAAAGCCAGTGAGGGATAAAAAGGAAGGACCTCTCTCTCTTCCCAAATGAACAACAACAACGGTGACCATCACCAGCAACGACCAACACCAGCAAAGTCATCACATCAAAGAAAGAAGGAAGACCAGAGCCAGAGCATCAGACCAGATGATGCAAAGGGCTACAGAGACCAACATGCAGATAAAGGCCAATATCTGCCTGGGTACTTGCCACTGATACAAAAGTTAAGTCAATGTCTAGTATTGGACGTGGACTTTTGTATTCTGCAAGATAACTTAGCATTGAGTGTAGGCAATTAATATCAATTTTGGGTGTGAATAAATATTATTATACTAACAAGAAGTTGATTCGCAGTGCTTTGTTCATTATATAAGGGTTAAAAACATAGTGTGGCAGCTGCAGGCAACTGCAAATATTCTAATCATGCCTCTCACATTCGTGTTCAAAACATTAATATACAACATAATTAGCAAGGATCCCAACACCAAGTACTGTGGAACACCACTTGAAACAACTTTCCATTCACAAAGAGCATCTATCGACCATTACTCTTTGCATCCTGTTAATAAGCAAGCTTTTTATCCATTTTGCCACATTAACTTGCATCCCATGACTTTTACTTTTTTGACCAATGTCAATGCCTTGCTACAATCCATGTCCACAACATCCAGTGCACTATCTTCATCACCCCTTCTTGTCACTTCCTTAAAGAATTCAATCAAATTGAGGCCAGTCCTTACTTTAACAAATCTATACTGATCATCCCCAAATAGTCCATGCCTTTCTACATGGCAGCTAATCCTATCTCTAAGAATTGATTCTGCTAATTTTCCCACCATTGTTGTAAGACTAACTCGCCCATAATTGTTTGGCATTTCCTTTGATTCCTTTTTAAAGAATGGAACCAGTTTTGCATTTCTCCAGTCCTCTGGTACCTCCCTTCTATCTAGTGAGAAATGGAAAATCATCCACAGAACATTTGTTATTTTTTCCTTGACCTCCTTCAGGAGCCTCTGAAACAATATATTTGGCCCTGGCAATTTATCAACTTTCAAGGATTCCAACCCTTCGAGTACTTCCTCTCTATGATTATCCCATCCAATATCTCAGTGTTCCTCTTGGACTATTATATCTGCATCATCCCTTTCCTTTGCAAACACAGACATAAGATATTCATTTAAAACCCTTCTTCATCTCTGCTAAATCCCACTTTTTCCTTAACTACCTTTTACCATTAATATATTGGTAAAACCTCCTTGAGTTTTCTTTAACTTTACTTGCTAATCTTTTTTCATGACCTCTCTTTGATTTCCTTATTGCCTTTTTTACTTTGGCCCTGCACATCTATGTTCATCGAGGCTATCTGCAGTACTTAGTTCTTTGTGTCCCTCATAAACTTTCTTTCTACTTGATCTTCTCTTGTACTCCGCTAGACAACCAGGCAGGTCCAGATTTGGCTGTACCACTCTTATTTTCAGAAAGGATATTTAGGATCTTGCTTTTCAGTGCCTCCCGCTGGTTTATCCTCGACTAGTGCTGTCCAGTCTACCTCAGCTGAGCCCTTCTCATTTCTCCAAAATTTGTCTTCCCTCAATTCAAAACTTTTACTCCTGTTTTATATCTTTGCAATATTAAATCAAATTGAATTGTGATCACTATCCCCAGTATGGTCATCAACTGTCACTTCATCCACTGGCCCTTCTTTGTTCCCCAAAACTAGGTCTAGAATTGTATTTTCTCATTGGCTGTGTCACTAATTCGTTGAAAAAAAATTCCTGGACACAGTGCATTATTTTTTCTCCCTCAGTGCCCCTTAGATTGTTTGAATCCCAGTTGATATTGGGATAATTAAAGTCTCCTACTATTATTGACCCCTTGTTTTCACAGGCTGAAATTTACCTTCAGATCCTTTCTTTTATCTCCCTTTCATTATTTAGTGGTCTGTAGTATACTGCCAATAGCGTGGCTGTCCCTTTTTTATTTCTAAGCTCAACCTATTTGTTGACCCATTGAGTACATGATCCCTTCTCACAACTGGAATTGACTCTTTAACCATTAGCATTACTTCCCCTCCATTTTATCTCTCACTCTATTGTGTCTGAAGACTTAATAACTAGGCATAATGAGCTACTAACTTTGCCCCTCCTTTAGCCAGGTTTCAAATATAGCAATGACATCATGCTGTCATGTGTCTATCTGTGCCCTTAACCCATCTACCTTGTTTGTAATATTCCTTGCATTAAAGTATAAACAGTTTAACTGTGTCAATTTCCCTTGCTGGATCCTTTTGCTTCTGCTGTAATTCCAAGTCTATCACTACATCTTTCACATCACTGACTAATGCTCCACCTCCATTTTCCTGATGTGAATCTGGACCTACTCCTAGATCCCATCCCCTTGCCACATTGTTTTGTTGGAGAAGGCAGTATTAAAACCAGAATCTAGCCTTCATCCCTAGATATTACCATTGCTGAAAAACCCCAATATTAACTTTGAGTGTTCCCATTAACAAGAATCTGAACTGGACACGCCATACAAATAGTGTGGCTACAAAAGTAGGTCACAGACTAGGAATCCTGCAATAAGTAACCCACCTCCTAACTTTCCAAGCTTGTCCCAAATTTGTAAGGAACAAGTCAAAATGTGGTGAAATATTCTCCATTTACCTGGATGACAGCAGCTTCAACAACACAAGAAAGTTAACACCATCCAAGACAAAGCAGCCCTCTTGATTAGCACCCAATCCACAAATATTCACTCCCTCCGCCACTGACGTACAGTGGCAGCAGTAAGTACCAGCTACAAGATGCAATGCAGGAACATAAGAACATAAGAACATAAGAAATAGGAGCAGGAGTAGGCCATCCAGCCCTTCGAGCCTGCCCCGCCATTCAATAAGATCATGGCTGATCTGTCGCTGCTCAGTTCCACTTTCCCGCCCTCTCCCCATAACCCTTAATCCCCTCTCCTATCAAAAACCCATCAACCCGCGTCTTAAAAATATTTAGCAAGGCAGCCTCCACCACTTCAACGGGCAGAGAATTCCACAGATTCACCACCCTTTGAGTGAAGAAGTTCCTCCTCAACTCCGTTCTAAACCACCCCCCTTTTATCTTGAGGCTGTGCCCCCTAGTCCTATTGTCTTTTTTGAGCGGGAAGAGTCTTTCCACCTCTATCCTATCCATCCCATTCATCATCTTATACGTCTCAATGAGATCTCCTCTCATTCTTCTAAACTCTAACGAGTACAAGCCCAGTTTATTCAGCCTCTCCTCATAGCTCAACCCCCTCAACTCCGGTATCAGCCTAGTAAACCTCCTCTGCACTCCCTCCAAGGCCAAAATATCTTTGCGCAGGTGCGGCGCCCAAAAATGCACACAGTACTCCAGTTGTGGCCTCACCAATGCCCTATACAGCTGCAGCAAGACCTCCCTACTTTTATATTCAATCCCCCTCGCTATGAAGGCCAGCATCCCATTCGCCTTCCTGACCACCTGCTGCACCTGCAAGCTGGGTTTTTGCGACTCATGCACAAGGACCCCGAGGTCCCTCTGCACCGTCGCCTGCTGCAGTTTTTCGCCTCATAAGTAATAGTCCTTCCTACCATTCTTCCTACCAAAGTGGACCACCTCACACTTGCCAACATTAAATTCCATTTGCCATTTCCTGGCCCATTCGCCCAGCCTATCTAGATCCTTCTGCAGACTCTCAACACCCTCCGCACAATTTGCCGTTCCCCCAATCTTGGTGTCATCAGCAAATTTCGACACTCTACACTCGGTTCCCTCCTCCAGATCATCTATATAAATGGTAAAAAGCTGAGGCCCCAGCACCGACCCCTGGGGCACTCCACTAGTCACCATCCGCCAATCCGAATAGCACCCGTTGACCCCCACTCTCTGCCTCCTATTTGACAACCAATCCTCTATCCACGCTAACACCCTACCCCCAACTCCATGTCCCTCGACCTTCTGCAATAACCTCTTGTGAGGCACTTTGTCAAACGCCTTCTGAAAATCTAGAAAGACCACATCCACCGGCTCTCCTCTATCCACCGCCCTAGACACATCCTCATAGAACTCCAGTAAATTTGTCAGACACGACTTCCCTTTAATGAAACCGTGCTGCGTCTGCTCTATCAAGCAATTCCCTTCAAGATGCTTTGCAATTTCCTCCTTAATGACAGATTCTAACATTTTACCTACCACAGACGTTAAACTAACCGGCCTATAATTCCCCGCCTTTTGCCTGGCACCCTTCTTAAACAACGGCGTAACATTAGCCGTTTTCCAGTCATCCGGCACTTCCCCGGAATCCAGCGACGTCTGGAAAATAACCACCAAGGCATCCACTATCACCTCCGCCATTTCTTTCAGAACCCTCGGATGCATTCCATCCGGTCCTGGGGACTTGTCCACAATCAGCCCCTCCAGTCTGTCGAGCACCGCCTTTCTAGTAACAGTAATGTCATTAAGACCCTCCAGTCCTACCACCTTTCCATCGCTAACACCCGGCAAATTATTCACGTCCTCCTCCGTGAAGACAGAAACAAAAAAGTTATTCAATACCTTAGCCATATCCCCATCCCCTACCACTAGGTCCCCTTTCTCATCCTCTAAAGGACCAACATTCACCCTAGCCAGCCTCTTCCTTTTTATATATTTATAAAAACTCTTGCTATCCTTTTTTATATTAAGCGCTAGCCCAGCTTCATAGTTTCTCCTACCCTTCCTTATCAACTTCTTTGTCAATCTTTGTTGACATTTAAACCTCTCCCAATCCTCTTCTCGCCCACTACTCTTAGCTACTCTAAATTCCTCCGCTTTTAGTTTAACACTTTCCTTCACCTCCTTCGTTATCCACGGCTTATTACCTCTCCTCCTACTATCCTTTTTGACCATCGGAATAAATTTCCGTTGAGCACCAAGAAAGATCTCCTTAAAGATCCTCCACTGCTCCTCAACAGACCCTCCCTCCAACGCGCTCTCCCAGTCCACATTCGCCAATTCTTCTCTCATCCTACCGTATTTCCCTCTATTCAAACAAAGGGAACCTACTTTCTCCTCCTCCATCTGCACCAGAAACTCCACCATACAATGATCACTCTCCCCAAGAGGATCCTTCACCACAAGGTCCCTAATTCTACCCGCTTCATTACATAGCACCAGATCCAAGATAGCTCGCTCCCTCGTCAGCTCCAACACACACTGTTCGAGGAAACTATCCCGGCAGCATTCCAAGAACTCTTCCTTGAGCCCCCCACGTCCAACATGGGTCGACCAATCAATATGCAGATTGAAATCCCCCATAACTACAGCCGTCCCATTCCTGCACGCCGCACTTATTTGTGCGTTAACAGCCCGCCCCACCTCCAGATCATTATTCGGGGGCCTATAGACGACACCCACCAGCGTCTTCCTCCCTTTGCTGTTCCTAATCTCCACCCACAACGATTCCACCCTCTGCTCCTTGGCTCCAATATCATCCCTTGCTACCACCGTGATGCTATCCTTAATCAGTAGAGCTACGCACCCCCCTTTTCCCTCCTGCCTATCCTTCCTAAACACTTGATAGCCATGTACATTCAGCTCCCTGTCCCTGTCACCCTGCAGCCACGTCTCTGTAATGGCCACCAGATCGTATCCATTTGTGTCGATCTGCGCCATCAGCTCATCCACTTTATTCCGAATGCTTCGTGCATTCAGATAAAGTGCTTTCATCCCAGCCTTCACCTGGACCCTATTTGCCGCAACGCCACCAACTATACTCACGCCCCCTACTCCCTCTATTATTGGGACATCCTCGGCCTCTTCCCTTACATGTACACTCTCCTTAACTTTAGACCTCGTAAGGTCACCTACCCTCACACCCTCCCCCCCCTAATTAGTTTAAAGCCCTGTCTACAGTCCTCTTTACTCGATTCGCCAGCACTCTGGTCCCAGCACGGTTCAGACCAACCCCATCCCTCCCGAACAGGTCCCACCTACCCCAATACTGGTGCCAATGCCCCATAAATTCAAACCCATTCCTCCCACACCAATCCCTGAGCCACCCATTCACTTCCTTAATCCTGTCAACCCTACGCCCATCTGCACACGGTTCAGGCAGTAGCCCAGAGATAACCACCTTGTCGGTTCTACTTTTTAATTCCATTCCAAGCTTTTCATACTCCCTCCCCAGATCCTCAGTCTGCATTTTGCTTACGTCGCCGGCACCCACATGTACCACAACGACCGGATTCTCACCCTCCCACTCCAGGTTCCTCTGCAGCCCAGCTGCGACATCCCGTACCCGAGCACCAGGCAGACAACACACCCTTCTGTGCACTTTGTCATTGTGACAAAGGACAGTGTCAATACCCTTCACCCCACTATCCCCAATAACTACTACGTTCCTTTTCCCTTTCTCTTTGCCTATGTCCTGCTGCAGCACTGTACCGTGTGCAGCTTGCTCACCAACCTCACCTGCCTCGTTCTCGTCCAACTTGGAAGCAAGAACCTCAAACCTGTTATGCAGATTAAGAGGCTGAGGCCTCACCAAGATTTCTTAGACAACACCTTCCAAACCTACAATTGCTGCCATCTAGAGGAACAAGGACAGCAGGCACATGGGGACACCACTACCTGGAAGTCACTCACCATTCTGACTTCGAAGTATATTGTAGTCTTTCATTGTTGCTGCAACAAAATCCAGGAACTCCCTCTCCAACAGCACTGTGGGTGTACCTACACACCGTCTTCAGCGACTAAAGAAGACAGCTCATCATCATCATCATCTCAAAGGCAATGAGTGACAAGTCTTAAATGCTAGCTGAGCCAGAGACTCCCACATCCCATGACTGAATGAAGAAAGAATTGTCTTTCCATGCTAGTCCTCCCAAGATCATCGCTTCACACCTCTACACATTAAGCTCTATCTCACCATTTCACTATTTCACTATTGTGCCTGTATAATTCAAAGACTGCAATGATGTTCAACACCATTACTTTGTCAAGTTTTACATCACTGCGAACACCTCAAGAACATAATAAATAGTAAGTAGTAAGCCATAGAGATCCGCAAGCCTGCTGCCCCAGTGCCACTTTCCCATCTGTTCCCTATAATTCTTGACTCCCTATAGTTCAACAATCTGTTTCTCTCATCAAATATATACAGTGATTCAGCAAAAGAAGGGGTTGAAAATTCCAAAGATTCACAAACCAGTAACTGACCTTGGGGAATAATATTTAAAACCAGCTCACAACCTATAAAACATTTACCACCCAGCATGACCCTTTACTTTCTGTCACTGAGGCAATTTCATATCCATATAGCCATTTTCCTCTTAAATCTAAGGGCTTCCATTTCCTTAATGAGCCTCTTGTTTAGCATTTTTTCAGACACATTCTGGAAGTACATTTATACAACTGCTACTACATTATCTTAATCTATCTTTTCAGTTACCTTGAAGAATTCAATCAAGTTGGTCAAACATGATTCCATTTGTCAAATACACGCTGACTCCCCTTGACTGAGCCATGCCTTTCCAAACAACAAAGTTCTGATGAAAGGTTATTGAACTGAAATGTCAACTCTGTTTCTCTCTTCACAGATGTTGCCAAACATGCTCTTTTTCTTTCTAAAGGAAAGTTTATTTTGTATCTGATAATGGTTTAATGCCACCAAAGTTAGGCTAACTGTAGTTATGGTTTCCTAGTCAAATAGCATTGTAACATCAACAATACTCCGGCCACTCCTGAACCCAATATCAATTAAAAGATTATAACCAATGCCTCTGCTATTTCTACTCCTGTTCTTTCAGGGACCTGAAATATATTCCATCTGGGCTAAGTGACTTACCAACTTTCAGCAATTAGGCCTAATAAAGCCTCTCACGATTATTACGCTATTTTTATTCCAGATCTTTTAAATTTGCCAATAAATTTACCTATCTAGCTCCTTTGTGGGATATGGGCTTCTCTGGCTGGCCAGCATTTATTGCCCAAGGGCAGTTGAGAGTCAACCACATTGCTTTGGAGCTCCATACAGCAGAACTAAGAGATGCTGTGACACAGTGGGTAGCCTCCCTGCCTCTGGGCCAGACGCTCTGGGTCCAAGTTCCATTTTAAGACTGGATGACCAAGGAAGGTGCATTCATAACATGGCCAAACAGCTTTCAACTTATAAATCCTCC
Source organism: Carcharhinus amblyrhynchos (assembly GCF_965287045.1). NCBI lineage: Eukaryota > Metazoa > Chordata > Chondrichthyes > Carcharhiniformes > Carcharhinidae > Carcharhinus > Carcharhinus amblyrhynchos. The sequence continues at coordinate 62,448,090 of NC_137327.1, read as the reverse complement.
CAATTTATTTGCAAATGACACATGGTAAGGGCTGAAGAGATCCCTGGCAGCCCAAGATGTGCAGGTTAGGTTGATTGGCCATTCTAAATTGGCCCTTAGTTGTCAGGGGATTAGCAGGATAAATACGTGAGGTTACAGGAATATGGCCTGGCTGGGATTGTTGTCAGTGCAGGCTTGATGTCTGAATGGCCTCCTTCTGCACTGTAGGGATTCTATGATTCTATGTGACAGAAGGAAATTAGAGCCTCTCTCATCAGTATCCATGACTTCAGGCTGCAAGATGCATGTGAAAGTGTATGTTGCCATAGTAACTCATTTCTTGGAGGATTAGTTGCCACTGTTGGTAGGATGGTAAATGTGGATCAGATTGGTGCCAACAGCATGGGGTTTAATTCCCTGCTTCAGCTGGGACCTACATTCTTGCCTGACCCAAGTAACATTCACACCAACACAAGTGACAGACAATAACCATCTCCAACAAAAGTGAATCTAACCATCTCCTTTGACATTCAAAGGAATCCCCATTGCGGAATCCCCTATTAAAATCAACTTTCGGGGAGTTACCATCAAACAGAAACTCAACTGGACTAGCTACGTAAATATTGCAGCTCCAAGAGCAAGACAGAGACTGGCAATTCAGCAGCAGTTAGCTCACCTCCTGATTCCCCAAAGCCTATCTACCATCTACAAGACAGAAGTCAGGAATGTAATGGAATACTTGCCACTTGCCTGGGTAAGTTTAGCTGAAACAACACTCGTTCAACACCATCCAGGACAAAGCAGCCTGCTTGACTGCATCACATCCACCACATTAAATATTCACTCCCTCCAACATCAACGGATAGTACCATCAGTGTGTAAAAAGGCTGCTTAGACAGGACCAATGACCGAATCCACAACAGCTACCATGTAGAAGGACAAAGGGAACAGATGCATGGGAAGACCACAATACCTGCAAGTTTTCCTCTAAGCCACACATCATCCTGATTTAGAAATATATCGCTGTTCCTTCACTGTCGCTAGATCAAAAGCCTGGAGCCCTTCTGAATAGCACTGTGGGTGTACTTACACCACAGGGACTGCAGTGATTCAAGAATGGGAACATTTGGATTTTGATACAGGCAAATGCAAGATCATCCATGTTGAACTCAAAAATGATAGATTCAGTTACTTTCTAAATGATAAAAAGCTAGAACAGTAGAAGTCCAAAGGAACTTTGGAGTCCAGGTACATAGATCTTTAAAATATCACAAACAAGGACAGAAAAGAATCAAAAAGACCAACAGTACACCAACCTAAATGTCTTGAGGAACAGAATGCAATGGATAGAAGTCATACTTTCGTTATCCAAAATTCTACTTAGATCACACGCAGAGCACTGTGAGCAATTCTGGACACCACATCTAAGGAAGGATGTATTTGTTTGTAGGGGGGCGAAGCTTATTGGCACTCCAAGGGTAGGTAAAGCTACAATGAGAAATTAAACAAACTGAGGTTGTATTCCCAGAAGGATGTGGGATAATTTGATCAAAATTTTTAAGATAAAGGGAATGGATAGAATAGATAGGAACCAACTATTTTCACTAGTTGGGGAGTCTAGGAGGAGGGGATATAGTCTAAAAATTAGAACCACCCCTTTCAGGAGTGAAATCAAATAACATTTTAACACACAGTGGTAGAAGCTGGAGCTCTCTTCCACGAATGGAAACTAACACGAGACTAAATATTAAGTTTGAAACTAAATTGAATAACTTCTGTTAGCCAAAGATTTTAAGTGATTGAAGCAGCATTGTGTTCCATTGCTCCAATATTTGGGTAGGGCAAAGGTGGGTATATGGATTTTGGTCAAAGATCAGCAAGGAGCTCATTTAAAAACCGAACAGGTTCAAGAGTTAAAATGTCCTAAACCTGTCCCCTTGTTGTAATATCATTTGTAATCAACATTACTGGGGCCCCTCTTTTTTTATCATTCCTGATCACATGGTAACCAGATTATTAAGAACCTATTCCTGTCTTAGTTTGAGCCATGTCTCTGTTACTACAAAGATGTCATATTTCCATGTGGAAACCTGTGCCTGCAACAGCTTACCAACCTTAACAGCTACACCAGGATTCCCAAACTGGGGTTCCTGAATCCCTGCGTGTCCACGAAGGGTTTTGGGGGGGGGGGGGGGGTCTGCAGAGCTGGTGGCTACCGGGTGACTGGCAAGACGCTGTTTAAAAGATGCAACCGACCATTTTCAAAAATAAATGCCAATAAGGACAAGGCCAACTAATCAGTCTATCAGCATCCAGTGATCCGCAAAGTTTTTCTCTGATTGGTCTATTTTATTTATTCCATCTTGCTGCTGCTAGGCAAAAAGAGCCATGGCCAACAGTGAGAACTGATTCTGGGGTGGGCAACAGTTGCAAAAAGAGGGAGCGAGAAGAAATAGCAGTGTGGCCTATAGGCAACGACAGGGTATGTGTGTGAGAGAGAGATGGAGGAGCGAGTGTGTGTGCGCGGGAGAAGAGTGAGCATGTGTGTGTGAAAGGTTGAGTATATGAGAAGGGTGAATGTGTGAGTGTGTGTATGCATGTGATTGTGAGAAGGAGATGTAAGTGTGTGTGTGCACGTGAGGGAGTGGGGTATGTTTGTACATGTATGTGTATGAGGGACAGAGAAGTGTTCACGTGTGATATGAAAATCAGCTCTCCAGTATCAATCCTCCCGTTTAAAATGACAAAAAGGTAAGATTTGAGTTTTTTTTAAATAAGATAACTTTTTTACTTATTATAAGATTACCCATTCCTAAAGAGAGTACTATTTCCAGGAGTTAATGTGAGGGGGCCACATCACAGGCAAATGTATTTGTGACTCTGTGCCTCTTCCTAATTCCTGTTGTGGAGATGCTGGTGTTGGACTGGGTGGACAAGATGAGAGATCACACAATGCCAGGTTATAGTCCAGCAGGTTTAACTGAAATTGATTTTGGAGCACTGCTCCTTCATCAGGTGAAGTCTTCTATAGGCAGTGTTCTTCACACCTGAAGGAGGAGCAGCATTCCAAAAGTTTATGATTTCAAATAAATCTGTTAGACTAATCTGGTGTCATGTGATCTGTTACCTTCCTAATTCTTGAAGTATTTACATATCCTGGAAAAGACTTGTTTATATTTCATTTCTGTGTTTGTACCTATTTCAAGGCTAAAGGAAAGTTGATATGATGAGAATGGGATTTCCCAATGCTCTTGGGAGGTCACAACGGGTTCTGCAAAAGTTGGGAAAGCCTGAGTTACACTGTTAAGATTGATGCACATCCAATTTAATATCTCTTTTGTTTCATTTGCTATTCTCCTCAATCTGGTGCCTGCAATTTTTGGGCTATTTCTTAATTTACTGACGTCCCTTATCTCAATTCAGCTATTTTCTGATTTCCCTTCGCTATTAAATCTATTTAAACTCTCCACTTTCAGTCAGACAACTGTCTATTTATCGAATGCTCAATTGCTTAACATTTCACTTCTTTTCTGACTATTCTTGTTTAAACATTTTAACAAAATGAAATTTGATGGCATCTTTTTGTATGTGGGTTGAAATTCTGATCGCGACACTGCAAATTGACAGCAGAGAGTTGAGAGAGAGGCGAGAGGAGCAGCAAATGCATCATTTGGTGGTTTTTTTGCACATATTACAAAAGAAACATTTTTGTTATTTTAAAGCCCATGCTTGTCACAGGTTTATTGATCTAGATCATAGATCATAGAATGCTACAGTGCAGAAAGAGGCCCTTCGGCCCATCGAGTCTGCACCAACCACAATCCCACCCAGGCCCTACCCCCATATCCCTACATATTACAGCCACTAATCCCTCTAACCTATGCATCCCTGGATACTAAGGGCAATTTCTTAGCATGGCCAATCAACCCAACCTGCACATCTTTGGACTGTGGGAAGGAACTGGAGTACCAGGAGGAAACCCACGCAGACACAAGGAGAATGTGCAAACTCCACACAAACAGTGACCCGAGCCAGGAATCAAACCCAGGACCCTGGAGCTATGAAGCAGCAGTGTGCAACCATGCTGCCCCATATACCGTGCGGGATATTCTTGCAACTTCTTCACCACTGTAAAGTCATCACCTGTAAGGCAGACCTTGTATCCTCAATGATGAGCAGAATACTTAAACTGCATAATAGCTAGCTGAATGCCATCATGATCCTAGAATAATGACCATGAGACGCTTCACTGGATGTACTGTATACTGTGATCCCACATCGTATCAAGCACTTTCTATAATGGCTCACTTGCATTTGGATTCAAACAAATGAAATTAGAATTCTGACCAACCTCCACAAATGTTGCTATCAAAGTGGTTGAGATGATGGTGATGAAAGAGTTAATTAATGAAGCAGCACACATTAGAATGCAATTTGCAAGATTCACTTCACAGCATTCACAACCTAGTTGTTCCCATGTGTCCTGAGGTCAACACTTCATTGCTAAAGACTGTTTTACTTAAAGATTAACTGAAGCTAATTTAATTGAATCACAAATGCAGAGTTTGTTCCTATCACTTTATGGATTGTGGATTTCAAACACTTTCAAATAAAAACCTGCTGGAATAAGTTAAGTATTTAACAACTTATCGTATACAATCCTGCTTGTTCAACGTTTCACTTCACATTACTGACTATTTCAATTGTTCTGTGTGAATGGTTCTTTAGAGTTGGAAGGTTTAATTGACTTGCACTGACCCTTCAGCAAAGCAGAACCCAGAAACATTTTTAGCGCTGTGGTTTTCTCATTACAAATAATTACAGACCGTGATGAAACTACAGAGATGGAACACGAGAGAATGAAGGTCAATTCTGTAACAGATCTTAACTTTATACTTTCTTCCCATTTCTGTCGGGGAAACATGGCAGCATTGAAACAAATTTATGGTGCTATCAGACAGGACCGGTAGAAATCACAAAATGGCCTTGTTTTAAAAACAACGCATGCCCGAATTACAAGATTTCTTACATTTTCAAACACTAATTTAACACTAATTGGAGCTTACATCTCATTGGAAAAGTGCAGTAATTAAAGAACATTGACTGCTTTTGTTGTGAATCTGTTCCAACTGTCTGTGGAGCTTAAAAATTCTAATCTCTCGTACCTCTTCAGCTTGTCAATCATGTTTAGTCAAGATATTTCAGATGATGGAGTTTTCCTTTCTGCAATTTGAGGAGTCGGCAGCAAACACCCCCACCTGGTCTGGGTCACAGGATGTCCTATAGCCAGTGGAGTTGTAATTGAATGGAGGAGGGACTTCAATTGGGAGAAAGTCCTGCTTCAGAGAGCTGCCAGCCAATCAGACTACAGCACCAGAAGCTGCAATGGACTTGAGTGGGGATGCAAGCAGCCCCTACAGCCTAAGTCCCAGGAGTCCAGGACCAGGTATGTATGGATGGCCTCAGGACAGGAAGGCTCGGTGGAGCCTGGGGAGTGGATAGAGAGGGGTGGGGTAGTTTGTGATGGGGGTGTTCAGACCTTATGAGGCAGGGTGGGGCACATGATGTTGAAAGGAAACTGCTGTTGGAGACTTCCCCTACCCTGAGAGCAGGCCAGAGTTAATATTTTATGTTTTTCCCCCTATCCCTGAACTCCCCCACCAGCCTGGGCTGGGTGGGAAATAGCCCGAAAGTGTTCAATAATTGTCCACTTAAGGGCTTCAACTGTGACAAGGGCAGGCCTTCCCATTCAAGTGTAAAATTGTGGAGAGGTCAGGGCAGGCAGGAATCTGCTGCAAAGACCATCCGAGAACATTCACGCTCACTGTCCCATCTGCAAACCCACTTGCATGGAAATGTAAAATTCTGCCCTTCATGTCCTCTAGTCTTTCTTTCATAGCCTGTGTTAAATAGGCTTTTTAAGTCCTTGGTATCTACTCACATCAAAGTTTTAAAGACCTGGATTCTTTCCTATTATAATTTTCTCTAATGAAGATATGTTCGGCAGGGGAGAGGTATGGCAATGAGATAGGATTTAGCTTAAACCCCAACCCTGAGAATAAGGAGCTCTCATGCATAACTTGGTGCATGAGCGCTAGTCAGGCTGACATTAACTAGCAAATAGAAGAAACATTTTCTACTGTAACCTATGCTTTGATCAGCACAAAACTAGTTTCACTAAGTTGCCCTGTATAACTCTCAAAACAGCCTTGGTGTCACAAGATTTTCCCCTTAACCTTTGGCAGAAGTATTTTTCAAAATCTTTGTGAATGATCAATCTGAGTTGGCTTTGACTTATGAACAAAGTTAATCAAGTTAAAGGGACAAATATCAGAGAGTAGTATCATTAAGTTATTACCAGTGATAAACCAGCATGCTCAAATCCTGAAGCAAAAGCAAATCATTCCAGATGTTGGAAGTTTAAGATAAAAACCAAAAAATCTGAAAATACTCAACAGGTCAGACAGAACTTTTGTTTCCTTTATTTTTTTCATGAGATGTGGATGTCACTGGCAAGGTCAGCATTTCTTGCCAATCCCTGATTGCCTTTGAACTGAGCAACTTGCTGAACCATTTCAAGGGCAGTTAAGAGTCAACCACGTTGCTGTGGATCTGGAGTCACATGTAGGCCAGACCAGGTAAGGATGGCAGATTTTCTTCCCTAAACGACATTAGTAAACCAGATGGGTTTTTATGACTATGGATGGCAGTTTCATGGACCAGGCATGTCTCCACCAGGCAACAATAATCTCTCCTTCAATGTCAACAAAACTAAGGAGATTGTCATCGATTTCAGGAAGCGTAAAGGAGGACATGCCCCTTTCTACATCAATGGGGATGAAGTAGAAAGGGTTGAGAGTTTCAAGATTTTAGGTGTCCAGGTCACCAACAACCTGTCCTAGACCCCCATGCCAAAACTGTAGTTAAGAAAGCCCACCATACCCTCTACTTTCTCAGAAGACTAAGGAAATTTGGCATGCCAGCTACAACTCTCACCAACTTTTACAGATGCACCATAGAAAGCATTGTTTCTGGTTGTATCACAGCTTGGTATGGCTGCTGCTCTGCCCAACACTGCAAGAAATCACAAAAGGTCATGAATGTAGCCCAATCCATCACGCAAACCAGCCTCCCATCCATTGACTCTATCTATACTTCCCACTACTTTGGCAAAGCAGCCAGCATAATTAACGACCGCACACGTCCCAGACATTCTCTCTTCCACTTCTTCCTTCAGGAACAAGATGCAAAAGTCTGAGGTCACATTCTAACCAACTCAAGAACAGCTTCATCCCTGTTGCTGTCAGACCTTTGAATGGACTTACCTTGCATTAAGTTGATCTTTCTCTACACGCTAGTTATGACCGACACAATGTATTCTGCACTGTCTCATTTCCTTCTCTATGAACGGTATGTTTTATCTGCATTGCACGCAAGAAACAATACTTTTCGCTATATGTTAATGCATGTGACAATAATAAATCAAGTCAATTGAAATCTAATATGTGGTGGGCTATATAAATTGCAGTTTTCTTCGGTAGGGCTATAGCATCCCATTTGGTGGCAGGGGCCATAACATCCTGGCCATGGTCACCAATATTGAGACTAGTTTTATATTCCAAATTTATTAATTGAAATGTAAATTCCACCAACCGCCATAGTGGGATTTGAACTCATGACCCCTGAGCATTAGGCTGAACCTCTAGATTATGAATCCAGTGATTTTGCTACTATGCCATCATCTTTGGAAACAGAAACAGAGTTAACAATTCAGGTAGTGATCTTTCATCAGAACATTTTCTAAAATAGTTACTGAAGATTTACAATCCCTAACATCTGAAAGGAAGACAAAGGAAGAATTTTAGTCACCTGTCTAAGAGTTTTCAGGTGGGAGTGTCTGTATAATTCTGCAGGTTTCCATCCCTCCTTCTCCCACTCACTTTCAACCAAACGGGGATTTTATGGAGGGAAGGGCAAGGCCTTGGGTGGCCTACTCGCCCTTGCCCCAATTAATGGCCACTTAAAGGCTGTTTTCTTATGCTCCTGTCTACATCATGATGTGGATATGCCGGTGTTGGACTGGGGTAAACACAGTAAAAAGTCTGACAACACCAGGTTTAAGTCCAACCGATTTATTTGATAGTAAACTCACTAGCTTTCGAGGTTTCTGTCTTCGTCAGGTGAATGGAGAGTTCTGGCCTCAGACAGAACATATAAAGCACAGACAGTTTACACATTACTGATTAGAATGCGAATCTTTACACCTAACCTGCTGTTCAAGTCCTAAAGTGGCCAACAATGTGAGTGGAAGGAGCACTGATCACAGGTTAAAGAGATGTGTATTGTCTCCAGACAGTACAGTAAGTGAGGTTTTGCAAACCCAGGCAAGTAACAGGGGTTACAGATAGTGTGACATGAACCCAAAATCCCTGTTGACACCGTCCTCGTGTGCGGAACTTGGCTATCAGTCTCTGCTCAGCGACTATGTGCTATCGTGTGTCGTGAAGGCCACCTTGGGGACTGCTTACCCGAAGGTCAGAGGCTGAATGCCCGTGACCACTGAAGTGTTCACCAACAGGAAGGGAACAGTCTTGCCTGGTGATTGTCGAGCGATGTTCATTCATCCGTTGTCGTAGTGTCTGCATGGTCTCCCCAATGTACCATGCTTCGGGACATGCTTTCTTGCAACGTATCAGGTAGACAACGTTGGCCGAGTTGCAAGAGTATTTACCATGTACCTGGTGGATGGTATTCTCACGTGTGATGATGGTATCCATGTTGATGATCCGGCATGTCTTACAGAGGTTGCTGTGGCAGGGTTGTGTGGTATTGTGGTCACTGTTCTCCTGAAGGCTGGGTAGTTTGCTGCGAACAATGGTCTGTTTGAGGTTGCATGGTTGTCTGAACGCAAGAAGTGGGGGTGTGGGGATGGCCCTGGCGAGATGTTCGTCTTCATCAATGATATGTTGAAGACTCCGGAGAAGATGTTGTAGCTTCAGGAAAGGGAACAGAGATAGCCCGGGAAATTACCGACCGGTGAGTCTGACCTCAGTGGTTGGTAAGCTGATGGAGAGGCTTCTGAGGGACAAGATTTATGAGCATTTGGAGAGGTTTAGCATGATCAGAAATAGTCAGCATGGTTTTGTCAAGGGCAGGTCGTGCCTTACAAGCCTAGTTGAGTTCTTCGAAAATGTGACTGAACACATTGACGAAGGAAGAGCAGTGGACGTGGTGTACATGGACTTCAGCAAGGCGTTTGGTAAGGTCCCCCATCCAAGACTTCTTGAGAAGGTGAGAGGGCATGGGATCCAAGGGGCTTTGGCCTTGTGGATCCAGAACTGGCTTGCCTGCAGAAGGCAGAGAGTGGTTGTGGATGGGTCTTTTTCTGAATGGAGGTCAGTCACCAGTGGAGTGCCCCAGGGATCTGTTCTAGGACCCTTGCTGTTTGTCATTTTCATAAATGACCTGGATGAGGAAGTGGAGGGATGGGTTAGTAAGTTCGCCGATGACACAAAGGTCGGTGGTGTTGTGGATGGTCTGGAAGGATGTCAGAAGTTGCAGCAGGACATAAATAGGATGCAAGACTGGGCGGAGAAGTGGCAGATGGACTTCAACGCGGATAAATGTGTAGTGGTCCATTTTGGCAGGACCAATGGGATGAACGAGTACACTATCAAGGGCAGGAGTCTTAGCAGTGTTGAAGAGCAGAAGGATCTTGGGGTCCGGGTCCACAGGACCCTTAAATCGGCCTCGCAGGTGGAGGATGTGGTCAAGAAGGCGTATGGTGTACTGGCCTTCATTAATCGAGGAATTGAGTTTAGGAGTCGGGAGGTAATGCTGCAACTTTATAAGTCCCTTGTCAGGCCCCACTTGGAGTACTGTGCGCAGTTCTGGTCGCCTCACTATCGGAAGGACGTAGAAGCTATTGAAAGGGTACAGAGGAGATTTACAAGGATGTTGCCTGGATTGGGAGGCATGCCTTATGAAGATAGGTTGAGGGAGCTGGGAGTCTTCTCCCTGGAGAGACGAAGGTTGAGAGGCGACCTGATAGAGGTTTATAAAATGTTGAGAGGATTCTCAGAGGCTATTTCCCCGGGTTGAAATAGTCGCTACGAGAGGACACAAATTTAAGGTGCAGGGAAGCAAGTACAGAGGTGATGTTCGGGGTAAGTTTTTCACTCAGAGGGTGGTGAGTGAATGGAATCAGCTGCCGTCAGTGGTGGTGGAGGCGAACTCGCTGGGGTCTTTTAAAAAACTTCTGGATGAGTATATGGGATTTAATGGGATTGGGGGTTATAGATAGGTCTAAGGATTGGTAGGTATTGATGTGATCGGCGCAACTTGTGGGCCAAAGGGCCTGTTTGTGCTGTAGTGTTCTATGTTCTCCGCTCCGGGGAAGTTCTGGACGACGAAGGGTATTCTGTCCACCGTGTCCCATGTTGGTCTTCTGAGGAGATCGGTGCGGTTTTTCGCTGTGCCGCATCGGGACTGTCGATCTGAGTCGAGTGCCATATCCTGTTCCTATGAGGGCATCTTTCAGCATCTGGAGGTGTCGGTCCTGATCCTCCTCATCTGAGCAAATCCTGTGTATACGGAGGACTTGTCCATAGGGAATGGCTTCTTTAACATGTTTAGGGTGGAAGCTGGAGAAGTGGAGCGTTGCGAGATTGTCTGTGGGCTTGCGGTACAGTGAGGTGCTGAGGTAACCGTCCTTGATGGAGATGCGTGTGTCCAAGAATGCAACTGATTCTGGGGAATAGTCCATGATGAGTCTGATGGTGGGGTGGAATTTGTTGATATCATCATATAGTTGTTTCAGTGATTGTTCACTAGTGAGTTTACTATCAAATAAATCAGTTGGACTTAAACCTGGTGTTGCCAGACTTTTTACCCTGTCTACATCAACAGGGATGAAGCAGAAAGGGTTGAGAGCTTCAAGTTTTTAGGTATCCAGGTCACCAACAACCTGACCTGGTCATCCCATGCTGACACAATTGTTAAGAAAGCCCACTATAGACTCTACTTTCTCAGAAGACTGAGGAAATTTGGCAGGTCAGCTTGACGCTCACCAATTTTTGTTTTTTACAGATGCACCATACAAAGCATTCTTTCTGGTTGTGTCATAGCTTGGTATGGCTCCTGCTCTGCCCAAGACTGCAAGAAACTACAAAAGATCGTGAACATAATCTAATCCATCATGCAAACCAGCCTCCCATCATTGGCTCTCTGCACTTTCCACTGCCTCAGCAAAGCAGCCAGCATAATTAAAGACTCCACACACCCCAGACATTCTCTCTTCAACCTCTTCCTTTGGGAAAAAGACACAGAAGTCTGCAGTCACATACCAATCGACTCAAGAACAGCTTCTTCCCTACTGTTGTCAGGCTTTTGAATGGACCAACTTTGCATTAAGATATGACACCTTTCTCTACACCTTAGCTATGACTGTAACACTACATTCTGCACTCTCTTGTTCCCTTCTCTATGAACGGTATGTTTTGTCTGTATAGCACGCAAGAAACAATACTTTTCACTGTATGTTAATACATGTGACAATAATAAATCAAATCAAAGTTTTCCACCTGGAAAATAATTTTTTTGAGATAGATTTGCCTACTCAGGTTGGCTATTCTCCTGGCCTTTGCAAGTGCTCCTCACCCTCCTCCAACTGTCTCCCTTTGGGACCTGACAAGTGACCTTGGACAGTCTTTCAGACTGTGCGCCCAGCATTTTGTTCTGTGGGACTCCTAGGGCGGTATTTTACGACCTCCACTTGGGCGACGCTCGTAAAAACCCCGCCCGAGACCAGAGAATTCCATTCTGCGAGCCTCGCCCATCCTGATTCCAGGGTGGGTGGGCCGTTTAAATCCCGACCATAATTTCAATAATAGCAATCAATCCCAGTGGTGTTGCTAGGCCAATCAGATCAGCTTGCAGATCTTGACTAGGGACTTCCTCGACAGAGTATTTAATGACTGCAGGACAAGTATCAAAAGTGGTTCTGCGTTGACTTTTTTGACGATGGAGAAACACTATTGTCTGAAAAATACAGTTCAAAATAGTTTTTACTAAGGCTTTAGATGTGGTGAAGGTTGAAATGGAATTGCTGACCTGGACATCTTTGAGTTAGTGTTAGTCAGTGCTGCTGAGAAGAGAGGATGACACTGACAGAGGCAGGATCTCCTGATCACATCCTGGCCAATGACAAGCTGCCTCCGCCACCTCTAAACATGCTGCTGGGGGAAAGGGGTGCGCACAGAAAATGTCACCCAGAATCTCTGTTTCTTTCTCCACAAGTGCTTCGTGACCTGCTGAGTATCTCTAGCATTTCTTAATTTTTTTTGTTACACACAAATCCTTTTCCTTCCCCATTGTCACCAATGTGTAAGCATTTTCTTTGTCAGTGTGTAATACCTTCCACTTCTCATGTTGAAATCCTTAACCAATCCATTTAATTAGTTCAAGTTAATCTGAGTGCTATTGATCCCCTTAACCACTTAGCTCAACATTAAAGAATTTTCTACTAATGGCAATAAATATTATTGCTCGAGACTAATATAACAATACAAACAGACACCTATGAATCACCAGTAGCCAATGCATTCCTTCTCGCAACCCAATCCACCATAAAGACAATGCTACTATTCTTACTTTTTGGTGAGAAGGGTGAATCTTGTTTTTCTGTTACCAATGTTCCGAACCAGGAGTGTTTTCTGAGTGTTGCATTTGACAGGACACGTGGAGAAATTTATAAAATCTGGGAAATCCAGGATAGCACGTGCACCAATAGCTTTTACAGGCACCAAAAACTTCTCTCGCTCTGTGACACAGATCAATTCATGGATATAATCCTGAAAGAATAAAACAGCAGTCACGGAATTGGTTACTTGATTCTTTTCCACAAGAGTAGCTAATTCCACTAAAGTGGCAAATTGAAAAATCATACAGAAATTGGAGATATCAAGAGAAACTATGAATACACAAAAAATAAGTAAATGGGGTCAATGTGACTCTAGGAAACACTAATTTTTATTAATACCACAAAATATCAGAAGTCATCAACAAAAACTTCAGAATGTCACTGCAGGGGAATGTGTCATAAAATGTTTTGTCAAATTTGCTTTGACTGTTAGTTTACCATCTTACTAAAAGCAAAATTGTTCTGAAAAGTGCAAAAAGGAAGTAACCTACATCAAAAAAAACCTATTAAATCAACCAAATTTTCTGCTCATTTCAGGCCCAACGTCCTCCTTACTTTAGCCCTTCACATTTTCATTCCAATTGCAAGCTTTGACTCCTTTAAAGACCTCATTGACAACAGTGAGAAGCTGATAGCAAATATTTCATCAGTGGGGTTCAAAACAGTTGCTGACTCACTCTGAGCACATTTTGCATAGCTTGCACAGCTAATTTCAGTTCCAAAATCTTTGGCAAGCAAGTTTTAAGATAGCTGGTGTGAGCCATGGACTTCACCTTTGTTACTATCACAGTTTGCATGGAGAGAAAGCAAAGTCAGAACCTCACCATCAGGCATCTGTTCGAAAAAATGTACCTCTAATGCAGTAATCTCAGGATTACTTCCAGTCCCACTTGCTAGTGAGCATAGAAGTAAAATTGAACAAATGAACACATGACTGGATAACTAGTGTAGGAGGGAGGGCATCAGAGGGCAGCACAGAAAGCATGGGCAAGTAACAAATCAGATCAGAACAGAGAATAAAGTTAAAAACACAGAATTAAAGATACCCAGTCTGAATAAAAAGGTTTGATGTGAATACACAAAGTAAATGTGAATTCACAAATGAGGTAAATGGATATGATTTAATTGCCATTATGCAGGTGTGCCTACAGGGTGACCAAGACTGGCAACTGAATATCCAAGGATATTTGGCATAGATCTGATTAACCAAATAGGCATTAATGTTGTGGAGGATGAGTTCCTGGAATGTGTACAAAATGGATTTTTGGAGCAGTACATTGAGCAGGCAACTAGGGAACAGTCCTATTTGGATTTGGTTTTGTGCAATGAGGAAGGACTAATTAATAACCTTGCTGTAAAAGAGCTTGTGGGAAATAGTTACCATAATATGACAGAATTTAGCATCATGTTTGAATACAATATAGTCTATTCTGAAACTAGGGTCCTAAATCTGAAGAAAGAAAATGATAATGAGAGATAAATTGGCTACAGTGGATTGGAAAAATTCACTAAATCATTTAGTGGTAGGCAGGCATTGACTGGCTCGTATTTAAAGAAATCCTACATGATGCAACAAATATACATTCCTCTAAGTCACAAATACCCTAAGGGAAAGGTAAATCAACTGTGGTTAACAAAATAAGTTAAAGATTGTTTTAGATCAAAGGAAATAGCTTGTAAGGATGTCAGAAAGAATGGTAAGCCTGAGGATCAGAAGCAATTTAAAAATAAGCAAAGGTGGACCAAAAATGATTAAGGGAAAGGAGAAAATGATTGCAAAGTAGTGAGGAACACAAAAGGCAGACAATAAAAGCTTCTTTAGGTACACAAAAAGGAAAAGATTAGGGAGTCTATTACTGTAATTCATCGTGGAAAACAGGGAATGAAGAAACTAAAGTTACTTTGCTTCCGTCTTCACGGAAGAAGATACAGAAAATCTCTCAGAAATACTAGGGAACCAAAGGACTTGCAAAACTAAGGAACTAGTACTAATGAAGAGTAGTATTCGAAAGGTTAACTGTATTGAAGGTTAGAAAATACCTGGAACAGATGAGTTTCATTATATCGAGTGTTAAAGGAGGTGGCTAGAGAAATAATGGATGCACTAGTTATCTTTCAAAATTTTACAGATTCTGGAAAGGTTCCTGTGGATTGGAAAGTATCAAATGTAACCCCTTTGTGAAGGGAGGAAAAGGCAGACTGGAGAACTACAGACTTGTCAGTTTGACATCAGTAGTTAGGAAAATGTTGGAATCCCTACAAGTGCAAAAGGAAGTCATTCGGCCCATTGAGTCTGCACTAACCCTCTAAAAGAGCATTTACCATGGCTAATCCACTTCGCTTACCCATCTTTGGACACTAAGGGCCAATTTAGTATGGCCAATCCACCTAACCTGCACATTTATGGACTGTGGGAAGAAACCTGGGCACCCAAAGGAAACCCAAGCAGATATAAGAACATAAGAACATAAGAACATAAGAAATAGGAGCAGGAGTAGGCCATCTGGCCCTTCGAGCCTGCCCCGCCATTCAATAAGATCATGGCTGATCTGTCGTGGCTGATCTGTCGTGGCTCAGTTCCACTTTCCCGCCCTCTCCCCATAACCCTTAATCCCCTCTCTTATCAAAAACCCATCAACCCGCTTCTTAAAAATATTTAGCGAGGCAGCCTCCACCACTTCAACGGGCAGAGAATTCCAGAGATTCACCACCCTTTGAGTGAAGAAGTTCCTCCTCAACTCCGTTCTGAACCGCCCCCCCTTTATCTTGAGGCTGTGCCCCCTAGTCCTACTGTCTTTTTTGAGCGGGAAGAGTCTTTCCACCTCTATCCTATCCATCCCATTCATCATCTTATACGTCTCAATGAGATCTCCCCTCATTCTTCTAAACTCTAACGAGTACAAGCCTAGTTTATTCAGCCTCTCCTCATAGCTCAACCCCCTCAACTCCGGTATCAGCCTAGTAAACCTCCTCTGCACTCCCTCCAAGGCCAAAATATCCTTGCGCAGGTGCGGCGCCCAAAACTGCACACAGTACTCCAGCTGCGGCCTCACCAATGCCCTATACAGCTGCAGCAAGACCTCCCTACTTTTATATTCAATCCCCCTCGCTATGAAGGCCAGCATCCCATTCGCCTTCCTGACCACCTGCTGCACCTGCAGGCTGGGTTTTTGCGACTCATGCACAAGGACCCCGAGGTCCCTCTGCACCGTCGCCTGCTGCAGTTTTTCGCCACGTAAGTAATAGTCCTTCCTACCATTCTTATATGGGAGAGACTATGCAAACTCTACACAGACAAAATCAAACTGAGATCCCTGGCACTATGAGACAGTGCCACCATGTCACCCTGTTCTATTATAAATAAAATGATAGCTGGGCATTTTGAAAGTAATGGTACATTTGGCAGAGTCAACATGGATTTATGAAAGACATATCATGTTTGACAAATATGTAGTTTTTTGAGGATGTTATTTGTAGCATAGATAAAGAAGAACCAGTGAATGTTGCATATTTCAATTTTCAGAAATCTTATAATCAGATTCTACACAGGAAGTTAGTAAATAAAATTAGAGTGCATACAATTATGAGAAATATACTATCATGGATTGAAAATTGGGAAATGGACAGGAATAAATGGATCATTCTCAGGATGACAGACTGTTACTGATGGAGTACCACAAGAATCAATGCTGACTCCCACAGCTGTTCAAAATCGATATAAATGATCTAGATCAGCCAAGATGTTGTCTGATTTCAAGAAGAATTTAGATATAGCTTTTGGGGCTAAAGGGATCAAGAGATATGGGAGAAAGGAGGGGGCGATCAGGATACTGAATTCGATGATCAGCCATGATCAAAATGAATGGCAGAGCAGATTCGAAGGGCTGAATGACTTAGTCCTGCTTCTAATTTCTAACCAAATTTAATTTTTCAAAATTTTCTGATGACACCAAATTAAGTGGGAAATCCAAGTTTTTGTGAAGAATGTGGATACAGGCTTCATGAGGACTTAGACAGGTTAAGTGGATGGGCTGGGATATGGTAGATGGAATATACTATGAATATATTGTGAGTAAGTATGAAGTTACTAACTTTGTCATTAACCAGTACTGTTGAAAAGGAGAGACACAATTAAGCTTTTTGTCTTGCACTCATATGAGGAACAGTTGAGGACAGTATGAGGATCGGTTGACGACTCTGGGTCTGTACTTGTTGGAGTTTAGAAGGATGAGGGGGGATCTTACTGAAACTTACAAGATACTGTGAGGCTTGGACAGAGTGGATGCGGAGAAGATGTTCCCAGTAGTAGAAAAAACTAGAACCAGAGGGCACAACCTCAGGCTAAAGGGACGATCCTTTAAAACAGACATGAGGAGGAATTTCTTCAACTAGAGAGTGGTGAATCTGTTGAACTCTTTGCTGCAAAGGCTGTGAAGGTCAGGTCATTAAGTGTCTTTAAGACCTAGATAGATAGATTCTTGATTAAGAGGGTCAGTGTTATGGGGAAAAGGCAGGAGAACAGGGATGGAAAAAAATCAACTATCATTGAATGGCAGAGCAGACTCAATGGGCCGAATGGCCTAATTCTGCCCCTATGTCTTATGGTCATCGCAGGAATACTGGAAAAAGAGGAAAATAGCAATTTATAATGCATAAAAAGAGAATGTTGATTGGTTGGCAAGTACTAACATTGACAGTACAATGAAAGACAATCACCAACAATCATTTTTGGTGAAGTAGTGCTACTCACAGGCTCCAAAAGATTAGCTGATTCATAGGGTACTAAAATTGCCAATAATCCACAACAAGTGCCATTCAGTTCTGCAGCAATGGCGAAACTATGTGTGAGTAGAAAGTGTCCCAGCACTCAAAGGGAAAACAGCACAGAAACCAACAGTCAACTACATGAGGGACATCTCGTTATACTGGTCAAGTAGTGGGGCAGGAGATTTAAGCCAAAAATGGGAATCGGCTTCTTGGCCCATTTCTTCCTGATGTAATCAGCCACATGCCAGGGGTTGGGGCCGGCGGGAAGCGTATCAACCAATCTCCTAGTATACTGGGAGATCAGCGCATATGCAGCAGCCCCTTCAGCAGTCTGACGCCGGCCTCTCCAGCGAGATTTGTGCCCCACACCCCTCCCCAACAGCCTGATAGCCTCTATGTTGCGCAGAGCGCCACCGTAAATTTATTTCACTAAGCTTGTCCGAAAACCTTCCACTTTCCCAAATTGAGCACTTTGAATTTATTTGGGCAAATCGTGCCCAAGATCCTTCTGTTCTCCACAGCTCCTGCTATTGTTAGACTGACAAAGCATCCAAACAGGACCATGTTTGTAAAATTCTTGAAGCAATATAAAACTGTATTTAAGAAACCAGACTGCTTCCATAAAATTGTCCCAGACTGGGTGATGACTCTTACCAACTCACATCTTTCTTACAATCACAAATATGGGTATCCCTCTCTCAGTCACGCCTCTCTCTCTCTCACACACACACAGTCGCCCTTCCTTTCCTGAGGCCTGAGCCCATTCCCCACACTCCCATCTTCCTAAGGCAGTGGACAGGGAAATGTCTTTTTTTTTATTCATTCATGGGATATGGGTGTCGCTGGCTGGCCAGCACTTATTTCGCATCCCTAGCTCCCTTGTTCAAACGGCAGTTAAGAGTCAACCACATTGCTGTGGCTCTGGAGTCACATGTAGTCCAGACCAAGTAAGGATAGCAGGTTTCCTTCCCTAAAAGGATTACTGAACCAGATGAGTTTTTCGAACAATCGACAATGGTTTCATAGTCATCATTAGACTTTTAATTCCAGATACTTTTCATTGAATTCAAATTCCACCATCTGCCATGGTGGGATTCGAACCTGGGTGCCCAGAACATTAGCTGAGTTTCTCGATTAATAGTCTAGTGATGATAATACCACAAGGCCTCCCCATCACCTCCCCATATGGATGTTGCTCCAGAAGGTATTTGATAAAGTCCCAAATAAGGGAAACATTATAGAACATAGAACATAGAACATAGAACATTACAGCGCAGAACAGGCCCTTCGGCCCACGATGTTGCGCCGACCAGTTACAAAAACAATGACCCACTAGCCTATACCAATCCCTTTTCGTCCATAAACCTATCCAGAGATCTCTTAAACGCCCCCAAACTAGACGCATTTACAACTGCAGCAGGCAGGGCATTCCAATCCCTCACCACCCGCTGGGTAAAGAACCTACCCCTGACATCCGTCCTGTAGCTACCCCCCCTTAATTTAAAGCCATGCCCCCTCGTGCTAGCTTTCTCCATCCGAGGAAAAAGGCTATCACTATCCACCCTATCTAGACCTCTAATCATCTTATATGTTTCAATAAGATCCCCTCTTAGCCGCCTTCTTTCCAACGAAAACAACCCTAAATCCCTCAGTCTCTCCTCATAGGACCTCCCCACCATACCAGGCAACATCCTAGTAAACCTCCTCTGCACCCTCTCCAACGCCTCCACATCCTTCTTGTAATGCGGGGACCAGAACTGCACACAGTACTCCAAGTGCGGCCGCACTAGAGTAGTGTATAGTTGCAACATTACACTGCGACTCCTAAATTCAATCCCCCTACCAATAAACGCCAAGACACCGTACGCCTTCTTAACAACCTTATGCTTGGAAGAAAGATATTTCTAATACTCTTAAGAGTGATATTGTACGTGGGCCTCAGGAGCAGCCTCCCAAATGTATTTAAATAATTTTGTGACTCATTCAGGTAGTTCTGCAATTATCTAGAGTCCATTGCCAGCAAATCTGCCCACCATGTCCCAGAGCAGGCTAAGGAACATGAAGGTAATCCTGAAACCTGTCATTTTACCTGGTTCAGGATAGCATCTCCATGCCCTATTAATCCCAAGTCAGAAAATCCGAGCCTAAATATTTAATGATGATTTGACATTATTGGCAAGTGTAGTACAGATTGGCAAAATTTAATGATCCAGATTTCCAGATTAATTGAAAGGCTTATTTTTTAATCACTTCTTGGCAGTATAATTTAACACAATTAGTCTTTCAGACAGCTCCAAAAGACAATGCCAAACAGACAATATTCTAAAACAGACTAAATTGCTTTAATGTACACAAAAATTTGACCAAACATTGATCAGGGTATTCAAATTTCTTTTGCATTAAAAATATTCCATTATTTACATCTATGTCAGTAGCTTTATGATGTAAATACACTATTTGGCCATTATTACCTCATTCAGCTATGACTACTGGATGCGTTATAGTCACTGAATATTACCACCTGGTAGTACACAAATAGACAGGCAATTCTGAATCATGATAAGTAGTTTAATTTTAGTAATTAAGATGTGCTCGCCCATTATCCATAGAATAGCACAAAGAGAATCAAGACAAAGTATTGTGCTCAGCTTAAACAGAGCTAGAACACAGAAGAGACAACTGGAAGCAGAAAGGAAAAGGGGGAGGATGACATGAGAGAAGGGTTGTTGGCCAGGTCAGAACAGCAAGATGAGGATGGAGAGAGCAGATGTAGAGAATTACCGCATCAGGGAGGACTGGAAGAAAGAAAAGGAAACAATCCTTCGTTGGTGAGTTCTAGAGTCAGGCTGATTTCATGTATGCGCAATTCGGCATACCCCTTTGGAGAAGTAAAATACCACTTTGGATTTCGTCCTGGGAAATCTTTGGAAGAGGTAAGGTATCCTTTGGAAAAGTTAAGTGAATATAAGTAAGCACCATCTGCACACAAATGCAAAAGCATCCTTTCCAGATGTATCACAACTTGGTATGGTTCCTGCTCTAACCAAGAATGTAAGAAACTACAAAGGGTTGTGAATGTAGCCTAGTCCATCATGCATCCCAGCCTCCCATCTATTGCCTCTGTCTACACTTCCCTGCTGCCTCAGAAAAGCAGTCTGCATAATCAAGGACCTTTGCACCCTGGACATACTCTCTTCCACCTTCTTCCATCAAGGAAAAGATACTAAAGTCTGAGATCACGTACCAACCAACTTATGAACAACTTCTTCCCTGTTGCCATCAGACTTTTGAATGGGCCTACCATATATTAAGTTCATCTACACCTTAGCTATGTCTGTAACACTACATTTTGCACCTTCTCCTTTTCTTATCCCCATGTACTCTATGAATGGAATGCTTTGTCTGTATAGCACACAAGAAACAATACGTTTCACCGTATACCAATACATGTGACAATAATAAATCAAATCAAAGCACAAATGATTGGATCTGTCAAGCTGTCAAAGAGCTACCCAGTTGTCAAGGAACTGTCCAACTGTCAAGGAACTATCAAAAAGCTGCACTACTGTCAAGGAATTCTCCAGCTGTCAAACCTGCCGAAGTTATCCACGAAGCATCAAAGTTGTCAAAAGTATCAAAGCTATCGAAAAAGTGTCAAAGCTACGAAGGAACTGTCCAAGGGATCTGGCTGAGTTGACGTGAATGTGTTATGGGTAAAATATGGATGTGTGGGGGGCATCAGTGAGCACTAAGATGACATGGGGTATGGGACCACAGTGGTTTGGTGGAGGAGTACTAAATTAGCACAAAGGTTGGGGTCAACAAGATTGGTTGGGGCATGGGTTGACATAGGAAGTATGGGAGGGTGAGGGCTGGAAGAATGTTTTTGGTTTCATTATTAACTTTCATTTATCCAAACACAGTGCTACGGCACAGAGGCAGCCTTAGTGCTAAGTCTGCGTCTGCTCTCAGAAATCTATTTGTTCTGAGATCACCTGCCCAGACTCCTGTTTTAGTTCATCTGCAGTCTCTTTAACAACAGTAAAGTAGCCTACCACCATCCATGTTGTAGCCACTGGGGAAGCATTCCAAAGGATAGGCAAAGCTACAAGAAAAACAGGCATTAAGGGAACATGCAAAGGTGATTAATTTATTTTGGTATTCATTAAGCAATCAATGAATTTATAAAAAGGACTGGAATATGTATTTTCTAATTTTTTATTTTTGTATTGTTAGAAGGAGAATGATATGATAGTCTATGAAAGAGGAAGTATGTCTGTTTGTGAATAGAGAGGGGTGGTTGAGGTTACTGACATCATTCATGACTCATTTAATCATGTCAATTCTGGCTAAAACCAGGTTTCCTACAGTATAGCTTTTAAAATCACAGAAGTGCTACAGCGCAGAAGGATGACATATGACCTATCCTGCCAGCACCCGTTTTCCAAATGAGCATTATGATTTAAGGCCATTCCACTTCCTTTTCTCATAATCTTTGCACATTGTTTCTATTCAAATAATCATCTAATACCCTCTTGAATGCCTCAATTGAACCTGCTTCCACCACATTTTCCACTTTCAGGCAATGCATTCCAGACCTGAACCACTTGAGAGAAAAAATGTTTTCACACATCATATTTGCATTTTTTGCAAATTACTTTAAACCTGTGCCATGTTCTTGATCCTTTTATGGGCAGGAACAGTTTCTCCCTATCTACTCTATCCAGCCCCATCATGAATTTAAGCATCTCTATCAAATCTCTCCTTCTTCACTCGAAGGGGAACAGTCCCAATCATAACTCAAGTCTCTCATCCCTGGAACCTCTTCTGCGCTCTCTCCACTACGTTCACATCCTTCTGATAGTGCGGTACCCAGAACTATACAAAATATTCCAGCTGAGGTCAAACTAATATCTTGTACAAGTTCAGCATAACCTCTTGATTCATTTAGTCTATGCCTCTATTAATAAAGCCAAGGGTATTTTATACAGAATTAACTGCTCTCTCCACCTGTCCCACCACCTTCAACGATCTATGCACATATACAGCCAAGTCCCTCTGCTCCTGCACACTCTTTACAGTTGTATCTCCTTATTTGAACATGTCTCCCCACGTTTTTCCTGTCAAAATTAATCACTTTACATTTTGCCACAATCAACTTGTCTATGTCCTTTTGAAATTCCACAATGTTCTCTTCACAGTTTACAATGCTTCCAAATTTTGTGTCATCCACAAACTTCGAAATTGTCCCCTGCATACTGAGATCTAGATCATCAATATATATCAAGGAAAGCAACGGGCCCAATGCCAATCTCTGGGGAACTCCGCCAAATCCTTCCTTCAGCTGGAAAAATAACCACTGGCCACAACTCACTGTTTCCTATTACTCAGCCAATTTTGTATCCATGTTGTACCATCCTTTTTGTTCCATGAGCTATAATCTTTCTCACAGGTCTGTTGTGTGCTACTATATCAAACACTTCCTGAAAGTCCATGTACACTACTACATCAACAGCATTACCCTCATTGACCCTTTCTGTTACCTCTTCAAAAAATCCCAGCAAGTTTGCCAAGGTCCCAGATCAGCCCTACTCCTTTTTACCACCATTTATTGTTTATATGCCTATTGAACACTTTGGAATTCCCCTTTATGTTGACTGCCGGTCTTTTTCATAATCTTTCTTTGCTTCTCTAATATGGGACACGGGCATCAAATCAGCATTGCACACACATTCATGTCATGATCTGCCTGCTCTACATGCTGCTAATGTGCTTTAGGTGCACATGCACAACCCATTTAGCAGATAAGACTGCTGCACACTTCCAGCCACATAGTGCCTAAAAATGAGCGCAAACCCATGCAGTTCCATCTTTGATTTTGATTCAATCATAACAATTGAAATACTTTTCAATAAATATCAATCCAAATTCACACCTTGTTTTCCTCAGGTATGAAAACGAGCTTGAATGTGGTGGTCATGCCAGGTGCTACTTTCAGGCCCACCTCATTAGGACAAATGATTCTGAAATATGGAGAATCCTCCTGGATAACTTTAACCATCCGTGGAACCTGAAAATATATTTCATTAAATTATTGCAAGGCAGAAAATTCTTTTAAAGCAAAATGGTTATAAGTTGTTCACAATTAGCTGCCATTTGGTTTATATGTGTGACTACTAATTCACAATGGAATGACATCCCACAAATTCTGTAATTTTTATTTCTAAATGATTTTTGCACAATTCAAAATTGGTCATGAACCATCTCATTGTAGTTTCTTACAAAAGGTTCATAACTTCACAAATTTTCTTGTTTCTGACACATTTGGATTATAAAAATTAAAATATAGTACAGTATTATACATACAAGAAATAAACATGTTATTAACCAGTATCCTTGTCTCTGAGACAATGCCAGTGCACTCTATCAGTCTGCCTAGCCAACAGAAAAACAATAGATTACTTTAAAAATGTTAATTGAATGGCTCACATAAGACATCACAAAAACACATAGTGGTAGACAATATAAGAATGAAGTTCCTGTGGTTTATGGAGTCCACATTACAACCAGAAAACCATTTCTAAAACACTTATATCTTGAGATGAGCGTATTAACATATTTAGCTGAGATAATTTTCAGCCAGGTGATCTGGATCATATTGCTTCCATCCATTGTGTGCATTCAAATTTCCCATTAAAGTGGAGAACAGAAACCCTACAAAGCTTTGGGAGACTTACCTCCAGGAGGTATATTCCAATACACTGAACTCCATCTGGTACCTGTACGTATCTGCCTTCCACTAGGATTCACTAGATAGCAACCAAGCCCTAGGGCAGGCTGCATTTGCCCAAGTCAGGAGTCAGACAAGATAGGGAGGCCTGGAAATCAAGGTAAGAACATCTGTGCAGAGTGGGTGGCAATCCAACTCTATTATCACTCCATCAGATAATCTCTCCTCACAGAACAATTTCCTAATTGCAGGAATCAATTTGCTGAACTTTTGTTTGACCCCCTCCCCCTAAGCCAAGTACGCCTTTCCTGGGTAAGGAAATCAAAACTATGCAAAATACTCAAGATGTCATCTCACAAGGCCCATACAATTGCAATGCAACTTTGTTCTTATACTCCAAGCTGTTTATAAGGAAGACATTTGTTTTTTGCTTGCTGTACATGCATGTTAGGTTTTGGTGAATTTGTGTTCAACAACATCTGAGGTCCCTCTGGAAATGAATATCCCCCAGTCTTTTGCCATTTAAAAAAAAATCTGCTTCTCTATTTTTCCTTCCAAAGTGGATAACTTCACATTCTTACATATCATAAACTATCTGCTGAAATCTTGCCCACTTTTTGCTGCCTCCCATTTTCCCATTCTGATTTCAGCAACTTGGATATGTTACAGTCGATCCCCTGATCTAAGTCATGGATATAGATTGCAAATAGCTGAGACAAAACACAGATGCATACAGCACTCTACTGCTTATAGTAAGCTAACGTGACCAGTTTATTCTTACTGCCATATTTCAGTCCATCAACCAATCATCAGTCTATGCTGATACATAAGCCCAATTCCATGAGTCCTAATTTTGTGCGGCACCTTGTCAAGTGTTTTTCAAAAATCTCATAACTGGTGCAAAAGAGTGCCAAAAGAAGCCACAGATCAAAAAAATTTAAAACCCACACAAACACGGGGAGAGCGTGCAGACTCTGCAAGACAGTGACCCAGGTCAGGAATTAAACCTGAAAAATAAAATTACTAAAGAAAATATATTTTAATTGAATATTTTCAAATTTCTTCCTTCAAACAAATCCATTAGAAATCATTGTGCAATATAGAATTACCAAACAAACAGCACCATTTCAGCTCTCAATTTCCAATAAAAATATTCAGACAAAAATCTGCAATGAACAACTGGAAAAGCAAATTGTGCAGAGGGTGTGGAAAGTCTGCAGAGGGATCTGGATAGGCTGAGCGAGTGGGAGAGGACCTGGCAGATGGAGTACAATGTTAGCATGTGAGAGGTTATCCACTTTGGCAGGAATAATAGTAGGAGGGATTACTATTTAAAGGGCGAAAAGCTGCAGCATGCTACGGTGCAGAGGGACCTAGGGGTCCTTGTGCATGAGTCGCAAAAAACCCAGTCTGCAGGTGATCAAGAAGGCGAATGGGATGCTGGCCTTTACAGCGCAGGGGATAGAATATAAAAGCAGTGAGGTCTTGCTGCGACTGTACAGGGCACTGGTGAGGCCGCAGCTGGAGTACTGTGTGCAGTTTTGGTCACCGCACTTGCGCAAGGATATTTTGGCCTTAGAGGGAGTGCAGAGGAGGTTCACTAGGCTGATACCAGAGATGAGGGGGTTGGACTATGAAGGGAGGCTGAATAGACTGGGCCTGTACTCGTTGGAGTTTAGAAGGATGAGGGGGGGATCTTATAAAGACGTATAAGATAATGAAGAGGATGGATAGGGTAGAGGTAGAGAGATTCTTCCCGCTCAGAAGAGGACAGTAGGACTAGAGGGCACAGCCTCAAGATAGTGGGGGGAGGGGGGGGTGCAGTTTAGAACGGAGTTGAGGAGGAACTTCTTCACTCAAAGGGTGGTGAATCTCTGAATTCTCTGCCCGTTGAAGCGGTGGAGGCTACCTCGCTAAATATATTTAAGACACGGGTAGATAGGTTTTTGGTAGGCAAGGGAATTAAGGGTTATGGGGAGAAAGCGGGAAAGTGGCACTGAGCCACTACAGATCAGCCATGATCTTATTGAATGGCGGGGCAGGCTCGAAGGGCTAAATGGCCTACTCCTGCTCCTACTTCTTTTGTTCTTATGTTCTTATGTAACTGAAATATCCACTATGAGCACACAAGAAGTCTACAGAACAATCAGGGCCCTCAAAATTAATTAAATTAAATGACTTTAAACTCCAAATGATTATAGATGCTGCTGATGAAATTGAAAAGTAAAGGTCTTGCAAGGGAACATTGGGGACCATTTTCAACTTCACTACCTGAGTGATAATTCAATGGAGTGGAGTATATAATTCATCCAGTTTTAGTAATAAGTCTCACAACACCAATTTTAGTTGCATTCAAACTACAAGAAGCACAAAAAATACATGCAGATACTCAATGTTAAGTAATATACAGGCCCCACAGAGTAAAACAACAAATTAAATGCAGGAGGAACAGAGCTTGCAGCAATACTTCTAAGAAATGAACATTTTACACTACATAATATATGTGCTTAGTCTTTCAAGGTTATACATTTAACAAACTGACATTAATTGCACAAAATTAATAGAAATTCTTAAAGGTAAGATTGCAAGAAACAAGTGACTTCTCCAAGTGGATTTAAGCAAGTCATTGATAATTTCCACTGTCAGTTAACTGATGAGTGATTTTTACCATAATGAAATTGGGAGGATTGTGGATGACAGAAATCAAATAGGCACGGAAGATTCATTTAACTGAACTCAGTGCAAATTGAGTTTTGAAAAATTTACACATCATCTTCTGCCAGCAAAGCGTGTTGGGAGTTCCTCATCATCTACATTAATAGTACAGGGATCTTCCTAATCATGTAGATAGACTTTCCCCTGAACTGCAAGATCATTTTGCAGGCCACAGAACAGTTGCACAATTTGCATGCTTCATATGGCATATCATCTTGAACAACACTGGCTCTAATGTCAAAAGCAGCGCAGCGGACTGTGATAATTGCCCCTGTGTTTTTTTTTCCTTCTGAAGTCAGTAGCTATTTAATTTATGTTGTCTGCAGTGTTTGGTTGATCATGGCACAAACTTGCAGAATGGCCAGATGAGAGGGAGACCATGAATTCTCTTCTCACTGTTGCTCACTGACTGTGACTGGCCCACAATGGAAAAGTAGTATATTTTTAACTAACAGGTTAGCCAGCTATCACATGACCTTTATTCACAATCCAGCCAGTTACTAAAAAAGGTCTGGGAATCCTCCATTCCAGGTGCCTTATTTGTGTGCTAATTACTTACTGTAGTGAGTAGTCTGAATGATCTAGGGTGGAGAATGTTCTCAGCTGGGGCCCATTGTCTAAACTTTAGACTCTAAAGAGATCAGATTATATGGTCACTGGGCTTTTGTCCAAAGTCATGAGTTAAACTCGTCAGTCTACACCCACCCGAATGAACAGATTATGCCTCAATGTCTGAGAGTAATTCAGGGTATCGGCCATCATTCTACTTTAAAATGATTATTCTGGTGTTCTTCCAGACAGCACAGCTGAAATTTTACTTCCCCGCCCAGCATGGGAATCAGAGTGGGCTAGGGGCAGACCATGGAAAGGGCCATTGACCTCAGATGGGATTTTACAGTGTCAGGGTGAGTGAGGTCATAAAATCTCACTGCACATGTCCTTTCTGATAGCTTTGCAATTGCTAACTATGTTGGCATAGCCCCTTTAAAGGAATGGGCCATGTGATTCTGGACGTGGGGTGAGCTGACCATCCTTGGAGGGTAATTGTTGTTAATAATGTGGAACGAGCTGATCACAATAAAGATCTGCATTCCCCGACACCAGCTGTGGAGTAGTTCTTGATGGGACCCCTCAGTACTAGGAAATTTAACACTAAGTATGTCTGACCATTTTAAAAATTGCTGTTTAGGCAACTTAAAAAATACTATTGTCAGTCTTTTTGAAAGTCATCGTGTGGTTTCAGTCCACTCAGTAAATAGTCACTTTGATTCAAACAACATGGTTTTATATCAATGCCCACATGGGAAAGCACTTGTTTTCTGGAATCCCACTTAAAAACATCACTACTAATCCCATCCAATAATAACCCCACTGCCAGTTTGCTAAAATGTGTTTTGTTTGTAGGTCATACCAATATTATGTAGTACAAAATGATTCATTTCTTGAAACTAATGGTCCAGGTCTTGTGCCTCCCATATCTATCCTATTGCTTTACTCAGTGGGGCCTGTATTTTATTTCTCAAACATCTTCAAAAATTGTTTGTGCATCATGTGGTTTAAATGCAATCAAAATTGGGTGCATTCTACAATGAGCGGCAGATCTGCTCCTCCAAGCATCATAATTGAAAATGACCTTCAATTTTCCCTTGAAAGACTTCACCTCCCAATTTGGCCAGCATTGTCTGCCGATCATTTGCAGTTTTGAGTGATTTAGTTGTACTGAAGCTGAGTATCCTGCCTATTCATCATGTACTGATGTTCGAAACTCTGGTTATTCATTACAAGTTCATTCCTAAACCATCATGCAAAATACTGAATGATTTTTTAAAAAATCATTCGCGGATCTTTCTTGACAAACTCACCAGAACTCTTTGGATTAGTTGACAAAGGGACAGATTTAGCATGCCTAAAGATGAGCAAATTCTTTAATAATCAGAGATAGCATTTAGTGTAGAGAAATACAAAATTATTAAGCCGAAGAATAGAAAGGAACAGTGGGAGTACAAAATTTATGTGAAGAGTCTACAGCAAATAACACAGGAATGAGTTTTCATGGAAAACACTTAAACCATCAGCACAATTTATATAAAATGGTGACAAACATAAACTGAGACTTATTAGATATAGTGATTAAACACAAGTTCCAGGAACTGAAAAAAATAACTTCAGTTTATATAGCACCTTCTCACATCCACTGGAAATCCCTTTACAACCAATGGATTTTCTTTATAAATTCAGTCACTGTTGTTACTTAGAAAATACTGCCAATTTATTTATGCACAGTGCATTCCCATACACAGCAAATAAATGAATTACCAAATAACCTGGCTTGGAGTGAGTCCTGGTCAGAACACCAGCAGAATTTATGGGTAAGGCTGGCTGGACATTAGTGGCTCAATTAGATTTTTACATTAATCAAGAGGTTCTCATGGGCACTTATTTCTAAATATCATATTTTATTTAATTCAACATCACAGTTTACCATGGCAGGATTTAAATTGATTCCCCATGGGTTGCTGATCCAGTATGATAGTCAATATAGTACCTTATTAGTATATCTTTCTACGGCTTCTCAGCTTTTAAAAAATACATATCGGAGGAAAGTACGAAGATAAAGGAATATAATAATTATTACAAATCTTGCACTAATTTTCTATGCACAAACCCTACTTCCCATTCTAAAAACTTTCAGTCAAGATTTGCTGGTCGTAAAAAGTTGTATTAATTTTCCTCATTCAAATTTGATATGACAACAGTCATAAATGGAGAATCGCAGAACAGAATAATTAAAGCACAAAAGCAGGCCATTCAGGCCAGATCCACACTGGCTTTTGAAAGTTTATATAGCACCTTCTCACATCCACTGGAAATCCCTTTACAACCAATGGATTTTCTTTATAAATCCTGGCCCCACTCCTTCATCCTTTCCCAGAATGTAGGACACTTTCTACCTTCAAGTGTTCATCCAATTCTTTTTTGAAAGCTAAAACTGTAGCTGCCTCTACTGTCCTCTCAGAGTGCATTCCAAATCATAATCAGACCCTGCATATGAAAATGTTTCTCATGGCATCTTTCATTCTTTTGTCAATCACCTTAAATTGGTCTCTGGTTCTCAATACCACTGCCAGTGGGAACACTTTCTCTCTCCTGTTCTGTCATGATTTTAAACACCTTCATCAGATCAGTTCTCAAGCTTCTCTTCTCTAACGAAAACAAAAGCTGGCCCAACTCCATCCTAGCTTGTGCCTCCCTGGAGTAGAAGTCCAGCGGAGTGGCACTGCTGCCTGGGTTCGATTCATGGCTTGGGTCACGGTCTGTGTGGAATCTGCACATTTTCCCAGTGCCTGGGAGAACGGGATCTCTGGTTTCTTCCCACAGTCCAAAAGACTGGTTAGGTGCATTGGCCATGCCAAATTCTCTCTCAGTATATCCAAAGAGGCACCAGCATGTGGCCACTAGGGGATTTTCACAGTAACTTCATTGCAGTGTTAATGTATGACTAGTTCTGACACTAATAAACTTCTAAAAAAAAACTTTAACAATGGGAGGAGGCCCTTTTAAAGGGAATGGCTCTGCTGATTTGACTTTCCCACCTCTGCTACAAAAATGCAGCTTCTAGTCTTCGATATTGTTCATTGACAGTTTCCATTCATTTGGAAGCATTTTCCAGATATTTCATAAGTAATTAAATGATGTCTAACAATATCATATATTGTCTAACTCTATCTGCGCAAGTCCAGATTGTTAATACAGATCAAGAAAGATGGTTCCAGTATTGACTTTCTGGGAACTCCACTACTTACCCTCCTCAAGTTCTAGAAGTAATTGTTCACCGTCACTCTATTTTTTGTAACTTAACCAACTTTGTATCCACTGTCCCTTTTATACTGGGGCTTTGACATAACCACTGCCTCTGTTTTATGGAATTTTAATCAAACTGCTAAATATGGCTTGAGACACTTGGAAAATTCCCCTGGTTTTGAATAGTGGGATCTTTTATGTCGAGTAGATGGAAACCTATTTTACTGTTTGATCTAACAGTGTATTATATTGAAGTATAAGCATTGATACGTGCTTAAAACGTTGGATTTGAATTCACAACTTATAGCCTCAGAAGTTATGAGCCAAGACTGACAAAAGATCAGAGAGGTACAGACATAACTATTGTTCTGATGATAGTGTGGCTTGATATATTGTCTAACTCTTTCTTTTCAACAGTGTTGAGATAATTCAACATCAGGAAACCATCAAATAGATGATGCATGCCCTACCATTCCAGAAAAACTAAAAACACTTATCTATGCTCAAAGTTTTGATTCTCCATTAATCCTGGCTGATGCTGTTAGAAACCAACATGGTGAGTTAATGGAGGATCTTACAGTACAGTTTCTCCACGAAGGTATGACAGGCAACAAAAATATGATCCAATCAAAGTCCCTTCAAGCCGCACTATCATCGGAACAATAGTTCTGAGTAGGCTGATTAGGCTGAATGGAGAAGGGTCAGAGCGGAATAGAAATTAAGTAAAATAAGCAAGAGAGAGCGGCAGCTAACATAAAAGGGATCCAAAACTTTTTTGTAGACATATACATCGTAAAATGTATATTTTACGATGTATATGTAAAAGAGAGGAGGGGCCAATTAGGAGCAAACAGGGGGAAACACAAGAAGGCTTGCTGCATAGTTGAGGTATTTAAAAGGAATAATTTCCATCTGCCTTCACCAAGGAAGAAGATGCCACCTAGGTAGAGTGAAAGGAGAAGTAATTCAGACACCTGAAGGGTTTGAAATTTAGAAAGAAGTATTGACTAGACTGCTTGTACTTAAAAGGTAATAAAGGCATCAGGGCCAGATGGG
The DNA here is from genome assembly GCF_965287045.1 of Carcharhinus amblyrhynchos. Lineage (NCBI taxonomy): Eukaryota > Metazoa > Chordata > Chondrichthyes > Carcharhiniformes > Carcharhinidae > Carcharhinus > Carcharhinus amblyrhynchos. The sequence goes on along the minus strand of NC_137327.1, from coordinate 62,416,342 downwards.
ATGCAACCAAACATACAGAATGAAGTGAGAGCAGAAATAACAGAGGCACAAGCCCTGATTTTCCAAATTATCATTCAACTCAGAGGTGATGCCAGAGGACTAAGGAACGGCAAACATTACACCTTTGTACAAAAAAGGATGCAAAGATAAGTCTAGCAAGCCAGTCAGCTTAATCTTAGTATGGAGAAGTGAAATGATAATTCGGGACAAAACAGATAATTAACCTGCCTTTGCCCAAGTGGGAAGTCAGCATGGATTTGTTAATGACAAATCATTTTTAAGTAATTTGCTGGAGTTTTGATGAGGTACCAGGGAGGGTTGATGAGGATAACGTTGTTGATGTGGTGTACTGACTTTAAAAAGTCATTTGATAAAGTGCCGCATAACAGATTAGTGAGCAAAGTTAGACCTCATGGAATAAAAGTGACAGTAGCATCATGGATATGAAACTGGCTGAATGACAGGAGGACAGGAAACAGAGAATAGTAGAGAATTTTTTTTGGTACTGGAGAAAGATTCAAGTGGAGTTCCTTAGAGGTTGATGTTAGGACCCCTACTCTTTCTGATAGGTATCAATAACTTATACTTTGGGACACAGGGCACAATATCAAAGTTGTGATGATGATACAAAGCTTTTATTTATTGTGAATTAGAAGGAGGATGGTGTAGAATTTCAAAAGGACATAGACAAGTTGGTGGAATGAGCAGAGAGGTTGGCAGATGAAATTTATTGCGGCAAAGTGTGAAGTGGTTCATTTTGGTAGGAAGAATGCAGGGACACAATGGGGGTGATCTTACCAAAAAGTTAAGTGCCAAACGAGCGTGAAAACAGGAGAGATTCACACTGTTTTTTGGCAAGAGTTAAAAATGGGATCTTACCTCATTCTGTCAAAAAAAAAAGCTCAATCTGTTTTCTGCCAACAGGGAGAGAGGTGGGGCCTAAGCTCACTGAAATCTGGCAGAGGGCGCAATTGCACATGCTCAGAATACACAAACTTGTTACCACTTCCACCATCTACTGCTGGCCTCCACAGCCAATCATCCCCAGGCTGTCCAATCCCCAAAACCCTTGCCCAACTGATGACCCCTCCTCCCCCCATACCTCTGCTATTGCATATAAACACATATGAACAAATCCCCCATACAAAATAATGGTTCTTACATAGCTGTGATCAAGTCAGTTGAGGACAGCAGAGGTAGCAGTTGAAATTAGACAATGATAAATTGTAGATGTATTTTGTTTTGCTTCATTTACTTTCGAGGTAAGAAAACACTTGTGTTCTACTTCCCTCAAGAGATAAAATGCCTCGCATTAAAAACATGATCAAATGGATTGATTTGAATAAAAACAGAAAGAGAAGACTCTCGCTCCAGATTTCTAGCATCCACAGTATTTTGCTTTTATTCAAACGTGATGTTCATTACGTGTCTTCCTGTAAATATAAAAGAGACTTCCTCAGTGTCTTTCTAGATCATCTCTGATTTTCCTTACCTGATCATGGTTTCGCAGAATCAGTGGTACCTCATAGGTTTCACAAGGTTCATAGTTCTGAAATATAATTTCTGAGGGGAATGGCTGAAACATTGGCCTGTCAGTGTCCAACATGGAGACCTGAAGAAGGAAACAAAGCAAACATTAATTTCTACCAACTAAATGGCAATTTGTAGAGATCTCTCTTTAAATCAAACCACGGATATTTTGCCAATCTTTCAGTCTGCTCTTAAAACAAAGGGTTCAATATAAACAGGTTCAATAAAGATTGGAAATATTCACAAATCTGACATTTTTAATCTCAGGCATCATGTTTCAGCAAAGCTTAACAACGATGGAAGTAAAACACAAAGTGTTCAGAGAAAAGATGGAATTTGTTCCAACTGACAAGACCTGACCAATTTTGTGACTTGGACGTAGAGGGCCGAATTTTTCCAAAAAATTACTAAATGTCATTTCGGCCAAGAAAACCAGTGCTATTTACTCAGGCACATCCAGTGATAGTGAATCTAATCACGATCTTCCCACACTTAGTTATTTTTTGAAAGGGAGGCAAGTTTTGCACCTATTTGGTGACGGACAAAGCATAAACACATTGGCAAATGCAGCTTCACTGATCAGGGCATCATTTATAAAGGGCACGCCGATCTCAAAGTGAAAGGCCCTCCCCTTCCAATGATGGCACGCAACCTCCCCCCCCCGTATAGATCGCCAGCTTTATTCCCTCAACCCTACCCTTGAATATAGATCAGGGTCCACCCAGTTGGCCCCTTTGTATCCCTTGGCCCCTTAAAGGTCCTGCCCTCTTGGCACACTGGCAGTGCCAACCTGGCAGCACTGCGCTTGGCAGGAACCAGATTACGTTGTAGCAGGGGAGCTGGGAAATTCCAAAGGGGATCCTCGCCAGCACTAAACACACTAAGCTCTGCTCCATGATTCTCTAGCCACAATGTGATCTGTGCATGAGTATGTGGGGCTGGAGAATCAGTCCCCAGAGGCTTTCCCATGTCTAGTGACATATGAGGCAGACAAAGCACGTACTTATATCTGTTTTGGTGGCTATTTCCTCTTGCAACAGGTCACTAGAGGCTATAGCTTGAGGAATACTACTCCACTTCAAGCACAAATGAGTAAGAGATTCTCATACTCTTTTCATCTGTCATAGGAATATTAGCAGGATTTACAAGTTGATAATCAACCTGCTTGGTCGCATTGCATAGTCATCAAGTCTTGAAATGGAACTTGAAGCCAAAGATAGGAATGCTATACATTGTGCCACAAGACCTCTCTGAACTATACACCTCATAATTTCCTGCACTGCATAGACGTTTTGTTTCTAAATACCAAACTGTGCGTTAACATATAAAAAAGTTTAAAAGTACTTAAAGTGCTCTTTGTCCACTGCCCATTAAGATACAAGGTTGGATAGTTTTATGAACTCAGGCAGCCCTGGTCATATCAGGTTATTCTACTGTGGAGTGCATCACTGATGATCCAAATTCTGTCATGATGGACTGGATTTTAGAGGAGTCAGGGTGACTCTCTGGAGGAGTGAAAATGGTACCTGGAACCTAATTCCAGGATTCCTGACTCCATTCCCAGGGCTTCTGATTTTCAGGAGTGCCCTTTAACAATGCAAGCTCAACTGGGTCACAGGCCCACACCCTGCACTCCTGACCTGGCTGGCTCCATTGCAGGGATTGGCATGTTCTGTCCTCCACAATTTTCATGGAGTCAGCCCAGTGCATTTCAAAGGGTGCGGATTCATGGTGTCTCAGCAGCGTCATGAGCAATTGTCTGCACGAGGGCACCTTTTGAACGGTCAAAAGGATCTCCTAATCCTCCATGCCAAGGTGTGTACCCCACTCATCCCCATGACCTCTCATGCCCCCATGCCAAAGTATCCCCTACCCACCTCTTATGGTGCCTCCTGCCAAGATATAGCATATCTATGCCCATTTACTCATTATACATATAGAACTAATGAATCCTGACAATGAATAGTGACAATAGGATGTGTTAAAAAAACCTCTGAAAAGTAATTCATTGATAACTTTCCACTTTCATAATTCAGCTCCATTTTACGATAGGCCATCCAAAATCTTTAAAGCATCATTAACCGAAACTGTAAGAAATTAAAACCTCAATCACAAATTGTGCAATTAACAGAAGAGATCACAGGGCAAGAGTCAATTAAGTAATGATTTTCCCGAGGTTCAGCTGTCTCAGTATCCTAATGGATGTCTGGGCTCTCAGCCAAAAATACTTAGAGGCTTGCGTAAGAGCCCAGAAATAGATCAGAGTACTGAAACAAGGGAAATAATTGTTTGATTGAAAGTTCTGGTTCTTACAGTTCACAGATAACTTTTAAAATGTTATTTCAGCCCTGACATTACATTCTACTCTGGATCAAAGCCAAAATGTAAAGGCCACCTGCCCATATCCTATGACATATGAAGGTTACACTAAGATCCTCAAGTTTTCCTATGTGGTAGCCACCAATGTTACTTTGGCATTAATAAAATTATTATTCAATTTTTTTTTAAATTAGGAACGCTTTCTAACTTAGTTAGGTTTTGACAGTAATTCTCAATTCCATACACAAACAATGCGCAAGAAGCCAATTTTTCATTGATGGCAAGCTTCCTTCTTTTTGTATGTTCTTTCTCTCTTTTTTTTTGCAGGATTCTATGTCTCCCAATATTTAATTCAATATTTCACGGAATATAGCTTCTAAGGAATAGCTCTGAAGCAGAAAGAGGGAATGGTGGTTATTTGGATTTTCTTTTATTCCTTAAGGTGACATAAGCAATAAGCTCTTTACCGCAGCACAGCAGAATTAGTACCTGAGCTTTAAAGAGGCAAGGCATTATCAGTCCTGACTATCATCCAATGATTTGAGTTCAACTGGCTGGAACTAGTACCAGTGGTTTGTTGGAGTGAGGCCAAAGCTGCCATTGCCATTTTCTGTGTTGTAGATGCTGAGGTTGGACCGATTCAGGAGGACAAATCTTTACTAAGTTGGAGCCAGCAGTTGAAGAGAAAGGTCACGAGGTGAAGATTTGACAGGAGATGGTGATGCAGTTGAAGGGGAGCCCAAAGGCTGGGAGCAGGTAATAAACAAATAGAATATTGCTGCCGCTGTTTTTGTTATTTTAAAGTTATTAAATGATCAAAATCAGCCATACAGTGCACCATGTTGTTACTGATCATTTAGATAAAAGGTGATTCTGGTGGATCCACAGAAACAAGACCAATGGGAGAAGAGTTGAGAACGTTCTGGAAAAGTGTATCATTTTGTTGAAGACTGTGCCTGAGGAACTTGGGTTGGGTTGTTTGATGAGAATCAGTGGTTAAATACTTAAAGAAAATGGGCTGTTGCCTTCATGAATCACTGCAGTCCCTGTGGTGTCGGTACACCAACAGTGCTGTTAGGGAGGGAATTCCAGGATTTTGATCCAGGAACAGTAAAGGAACATCAATATATTTCAAAGTCAGGATGGTGTGCACCTTGGGGGGGAATTTGCAGATGGTGGTGTTTCCATGTGTGTGCTGCCCTTAATTTCCTGAGATGATGGCCTCCAACAACCACAGCCAATCTTTCTTTGTGTGATTGTTGTCATAGTAACAGAGTATGCAACCTTACCCTTGGTATGTAATCTAATAAAGTAGGTTCTCCTTATTAACTAAACAAGAAAACGGATAGCCATCATGGTGTTCTACAAATATAGAATTCTGGAAAAATGCAATAAATTAAAAAGTCTAATTTGGAAATTAAAATGACCAGTTTGACAAAGCAGCCACATTCTGGTTACTGGTAGAGGTTACTGTTTTGGAAGGTAATGTTGAAGGAGCCTTGAGTTGCTGCAGCGCATTCGGAGATAGCACATACTGCTGCCCCTGTGCACTAGTGGTTCAGGAAGTGAATATTTAAGGTGGTGGATTGGGTGCAAATCAAGCAAGTTGCTTTGTCCTGCATAGTGTTCAGACTCTTCAGTATTGTTGGAGTCATACTCATCCAGGCAGATGGAGAATATTCTATCTCACTCTTATAGAAGATAGGTAGGCTTTATGAAGTTAGAACTGTGGTACTGTGCCACCCACTTCAGGCATACATCACATTCAGCATCCATCTAACCCAGTCACAACTAAGGATCAATGATTTAGCTCCATGTCTGGATGGTGTATTGCTGAAGGGAGCTTACAAGACAGGTTCCCATGCACCATGTGGCTTTGTGAATTCCTGTAGTGCATCTTGTAGACGTTACACACTGCTGCTGCTGGTGAGGGAATGAATGTTTAAGGTGCTGGATAAAGTGCCAATCAAACAGGCTCCTTTTTCCTGGATGGTGTTGAACTTCTTGGAAATTACTGGAGCTGCACTCACCCAAGCAAGTGGAGCATATTTCATCAAACTCCTGGTTTGTGCCTTATAGAATGGTGGACAGGCTTTGGGGAATCGAGTGAGTATCTCACCTCAAAATACCCAACCTCTGGCCTGTTCATGTAGAGACAGTATTTATATGACTGGTCCAAATGTCTAGTAAATGATAACCCCATAATAGCGAGAGTTTTAGCAATGGAAACGTCAAGAAGAGTAATTAGATTCTCTCTTTTTGGAGATGGTGGTTACCTGGCACTTGCTACTTATCACCCCAAACCTGGGTGCTATCCAGGTCTTGCTGCATATGGAGATTGAGTGGTTCAGTATCTGAGGAGATGCAAATAGTAATGAGCACTCTGCAATCATCAGTGAACATCCCCACTTCTGACCTTATATTGAGTGGAAGATCATTGATGAAACAACTGAAGATGGTCAGGTCCAAAGGTGAGGAACTCCTGCAGTGATTTCCTGAGATTTTGGCTTCCAACAACCAAGCTTTCTTTGTGAGACTGTTGTCATAGTAACAGAGTATGCAACCTTATCCTTGGTCTATATTCTAATAAAGTGGGTTCTTCTTATTAACTAAACAAGAAAAAGGATAGCCATCATGGTGCTCTACAAGTATGGAATTCCAGGAGTATGCATTAAATTAAAAAAGTCTAATTTGGAAATTAAAATGACCAGTTTGACAAAGTAACTGCATTCTAGAATGCCAAGTATGTCTCAGAGTCAGTATTCCAGAGTGACATTCCATATGAAAGAACAATCACATATCTTCTAAGTCCAATAGTTCAAGTGGATAAAAAGCTGCCTGTTACGTTAACAGACAACGATGGTCAAAAATTAAGCTATAGTCTGTGCTAACCTGGCTTTTTTGATTGACCTTGCAATTGGCCATGGCTAATCTGAACTAGTGAGGGGGTTAAAGAGCAAAATAATCAAATCAGGGATTGCACTCTTGGCCACAATCCAGTGACTCCTGTCAAAAAACAAGTGTGACCAATGGATGAATTCTGGATTGGTGATATCACAATGCATTCCATGGTAAATTCACCAACCTAGCATTTACAGCCTGCAATCACACATGAAGAACAGTTATCAGTATTTTCAGGCAGATATTGAAAGTCAGTAGCATGCTCAGAAACAGAGGGAAAAAACTATTTAACAAAATGCAAGTCAAGACGACTAACAGAATTATTTTTCTAATGAGCGATCCAACAGAGCCTTACCCATCAGAAAAGTCTGTACTATTTCCAGACAGAAATTTTAATTTAAATAGCTGGAAAATCATCAATTAAATCAGCAGTTTCTCAGTGAGGAGCTATCAGATAAGCTCTTGGTCCAGAAGCACGCATTCTCAAAAATTATTCTATAATGTTGAGACTAACTGACAATCTCAAATGTTATGTTCCGAGCCTGCCTGTAAAGTATCTTGCTTTTCAATCTGGAAATCGTTTCTACCATTTAACTTTAACTCTCCCAAGTACAGGCACATATAGAAGACTAAAGTACACAGCAGACAGAATCCTTTACAGGCAACAAGAGTCTCGGCCTCCAGGGAGGCGATGACCTAGTGATATCGCTAGACTATTAATTAATGGTTTAATTAATATTAATTACTATTAATTCATTAATTAATACAACATTATTAATCAATCCAGAAACTCAGCTAATATTCCAAGGACCCAGGTTTGAATCCCACCATGGTAGGTGGTAGAATTTGAATTCAATAAAAAAAATCTGGAATTAAGAGTCTACTGATGAACATGAAACCATTATCAATTGTCCGAAAAACCTATCCGGGTCATTAATATCCTTTAGGAAAGGAAATCTGCCATCCTTATCTGGCCTGGCCAACATGTGACTCCAGAGCCACAACACTGGTTTCTGTGGTTGATTCTCAACTGCCCTCTGAAATGACCTAGCAAGCCACTCAGTTGCATCAATTGCTACAAAATCTCAAAATGAACCAGACCAACCACCTGGCATTGTCCGAGACACTGATAAAGACAAAAGCAAAACAAACAGCCCTGTCGACCCCGCAAAGTCCTCCTTACTAACATCTAGGGGCTAATGCCAAAATTGGGAGTGCTGTCTCACAGACTAGTTAAGCAATAGCCTGACATAGTTATTCTCACGGAATTGTACCTTACTGATAACACACCAGTAACCAACGTTACCATCACTGCATAGCCCTGTCCCACAGGTAAGACAGATCCAGCAGAGGTGGCAGCACACTGGTATACAGTCAGAAAGGAGTTGCCCTGGGAGCCCTTAACATAGACTCCGGAACCCATGAAGTTTTATGGCTTCAGCTTAAACATGGACAAGGAAACTTCTTACTGGTTACCGCGTACTGTCTTCCTTCGGCTTATAAATCAGTGCTCCTCCATTTTGAACAACACTTGGAGGAAACAGAGTGACAAAGGTGCAAAATATACTCTGGCTGTGGAATTTCAATGTCCACCACCAAGAGTGGTTCAGCAGCAGCATTACTGATAGAGCTGATGGTTCCTAAAGGGTATAACTGCTAGACTGGGTCTGCAGCAGGTGGTGAAGGAACCAAGAGGGAAAACGTCCTTGACCTCATTCTTACCAATATGCGGACTGCAGATGCATCTGTTCATGACAATATCAATAAGAGTGACCACTGCAGAGTCCTTATGGAGACAAAATCCCACCTTCATATTGAGAATATCTGCCATCATGTTATCTGGCGCTATCGCTGTGCTAAATGGGACAGACTTCAAACAGGTCTAGCAACTCAAGACTAAGTTGCATACATGAGGCATTGTGGGCCATTAACAGCAGAGGAACTGTATTCCAGCACAATCTGCAACCTCATGGCCCAGCATTTCCCCTGCTCAATCATTACCAACAAGCCAGGAGAATCAATGCTGGCTCAATGGAGAGTGCAGGAGGGCATGCCAGGAGCAGCATCAGATAGATGTACCTTAAAATGAGTTGTCAATCTGGTGAAGTTACCAAACAGGACTACTTGCATGCCAAACAGTATAAACAGCAAGTGATAGGCAGAGCTATCTGGATCACATCTAAACTCTGCAGTCCCAACTCATCTAGTTGCGAATGGTGGTGGACAATTAAACAACACACTGGAGTAAGATCCACAAATATCCCCATCCTCAATGATGGAGGAGGCCAGCACACCAGTGCAGCATTCGCAGCCATCTTCAGTCGGAACTGCCAAGTGGATGACCCTCCAATGATCCCCAGCATCTCAGATGCCAGACTTCAGCCAATTTGATTCACTCCACGTAATATCAAGAAATGGCTGGAGGCACTGGATACTGCAAAGACAATGGGCCCTGATAACATTCTGGCAATAATACTGAAAACGTGTGCTCCAAAACTTGCTGCTCTCCTAACCAAGCTCTTCCAGTACAGTTACAGCACTGGCGTCTACTTGACGATGTGAAAAATTGCCCAGGTATGTCTTATACACGAAACTCAGGACAAATCCAACCCGGCCAAATTACCACACAGTCGACTCTCAATCATCGATAAAGTGATGGAAGAGGTCATCAAGCTTTATCGAGGTCATCGATAAAGTGATGGAAGAGGTGCTTTCAAGCAGTGCCTACTCAGCAATAATCTGCTCAGTGATGCCCCGTCACCAGGGTCACTCAGCTCCTGACCTCATTACAGTCTTGGTTCAAACATGCACGAAAGAGCTAAAATCCAGAGGAGGGTGAGAGAGTGGCAGCCCTTCACATCAAGGCCGCACTTGACCGAGTGTGGCATCAAAAACCTCCTAGCAAAACTGGAATCAGTGGGTATTGGAGGGCAAACTCTCCTCTTGTTGGAGTCTTACCTGGTACACAGGAAGACAGTTGTGAAGGTGAAGGGTCAGTCATCTCAGCTCCAAAACAACTCTGCAGAAATCCTTCAGGGTAGTGTCGTAGCCCAACAATCTTCAGCTGCTTCATCAATGACCTTCCCTCCATCATAGGTCAGAAGGGGGGATGTTCGCCGATGATTGCACAAGGTTCAGCACCATTTGCGACTCTTCAGATACTGAAGCAGTCAACGTTCAAATGTAACAAGATCTGGTGGTGAGTGAGTGGAATCGGCTGCCGTCGGTAATGGTGGAGGCAAACTCGGTGGGGTCCTTTAAGAGACTTCTAAATGAATACATGGGGTTTAATGGGATTGAGGGTTATAGATAGGCCTGGTAGGTAGGGATATGATCGGCACAACTTGTCGGCTGAAGGGCCTATTTGTGCTGTAGTGTTCTATGTTCTAACATCCAGGCTTGGGCTGACAACTGGCAAGTAACATTCATGCCACACAAATGCCAGGCAATGACCATCACCAATAAGAGACACTCTAGCCCCCCCCTCGACATTCAATAGTATTACCATCACTGAATCCCCCACTGTCAACATCCTTGGGGTTACCATTCACCAGAAACTCAACTGGACTCACCACATAAACACAGTGGCAACAAGGTCAGGTCAGAGGCTAGGAATACTGCAGTGAGTAACTCACCTCCTGACTCCTCAAAGCCTATCCATCATCTACAAGGCATAAGTTAGGAGTGTAATGGAATACGCCCCACTTGCCTGGATGGGTGCAGCTCCAACAACACTCAAGAAGCTTGACACCATCCAGGCCAAAGCAGCCCACTTGGTTGTCACCACATCTGCAAACATTCACTCTGTCCAGCACTGACACTCAGTAGCAACAGTGTGTACTATCTACAAGATGCACTAAAACAATTCACCGAAGATCTTGGACAACACCTTCCAAACTCATGACCACTTCCATCTAGAAGGACAATGGCAGCAGGTACATGGGGACACAACCACCTGCAAGTCCCCCCACCAAGCCACTCACCATCTTGACTTGTTGTTTCTTCGCGGTCGCCAGGTCAAAATCCTGGAATTCCCTCCCTAATGACATTGTGGGTCAACCCATAGCACATGGACTGCATCAATTAAAGAAGGTGGCTCACCACCACTTCTCAAGGGCAACTAGGGATGAGCAATAAATTTGGCCAGCCAGTGACACCCATGTTCCATGAATGAACATGGGTTGATGAATGAACAAAGCACCCTGCGTCACCTCTTTGAGAAAGGTCATCTTGCGACACTCAGGTAGTTGACAGCAGTTGGCCTTCCCCAGGATCAAGGACTCCGGGGATGAGAATCCTGCCTGCCGAGTTGCTGGTCAGAGACCACAGCTCCTCAGTACTTAGCAATTCCATTGGGTATGTGTTGGCTGCAACACCCACCCAAAGCCTAGGATCCAGCACCCAGACCACAGGTGAGTTTTACAGTCTGGGTGTCACAGAGAAGGGGAGAGGAGAGGTCAGCTATAAAAGCATTGGGTGGCTCTCAGCAGACCCCCACTTCTCCATTCTAGGTCAATCAAGCATGGAGTGCCTTTGAATGAAGAACCCACCTTCCACTCACCTCCACTGACTCGGCAAGATAATTGCCAGAGTTTGCATGTTCTGCTCCCCAAATGACAAGCCCCTCGCCCATCACTGGGTTAATACCAGTAGCATCTTGATGAGGGCCTTAAGTGGTCAATTAGCCTGATTTGGCAGAGGGCGGGAAGGCTATCCAAAAGCTGAATTGAATGCAGCTCATTCAAATTAATACCAGGGTAAAATTTTCAAAGATCAATGGGGGAAAAAGACGGGTAGGTGAAAAGGTAGGAAAAGAGGCGGGTAGGTGAGGAATTTCAGAACAGTTCCCCAATCACAAGCAGAGGGTAGTCAGTTGAGGTAATGAACAGGCCTATCAAAGCCAGTCTCCAGACCCTGACTGTGACTGTGACCAAAACAGTCTAAGAATGAGGTCTCTATGCAGAAGACAGAACAGGGGACTGGGGGTGGCAGATTGCACTACATCCTGCTATTGGCCTTCTAGCCTCTGAAACCTGCCCACTTTCCCCATTTGGGTGGCCAGTGTGCTCTCTAACCACTAACTAGCAAGCTCAAAGTTGTTCCTTTGTTTAAGAAAGGGAGCAGGGATAAGCCAGGAAATTATAAGCCAGTGAGCCTGACATCTGTGGTGGGGAAGCTTTTGGAGAAGATACTGAGGGACAGGATATATGCACGTTTGGAAAAAATGGATTAGGTAGTGATAGACAGCATGGTTTTATAAGGAGAAGATCATGTCTCATCAACTTGATTGAGTTTTTTGAAGAAGTTTTTTCTTGCTGAGGGTAGTATGTGGAACCTGCTTGCAGAGGTATTAGTAGAGGCAGGTACAATTTTGTCTTTTAAAAAGCATTTAGATAGTTACATGGGTACAATGGGTATAGAGGGATATGGGCCAAATGTGGACAACTGGGGATTTAAAAAAAAGGCGCCATGGACAAGTTGGGCCGAAGGGCCTGTTTCTGTGCTGTAAACCTCTATGACTCTAGGTGACAAAGATAATTGATGAGAGAAAAGCTGTGGATGTAGTTTATATGATTTTCAGTAAGGTGTCTGACAACATCCCACATGGCAGACTGGTACAAAAATTAAATCACATGAGATTCACGATGGGCTGGCTACATGGATACTGGCTTGGCCACAGAAGACAGAGTAGTGGTGGAAGGGTGTTTTTCAGAATGGAGATCTGTAGCTAATAGTGTTCATGATGTGGGTATGCCGGTGTTGGACTGGCGTAAACACAGTAAAAAGTCTGACAACACCAGGTTTTAGTCCAACCTATTTATTTGATAATATACTCGCAAGCTTTCGGGTTAGCCCCTTCGTCAGGTGAATGGAGAGTTCCACAGGGATCGGTGCTGGAATCGCTGTTGTTTGCAGTATATAGAACATAGAACATAGAACATTACAGTGCAGAACAGGCCCTTCAGCCCACGATGGTGCGCCGACCAGTTAAAAAACAATGACCCACTAACCTAAACCAAACCCTTACCATCCATAAACCTATCCACGGATCTCTTAAACGCCCCCAAACTAGGCGCATTTACAACTGCAGCAGGCAGGGCATTCCAATCCCTCACCACCCTCTGGGTAAAGAACCTACCCCTGACATCCGTCCTATAACTACCACCCCTTAATTTAAAGCTATGCCCCCTCGTGCTAGCTTTCTCCATCCGAGGAAAAAGGCTATCACTGTCCACCCTATCTAAACCTCTAATCATCTTATATGTTTCAATAAGGTCCCCTCGCAGCCGCCTTCTTTTTAACAAAAACAACCTCAAATCCCTCAGTCTCTCCTCATAGGACCTCCCCTCCAGACCAGGCAACATCCTGGTAAACCTCCTCTGCACCCTCTCCAAAGCCTCCACATCCTTCCTATAATGTGGGGACCAGAACTGCACACAATACTCTAAGTGCGGCCGCACCAGAGTTTTCTACAGTTGCAACATGACGCTGCGGCTCCTAAATTCAATCCCCCTACCAATAAACGCCAAGACACCGTATGCCTTCCTAACAACCCTATCTACTTGATTCCCAACTTTCAGGGATCTATGTACACATACACCTAGATCCCTCTGTTCATCCACACTATTCAGAGTCCTACCGTTAGCCCTATACTCTACACATCCGTTATTCCTACCAAAGTGAATTACCTCACACTTTTCCGCATTAAACTCCATCCTCCACCTCTCGGCCCAGCTCTGCAACTTATCCAAGTCTCCCTGTAGACTAAGACATCCTTCCTCACTATCCACCACACCTCCGACTTTGGTGTCATCAGCAAATTTACTAATCCACCCAACTAAACCCTCATCCAGATCATTTATAAAAATTACAAACAGCAGTGGCCCCAAAACAGATCCCTGAGGCACACCACTCGTAACTGAACTCCATGTCGAATACTTACCATCAACCACCACCCTCTGTCTCCTATCCGCCAGCCAATTCCTAATCCAATTTCCTAGATCACCCTCACTCCCATACATCTGCAATTTCTGCAGAAGCCTTCCATGGCGAACCTTATCAAACGCCTTACTAAAGTCCATATATACCACGTCAACTGCCTTACCCCCACCCACCTCTTTGGTCACTTTCTCAAAAAACTCAATAAGGTTAGTAAGGCACGACCTACCGTCCACAAAACCATGCTGACTATCTCTAATCAATTCATTACTCTCCAAATGACCATAAATCCTATCCCTAATAATTTTTTCTAAAACCTTGCCCATAACAGAAGCAAGACTCACCAGTCTATAATTCCCAGGGAAGTCTCTGCTCCCCTTCTTAAACAATGGGACAACATTCGCTAACCTCCAATCTTCTGGCACTATACCGGTGACCAACGACGACCTGAAGATCAGAGCCAGAGGCTCTGCAATCGCCTCCCTTGCCTCCCAGAGAATCCTAGGGTAAATCCTGTCCGGCCCAGGGGACTTATCTATTTTCAAACCCTCAAGAATAACTAGCACATCCTCCTTATCAACTGCAATACTGTCCAGTTTACAACCCTGTAACCCAGTGTTCTCCACAGCTACATTTATGTCCCCCTGCGTGAACACCGAAGAGAAATATTGGTTCAATGCCTCACCAATCTCTTCCGGTTCCACACATAAATTTCCACTGCTGTCTCTAACTGGCCCTAATCTTGCCCTAACCAACCTTTTGTTCTTAACATATCTATAGAACGCCTTAGGATTCTCCTTAATCCTATCAGCCAAAGTCTTCTCATGTCCTCTTTTAGCCCTTCTTAATTCTCTCTTTAACTCCCTTCTAGCCAATCTAAAGCTTTCTAGTGCACTACCTGAGCCCTCAAGTCTCATCCGGACATAAGCCTCCTTTTTCTTTTTAACCAGCGAATCAACTTTCCTAGTGCACCACGGTTCCCTAGCTCGACCAATTCCTCCTTGCCTGACAGGGACATACATATCAAGGACTCGCAGTAGCTGCTCCTTGAAAAAACTCCACATTTCGGACGTTCCAAGACCCTGTAGTTCTAAACGGTTTACCCCTTATCCTCAGATGATGACCCCTTCCATGCCAGTTTGAGGATGGTTTTCAATGCAGTGTCAGGGCAAGGGTACGAATGTGGGTGAGGGCTGGGTTGGGGGCAGGGCACAATCTCAGGCTGTGGGGGAGGCCACTTCGGACTGAGATGTGGAGACATTTCTTCACTCAGAGGCTGGTGAATCTATGTAATTCACTGTTAGAGAAGGTTATGGCGATTCTGTCACTGAATGTATTAAAGAAAGAGATGGATTTCTTTTTGATTTTAATAGCATCAAGGGACATGGGGAGAAAGCCAGAATATGGCACTGAAATGGAGGATCAGCCATGATCATAATGAATGGCCAACTCCTGCCCCTCATTTCTATGTTTCTAACTGCATGTGCACAGAGCGGGCAAGCAGAGTGAGGGTGAGGGTGAGGTTGGGGAAGGCATTCAGAGAGCGGGCGAGCAGAGTGAGGGTGAGGGTGGAATGGGGGAGAGCATGCACAGAGCGGGCAAGCAGAGTGAGGGTGAGGGTGGAGTGGGGGAGGGCATGCACAGAGCGGGCGAGCAGAGTGAGGGTGAGGGTGGAGTGGGGGAGGGCATGCACAGAGCGGGCGAGCAGAGTGAGGGTGAGGGTGGAGTGGGGAAGGCATTCAGAGAGCGGGCGAGCAGAGTGAGGGTGAGGGTGGAGTGGGGGAGAGCATGCATAGAGAGGGCGAGCAGTGTGAGGGAAAGGGTAGACTGGGGGAGGGCTTGCACACAGAGCGGGCAAGCAGAGTGAGGGTGAGGTGGCGGAGGGCATGCACAGAGCAGGTGAGCAGAATGAGGGTGAAGGTGGGGTGGGGGAGGGCTTGCACAGAGCAGGCGAGCAGATTGAGGATGAACTGGGGGAGGGCATGAAATCGGCCACACACTTGTAAAAGATTTCAAGATGAATCATTTTTCTGAAGCAGAGACAGATCAGCATCAACTCGATTGCCATGCTTGGAGTCTGCCACAGAGGTGCATTATGAAAGGGGAGCATTATTAGAACCAAAGAAAAGTAACAGTACAGAAGGTGGCCATTTGGCCCAACTTTCCATGCCAGCCCGAGGACAAAGAAGAACAAAGAATTCACTATTCAAACCACTCATGTTTTCCTCCAGATCATTTATATACACCACAAACAACAGAGGTCCCAGCACTGATCCCTGCAGAACACCACTAGCTACAGATCTCCATTCTGAAAAACACCCTCAACTGCTACTCTATTTTCTATATCCAAGCCAGTTCTATATCCATCTAGCCAGGATAGAGGATAGAGGTGGAGAGACCCTTCCCGCCCAGAAAGGACAGTAGGACCGGGGGCACAGCCCCAAGATAAAGGGGGGGCGGCCCAGAACGGAGTTGAGGAGGAAACCCCCCCCACCCAAAGGGCGGCGAATCCCCGGAACCCCCCGCCCGCCGAACCGACGGAGGCCGCCTCGCCAAACATCTCTAAGACGCGGGTTGATGGGTTCTTGACAAGCGAGGGGATCAAGGGTTACGGGGAAAGGGCGGGAATGTGGAACTGAGCCACAACAGATCAGCCACGATCCCACTGAATGGCGGGGCAGGCCCAAAGGGCCAGACGGCCCACTCCCGCTCCCACCCCCCATGTTCACATGTTATGTTCTTATGTTCAATATTTTCCACTTACAAAGCCATGCTGACTGTCCCTAATCAGGCCTTGTGTCTCTAAATGCCTGTAGATCCTGTCTCTCAAAATATCTTCCAACAATTTCCCCACCACAGATGTGAGACTCACTGGCCTGTAGTTCCCAGGCTTTTCCCTGCAGCCCTTTTTAAACAAAGGCACAACATTTGCCACCCTCCAATCTTCAGGCACCTCACCCGTGACTATCGAAGATTCAAATATCTCAGCTAGGGGACCCGCAATTTCCTCCCTCGCCTCCCACAACGTACTGGGATACACTTCATCAGGTCCCGGGGATTTATCTACCTTGATGCGCTTTAAGACTTCCAGCACCTCCTTCTCTGTAATATGTATACTCCTCAAGACATCACTGTTTATTTCCCAAGTTCCCTAACATCCATGCTTTTCTCAACAGTAAATATTGATGAGAAATATTCATTTAGGATCTCACCCATCTCTTGTGAACCCGCACATAGATGGTCTTGTTGATTCTTTACAGGCCCTACTCTCTCCCTTGTTACCCTTTTGCCCTTTATGTATTTGGAGACGCTCTTTGGATTCTCCTTTGCCTTATCTGCCAAAATAATTGTGTCCCCTTTTTGCCCTCCTGATTTCTCTCTTAACTCTGCTCCTACACCCCCTATACTCTTCAAGAGATTCACTTGATCTGAGCTACACATGTCAAGAAGAAGAAAGAGACACATGACCAGGGCCTCAATATCATGAGTCGTCCAGGATTCCCTACCTCTACCAGCCTTGTCCTTCACTCTAAGAGGAATGTGTTTATCCTGAGCCCTGGTTAACACACTTTTGAAAGCCTCCCACTTACCAGACGTCCCTTTGCCTTCCCACAGACTCCTCCAATTAACTTTTGAAAGTTCCTGCTGCTACCATCAAAATTAGCCTTATCCCAATTTAGAATTTTAACTTTTGGGACAGACCTATCATTTTCCATAGCTATCTTAAACCTAATAGAATTATGGTCACTGGTCCCAAAGAGATCCCTCACTAACACTTCTGTCACCTGCCCTTCCTTATTTCCCAAGAGGAGGTCAAGTTTTACCCTCTCTCGAGTCGGGCCATCCACACACTGAATGAGAAATTCCTCCTGAATACACTCAACAAATTTCTCTCTGTCCAACCCTCTAATCCAGTGGCTGTCCCAGTCAACGTTGAGAAAATTAAAATCTCCGACTATTTTTCTTGGAACTATCTGTAATTTCCTTATATGTTTGCACCTCTCTAAACATGTTGAAACCTGACTAGAGCTTCAATCGGTGTGAATACTTGGCAATTTTAATTGGTGTATGAGTCATTGTAGCTCACCTCAGCTGTATTTAAGGCAGGGGTTTTTGCAAGCAGACAACCAGTGGGAGAGACGGTTCCTGGAGGAAGACCACATCCTGAGCGAGGGGTAAGCAATGGGGAATTCGATGCTGAGGGGAAAGAGGTATTTTCTGCTTGTTTTCCCTTGCTTTCTACTTTTTAAATCCTAGGTATGGTCTTGTCCTGCTGCAGTAGTAGAGGACACGAAGGAAAGAACTGATTGGTAAGTAGTAAGGTTGGGTAGGTATGGAACTGTTTTATCACTTGTAGTCCAAGAGTTCATTTCTATGGTTTATAGTTTGTAATTATATTCAGTAGTAATGAAAAGCAGGAAAGAACGGCTCCAGAGAATTGGATATAATCTGACATCAAACATCTTTCAAAAGTTTAATTTAAAGGGTAAGAAATGATGGGAGAGCTCCAAGCTGTTGTCTGCTCTTCATGCTCCATGTAGGAGGTTGGGAATATTTCTAGTGCCCGGGGACCAGAATGTGTGCATGAAGTATCTCCAGCTGCAGCTCCTAAAAGTCTGGATTTTGGAAGTGGAGTGGTGGCTGGGGACACTGTGCAGCATCCACGAGGTGGACAGTATCGTGGATAGCATGTGTAGAGAGGTGCTCACACCGCAAGTTCAAACTCCACAGGCAGAGCAAGAGAGCTACGCAGGCGAACCACTAATGGATCTACTATTTCTAGGGCCACTTCCTTAAGTACTCTGGGATGAAGATTATCAGGATCTGGAGATTTATCCACCTTCAATCCCATCGATTTCCCCAAAACCATTTCTCTATTAATGTTGATTTCCTTTAGCTCCTCACTAAAATGTGTTTCTCTCAGCACTTCTGGCACATTATTCATGTCTTCCTTTGTGAAGACTGAAACAAAATACAAATTTAATTCCTCAGCTATTTCTTTATTCCTCTTTATAAATTCTCCCGTTTCTGACTGTAAGCATTTTAGTTTTTGTCAATCTTTTTCTTTTTGCATAGCTACAGAAAGTTTTACAGTCAGTATAAGGGGTCCTTGTGCACGAGTCGCAAAAACCCAGCCCGCAGGCGCAGCAGGCGACCAAGAAGGTGAATGTGACGCTGGCCCCCACAGCGAGGGGGATTGAATACAAAAGCAGGGAGGTCCCGCTGCAACTGCACAGGGCACCGGCGAGGCCGCAGCCGGAGCACTGCGCGCAGTCCCGGCCGCCGCACCCGCGCAAGGATATCTTGGCCTTGGAGGGAGCGCAGAGGAGGCCCACCAGGCCGACACCGGAGATGAGGGGGTCGGACCACGAAGAGAGACTAAATAGACTGGGTCTGTACTCGTTGGAGTTGAGAAGGATGAGGGGGGATCTTATAGAGACGTATAAGATAATGAAGGGGATGGATAGGGTAGAGGTAGAGAGATTCTTCCCGCTTAGAAAGGACGGCAGGACTAGAGGGCACAGCCTCAAGATAAGAGGGGGGCAGTCCAGATCAGAATCGAGGAGGATTCCCCCTACCGAAAGGGTGGCGAATCTCCAGAACCCCCCGCCCGCCGAAGCGGCGGAGGCCACCCCGCCAAACATATCCAAGTCACGGGTAGACAGGTCCCCGACAGACAAGGGGAATCAAGGGCCCCGGGGAGAAAGCGGGAAAGCGGAACCGATCCACCCCAGATCAACCACGATCCCACTGAATGGCGGGGCAGGCCTGAAGGGCCAGACGGCCCACCCCCGCTCCCACCTCCTACGTTCCCATCTTGTTATGTTCCCTGCTAGCTTACTTTCATACTCCATCTTTGTCTTCTTAATCAATCCCTTGCTCCTCCTTTGTTGAATTTTAAACTGCTCCCAATCCTCAGGCCTATTGATTTTTCAAGTATGTTGATCTTCATAGCGAAAGGATTTGAGTACAGGGATAGGGATGTTTTGCTACAACTGCACAGGGCGCCGGCGAGGCCACACCTGGAGCACTGCCCGCAGTTTGGTCTCCTCATCTGAGGAAGGATGTCCTTGCTGTAGAGGAAATACAGTGAAGATTTACCACGCTGATCCCTGGGATGGCAGGTCTGTCATATGAGGTGAGATATGTCAGTTAGGATTATATTCACTGGAGTTTAGAACAGTGAGAGGGAATCTCATAGAAACTTATAAAATTCTAACAGGATTAGACAGGGTAGATTCAGAAAGAATATTCCCAATGGTGGGGGAGTGCAGAACGTGGGGTCAGATATGAGAATAAGGGGCAAGCCGTTCAGAACTAAGTTCAGAAATTTCTTCACCCAGAGGGTGGTGAATGTGTGGAGTTCACTCCACAGAACTAGAGGGCACAGCCTCAAGATAAAGGGGGGGCGGTCCAGAACAGAGCTGAGGAGGAACCCCCTCACCCAAAGGGTGGTGAACCTCCGGAACCCCCTGCCCGCCGAAGCGGTGGAGGCCGCCCCGCCAAACATTTCTAAGACGCGGGTTGATAGGTTCCTGACAGGCAAGGGGACCAAGGGCCATGGGGAGAGGGCGGGAACGCGGAACCGAGCCACGACAGACCAGCCACGATCCCACTGAATGGCGGGGCAGGCCCAAGGGGCCAGACGGCCCACTCCCGCTCCCACCTCCTATGTTCCCATGTTCAGAAGGTAGTTGAGGCCAAAAGTTGTCCAATTTCAAGAAGAAATTAGATGTAGCTCTTGGAACTAAACGGATCAAGGGACATGGGGGAATGGAAGGGAGGTCAGAATAGTGAATTTGATGATCAGACATGATCAAAATGAATGGCAGAGCAGGCTCATAAGGACAAAGAAATAGGAGCAGGAGTAGGCCGTCCAGCCCCCCGAGCCAGCCCCACCACCCAACAAGAGCACGGGTGATCTGAAGCGGATCAGCTCCACCCACCCGCCCGCCCCCTCCAACCCCCAACTCCCCTATCGACCAGAAATCCATCCACCTGTAACTGAAACACATTCAACGAGGCAGCCTCCACCACCCCAACGGGCAGAGAACCCCAGAGACCCACCACCCCCAGAGAGAAGAAGCTCCTCCCAAACCCCGCTCCAAACTGCACCCCCCCCGCCTTATTTTGAGGCTGTGCTCAATCTCTCTCCTCATAAGCTAAGCCCCCCATCTCCGGTATCAACCCAACGAACCCTCTCTGCACTTCCTCCAAGGCCAACACATTGTTATGCAAATAAGGCGACCAAAACTGCACACAGCACCCCAGCCGCGGCCCCACCAGCGCCCCGCACAGCCGCAGCAAGACCCCCCCGCCCCTACACTCCATCCCCCCCACTACAAAGACCAACGTCCCATCCACCCCCCCGACCACCCGCTGCACCCGCAGACCAGGTCCCCGCGACTCGTGCACAAGGATCCCCAGGTTCCTCTGCACCGTAGCATGCTACAACTTTTCACCATTTAAATAATATTCCAACCTACTATTATTTCTTCCAAAGTAGATAACCTAACATTTGTCCATGTTATTCTCCATCTGCCCAGTCCTCGCCCACTCACTCAGTCTGTCCAAATCTCTCTGCAGACTTTCCGCATCCTCCACGCAATTCACTTTCCCAATCATCTTCGTGACATCAGCAAACTTTGTTACTCTACACTCAGCCCCTTCCTCCAGATTGTCTATGTAAGTGGTAAACAGTTGAGGCCCTAGCACCAGTCTCTGGCCTGCTCTGGTAGCCACTGGTGGCTGGTACAGTGCAGTTTCTGGTCAGCGGTAACCCCCATGTTGTTAGTAAGGCATTTATAGAAACACAGAAAATAAAAGCAAGAGGAGGCCATCCAGCCCTTCGAGCCTGCCCCGCCACCCACTTTAACCATGGCTAATCATCAAATTCAATTTCCTGAGCCCACCTTCCTCCCATATCCAGTAAAGGTAATGTCATTAAATATCTCCTGTTGGAAATGGCCATTGGCTGGTTTTTGTGTGACGTGAATGCTAATTCTTTACAAAGGACATTAGTGAATCAGATGTGTTCTTACAACAATTGATGACAGTTTCATGATTCTAAATGTTTGAAATGAATCAAATTTAAATTCCACCAGCTGCCATGATGGGATTTGAACCCATGGATCCAGAGCATTAGCCTGGGACTCTAGATTACTAAACCACTGACATTACCAGTGCACCACCCCTTATATGTACCCAATCTACCTCGAAGGTGTCATAGAGTCATAGAGGTTTACAGCACAGAAACAGGCCCTTCAGCCCAACTCATCCATGCTGCCTTTTTTAAAATCCCCTCAGCTAGTCCCAGTTGCCCACATGTGGCCCATATCCCTCTATACCCATCATACCCATGTACCCAAACTATCTCTTCTTTTGACGACAGCCCATTGTTCAGCTCCCACTTGTCCTGCCGACTTTATTGGGCCCAGATCCATTCTTACCCACCAAAGTTGGCTTTCCCTTAGTTAATTATTCTTACTCTGGATTGTTCAATTATCCTTTTCTACCATTATCCAAAACTTTATGATACAATGATCACAGTTCCTAAATGTTCTCTCACTGACACTTGATCCACTTGGCTCACCTCATTCCCAAGAACCAGGTCTAGGAGTGCCTTCTGTCTCGTTGGACTGGAGCCACACTGCAGCAGAATATTCTTCTGAACACATTCTAACATTTACCTCTCTGTCTTTTACACTACCATTAGCTCAGTCTATGTTCGAGCAATTATATTATAGCTACCCTATAATTGTTGCACCTTTCTGGAATTTCCTTGGAGATTTGTTCCACTAAATCTTTCCCACTATGTGTAACCTCTGGATCACACCGAACAAACCTCTTTTTGCTCCTGAGCTCTAGTCAAATGAATTCTGTCCTTGACTCCTCTGGGACAAATCCCTTCTCTCCAGGACAGCAATACTTTCTTGATTCAATCCCCAACACCCATTTAATGTGAGAAAATGCAAACTTGTCCATTTTGGCAGGAAGAATAGAAACGCAGTATATAATTTCAATGGAGACAGATTGTAGAACTCTGGTGTGCAGAGGGATCTGGGTGTCCGGGTACTCAAATCACGTAAAGTTGGTCTGCAGATACAGCAAATGACCAAGAAGGCAAATGGAACGTCGGTGTCCATTACAAAGGGAATGGAATATTCGAGCAGGAAGTTTTACTGCAGCTGTACAGGGCCTTGGCGAGATTACTTTATTTAAAAAAGGATATCATTGCAGTAGAAGCAGCTCAGAAAAGGTTCACTTGCTTGATTCCTGGGATCAGGTGGTTGTCTAATGAGGAAAGAAGTTAAACCTGTATCCACTGGAGTTCAGAGGAACTGACGTAAAGGAGCCATGACATGCTGGATACTGAGAGGATGTTTTCCCCTATGGAAGACATTGGACTCAGAAAACACAGTTTAAAAATAAGGTGTTTTCCAATTAAGACAGAGATGAAAACTAATTTTCTCTGAGGGTCATTATGCTGCAGAACTCTCTTCCATAAACGCAGTGGAGGCTGGGCCATTGGATAATTTTAAGGCGGAGTTAAATAGACTCTTGATTGACAAGGGACTGAAAGGTAGATTGGAAAGTAGAATTGAGAACATAATCATTATCAATTTTGATCTGATCTGGAGAAAAACACAGGTGGTTTGATTAGTAAGTTTGTGGATGACAAGAAAATTGATGGAGTTGCTGATACCGTCAAGGATATATAGATTGGAGACTTAGGCACAAAAAATGGCAAATGCAAGGTGATGCATTTTGGAGGATCAGATTTAGGTGCAAATTATATTATAAATAGCATAACTCTTAAGAACATTAGCATACAAAGGGATCTGGGCTTATAGGTCCACAGTTCCCTCAAAATGGCAACGCAGGTGGCCAAGGTGACTTTTTTTATTTATTCATGGGACATGGATGTTGCTGGCTGGCTTGCATTTATTGACCATCTCTAGTTGCCCTTGGAGGGCAGTTGAGAGTCAATCACATTGCTGTGGCTTTGGTGTTACATGTAAACGGAAATGGAATGGCGATAATTGTGGGGGATTTCAATCTACATATTGATTGGTTGACCCATGTCGGACGCAGTGGGCTTGAGGAAGAGTTCTTGGAATGCTGCCGGGATAGTTTCCTTTAACAGTGTGTGATGGAACCGATGAGGGAGCGAGCTATCTTAGATCTGGTGGTGTGTAACGAGGCAGGTAGAATTAGGGACCTTGTTGTGACGAATCCTCTTGGGACGAGCGATCATTGTATGGTTGAGTTTTTGATGTAGATGGAGGATGAGAAAGTAGGGTCCCGGACCTGTGTCCTCTGTTTGAATAGAGAGGAGTACGATAGGATGAGAGAGGAATTGGCAAATGTAGATTGGGGGTGCAGATTGGTCGGCAGGACTGCTGAGGAACAGTGGAGAATCTTTAAGGAGATCTTTCTTGGTGCTCAGCAGAAATTTATTCCAATGGTAAAGAAGGATCATAGAAGAAGGGATAATCAGCCGTGGTTATCGAAGGAAATAAAGGAAAGTATTAAATTAACAGCTGATGTGTTTAGAGTGGCTAAAAATAGTGGGCAAGTAGAAGATTGGGAGAGGTTTAAAAATCAACAAAGATTGACGAAGAAGATGATAAAGAAAGGAACGATAGACTATGAAGCTAAACTAGCACTAAATATAAAAAAGGATAGTAAGAGTTTTTATAAATATATAAAGAGGAGGAGGCTGGCTAGTGTGAATGTTGAACCCTTAGACGATGAGAGGGGGGATTTAGTGGTAGGGGATGAGGAAATGGCTGAGGCCTTAAATAAGATTTTTGCCTCGGTCTTCACGGAGGAGGACGCGAATAGTTTGCCGGGTATTAAAGATAGAAGGATGGTCGGAGTTGAGGGCCTGAATGCGATTACTGTCACTAGAGAGGTAGTGCTTGATCGACTAGCGGGACTGATGGTGGACAAGTCCCCAGGACCGGATGGAATGCATCCCAGGGTTCTGAAGGAAATGGCAGTGATAGTAGATGCCTTAGTGATCATTTTCCAAATCTCGCTGGATTCCGGGGAAGTGCCGGAAGATTGGAAAACGGCTAATGTTATGCCGCTGTTTAAAAAGGGTAGCAGGCAAAAGGCAGGGAATTATAGGCCGGTTAGTTTAACGTCTATTGTAGGAAAAATGCTCGAATCTGTCATCAAAGGAGAAATAGCGAGGCACCTTGAGAAGAATTGTTTGATAGAGCAGACGCAGCACAGATTCGTTAAGGGGAAGTTGTGTCTGACGAATTTATTGGAATTCTATGAGGATGTGACTAGTGCGGTAGACAGAGGGGGACTGGTGGATGTGGTGTTTCTCGATTTTCAGAAGGCGTTTGATAAGGTGCCGCACAAAAGGTTGCTTCAGAAGGTTAGGGGGCATGGAGTTGGGGGTACGGTGTTAGCGTGGATAGAGGATTGGCTGTCTAATAGGAGGCAGAGAGTTGGTATCAATGGGTGCAATTCTGATTGGCGGTTGGTGACTAGTGGAGTGCCGCAGGGATCGGTGCTGGGGCCTCAACTATTTACCATTTATATAGATGATCTGGAGGAGGGGGCTGAGTGTAGGGTGTCGAAATTTGCTGATGACACAAAGATAAGTGGAAAAGCAAATTGTGCGGAGGGTGTGGAAAGTCTGCAGAGGGATCTAGATAGGCTGAGCGAGTGGGCGAGGACCTGGCAGATGGAGTACAATGTTAGCAACTGTGAGGTAATCCACTTTGGTAGAAATAATAGTAGGAGGGATTACTATTTAAAGGGTGAAAAGCTGCAGCATGCTACGGTGCAGAGGGACCTAGGGGCCCTGGTGCATGAGTCACAAAAACCCAGTCTGCAGGTGCAGCAGGTGATCAGAAAGGCAAATGGGATGCTGGCCTTTATAGCGCGGGGATAGAATATAAAAGCAGGAAGGACTTGCTGCAACTGTACAGGGCACTGGTGAGGCTGCAGCTGGAGTACTGTATGCAGTTTTGGTCGCCGCACTTGCGCAAGGATATTTTGGCCTTGGAAGGAGTGCAGAGGAGGTTCACTAGGCTGATACCGGAGATGAGGGGGTTGAACTATGAAGAGAGGCTAAATAGACTGGGTTTGTACTCGTTGGAGTTTAGAAGGATGAGGGGGGGATCTTATAGAGACGTATAAGATAATGAAGAGGATGGATAGGGTACAGAGATTCTTCCCGCTCAGAAAGGACAGCAGGACTAGAGGGCACAGCCTCAAGATAAGGGGGGGACGCAGTTTAGAACAGAGTTGAGGAGGAACTTCTTCACTCAAAGGGTGGTGAATCTCTGGAATTCTCTGCCCATTGAAGTGGTGGAGGCTACCTCGTGAAATATATTTAAGACACGGGCAGATCGGTTTTTGGTAGGCAAGGGAATTAAGGGTTATGGGGAGAAAGCGGGATAGTGGAACTGAGCCACTTCAGATCAGCCATGATCTTATTGAATGGCGGGGCAGGCTCAAAGGGCTAGATGGCCTACTCCTGCTCCTATTTCTTATGTTCTTATGTATGTGGGTCAGACCGGCTAAGGATGGCAAATTTCCTTCCCTAACAGACATAGGTGAACCAGATGTGTTTTTCCAATAATTGATAATGGTTTCACAGTCATCAGTAGATTCTTAATTCCAGATATTTTTAATTGAATTCAAATTCCACCATCTGCCGTGGTGGGATTCGATCCCCCAGTCCCCAAAACATTAGCTGAGTTTCTGGATTAATAGACTAGCAATAATACTACTCGGCCATTGCCTCCCCATATGGTATGCTTTTCTCATCAGCCAGAGCACTAATTACAAGAGTTGGCAAATCATGCTTCAGCTATATAAAATCTTAGTTCAGCTGTATTTGGAGTATTGCATGCAGTTCTGGTTGCCACACTGCCAGAAGGATGTGGAAGTTTTCGAGCAAGTACAAAAAAAGTTCACCAGGATGTTGTCTGGACTTGAGGGTGTTGGCTATGAGGAGAGGTTGAATAAACTAGGATCATTTTCACTATGAAGACAGAGGGTGGGGGAGACCTTATAGAGGTCTACAAAATTATGAGAGGCATTGACAGGGTGAATAGTCAGAGGCTTTTTCCCAGGGTGGAAGAGTCAATTACAGGGAGGCAAAGATTCAAAGTGAGGGAGAAATTTTGAGAGATGTGAGGGGGAAGTTTTTCTATGCAGGGAGTGGTGGGTACCTGGAACGCATTGCTAGAGGAGGTAGTGGAAGCAGGCACATTAGCAATATTTAGGAGGCATCTGAATGGGTTCATGAATAGTGGAGGAATAGAGGAATATGGACTGAGTAGGGGTAGAAGCTTTTTTTTAAGTTTAGTTAGGGCATCATGATTGGCAGAGACTTGAAGGACCAAAGGGCTTGCTCCTGTGATGCACTTTTCTGTGTTCTCAGCAAAAATACTGTTGGGAGTTATTTATCAACATGGTTCAGGATTGAGATACACATTTGATCCCAAAATGGATTCATGTTCCCAAATAAAAAATACAGCAAAACAAAACTTCCATAATTGGCAACATTGCGATTATTTCCCTGCATGACTCACCAGCAGAAACAATATACCATGTGATTCAAATATTGTCAGGGAGTTCAATAAAATACCACTGCAAAATTAGAATCGATGTACTTAATTTGAATGACAAAATTATTCCAGTTCAGAGCATACAGGGGAGATAGAGACACAGTGGTATTACTGCGAGACTAATAATCCAGAGACCCAGAGTAATGTTCAGTGTTAGAATCCCACCATGGCAAATGATGGAATTTAAATTCAATAAAGCATCGGAAATTAAAATTGAAACACTTGTCATAAAAACCTATCTGGTTTGCAAATGTTCTTTAGGGAAGAAATCCTGCCATCCTTATTCTGCCTCTCAAAACCCACAGCAATTGGTTGGCTGTTAGATGTTGACTGAAATGGCTTAGCAAGCTACTCAGTTGTATCAAACAATTCAGAAAGAAAACAAAAAGGAATGAAACCAGGCAGACCACCCAACATCAACCCAGGCACCAGAAACAACAGCGGCAAACCCAGTCCTGTCAACTCTGCAAAGTCTTCCTTACTAGTTTCTTGGGGCTAGTGCCAAAATTAGGTGAGCTGTCTCAGACTAGTGAAGCAATAGCCTGATGCAGTCGTACTCACAGAATCATACCTGACAGATAATGTCCCAGCCACCATCACCATTATTACTTGGTATGTTCTGTCCCACCAGCAGGCCAGGTCCCATATTGGTGGCAGCAGCACACTGCTATACAGTCAGGATGGAGTTGCCAGGAAGTCTTCACATTGGCTCTGAAAGGCTCATGGCACCAAGTCAAACATGGGCAAGGAAATCTGATCACCACATACCATACCGCCTCACAAGATGAATCAGTACTCCTCCATGTTGAACACCATTTGGAGCAAGCACAGAGAGTGACAAGGGTGAAGAATGTACTCTGAGATGGGTCTTCAATACCCATCGCCCAGAATGTTCAGTACTACCACCACAAAGGGCATGGCTGATTATCTGGATCTCCAGCAGGTGGTGAAAGAATCAACAAGAAGGAAAAATATACTTGACCTCATCCTCACCAACCTGCCTGCCGCAGATGCATCTGTCGATGACAGTATCAGTTGTTATGACCACTGCACGGTCCAGGTGGAGACAAAGTCCCATCTTTAAATTGAGAATGCCATGCATTGTGTTTTGTGGCATTATAACTGTACTAAGTAGTAGTAAATGACTTCAAAAAGCTCTAGCAACTCAAATCTAGGCATCCATGAGGTGTCATAAACCATCAGCAACAGCAGAATTGTAGTCAACCACAATTTGTAACCTCATTGCTTGGCATATCACCCATTCTATCATTACCACCATGCCAGGGGATCAACCATGGGTCAACGCAAAGTGCAGAAGAGCATGCTAGGAGCAACACCAGGCATACCTAAAATTGAGATGTCAACTTAGTGAAGCTTCAACACTTGTGTGCCAAACAGCATAAACAACAATAGTCAAACTTAAGCAGTTCCACAACCAATGGATCAGATCGAAACTCTGCAGTCCTGCCACAATCAGCCATGATAGGTGATGGACAATTAACAACACAGTGGAGAAGGAGGCTCTGTGAATATCCCAAATCTCAACGGCGAAGAAGACCAGCACATCAGTGCAAAAGATTAGGCTGAAGCATTCACAACAATCTTCACCCAGAAATGCTGAGTGGATAATCCACCTCAGTCTCCTCCAGAGGTTCCTAGCATCACAGGCATCAGTCTTCATTCAAATCAATTCACTCCACACAATGTAGAAACATAACACAGAAACTAGAAACAGGAATAGACCATTCGGCCCTTCAGATATGCTCACCATTCATTTTGATATTGGCTGATCATCAGATTCAATATCCTGATTCTGTCCCCCCCAACCTCTCCATATCCCTTTAGCCCCAAGAGCTACATCTAATTGATTCCTGAAATCACACAACATTTTGGCCTCAACTGCTATCTGTGGTAGTAAATTCCACAGACTCATCACTCTCTGGAAGAAGAAATTTCTCCTCACCTCTGTCACAAAAGGTTTATACCTTATCCTCAAGGTATGAGCCCTAGTTCTGGACTCTCCCATAATCGGGAACATTCTTTCTGAATCTACCCTGTCTAATTCTGTTAGAATTTTATAGGTTTCTATGAGATTCCCTTTTACTCCTCTAAACTCCAGTGAATATAATCCTAACCAGTTTAGTCTCTTATATGACTGACCTGCCATTCCAGGAATCAGCCTGGTAAACCTTTGTTGACTTTCTCTAAGGCAAGGACATCCTTTTTCATTACGGACACAAATACTTCATACAATAATCCAAGTGTGGCCTTGAGACCTTGTCGAAAGCCTTCTGAAAGTCTAAATAAACCAAATCCTTGTGTTTGGTGCAGACACAATGGGCCGAAGGGTCCCTTTCTGCACTGTAGGGTTCTATGAAAGTTGGGAATCAAGTAGATAAGGTTGTTAAGAAGGCATACGGTGTCTTGGCGTATATTGGTAGGGGGATTGAATTTAGGAGTCGCAGCGTCATGTTGCAACTGTACACAACTCTGGTGCGGCCGCACTTGGAGTACTGTGCGCAGTTCTGGTCCCCACATTACAGGAAGGATGTGGAGGCTTTGGAGAGGGTGCAGAGGAGGTTTACCAGGATGTTGCCTGGTATGGAGGGGAGGTCCTATGAGGAGAGACTGAGGGATTTGGGGTTGTTTTCGCTAGAAAGAAGGCGGCTAAGAGGGGATCTTATTGAAACATATAAGATGATTAGAGGTTTAGATAGGGTGGATAGTGATAGCCTTTTTCCTCGGATGGAGAAAGCTAGCACGAAGGGGCATGGCTTTAAATTAAGGGGGGGTAGTTATAGGACGGATGTCAGGGGTAGGTTCTTTACCCAGAGGGTGGTGAGGGATTGGAATGCCCTGCCTGCTGCAGTTGTAAATGCGCCTAGTTTGGGGGCGTTTAGGAGATCCGTGGATAGGTTTATGGACGAAAAGGGATTGGTTTAGGTTAGTGGGTCATTGTTTTTTAACTGGTCGGTGCAACATCGTGGGCCAAAGGGCCTGTTCTGTGCTGTAGTGTTCTATGTTCTATGTTCTATGACTATGATTCAAATCCACTGATTCTCTTTGATCAACTCTACAAGTTACATCCTCAAAGAATTTCAAAAGATTCATCAAGCATGATTTCCCCTTTGTTTATCCATGCTGACTCTGTCTGATTATACCACTGCTTTCTAAATGCTGAGCAATGAAATCCTTGATAATGGACTCTAGCAATTTCTCCATTACTGACATTAGGCCCACTAGTTTCCTGTTTTCTCTTGGCCTCATGTTCTGAACAGGTTTACATTGGTTCCAATAGATTGGAGGGTAACTACTCTAAAGTCCAAAGAAATTTGGAAAATGACCACCAATGGATCTACTATTTCCAGGGCTACTTCCTTAAGTACTGTGGGATGAAGATTACCAGTTCCTGGAGATTCAATCAACTTCAGTCCTATCAATTTCCCCAAAACCATTTCTCTACTAACACTGATTTCTTTCAACTCCTCACTAAAACTTGTTCCTCGCAGAACTTCGGGTACAAAAAATACAAATTTAGTTCCTCAGACATTTTGTTCTTCCCCATCAGGGATTCTCCCATTTCTGATTGTAAGGGGCCTACATTTGTTTTTGTCAATCCTTTCCTCTTTACATAGCTATAACAATTTCCACTTTTTATGTTTCCGCTCTATTTCATACTCTATTTTTCTCTTCTTATTCAATCCCTTCATTTTCCTTTGCTGAATTTTAAACATCTCTCAATCCTCAAATTTATTGCTTTCCCTTGCCAAACTGTAAACTTCTTCTTTGAATCTAATACGATCTGTAGTTTCCCTTGTAAGTTTTTGTTTGGTCACATTGTTGATAGGACAATCCACAATCAAGATGCAGTCATGATGTGCCAGTGGAGGGATTGAATGTTTAAGATTGTGAGTAGGGTGCTGATAAAGCAAGCTGCTTTTCCCTGGATGGTGGCAACCATCTTGAGTATTGATAGAACTGCAATTATCCAGGCAAGTGGAGAGTATACCATCACATTCCTGATTTGTATCTTCTAAACTGAGGAAAATCTTTGGAAAGTCAGGAGAACATAAGAACATAAGAAATAGGAGCAGAAGTAGGCCATATAGCCCTTTGAGCCTGCCCTGCCACTCAATAAGATCATGGCTGATCTGAAGTGGCTCAGTTCCACTATCCCGCTTTCTCCCCATAACCCTTAATCCCCTTGCCTACCAAAAACCTATCTACCCACATCTTAAATATATTTAGCAAGGTAGCCTCCACCACTTCAACGGGCAGAGAATTCCAGAGATTCACCACCCTTTGAGTGAAGAAGTTCCTCCTCAACTCCGTTCTAAACTGTCCCCCCTTTATCTTGAGGCTGTGCCCTCTAGTCCTGCTGTCCTTTCTGAGCGGGAAGAACCTCTCCACCTCTACCCTATCCATCCCCTTCATCATCTTATATGTCTCAATAAGATCCCCCCTCGTCCTTCTAAACTCTAACAAGTACAAGCCCAGTCTATTCAGCCTCTCTTCATAGCTCAACCCCCTCAACTCCGGTATCAGCCTAGTGAACCTCCTCTGCACTCCCAAGGCCAAAATATCCTTGCGCAAGTGCAGTGACCAAAACTGCACACAGTACTCCAGCTGCGGCCTCACCAGTGCCCTGTAGAGTTGCAGTAAGACCTCCCTACTTTTATATTCAATCCCCCTCGCTATGAAGGCCAGCATCCCATTTGCCTTCCTGACTACCTGCTGCACCTGTAGGCTGGGTTTTTGCGACTCATGCACAAGGACCCCCAGGTCCCTCTGCACCTTAGCATGCTGCAGCTTTTCGCCCTGTAAGTAGTAGTCCTTCCTACTATTATTCCTGCCAAAGTGGATAACCTCACACTTACCAACATTGTATTCCATCTGCCAGGTCCTCGCCCACTCGCTCAGCCTATCTAGATCCCTCTGCAGACTTTCTACACCCTCCGCACAATTTGCTGTTCCACTTATCTTTGTGTCATCAGCAAATTTCGACACCTTACACTCGGCTCCCTCCTCCAGATCATCTATATAAATGGTAAATAGCTGAGGCCCCAGCACCGATCCCTGGGGCACTCCACTAGTCACCAACCGCCAATCCGAATAGCACCCATTGACACCCACTCTCTGCCTCCTATTTGACAGCCAATCTCCTATCCACGCTAACACCTTACCCCCAACTCCATGCCCCCTAACATTCTGAAACAACCTTTTGTGCAGCACCTTATCAAACGCCTTCTGAAAATCGAGAAACACCACATCCACCGGTTCCCCTCCATCCACCGCACTAGACACATCCTCAGAATTCCAATAAATTCATCAGACACAACTTCCCCTTAACGAATCCGTGCTGCGTCTGCTCTATCAAACAATTCTTCACAAGATGCCTCGCTATTTCCTCTTTGATGACAGATTCAAGCATTTTTCCTATAACAGACGTTAAACTAACTGGCCTATAATTCCCTGCCTTTTGCCTGCTACCCTTTTTAAACTGCGGCGTAACATTAGCCGTTTTCCAATCTTCCAGCACCTCCCGGAATCCAGCGAAGTTTGGAAAATAATCACTAAGGAATCCACTATCACCTCCGCCATTTCCTTCAGAACCCTGGGATGCATTCCATCCGGTCCTGGGGACTTGTCCACCATCACTCCCACTAGTCTGTCGAGCACTACCTCTCTAGTAACAATGATCTCATTCAGGCCCTCAACTCCTACCATCTTTCCATCGTTAACACCCGACAAACTATTCGCGTCCTCCTCCGTGAAGACCGAAGCAAAAAACTTATTCAAGGCCTCAGCCATTTCCTCATCCCCCACCACTAAATCCCCCCTCTCATCCTCTAAGGGTCCAACATTCACCCTAGCCAGCCTCCTCCTCTTTATATATTTATAAGAACTCTTACTATCCTTTTTTATATTTAGCGCTAGCCTAGATTCATAGTCTATCCTTCCTTTCTTTATCAACTTCTTCGTCATTCTTTGTTGATATTTAAACCTCTCCCAATCCTCTTCTCGCCCACTACTTTTAGCCACTCTAAACACATCAGCTTTTAATTTAATACTCTCCTTTATCTCCTTCGTTATCCACAGCTGATTATCTCTTCTCCTACGATCCTTCTTTACCATCGGAATAAATTTCTGTTGAGCACCAAGAAAGATCTCCTTAAAGATCCTCCACTGTTCCTCAGCAGACATACCTCCCAATCTGCATCCCCAATCTACATTCGCCAATTCCTCTCTCATCCCATCATACTCCCCTCTGTTCAAACAAAGGACACAGGTCCAGGATCCTACTTTCTCATCCTCCACCTGCATCAAAAACTCCACCATACAATGATCACTCTTCCCAAGAGGATCCCTCACAACAAGGTCCCTAATTCTACCTGCCTCATTACACAACAGTAGATCTAAGATAGAGGTGAGTCACTTGTTATAGAATACCAAGCCTCTGATCTACTCTTGTAGTCACACTATTTATATGGATGCTCCAGTTCAGTAGTAATCTTCAGGATGTTGGGAGTGGGAGAATCAGCAATTGTAAATCCGTTGGACAACAGGAGGTGGTGGTTAGACTCTCATTTTGGAGATGATCACTGCCAGCTCTTGTATGAAATGATTTACTTGTGACTTTATCACCCCAGATTTTGCTGCATTTGGGCACCAATTGATTCATTTTCTGAGAAGTTGATATTGTTACTGAACAATCTGTGAATATCTCCATTTCTGGCCTTATAATGGACAGAAGGTGTCCTTAACACATTTGAAAATGGTTGGGCTGAGGGCACTGCCCTGATTTAGATCAACATCAATGCTCTGGAGCAGTGATGTTTTAGCCTCCAACAACCACAATCACTGGGGGCAAAGTGTCATTTCAAGTGAAAAAAATGGGGTGAATCCCACCAATAAATCTAGCAAAATTCCTGACTAGGTCTTGAGCCTCATTGACTGAAGTCTTTAAGGCCACAAGGATCATCCCATGGCTGTGTCCCTCTGATTTGCATGCCATGGCTAAACTTAATCACACCAATTAAAAGCAAATTACTGCGAATGCTGGAATCTGAAACCGCTAGAAAATCTCAGCAGGTCCGACAGCATCTGTAAGGAAAGAAAAGAGCTGATGTTTCAAGTCCAGGCAACCTTTGTCAAAGCTAAAAGGCATAAAAAGCAGTGAAGGAAGAGAATGGAACAGAGGTAGAATGTAGAAAAGGGGGAAGAAAAGGTAAGGAAAGGGGGATGAAGTAGGGGAAAGAGTGGGGGGGGGGGGGAAGAAACATGAAGAAAGATAATAAAGAAATAAAAAGGTAGAGAACAGTAATAAATTAAATGAAATACAATGAAAACAAAGGAGCTGAGATGGGGTAGAGCAAATCATCTGAAGTTATTGAATTTGATGTTGAGACCGGAAAGCTGTAAACTGCCTAGCCGGAAGAGGAGATGCTGTTCCTCCAGTTGCATTGAGCTTCACTGGAACAATTGCAGCAAGCCAAGGACAGGCATGTGGGCATGGGAGCAGGATCATGTGTTAAAATGGCAATCAACCGGAAGGTCAGGGTCCTGATTGCTGAGCACCTTCGGTCTGTGTGCAAAACGATCACACAGTCTATGCTTGGTCTCTCTGATATAGAGGAGACCACACTGGAAGCAGCGAATGCAATACACCAAATTGAAAGAGGTGCATGTGAAACACTATTTAACCAGGAAGGACACACCACGATTTTTGGAGGAATTCCTCACCAGATTTCTTAATGGAGTCGAGCAGAAGTGGAATGCACTCTACCCCACTAGAGAAAGGCCTCCCGCTATGGTCACCACCTCTGCCTAGGATGCACTGGTAGCCCTGATGAGCAGAAGCTCACTGCAAAGGAGGAATGGGCAGCAGACCCACAAGAGGTGAATGATCTTCTAAGCTCAGCCAGGGTAAGTGAGCCTCATTCAGTCTTTTTCCGAACATTCACAACATCTTTCACTCAGCCACTTCCAGCTTAGCCAAAACCTGTATAAGGAGCCCCTCCTCCCCTCCTAATCCCCAACTTCCCCAATCACTATGATCCCCCCTACTCGGTGCAGTGTTCCTCACTCTCCAGCTCCCACCTCAAGACCCATGCCTGCCACACCTCATCAACATCTTAAATGTCATCACTGTCGCCTACACTCTCCCTACCTGTGTCATTGCAGAATAAAATAAACACAAGCGTGAGCAAGAATGTCCTTTTCAGAGGTACTGTTCCTCTTCTGATATTCAAAACTGTTCTAAAATCTCCACCTTTATTCCATCTATTATAAACAAACAAAACCAAGATGATTGCCTTCTCTTTCCAGCATATATAGAATTAGCTGAATAAAATTAACATTACGTTGTCTATAATTTTAATGAAAACCCAGTCACTTTACTTTCAAAAACTTTGTACAATAAATGTATCGATAGCTTAGTAAGGACAAAATCCACCACAGTCGGTGAATTGGATCTGTTTGTTTGATAGTGAGCCAAATTGATAGTTACTGACATTAAAATTTTAGTCTTTTGTTTAATGAATTATGTGGCCACAGCCAGCACTGGAAGGCTGTAACCTTTTTTTGAGTCACTGCCACTATGCAGCAAGCACTGACTGCTTATTCACAAGGTTATTTTCCCAACTCTCTGATTGAAAGTCATCTGCTCTCAGCACAGAGTCAAAGATAAGTCAGATTTGAGATCACATGTGAATCTGTTGACAAGGACCCATTGATTTATCATGCTGACAGCTTCATACACTAACTCAAGACAGCTATGATTGTTACCAGCTACATCTGGGGCATGGTCACCCTCAATATCAACTAGAAATCTAGAGTCCCAGAAGCAATTCATTGTTTCATCCAATCCTACACTTGCTTAATCCAGAAAACGTGTTTTTTGGGAACTATGACACACATCAACACACCACAGGGATTGACTGTAAGTTTTTAATGGCAACTTTCACAGTACACAGAATCACAGAATACTGCAATGCAGAAGAAGCCCTTCGGCCCATCCGAGTCTGCACCAAGACATGAAATGCCTTGCCCTGCCTACTTAATTAAGGGCCAAAGGGCCTGTACTGTGCTGTACTGTTCTATGTTCTTAATCCCACTTGACAGCAGTTGGTCAATGGCCTTGAATATTATGACGTGCCAAGTACTCATCCAGGTACTTTTTAAAGGATGAGAGGCATCCTGCCTCCACCACCCTCCCAGGCAGTGCATTCCAGACTGTCACCACCCTCTGAGTAAAAAAGGCATTTCCTCAAATCCCCCCTTAACCTCCCACCCCTCACTTTTAACTTGTGTCCCCTCATAACTGATCCTTCCACTAAAGCGAACAGCTGCTCCTCATCCACCCTGTCCATGCCCCTCAATCTCGAACACCTCAATCAGGTTGCCTCCTCAGTCTTCTCTGCTCCAACAGTAACAACCCAAGGCTATCCAGCCTCTCTTCATAACTTAAATCCCAGGCAGCATCCTGGTGAATCTCCTCCAGCATGCTCACATTCTTCCTATAATTTGGGGACCAGAACTGCACACATTACTCCAGCTGTGGTTTCAAAGTTCTGTACAATTCTCTCTTTTGTAATCTATACCCCAATTGATAAAAGCGAGTGTGTCACAAGCCCTTTTCACCACCCTGTTTACCTGCCTTTCCATCTGCAGAGATCTAGACCAATGCGCAAGGTCCCTTTGTTCTTTGGAACTTCCCAGTGTCAAACCTTTCATAGTATACTTCCTTGTCAAATTACTCCTTCCACACTTTTCAGGGTTAAATTCCATCTGCCACTTATCCACCCATTTGATCATCTCATCTATATCTTCCTGTAACCCAGGACACTCAACCTCACTGTTAACCACCCAGCCAATCTTTGTGTCACCGGCAAGGGCACAGCACAGATCCCTATGGTACACCACTGGTCACTAGCCTCCAGTCACTAAAGAAGCCAGTTGTCACCATCCT
Organism: Carcharhinus amblyrhynchos; assembly: GCF_965287045.1. Classification (NCBI taxonomy): domain Eukaryota; kingdom Metazoa; phylum Chordata; class Chondrichthyes; order Carcharhiniformes; family Carcharhinidae; genus Carcharhinus; species Carcharhinus amblyrhynchos. Next base: position 62,379,079 of record NC_137327.1, on the reverse strand, counting down.
CTGTCTCCTTCTACTGAACCAATAATGTATCCATCTCGTCAGATCACCCTGTATCCCATGTGCATTAGCCTTTTTAATAAGTCTCCCATGTGGGATTTGTCAAAGGCTTAATGAAATCCATGTAAACTACATCAACTGCACTACACTCATCCATACACTTTGTTACATGCTTTAAAAATGGCCTCCTTCTCGCAGTAAGCGGAGCAGCATAAAGGCATTTCTTAAAGTGAAGCCAACAAACTACTAATTTCCTCACTGAATGAGGCAGCATTATGGCATAGTGGTTAGCATTGCTGTGTCACAGCGCCAGGGATCCAGGTTCAATTCCCGGCTCGGGTCACTGGCTGTGGTTTGTACGTTCTCCCTGTGTCTGTATGGATTTCCTCCCACAATCCAAAGATGTACAGGTTAGGTGGACTGGCTATGCTAAATTGACCCTTAGTGTCAGGGGACTAACTCGGCTAAATGCAAGGGGTTATAGGGCCTGGACGGGATTGTGGTCAGTGGACTGAACAATCTCCTCCTGCATTGTAGGGATTCTATGAATGAATATGACAGGTCTTCTTTGCACTACCTACTTATCTTGTCCTTCTAGGTGGTAGAAGTCACAAGGTGGGAAGGTGCTATCAAAGAAGCATTGGTGAATTGCTGCAGTGCATTTTGTAGATAATATATACTACAGCCACTATGCATTGATGGTGGAAGAAGTGAATTTTTCAGGTGGTTGTTGAAGTGCCAATAATATGAGCTGCTTTGTCCTGGATGGTATTGACTTTAAGTATTGCTGAAGCTCCACTCATCCCGGAAGTAGAGAGTATTCATCACATTCCTGACCTGTGTCTTGTCAATGGTGGAAAGAATTTGGTGAGTTAATCGCCACAGAATATCCTGCCTCTGACCTGCTATCATAGCCACTGTACTTCTGTGACACACAGTTAAGAGGATGTTTGAACAGGTGTAACCTGTGGACTGATCATCAGAGTGCCTTTTTGAGAATGCTGTGCCAATGGTAGGCCCCCTATGTAATTCTTCCCTTTCCCCTCTCCACCATTCAACAGGATTCCCTTCCCCTTACAATCCTTTTGAAGTTTGCATGCTATTCTCAGGATCAGTGTGATATACTAATAGTATGGTGAGCTCAGAAAATTGCACCCCCCACCAGGTTCCATTGGCTTCTACTCTTTGGGACTAGTTGCAGTCCCAGTAGTAATTAATCCTCCCAGTGGCATTGCAGAACTGCCACCAATTTGATTGACTGAAGGTTTGGGAGGTGGGACCATCTCTTGGATAACAATTAAAGGACTGCAAGACAAGTAGGCCAAGAAAAAGCTGGTTCACCACCCAACTTTTACATTAAGAGGGCCGAGACCCCAACCCAGCATTAAATTCAGCCCTCAAAGTGGTTGAGTAATCTATTTCTCATAGAAGTTGACTTTCAATGGCCTGCACCTATAAAATCATGAGCAAAACCTGAGACTATTTCAACAAAACTCCCTCCTTCAATCTCACAATAACTAAAACATACAGAACTCCAAGTATGATAAGAGACGCTGGCACAAGCAGTACATCTTCTTTTCACATACAATTACAAAGGTAAGGAATACAATTGTGTTATCTCATACCAGTAAGTCATCTAACTAAAAGTTCAATTTCTCCATTTCTGTTCCATCAATCGGCACATGGTTCAATCCCTTTGTATCCTTGTGCTGTTCAACTGACTTTGTCATGCCTTTGTCCTCATTTTAAAAAGCCTCTCCATCTCAGCCACAGATTGAAAAGGAGTCTCCCTGTATTACCAACAATCTACTATTTGCTCCCTGAAAGAAGACACTTCCCAGCTCATGTAATATTTACCAATTGTCTGCCTAAGGAATCACATTGCAGCACAAGAGCTGTCTTTGAAGCTTTTTTTTTGCTGGCCTTTGTTCAAAACGTCTTCAAGAGAAATTTGTAAATATTCAATTCAGATTGTTGGAAAACTTGATAGTAGCACAGCTGAAAAAAATTTTCATATCATTTTGGTCAAAGCTGAATGTTCAAGGGCTGCACAATCAACCATTTCCTAGTTAAACAAGGCATGCAATTTTCCTTACTTCTCCTACCTCCAAGTTTAAGTACAATTTTGGTGTTAGTGGCAGAATTTCTGGGGCCACAACTTTTGCTTTATTTTCCTGTCATTTATCCACATCCATCACATATTTTTCCAAGAGCCAATTCTCCCAGAATTTGGCATATATTTTAGCATAACATAACCACATTGGTTTTATGCCTCAAGCTTTGATTCCACATACCACAACAATACCTGCCCCTTCCTTCTTATCTTGAAATAAAGTGGAACTTCAGGCTCAATTTCTTCAATTCCCTTGTTTAAACAATTCTGCAAGTTTGAAGAAACTTATTTGCCTTCCTCTGTAATTACACCGTACCTACTCATTACCAAATGGATATTAGCGAACAAAGCACTGAATCCTCCCCACCACTTTAAAATACTGAACCAATGAACTATGGAGAATGCTAACAAAATCAATGAACCTCAGACTCTCGAAATCCTATACACATAGAAATTACAGTAAAGGACTAGGCCAGTCAACGGTAATGTTTATCCTCCACATGAGCAGCAGCCCTGTTCCATGTTCCTATCCTGCTCCCACTTCTTTTTATTTCCCTTTCCTTCCACCATCAATCTAAAATCAATCTAAATTGATTCCTGTTAACAATGTGTGTACTTTCAATCAGAAATTCTGATACAACATTCCACTGCCTCACAACTTTGCTCCATATATTAAATCTCAAGTTTTCTAAGTATATGTATCAAAATAAATATATCCCTTCTATCACTGGAGTCTGTTCTATTTACTCTGCTCCATTCCTTCATAATTTCATACATCTTAATCTCACTTTCTAACAAACACAGCCGCAGTCTTTCATGGCTTTTTTCATATTTGTGTGTTTCTTTACATTGGGCGCCATCCTAATAAATCCCTATTATCTCAATGTCCTTCCTATAGTGTATAGTCCAAAACTACACACAGTACTCCAAATGTGGTCATACTGAAGTTTGATACAGATTTTCTATTATGTCATGACTTTTTTATTCTGTACCTTTTGCTATTAAATGCAATATTTTTATCCACCTGAAGTACTGCTTTTAGTGTCTTGTGAAAAAGGACAATGATTTAGGGTTTCAGATTTACATCACCCAGTTTATATAATGCTTACAATTTTGTAACCAAAATGTGGCATCCACATGTATTGGCATTTAACTTCACTTGATATGGCCCCACCTTTTCACTGCAGGTATTCCTTTGTAGTTTCTTCTGATCCTTGGAATTCTGCGCATCCTATTTTAGTAAAATCAGTAAATGTGACATCACATCCTCAAGCCCAAATTTCTAAATCACTGGTGTATGCCATGAATAGCATTCCCAAAACAGAACTCCATGGGATACCATTATGCCCTTTCAACCACTGAGATCCCTATTCTGTTTCCTCTCTTTGAGCCAAATTTGCTACCTTTCCCTTAATTTTCTCCAGTAGACTGCTGTGGGGTATCTGGTTGAAGACTTTCTAGACAGCCATACTCACCACAACCACTAAACTTCCCCTACCTTATTTATGTATTTGTAATATCCTCCAAAAAGGCTACAGGTAGATCAAGAATAATCTTCCTTTCTGAAATCTTCATCGGTTGCTCCTAATTATTTTCTATCATTTAGTAATTTCATCTTTAAAAAGATAGGAAAATTTATCTTACCAAGAATGCTAAACTGACTGACCTGCTATAATTAGCACCGTCTCCCACTTGAGAATAGATATTACATCAACCAATCTCCAGTGACCCACACAAATACATTCTTAATAAAAATCCTGAAATGAGATCTTCAGGGTCTCCAATAATTCTGCTCTTTGCTTCCCATAGGATGTTTATGTCTGTTGCATCAGGCCCTGGCAATCTGTCCTCTTCTAACTAACTTTCAACCAATTGGGGATTTGCCACTTCTCAATATGCTTAAAATCTTTTTTTTCTGGGAAATAATCTATGGCCTGTCCTGAATAATTCTAACAGGAAAATTTAATCAATGTAGCATCCAGAACAGCAATATCTTCTCACGTGCATTACAAGTAAACTATGCAGGGCTTTATTTATCAATTACATTTTCATCCCAAGGTGTTGGTACATCATAAGATTGACTCCAGTACAGTAATAATCAGCCAGAGGGGAGAGAGGCAACGGAACAAATGAGCCTAACAGGCAACATCCAAGCACCAACCTGTGTGTTCAAAAGGTTTAACCTTAAAGATTTGAAGTCTTGTCAAGACAAAACAACTGTTACCGTTTAGGAAAAGAAGATCCCATATTAGAAAAATGAAAGTTGGAGGCAGGTCAGTGTCAGGTTTCTGTTTTTACACACATGCATGCACACAGACACCCCTTGATTGTTCTGCTAACCCTCACAACACCTGCCTAAACAGGCATATGGGAGATTGAACTTAACATGTCCAAAATACAAATCTCTGGCAACATGACACACCCTTAGTACTGCACTATATACCATGTTAGGTTGTGTTCAAAGTATGACCTCAACTCACAAGCAAAATATTACCAACAAGAGTTAGAAAACCCAATTCTTTTCCTGCAAAAATGCTAATCTGCTAACAGTCCCCTCAACAATTAAACATTTCATTATTCATTCACTGCAAGTCCAGCACAGGCAAATGCTATAAGTAAGCAAAACTCACATTTGCAATGATCTATCAGCAGCTGACAGACACTAAGACCAAAGATGACATTGCAACATATGAGAATTTATTTTGGAGGATTGTTTCTTCTAGCTCTCCAGGACTGCAGCAACCAGCTGATTCCTATTCTACTTTCAGAGCACCATATTTCCTAGAGTAACACAGGAATCGTCAACATTTATTGCAGCATTTTCTCACTTTAGTGCTGAGGCCAAACACTTGATTTCAATTTCAGGAATACACTGTCCTTTTTTAACCCTTAAGAGCAATTTCATCTTTTTTTCCTTTCTTGTGGTTATTACTCCTGTAACCTTTCTTTTCCCATTCCTTGCTCTCTTAAACTCACTCACCTCAATTTTGGCTACTAAGGCCGGCAGCTCAAGTCAGGAAATTTCCCAATTCATTAGATCCACCTTAGTGAAAAATGCCATTGCGTGATTTTCACTCAGGTAATGCAGAATAGTCAAGAGCGTTGGCAATCTTGGCATTGAGCAAATACCAAACCAGGCTGGTTATAGGGCCTTTTTTGATTTTCTGGGACATTGACCCAGTTGCTTCAGAAGTTGTTAGATCGTCTGGCCTCAACCTTTCACATCTGCTCACCCTCACCCAAGACCTACCCCATTGTCTCTCATAGCAGTTAGCACTATTGCCTCACAGTACCAGGGTCCCGGGTTTGATTCCCAGCTTGGGTCACTGGGGTTGTCTGTGTTGAGTTTGCGTGTTCTCCCTGTGTCTGCATGGATTTCCTCTGGGTGCTCCGGTTTCCTCCCACAGTCTGAAAGACATGCTGATTAGGTGCCTTGACCTCAACTGGCACCAGAGTGTGGCAACTGAGAGAATTTCACAGTAACTATATTGCAATGTTAATGCAAGCCTTACTTGTGACTAATAAATATATTTTACTTTATCCTCTATGCCACCTACGTAGTCATTCGCAAAGTGGAGGCAATTTTCCCAAAATAATTCTAAGTGTCCATTGGGTGCACTCCATGCAGTGCATCAGGAGATTCACACATTGGGGGTGGGGGATGAAGCCGGCAAGAGAGTGCTCAGTATGCCAATACGTGTTACTCTCCCACCCCGCAACGGACATGACCTTCACCCCCAATAGGAATGGCTGGCCCCCCCCATACATCGCCAGCCACTTAATGGCCCCAGCCACCCCTCCAATTACTGGCCTCCTGATAGTCACGGCCACCTCCCTACTAACCCCCCCTCCCCCGATTACCGGCTTTTCAATCACTGGCCCCCCCATCCCCTCCCCTAGCCTGGCCCCACCCCCAGACCCTTTCCCCCAGCTCTTCCCCCTCCCGCACCTTGCTGATGACCAGCCTCCCCATATGGGTCTCCCAATTGATGGTCCCAACCCTGCCCCCCCCGACCTCCCCATGCATAGCTTGCCCCTTCCCACCTCCTTCCCTGCCTGGCCCTCCCTCATGTGGTCCCGCCCCTTCGATGCCCTGCCCCATCCCCTTGCACTGCCTGGTGCCCAATGGGGATTGCACTACCAGTGTGCCATGCTGTGATGGCCAGAGTGCCTGGTGGGCAGTGCCAAGGTGCGAGGCTGACACTGACAGGCTCCCAGGTTGAGTGGAGTGGTCCAGTCACCTGATGAAGGAGCAGCGCTCCAAAAGCTTGTGACCTGTTGGGCTTTAACCTGGTGTTGTGAGAATTCTAACTGTATCCTGTTGAGTTGATAGTGGAAAAAAAAACTCCCAATCACAGCATCCATTCAAAACTTTTGGTTCATTTCCTATAAAAACAAAACTTCTGCTCAGGCTCCAAGAAGATAGCCAATCCTTTCAATAGACTCTTTAAGCTCTCAATCAAACTGTGAACTCAAAATCTCCTGCTGCGATAATTATTGCATTTGAAGCTCAGCCAGAGTCCTCAATTGGTCTAGGGCAGGAAATCCAGCCTACACCTATCCTACCTCTGACTTTGTGAATGGAGTTGGAAGGGCGATGGGCTCTCTATGCTTCCTGGCCTGTTAAATCGTGCACTGGCCCACATTCAAGCCTGCGTCCGGGAATGGGTGGTGGTGGTGGTGGTGGCGGCAGTTCTGAGAGTGACACTCACATCCTTACTGCCAACCTCTCCTCTCCCTTTCTCCGTGACACCCAGATTCTCACCTGTGGCCACATGCTTGATCCGAGGCTTTGGATGGCTGTTGTGCCGGTAGCAGCCACCTGCCCAGTGAAGTTGCTGAGTACTGAACAGTTGTGATCTCTGACCAGCAGCTTGACAGGCAGGACTCTCATCCCAGAGTTCTTGATCCCAGGGGAAGACCGACTACTAGCCTGTCAACTGCCTGAGTGTCACAAGATGTGACAAACTTTCCAAAACAGGTACACAGGGTGTTTTTTCTTTTATTCTTTCATGGGATATGGGTGTTACTGGCTGTAAAACAGAAAGAAATCCCACAACACCAGTTTAAAGTCCAAACAGGATTTATTTGTAGCAAAAGTCACAAGCTTTCAGGACAGTCTGTCCTTTCGTCAGGCACCTGACAAAGGGACAGGCTGTCCCGAAAACTTGCAGCTTTTGCTACAAATAAATCCTGTTTGGACTTTAAACTGGTGTTGTGGGATTTCTTTCTGTTTTACCCCAGTCCAACGCCAGCATCTTCACATCATGTCACTGGCTGGCCAACATTTATTACTCATCCCTAATTGCTCTTGAGAAGATAGTGGTAAGCCGCCTTCTTGAACCGCTGCAGAACACAAAGCAGTTAAGGAGGGAATTCCAGAATTTTGACCCAGCAACTGCAAAGGAACAGCGATATATTTCCAAGTCAGGATGGTGAGGGCTTGGAGTGGAACTTGCAGGCAGTGGTTTCCCATGTATTTGCTGCCATTGTCCTTCTAGATGGGAGCGGTCATGGGTTTGGAAGGTGCTGTCTAAGGATCCTTGGTGGATTGCTGCAGTGATTCTTATAGGTAGTACACCCAGTTGCTACTGAGCATTGGTGGAGGGGGTGATTGGCACCACATCTATAAACAATCAAGTAAGCTGCTTTTTTCTGGACGGTGTCAAACTTCTTCAGTGTTGTTGGAGCTAAACCCTCCAGGCAAGTGGGGAGTATTCCATCACACTCCTGACTTATGCCTTGTAGACGGTGGATAGGCTTTGAGGAGTCAGGTGGTGAGTTTCTCACTGTAATATTCCTAGTCTCTGACCTGCTCTCGTAGGCACTGTATTTATGTGCAAGTCCAGTTGAGTTCCTGGTCAATGGTAACCCCCAAGGATGTTGATAGTGGGCAATTCAGTGATAGTTACACCATTGAATGTCAAGAGGCAGTGATTAGAGTGTCCCTTATTGGTGATGGTCATTGTCTGGCATTTGTGTGGCACAAATGTTACCACCTGTCAGCCCAAGCCTGGATATTATCCAGATCTTGTTGCATTTGAACATGGCCTGCTTCAGTATTTGAGGAGTTGCAAACGGTGCTGAATATTGTGCAAAAATCGGCAAACATATCCCCATTTCTGACCTTATGACGGAGGGAATGTCATTGATGAAGCAGTTGAAGATGGTTGTGCCTAGGACACTACTCTGAGGGATTCCTGCAGAGATGTCCTGGAGCCGAGCTGACAGACCCTCCACAACCACAACCATTTTACTATGTGCCAGGTATGACTCCAACCAGCTAAGGGTTTGTCCCCTGATATCCATTGATGACAGTTTTGCTCAAGTGCCTTAATGCCACACTCAGAACCATTTTACCTTTGAGAGATGTAGGCATCGTTAAAATGAACAGCATTTGCTCTCCATCTGTAATTGTCTTTGAAGTGAATGGCACGCTAACCGATTCCTGAGGTTCTGTCACACGTAAGCCAGAGTAGGAAAGGATGGTAGATTTCCATCCACAATGGATATTAGTGAACTTGGTGGGTTTTTAACAACAGTCGATGATAGCTGTGATGTAAAGCTACTGAGACGAACTTTGTATTCCAGATTCATTAAATAAACTTGAAAATTTCATCAGCTGCTGTATTGGGATTTGAACCCAAGTCTTCATCACTAGTCCAATGGTATTACCAGTATGCCACCATCTCCCCTCTGCAGAAGTTAAGAAGCCACTCTTATTGCAGCACTTTCACAGGCTGAATTTCTAAGTTTCCTTTATTGTAATTCTATTTGACCATCAGGTAATTTCAGTTAAAATTGACAGCTTTAATAGCTTTCACAAAGCTCTCCAATTCTGCATCATTTCACATCCCTCCCTCTCTCCAAATATAGGCCAAATATATACTAGTAATTTAATCTTTGATCCTAAATATCACTATACAAAGTTATATTGTGCCAATTGATCTAATATAGATACTTCAGCCCTGGTAAGTGCAAAACCTAATTTCTGTATATAAATTACGTTCTATGCTGTAGCATGCATTGTGCTTAAGTGCAATGAAAAAATATATTTTTTTATATATATTCATATAAAAATATGTTCATATATTTGATGGGAATAATGGACTGTACCTTCTGGAGTGTGGTTTCTGTCATATCTAGAAGTTCAATGATAGGAGGAAGATACATCTCTCGAGTATTTGCTAACTTCTGTTTTGTATCAAGGGACATCTCCTTCATAAATGCTGAGGGAGTCAACTGAAAGAAAAAGATCAAAAGATTGTACAATTAAATAAAAAGAACACAGCAATCATATAGAAGTAATCAAGCTTCTACCCTGGAAGATCCAGCCAGATTGTGACAAGTGAAGATCGATCAGTGCTTCAGATTTACCAAGTTCAACAAATCAATTTTAGGGCCAAGCCAGGAAATGGACAACAGCTGGTTGTTCAAGGGCATCAAGTCAGATTTTAAAGCAATGCTGCTCCTCCACATACAAAAAAAGATGCAGATGTTTGACAGCACAATATAACTACGTTATAGCCTTGCATTATTATCATGCTGGTATCAGGTGCAAAAACTGGGGAAATAAAGTCTTTTTCTTATCACTAAAGCCTTATACCTGATTCAAGTTCACCGAAGCATGCAGTTTTTAAAGAAATAGATCCTATTACAACATTGAGCACTGATGTTAAAGAACAAGAACAAAGAATGTGAGGAACAGGAGCAAAGTCAGGCCACAAGGCGTTGTGCTGCAACAAATCAACCAAGCACTCTTGCCCCTCAACTACTTTTCGCACCAGTTATATACCAGCTGTTTTTCCATGTCAATGGCGCTTCTAAGTTACTCCTAAACTGTAACAAAACAGCTTTTCAATTATTCATCCTTGAAAGCTGCATTTTCAAAAATTACAGATGCAATCCCACGCTTAAAAAACAATTTAGCACAAGTGAGGCACTTCTTTAAAATATTGATCACAAGATGGAGAAAAAAAAAAATCAGGCGAGTCAACCAGACACAATTGTAATCAAGATGGACATCACAAAAATACTGACAATTAGCGGGAAGCTTTGATAAGCTATTATTTTGTTTCCATAATCTAACAGTCTCCAACCATGCTGATTTATTCTTCTTTGAACATGTGCACATAAGGAGCACCGTTCTATATGGAGATACAATCTGGGGAAAATACTACCACAGGGAAGCAATACATAAATCTCACTGCTGCTATTTTGGAGTGTGATAATGCTCTGGGTGCAGGTGCTGTATCTGGATTGCATGAGACTGACAGACATTCTAAAGGTGTCAGGTTGGCCTAAAGACCCACAGGATTTTATAAAACGTCAAATTAATTTACAATTCAAATAAACAATTGCTTATTCAATATCGGACAGCACTCTGCCAATCATGCAGTTTGTTACATAGTAATGCCCAGCTATGGGATTAACTGCTAGGACTCCAATTGCGATCACATTAAATCCCAGAATAGGTAGTCATAGAACATAGAACATAGAACATTACAGCGCAGAACAGGCCCTTCGGCCCACGATGTTGCGCCGACCAGTTACAAAAACAATGACCCACTAGCCTATACCAATCCCTTTTCGTCCATAAACCTATCCAGAGATCTCTTAAACGCCCCCAAACTAGACGCATTTACAACTGCAGCAGGCAGGGCATTCCAATCCCTCACCACCCGCTGGGTAAAGAACCTACCCCTGACATCCGTCCTGTAGCTACCCCCCCTTAATTTAAAGCCATGCCCCCTCGTGCTAGCTTTCTCCATCCGAGGAAAAAGGCTATCACTATCCACCCTATCTAAACCTCTAATCATCTTATATGTTTCAATAAGATCCCCTCTTAGCCGCCTTCTTTCCAACGAAAACAACCCTAGATCCCTCAGTCTCTCCTCATAGGACCTCCCCACCATACCAGGCAACATCCTAGTAAACCTCCTCTGCACCCTCTCCAACGCCTCCACATCCTTCTTGTAATGCGGGGACCAGAACTGCACACAGTACTCCAAGTGCGGCCGCACTAGAGTAGTGTACAGTTGCAACATTACACTGCGACTCCTAAATTCAATCCCCCTACCAATAAACGCCAAGACACCGTACGCCTTCTTGACAACCTTATCTACTTGATTCCCAACTTTCAGGGATCTATGTACACACACACCTAGATCCCTCTGTTCATCCACACTATTCAAAGTCCTCCCGTTAGCCCTATACTCGACACATCTGTTGCTCCTACCAAAGTGAATTACCTCACACTTCTCCGCATTAAATTCCATCCGCCACCTCTCGGCCCAGCTCTGCAACCTATCTAAGTCTCCCTGCAGACTATGACACCCTTCCTCACAATCTACCACACCTCCAACTTTGGTGTCATCAGCAAATTTACTAATCCACCCAACTATACCCTCATCCAGATCATTAATAAAAATTACAAACAACAGTGGCCCCAAAACAGATCCCTGAGGCATCTGGACTTTCTTTCTACACTAGCTTTTGCTAAGTTGCACTGGAACAAAAGTCTGCACCTAAAAAGTAAAAGGAAACCCCATCTTGGCTTCCAGTCTTTCCTGTTGCGTAAGTAATACAGCAATAGTTTCAATAGCAGGCTCACCTGCATTCCCACACTCACAGCTTCTATTTGGCTGTCCATCCTACACTCTAGCCAATTAGCACTCTACACCAGGAAAACCGGGGTTGGGATTGCTCTTCCCCACCCAAGGGAGCGATCTCAAAAAATCCAATACCTGCTTCCTGACCATAGAAGGAACATAGAACCATTTTAGAAAAGACAAATAAATGAAAAACCTACTTGACTTCATCCTCACCAATCTGTTTGCTGTTGTTATTGACCCTAACAATACTGAAAGGAGTGACAACCTCAGGGTACTTGTGGAGACAAAGTCCTGTCTTCATACCAAGGCATCTTCGAATGACTTATGCGTCACTATTACTGTGCTAAAGGGGATAGATTCAGTTCAGATCCAGCAGTTCATAAAGTGCTGTGAGTCATTAGCAGCAGCAGAATTGTATTCAACAACAATCTGTAACTCACAGCCTGGCATATCTCTCACTCCACCATTACTATCAAGGAGGCCAACCTTGATGCATAGGAGAGCATGTCAAGTGCAGCACAAGACACGTACAAATGAGGTGCCGTCCTGATGAAACTACAGCACAGGACTAAACACGTGCTTAACAGCAAAAGCAGCATGCAATAGATAGTTCCCAAAGGTAGGGGAGTCTAAAACTAGAGGACATAGGTTTAAGGGTGAGAGGGGAGAGATACAAAAGTGTCCAGAGGGGCAATTTTTTCACACAGAGGATGGTGAATGTCTGGAACAACTTGTCAGAGGTAATAGTAGAGGCAGGTACAATTTTATCTTTTAAAAGGGATTTAGATAATTACATGGGTACGATGGGTTTAGAGGGATATGGGCCAAATGCGGGCAATTGGGATTAGCTTAGAGGTTTAAAAAAAATGGCATGGACAAGCTGAGCCGAAGGGCCTGTTCCCATGCTGCAAACCTCTATGACTCCATGACTCTATGAGATGATGCAAAGCAATCCAAAGAACAAAAGGATCAGATCAAAATTCTGCAAACTTTCCACATCCTGTCATGAATGATGCTGGACAATTGAATAACTAATCATAGGAGGGGTCTTTGCTAACATCTTCACCCACAATGATGGGGAAGCCAAGCATATTTGAGCAAAAGGCAAGGGTGAAGTACTTGCAACCATCTTCAGGCAGAAGTATCCAGTAGATGATCCATCTTAGCCTCATCCTGAAGTCTCCACCATCACAGATATCCATCGTTAGCTAATTCTATTAATTTCATTAATTTCAGCTAAATATTGACATCTACCCAATAACATGCCACAGTGTTCGCACTGCTACTTCACAGCTCCAGGTTCAATTCTGGCCTTGGGTGATTTTGAGTGGAGTTTACATGTTCTCCCCATGTCTTCTTCCAGGTGCTCCAGTTTCCTCCCACAGTTCAAAAGGTAAGCTGTTTAGGTGGATTGGTTATTGTTAATGCGTGACGTTATAGGCCAAGGCAGAGGGATGGGACACTCTTTCAGAGAGTCGATGCATCAAATGGCCTCCTTCTGCACTGTAGGGGCTCTATGGTTCTGTGCCTGGCTCAAGTTTGTCATGGAGAGGTTAGTAATCATCCCTTCAAGGGATAGCCCTGTAGCACAGCGAATCCATCCACTTAACTTAGAGGTGGATTGAAGAGCTATGACACCCTGGAGGACGAAGGATTTATGTCAACAGCCAGAAAGCAAGCACACACACATGCAGTGGTCACAGATCAATCAAATGTTGAGGAAATGGAAGCCCTTTCTGTTGTTAATAAATTGGACTGGCCAGACTGATAGCCCAATGGGTGCAATCAATGAAGTCCTGCACCTATGGAAATTCAGTGGCGAACGCAAAACCCACTTCCTTTTGCACCTGGAGGTCCATCTGCGCTGCCCAGCTCTTGGAAAAGATATCAACAATCTGAGTACAATAGTGTGCAACTGTTTGAGATACACACCAAGGTCCGCAGCTGATCATTGGAAGGAGTCAGAGTCAAAGGCATCAAGATCAGAATGATTTTGACAGCCACTGAGAGGACATGGCGTGCAACCTGCAGTCTTCCACGATAAATCTCTGTGACCATCTACCTGGGAAGTTGCACGGTACCATTTTCCAGTCCTATCAGCGATGGGCATCGTGATAGGTGGGATGGGAAAACGTAGCCAAAAGTCAATTTACCACCAGTGTAAAAATAGACCGCAATATTCCACTCCTGATGTTAATGGCAGTTCAGGTAGTCTGCTACGCTATGTCGGGAACCATATTTGAATATCATGACTATTTATTAAAAAGGCAGTTCAGCAGAATCAAGTCCCACTCCAAATCAAATGACCATGCAGGTGAGTAATTAGACCAGTATGAACCAGGACCAGAGATAAGTGACCTGCACTTTGTCACGATTGAGTGATTGTTGCTAGTGTATTCCATTATTAGATATAATATGGTACACTCTGTACCTCATTGGGTCACCTGACTTGGGAGTCAGAGGTCAGATAACATATGTAAAATGTAAGATATAACCAGGCTGTAGGTTTGCAACTGTGTCCCTATTCTGTTCTGTTCTTAATTCCCAATTAGTTTGCATGAATGATATTGGTCATCCTTCAACATAAAAACAAGATATGGTGTTAAAAATGAACTCAACAACAACGGAGTTTCTGAAACCACTTAAAGAGCTTAGTTTAGAGGACAATCTCGCAGACAATAGTGTCCAGAGCTTGCTAAAAGGATTTAAACTAAGCTAGGAATATTTAAATCAAAATACACAAAAAAAGATTATGCAAAATAAATGGCCCTGGGACATTCACGACCTGCTGGCTGATTTTTTGACTCCTGCTCATGTTTCCCACCTCACTTGTTACTCAACCAGTGTAGTGGGCTGGAAAATCACGCCAAATGTGTTCAAGGCAATTGGTTGCCTTAAGGGAGGTCACAACATCAAGATTAACAAAACTGACGTCCAAAATACTAAGAAAAGTACCACTAATGAAGAGAGATCAACTAAAGTGGAGTTGGACAGAATGGAGAAACTTCATATCATCAAGAAAACAAATGGTAAATTGGGTTAATGCAATTGTAATTGTTGAAAAATCTGATGGGAATCTACGAGTCTGTCAGATCCCAAAGATCTATACCAGGCAGTATAAAGAGAGCATTATCAGTTGCCTGCAGAGATCATGGGCAAAATTCTTCCGAAAAACTAAGTGTCATAACGGATAACAGCAGGAATACCAAAGCAATCCATACTGCACTCTCAGAGATGCTCTGCACTGCAATCCTCCCACATTCAGTCACTTTTTTGGAGAGTTGGGGTTTTTTTTTGGGGAGGGGACAGTAAATACACTGGTATGCCCAGCTTCAGAGCACCCGGCCATTGTTCTGCAAGGGTGCGCTGATCTCAGTGCAATGGGAGACCCCACCCCTTCCTGAAATGGGCCACCAAAACCAGGGCCCTCATGATGGGTCCCTTGCCTCAGCCTCAACGTACCCCATCTCATTCTAACCCCTGACATGCCCATCATGACCCCTGATATGCACCCCCATATCAATGACCCCGATATGCCCCTCCGCCATGATGAACCCCCTCCCCCGCCATGACATCTCCCCCATGACCCCCTTGTCATGGCCCCCTCCATATGATCCACTTCTGCATGACCACCATCTTTGCATAGCGCCACCTCCCCTTCATTGTAGATCCCACCCTGACCCCATCCCCTTGGTACCACCTCAGCACACTGGGGTGCCTGGTGGCTACTGCCAGGATACCTGATGCTAAATGGGCACTCCCCAGTGGGCACTCAGCCATGCCTCCAGCCACCTTTGATTGCTTCCAAGCCTACCAGCTTGGCTATTATGCCAGATCTCTGCTAATGGAGACAAGTAATGAATCTTGCTGTTCTCACACAGCACCTGAGGGCCAGAGAATCCCATGCACTGGGAGTCATAGAAACACAGAAGATAGGAGTAGGAGGAGGCTAACTGGCCCTTCAAGCCTGTTCCACCATTCATTATGATCATGATCATGGCTGATGGTCCAACTCAATAGCCCAATTCGGCTTTCTCCCTATAACCTTTGATCCCATTCGCCTCAAGTGCTATATCTAGCCATGTCTTGAATGCATTCAATGTTTTGGCATCAACTACTTCCTTTGGTAATGAATTCCACAGACTTACCACTCTGAGTGAAGAAATGTCTTCTCACCTCCGTCCTAAATGGCCTACCCCAAATCCTCAGATTGTGACCCCTGGTTCCGGACTCCCCCACCAGCAGGAACATCTTCCCAGTATCTACCCTGACTAGTCCCGTTAGAATTTTGTAAGTCTCTACGAGATCCCCCCTCAATCATCTGAACTAAAACAATCCTAATCCAGTCAATCTCTCCTTATATATCAGTCCAGCCATCCCCAGAATCAGCCTGGTAAAGCTTTGCTGCACTCACTCAAGCATCCTTTCTCAGAAAAGGAAACCAAAACTGCACACAATATTCCAGGTGTGGCCTCACCAAGGCCCTGTATAATTGCAACAACACATCCCTGCTGCTGTATCTACCATTTTCCTTCTTTACCGCCTGCTGCACCTGCATGCTTATCTTCAGCAACTAGTGCACAAAGACTTCTGGCACGTCAAGTTGGATGAATACATCTCCCATCTCTCTACCTTCAACACACCATTTGGGCTCTACAGATTTTTAGATTTACCTTTTGGTATTAATTCAGCCCTCGCGGTGTTCCACAGAGCAGTGAAGAAGCCATACAAGAAGAACATGACCAAAAAATGAGGCACTCTATCTACAACTAAACAATACCTTGATTTTAAAATTCTAATCTTAGTTTCCAAATTCCTCCATGGTCTCTCACCCCTCCTATTCTCTATAATGTCTTCCAACCTCACAACTGTCTAAAACAGCTAATTCTGGTCTCCTGAGCATCCTGATTTTAATTGCTCCATCATTAATGGCCAAGCTTTCAGTTTTCAAGACCCAGAGCTCTGGAATTTTCTCCATAAACCTCTCCATCCCTTTTTTCTCCTTTAAAAAATTCTTTACAACCTATCTCTCTGACTAAACATTTGGTCAATATCAGCTTACGCGGCTCAGTATCAAATTTTGCAATATGACACTCCTAGCAAACACCTTCCGATTTTTACTATGTTAACTATATGAAGATAAGTTAAAGAACATACAAATTACTTCACATCTTGGTATTTTTTATTCTAATTATTGCACTCAACGAGGGTGTTTGTTAAGTATTGGGATTTAACTTGTTCCTATATCAGATATACAGCATCAACATCAAGCATTCCCAGTCCAGGTACAGCACTAAGATAAGCTCCTTCTTCCCCAGAAGAGAGATCCTATTACATCAGTGTACTACTTTCATTGGTTCCCACTCTAGCAAGCTTGTCAAATTAAGCAAATCTGCTGCATGTCAGGTGGAAATTGGATCAAGACTATCCAGATTCATTTCACGTGGGAACTTGTAACCAGCAGAGAGAAGACTTTCATTCCAACAGTCTGGATGAATTTGACTTCTCGATCCCAGAGATGGAAGAACTAGGGTTTAAACCACTGCAAACTCCAGAACACCCCCCCTTTCCACTTCCATCCCAACAATTTGTTCTTTCCCCTTCAGATTGGACCTTCATCATTTCACGTCCCTGCATAATGCTCAGTTGCAGAACTATACGCATCGTATGGCACTAGACTTTGTCCTGTCAGCTGGGGATGGAATATGTGCCTTACTTGAACCACAATGTGTTGTACATGTATACCTGATAATTCAGAATCCATAACTGATCTACCAGCCATATTAAAGAAAAGCAGTTGAAAAACTCAAACAGCCTCCATTCTCTGGGGCAGGGCTTCAGGTTGGCTAGGCTTCCTAGGAACATCAATCATACAAGAGATTGTGTTCTTTTTCATTATCTTAGCATTCCTTGTAATTGTGCATGTGCTCAAATGCTGCTCTGCACAAGCAGTCAAGTCCACACAGGGCACAGCAACAAGAATTGCAGTCCATGTGGAGAAAGAAGCATCCCTAATGCCAAATGATCCTTCAGGACCCAAGAATACTTAGTTGAAAACATCCATTTTGTGGCCCATCTTGGGCTAGCCAAGGACCAAAAAGGAGGATATGTAAGAGTCACAAAGTGGCTGTAATATAGTTTAAAAAGATACTGTTTACATACACACAATAACAACTGTTAGAGAATTTAGACATGCATTTTTGAATATTTTGTAATAAAAGCATATACCTTGGTCAATAGCACAATGCTCTGAGGCATGATGGGATGTAGTCCAGTGAAAAGAACCACATTCCTCAGACAATGCAGCTACTGAGTAAAGGAAAATCAATTATTATCAATGTCTCTGGACAATCCTAATGAATAGAACAGTCACTACCCAAGGACAGTACCAGAGATCTCAGATAGTGTGAATGAATAGGTCATACATTGCACCAGATAAGGCAGTATAAAGAATGTTAGGAGATTGTGAGAAAAACTCTTGAAGTCCATAAACTCACGTAGTCCTATGCAGTCAGAGGGTAAATGTTATTGGCCAAGGTAAATAATCTATACTAATAATTATTGACTCATACCCAGCTGGGGTGAGCAAGGAGTGGGTAAACGGCTTTTGAAAATTGTATATTTGTAATACTGAAAGTGATATAATTTCAGAGTGATTTGGAACATCACCAAATCTCTCTCCCTTGTACATTGATCCAGGCTTGGCAAATAAAGAAACGTCTTTAACCAGAGTACTATGTCAGTGAATCTTTGTGTTAGCTGAGCCATAATTAAGAACCCCTCACATGAAAATCAGCTTAATACTTGGCTTCTAAAAAAAGCTCTAACAGGCTGGTACAAATTCCTTCTGTATGCTACTATTATACAATTCTATGAAATATTTATTTAAGATTACCTGGTCACTACAACGCACATAACCCTAAGAGGTGCAGGAATGACTGTGTGAGGAAAAGCTCATCAACGTTCCCTTCAATATTTTCTTTTGCTATCATCATAGATACAACGCAGAGGAAAAATACAATTCATCTTAAATGAGCACATTTTTCGAGGAGACTTTTACAGCATCCAAGATTTTATGAACTGCCATTTGTCACAGAAATGGGCACTTAATAAAAAAAAAGGTCATGCTATGTCTATGAGACACATGTGGTGCATCAGCAAGCAATGAACTGTTTAACAAGGAAAACCAGCCACAGGTCCCCATCTTCTTTCCTAATTCACCCTGTTGCTGACAAGTTGCCAATGCACTTTGACTAATAACCATCATCAAATGAAAATAATCTGTTCCACATGCCTGATCAATTAAATTATGCATTGTATATTTCGGTCCATCCAGTTAAAGGCACTGTCAGCCAAAACTACAATTCAATAATAAACTTCAAACACAGATGACCTTCCAAATACAAAATACAACTGGTGTAATGATTCTTTATCTAATAATAAGTTCCACAAACTCTAAAATGTAAAGAAAATCGTCAATCAGTGCAATCACTAATTGTTTGATTCCTGTTACTTGAACAATATTTTGTTCAGAGACCGTCTTCAATTATATACAAAGAAGAACAAAGAACAAAGAACAAAATCAGCCCGGGAAACAGGCCCTTCGGCCCAACGAGCCCGCGCTGCCATCTCAACACCACCAGTCCCCCTCTCCCCCCACGACCCCTGTCTAATGTTTTATGGCCATCCAGATTGAGGGAAACTGATTTAGGGACAATTTATTCCTGCCAATCAGCCTAACAGCACACCTTTGGGGTGTGGGAGGAAACCGCAGAAAACCCACGCAAGCACGGGGAGAATGCGCAAACTCCCACAGACACCGGCCCAAATCCAAGTGTCTGCACAGCAATCAGCGATAGTCACTGAGCTGTCGTCTTGCCCAGTATCTGGTCCAGTTTAAGCACACACTAAAGACATGAAGCACTAGGCCAATCCCGAACAACCAAGAGCAGCCCCAGAACGACCCATCGCGTGTATGCCCCTTGTTGGAGGTGGACCGACATAAAACCTGTGAATGAAAAGAGAAAAACATTATTATCATACCATACCCATTTACATTACCAGGGACACCCCAATGCTAATGACCCTTATTTAAAACAATCTCCTATATCCACCCATCTCCAACCCAGTCATGTGCCTAAGTTACTCTTAAATGACTCTAGCGTGTTTGCCTCCACCACCTTACTTGGCAGAGCATTCCATACCCCCACTACCCTCTGTGTGAAAAACCTCCCTCTAATATCTGTGTTGTACCTCTCCCCCCTCACCTTAAGTCCATGGCCCCTTGTCCTACGTGTCTCTATCATAGGAAATAGCTTACCTCTGTTTACTCTATCTATACCCTTCATAATCTTATATACCTCTATTAGATCCCCCCTCAGTCGGCGTCTTTCAAGGGAAAAGAGCCCCAATTTCTTCAATCTTTCCTCATACCCTAGTCCTTCCATACCAGGCAACATCCTGGTAAACCTCCTCTGCACCCTTTCCAGAGTCTCCACGTCCTTCCGGTAGTAAGGCGACCAGAACTGGACGCAGTACTCCAAATGCGGCCTAACCAACGTTCTATACAACTGCAACATTAGACTCCAGCTCTTATATTCTATACCCCTTCCTATAAAGGCTAACATACCATAGGCTTTCTTCACCACACTCTCCACTTGCACTGCCACCTTCAAAGACTTGTGCACTTGCACCCCCAGGTCTTGCTGCGATTCTATACTCCTTATGGGCTTACCCTTTACCATATAACTCCCCCCTACATTATTCCAGCCAAAATGCACCACCTCACATTTATCCGGATTAAACTCCATTTGCCACGTATCTGCCCAATCAACCAGCCTATCAATATCCCACTGTATTGCCAGACACTGCTCCTCACTGCCCGCCAATCCAGCCATCTTGGTGTCATCAGCAAATTTGCTGATCACACCACCTACTCCCTCTTCCAAATCATTTATATACACTACAAAGAGAAGAGGTCCCAGTACTGAGCCCTGCGACACCCCACAAGTGACAGACCCCCAGCTAGAAAAAGACCCCTCCACTACTACTCTCTGACTCCTCTTCGCAAGCCAGTTCTCTACCCATCTAGATACCTGACCACATATCCCATGAGCTTTAATCTTCTGTACCAACCTACCAAGAGGGACTTTGTCAAACGCCTGACTGAAATCCATACAGACAACATCAACGGCTCGTCCTTCGTCGACTGTTTTTGTCACCTCCTCAAAGAATTCTACCAGATTTGTAAGGCAAGACTTCCCCTTGACAAAGCCATGCTGCGTATCCTTAATCAGATCGCAACGCTCCAAGTGCGCATACATCCTACCCCTAAGAATCCTCTCCATCAACTTACCTACCACTGACATTAAGCTCACCGGCCTATAGTTACCCGGGCTATCCCTCCTACCCTTTATCCAGTGACAGAGCACATTCATGTAAAAGAAATCACATAGTAACTAATGTAGACTTTTTCCTACATTTTCCCATGCTTTGCTGTATCAGCTGACTTTGGAGAGGCAATGGTTGAAAATGGTGCAATTCCCTCAGGAGGCAGAAAGAAAATTGGAGATGTAATTTGAATCAAAGGTTAGTGGAAAAGCAAAAATTCCCACCAAAAATCAATTTCTTCCTTCTCAATACACAGTCATCATCATGTACCAGTCTATAATAGGTCATCCATCCATTCCATTGGAAATGACAGAGAACTTTCCAGAAAAATGTTTGTGCCTTCTTCAAAATACGTTTAATAAGTAGCAGCCTTGCAAATCTTTGTTGCCTTATTTGGCACAAACACAGTCCTGGATAACAAAGACACTTGTGTCAGATTCCTTTTTATTAACTACAGCTCAGCCTTCAACACCATTATTCCAACATGTCATCTCCAAACTCTGTTGCCTAGAGCTCAGTCCTCCCTCTGCAACTGGATCCTGGACTTTCTAACTCACAGGCTGCAATCAGTAATGATAGGCAACATCACAACTCTTCTACGATTATCCTCAACACGCATGCCCCACAGCCCTTTACACATCTATGACTGTGTGGCCAAATTCTACTTCAACTCCATTTTCAAGTTTGCTGATGACATCACCATAGTCGGTCAGATCTCAAACAATAAGACAGAAGAATACAGGAACTAGATAGAAAATCTGGTGAAATGATGCAACAACAACAATCTCTCCCTGAATGTCAATAAAATGAAAGAGGTAGTCACCAAATTCAGGAAACATAGTGGAGGATGGCACAATGGTTAGCACTGTTGTCTCACAGCACCAGGGAGCCAGGTTCAATTCCAGCCTCAGGTGACTGTGTGGAGTTTGAAAATTCTCCCCATGTCTGCATGGGTTTCCTCTGGTGCTCCAGTATCCTCCCAGAGTCCAAAGATGTGCAGATTAAGTTGATGGACCATGCTAAATTGACCCTTAATTTCAAGGAGAATAACAGGGGAAATGCATGACATTAATAGAAATTAGGGTCTGGAGGGATTGTTGTCAGCGCAGAGCCAAAATGGCCTCCTTTTGCACTGTCTTAGCTATGAGGAGAAATTGGGTAGACTGGGGTTGTTCTCCCTGGAAAGACAGAGAATGAGGGGAAACCTATTAGAGGTCTACAAAATTATGAAGGGTATAGGTAGGGTGAATAGTGGGAAGCTTTTTTCCAGGTCGGAGGTGATGATCACGAGGGGTCACAGGCTCAAGGTGAGAAGGGCAAGATATAAATCCCATATCAGAGGGACTTTTTTTATGCAGACGGTGGTGGGGGCCTGGAATGCGCTGCCAAGTAGGGTGGTGGAGGCAGACATGCTGGCATCGTTTAAGAATTACCTGGATAGTCACATGAGCAGCCTGGGAATGGAGGGATACAAACGAATGGTCTAGTTTGACCAATGCACGACACAGGCTTGGAGGGCCGAAGGGCCTGTTTCCTGTGTTGTACTGTTCTTTTGTTCCATAGGAACTCTGTGACTGATGTGCCCCGTCCACATCAATGGCGATGAAATGGAAATGGTGGAGGTGTCTGGTTGTTCAGATCACCAAAAACCTGTCCTAGTACCTCCTAGTATGCTGGTGCTATACTTAAAAAAGCCCACCAATACTTCTACTTTCTCAGGGGGCTAAGAAAATTCAGTACGTCCGCTATGACTCACAACAATTTTTATAGATGCACTACAAAAAGCATTTTTTCCAGATGTATCATAGCTTAGTATGGCTCCTACTCTGCCCATGACTGCAAGAAACTACAAAAGGTTGAGACCGTAGCCGAGTCCATCATTCAAACCAGCCTCCCATCCACTGACTCTGTCTACACTTCATAATCAAGGTGCCCATGCACTCATACTTTCTTCTACCTTCTTCCATCAGGAAAGAGATACTGAGATCATGTACTAATCGACTCAAGAACAGCTTCTTTCCCGCTGCCAACAGATTTCTGAATGAATCACCATATATTAGGGTGAGAAAGATCTGTAACTGCAATACTATTTTCTGCATCCTCTCCTTTCCTTCTCCCCTTTGTACACTATGAATGTATGTTTTGTCTGTGTAGCACGCAAGAAACAATACTTTTCACTATATCGCAATACATGTGGCAATATTAAATCAAATCAAATAACTGAGTCATACAGCACCAGTGAAGACAATGCAGTCATTTTACCTATCTGGCTCTCTGAAAGATTACCAATTCATCCTACTATTTAGTCTCTCTTTACAGACTTGCATTTATCCTTTTTAAGTACTTATCCAATTTCCTTTTGAAAAATATTGGGTGGAATTTTACGAGATTTTTTTCTCTAAGCATCCACCTAGTTTGAAAACAGGAGTTTTTTTTGGGTCCTTTGAGATTTGGGTCCTTTGAGATTTGGGTCCTCACCCCCCCCTTTGAGGAGCAAGCACTGGAGCTTGCGGGAGAGGAGAGGATGCAGACCATCAGTGACAGAACAGCAGGACTGGAGCATAGAAGTGGGCACCTGCCAATCATCCACTCATTTGAGTTATCTCAATAAGTTGCATGCAGCCCAGATTCCTTTCCCTCCCTTGCACTTAGCTTTGTGTCCTGTGTTGCAGAAAGGGACCCCAAGGATGCTGCTGGGTGTCATGGCTGGCAGGATGGAAAATGTGGAGGAGAGCCAAAAGTTGGTTTCCTACCAACATTGCCATTGTCCGTTCCCTACTATGGCGTGTCAGGTAGCCCAAAAAGCATTCAAAACTGAGCCCAGCCAGCTGCTGATGTAGAGTCACACAGTCAAATTGGCAATGTTGGTGAAGACACTGTTGACAGTAAAGATGCCTACAGCAGTTACATAGAACACTACAGCACAAACAGGCCCTTCGGCCCACAAGTTACACCGATCATATCCATACCCACCAGGCCTATCTATAACTCTCAATCCCATTAAATCCATATACTCATCCAGAAGTCTCTTAAAAGACCCCAGCGAGTTTGCCTCTACCACCACCGATGGCAGCCGATTCCACTCACTCACCACCCTCCGAGTGAAAAACTTACCCCTGACATCTCCTCTGTACCTGTTCCCCAGCACCTTAAACCTGTGTCCTCTCATAGCGACCATTTCAGCCCTGGGAAATAGCCTCCGAGAATCCACCTTATCTATACCTCTCAACATTTTATAAACCTCTATCAGGTCGCCTCTCAACCTTCGTCTCTCCAGGGAGAAGAGACCTAGTTCCCTCAACCTATCCTCATAAGACATGCCTCCCAATCCAGGCAACATCCTTGTACCCACTCAATAGCTCCTCTGCATCCTCTCAATAGCTTTCACATCCTTCCTGTAGTGAGGCGACCAGAACTGCGCACAGTACTCCAAGTGGGGTCTGACAAGGGTCTTATAAAGGTGCAGCATTACCTCCCAATTCCTAAACTCAATCCCTCGATTAATGAAGGCTAGCACACCATACGCTTTCTTGACCACATCCTCCACCTGCAAGGCCGATTTAAGAGTCCTATGGACCCAGCCCCAAGGTCCTTCTGCTCCTCAACACTGCTAAGAGTCCTACCCTTGATATTGTACTCCCTCTTCCCATTGGACATGCCAAAATGGACCACTACACGTTTATCCGCGTTGAAGTCCATCTGCCACTTCTGCGCCCAATCTTGCATCCTATCTGTGTCTCGCTGCAACTTCTGACATCCCTCCAGACTATCCACAACACCACCAACCTTCGTGTCGTCGGCAAACTTATTAACCCATCCCTTCACTTCCTCATCCAGGTCATTTATGAAAGTGACAAACAGCAAGGATCCTAGAACAGATCCCTGGGGCACTCCATTGGTGACCGACTTCCATGCAGAAAAAGACCCATCCACAACCACTCTCTGCCTTCTGCAGGCAAGCCAGTTCTGGATCCACAAGGCAACAGCCCCTTGGATCCCATGCCCTCTCACCTTTTCAAGAAGTCTGGCATGGAGGACCTTATCAAATGCCTTGCTGAAGTCCATGTAAACCACACCCACCGCTCTTCCTTCGTCAATGTGTTCAGTCACATTTTCAGTTACTCTCAAACAACCATATGAACTCTCCACTGAGGCTAGAGAGTATATTAGATACAACAGGATATAGAAAGGTTGGTGCATTGGGCAGATAGGTGGCAGATGGAATTTAATCCTGACAAATGCGAGGTGATGCATTTTGGAAGGAATAATGCAGAGAGGAGCTATGTGATAAAAGGTAGACAGATTAGGAGTATATACATACAGAGGGACCTGGGAGTGCAGGTTCACAAATCCATGAAGGTTGCGTCACAAGTGGAGAAGGTTGTTAGGAAGGCGTGTGGAATGTTAGCCTTTATAGGAAGGGGTATAGAGTATAAAAGCTGCCGTCTAATGCTTCAGTTGTACAGAACGTTGGTTAGACTGCATTTGGAGTACTGCGTCCAGTTCTGGTCACCTTACTACCGGAAGGACGTGGAGTCTCTGGAAAGGGTGCAGGGGAGGTTTACCAGGATGTTGCCTGGCATGGAGGGGCTGGGTTACAAGGAAAGGTTAGAGAAACTGGGACTTTTCTCCTTGGAAAGACGGAGATTGAGGGGGGATATGATAGAGGTATATAAGATACTGAAGGGGATAGATAGAGTTAATAGTGAGAGACTGCTCCCTAGACCGGGTACAAACACGAGAGGTCATGATTTAAGGGTGAGGGGGGAGAGGTATAATTTGGAAGTGAGAGGAAGGTTCTTGACGCAGAGAGTTGTGGGGGTATGGAACGCGCTACCGAGTAGGGTGGTGGAGGCAGGAACGTTGGACTCATTTAAGGTTCAGTTAGATAGACACGAGTGAAACGAGGATGGAGGGTTATGGTAGAGGCTATTAAATAAGGTTAGAACCTCGGGAGACACCGGAAAAGCAGGCTTGTAAGATTAACGTTTTTGTCTTTTTATTCCGCAGGTGGAGGTCCACCTCGTGTCAAACGAGGGGCATGCACACGGTGGGTCGTGCGTGGGCTGCTCTTGGAAGTTCCGGGAGTGGCCTAGTACTTCGTGTCAGTGTGTGTGCTTGATCCTGGACCGGTAGACGGGCGCCGCAACAGCTCGGTGACTAGCACTGCTAGCTGTGCAGATACATGGATTTGGGCCTGTGTCTGTGGGAGTTTGCGCATTCTCCCTGTGGTTGCGTGGGTTTCCTCCGGGCGCTCCGGTTTCCTCCCACACCCCAAAGATGTGCTCTTAGGCTGATTGGTTTTACCAAATTGACACTATTCTCCCCTGAATCTGGCTAAGTTAGGGGTTCCATTCGTAGACATGCAGGGTAGAATAGGTGTAGGGTGATGCGGCGGCACGGGCTCGTTGGGCCGAAGGGCCTGTTTCCCGTGCTGGGTTGTTCTTTGTTCTTTGTTCTAATCTCTCTCCTCCACCTAATTCTGAAATAATGAAATCCACTCCAGGATTTATGTGGAGGTGTGAGTAACATAGACACCATCTCAATACAGCACATGTACTTGACAGAAAAGGGTGCTCACTTTTGTTCATACCTTAATATCTTTCACCTCTCTTTTAACCAGTTTTGGATTGCCAGGTTCCACCAACTTGCTTTTAAATCCTTCTGGCAACTTGAAGGTGCTCTGCATTGTCAGATCAGTCACTTCCACATTGCTTGCAGCCATCTTGTACTCGCTTCACCAGTATTCAGCTTCACTTTAAGAAAATGAAAAATAGTCAGCCTCATTGTAACTATCGTGCTATACAAGAGCGAGAACCCCAAGATAATGTTTCTTTCTTCTATTATTTATTTATTCGTCATAAGTAAGCTTACATTAACATTGAAATGAAGTTACTGTGAGAAGTCCCTAGTTGCTACACTCCAGTGCCTGTTCGGGTACACTGAAGGAGAATTTAGCATGGCCAATCAACCTAACGTGCACATCTTTGGATAATGGGAGGAAACCAGAGTGCCCAGAGGAAACCCACATAAATATGGGGAGAACATACAGACTCCGCACAGACAGTGACCCAAGCCAGGAATCAAACCCAGTTTCCTGGCACTGTGAGGTAGTAGTACTGTGCCACCATGCCGCTCTTTCCTACTTCAGGATTACTGAATAAAGCATACTTAACATAGTTCAAGCTGCATGCCACTTTGCTGTCTGTTTATGAGCATTGCTGTGTTTTTCTCCCCAAAAATGATCGAAACCTTTAATCAGTGATACACAGCACATTTTTATAATAGTATTCCTATCAGAATCCAGCAAGCGATTGGAACCATTCGCCCCATGGTCCTCTTTTGCTGATCACAGAATCCCTGTAGTGTCAAAGGAGGCCATTCAGTCCATCAAGTCTGTACTGATGCTAACACAGAGCATTTTATCCAGGCCCAAGTGCCCCCTCCCACCCGCACTCTATGCCAGTAACCCAACATACTTACCATGGCTAATCCACTTAACCTACACATTTTTGAAAATGAAGCGGCAATTTAGCATAGTTAATCCACCTAACCTGCATGTTTTTGGACTTTGGAAGGAAACTGATGCACATGAATATATGCAAATAAAGATATTCATGCTCTGCATGTTGTATGATATGCTCAGTGAAAGGTTTTGCACCATCCTCCAGTTTTAGTGGCCCAGGCTGCTTCAGCACTTAGAACATAGAACATAGAACATTACAGCGCAGAACAGGCCCTTCGGCCCACGATGTTGTGCTGACCAGTTAAAAAACAATGACCCACTAACCTAAACCAATCCCTTTTCGTCCATAAACCTATCCACGGATCTCTTAAACGCCCCCAAACTAGGCTCATTTACAACTGCAGCAGGCAGGGCATTCCAATCCCTCACCACCCTCTGGGTGAGAACCTACCCCTGACAGCCGTCCTTTTAATTTAAAGCCATGCCCCCTCGTGCTAGATTTCTCCATCAGAGGAAAAAGGCTATCACTATCCACCCTATCTAAACCTCTAATCATCTTATATGTTTCAATAAGATCCCCTCTTAGCCGCCTTCTTTCCAGCGAAAACAACCCCAAATCCCTCAGCCTCTCCTCATAGGACCTCCCTCCATACCAGGCAACATCCTGGTAAACGTCCTCTGCACCCTCTCCAAAGCCTCCACATCCTTCCTGTAATGTGGGGACCAGAACTGCACACAGTACTCCAAGTGCGGCCGCACCAGAGTTGTGTACAGTTGCAACATGACGCTGCGACTCCTAAATTCAATCCCCCTACCAATAAACGCCAAGACACCGTATGCCTTCTTAACAACCTTATCTACTTGATTCTACTTGATTGGGTATAAGTTCCATGCATACAGAAGCAGCAAGGTCTTTAACTCTCCCTTTAAATTTTTACCATTTGGTAATCCTCTCACCCACTCTGATGGTCTCTTTCTCCAACTTGTTTTTTCTTCCTTAATGCTCATTTATCTCGACTGCAAATTAGCATGTTTTTGTTTGGAAAATCTAATGTCAAAAACTGCAGAAATATTACTTGCAAATTTGTGCGTTCTTGTTTGCTTGTTTCAAAATGATGGTGAACAATGCATATTTTAAAATGAAGATAAGACTTTGCTATTTCACTGTTTCCCACAGCAGATGCACATTGCATAACAAATCACTGACTAGAGATCCATCATCACTTGGTGTCTTTCTGGTTTATTGATCACAGAAAAGTGCTACCACTACCACAGCCACCAAAAGTTTTGTTTTGCCTGTGATAATTTCACATTTGTTTCTGTACGAATTAAGTTGACCACTTTGGTCTCTAGAATAAGATGCAAAATTTAAGCATGTATTAGTAACGGGGAAACAAACCCACTTTCCTAACACCTCTTTTGTAAAGTAACTGAAAAAGGCAGCATTCATTCACAACTCCATGATCACTGTGAATAGAAATTTAACCTTGATTCATTCCAATCAGAGAATCCCTATAGTGCAGAAGGAGGTCATTCGGCCCATTGAATTTGCACCGACCACAATCCCACCCAGGCCCTATTCCTGTAACCTGACATATTTACCCTGCTAATCCCTGAATTTAGCATGACCAATCAACCCAACCCGCACATTTTTGGGCTGTGAGAGGAAAGCAGAGCATCCTGAGGAATCCCATGCAGACATGGAGAGAACGTGCAAACTCCGCACTGACAATGACCCAAGGCTGGAATTGAACCTGGGTCCCTGGTGCTGTGAGGCAGCAGTGCTAACAACCACTGTGCCACCATGCTGCCATTATTACGAGAATGGGACTCAGCAAGTCACCAGGCAAAGAAGCTACCCTTTTATTATAAGCTTGCTATCAGATGGTTGTGCATATGAAATTGCACTACATTACACATTTCCTCAGAAGATAAATTATATCAATTGGACATGATACTTTCCCCAAAGCTTAGTCTATTAGTCAGATTTATTTACAAATTAGAATTATTTACAGAAGCAAGCAACATATGTCAAAAGTGAAAGCATTGCAGATGAGTATTAGGTGTGAAGAGGTTTCTCCTCAGAATTCTAATTCTCTTGCATGTAATTTTGTACTCATGATTCCTCAACTCCTGGAAAGAGTCTGATTCTATTGACTTTGTACCAAAACTTTAAGGACTCACAATGCCCCATAATCTGTATTGCTCAAATCAATAGCTACCCAGCTTTTCAAATTGTTCCACTTGTTCATATCAGATGGAATTGAGTGAATCTACAGCAGTTTCTCTATCACCTTGACATGCTTCCTATGGTGTTCAGCTCAGTACTGCGTAAAACAACTCTAACTGAGGTCTTGTTATGATTTATACGAGTTCACTATTAGTTCTCAGCTTTTATTTTTTATGCACCTTAAGATATGAACTGGAATTCTTTATCAACCCAAGGTCAACGTCCTATCAATCCATATCACACAAGTAAAAACAGAAAATGTTGGAAAAACTCAGTGGGTTTGACATCATCTGTGGAGAAAGAGAAACAGAGTTAATAGATCAAATTTCAATAGAGTCAGGAAAATGCGGCAGACTTCTAAAAATGGAGAGCTGCACCCAGCTGTGGAAATCCCATTCCAATTTTTGACAGATCTAACTGTTGCCAGTAAGAGAAAGGAGGTGGGGCATAATTCGCTGAAGAGGGAAAGCCAAACTTAGCAAGGCTACTTGAACCTAGTGTTGGGTTCAAACAGATTGCAATTTGGCCTTAATCTGCAGTGTGAGAGCCATGAATTGGTGGAGACATAAATGCTCTTAAAAGTTGGAGAAAGACTGTATAACTGTAATTATTTTAAATAATTAAAGCTTCTTTAAAGAAAGGTTGTAGTTGTCATTGAGAGTTAAAGACAACCATCCTGATGGACTGTTTTGATAGATAGGTGTGGATTAGGGGGAAAAATTACATCTATTTGTGCAGTTTCAATACAGCTCTTTGTTGACAATTCCCCAAATACCATTATATCATAATGAATGCTTGGCTGAGTTTCAAAAGCTACAATTATCTCAGCAGGTGTCGTGAGTTCATAAACTATTTAAAATGACCATGGAACTATTAAAACAATAGGTGTTTTGATGTGGGATTGAAATAGAAATGTATTTGTTTCTATATGAAACTAACCACTTGAGGATATTTAAAAGCTTTGAATGGGCTTTATGAATGGGAGTTTTTTTCCACTATCATGTTTGCTAGAGTGAGAGCTGTACTACATTTTGATAATTTCTTTTTAAAATCACATGGCTGCTGAGGTATGTCTGTGGTGGATACTGGATGGATGGTTATGGAGTTGGCATGGACAGCATGAGAAGCCATGGGTTGGGGAAGGGCTGGTGACAGAATATGAGTAGTGAGGGCTAGAGGTTCCACCAGCTACTGAGGTAACTGGGATGTAGCACCTAAGAAGCAGTCTTAATCAGCCTGCTTCAGCTTTCATCCGCCTCCATGGCCACCTATGCTCTGCTTCCAGAATCGCTGGCCCAGACCCACTCCCAACTGCTGCGGCAAATACTATATATTTATATTGCATACAAATATATTTATAGAGAAGAATCCAGCAAATTCAGTATTTCAGCTCACTAACCCTTCAACAGAACTAGTAATGCTTAGAGACCTAACAGCTTTTAAGCATCACAGGGAATTGGGGGAGGGGAGAAAATAACAAACATGTAGGTTATAATAAAATGGAAGGTAAGAGAGATTAAGTGACAAATGGTGTGATAGTGCAAGTGTAAGACAGAAAAGATAGCAATGTGATAAATAAGGAAACAAAAAGTATATCCACAGAAAAGGTAAATGGGAAAGCAGAATCGTCACCAATTGACCTTGTCCAAAAAAAGAGAACTGAGGTTATTATACAGAATTATTAAATGCGGTGTTGAGTCTGAAGGTTGAAAAATGCCTAATCAAAGGATGCAGTATTGTTCAAGATTGTATTATGCTTCACTGGAACAATGTATGAATATAACAACAGAAAGGCCAGATTGATAGTTGACCAAAGAATTAAAATGACAGACAACTTGAAATACAGGGTCACACTTTTAGACTAAATGCAAGTGTGCCACATGAACAATCACCCAACCTAAGTTTGGTCTCCCCAGTTTGCATGCTTAGCTTAGCCTAGCCTACATTAATGAAACAGATGCAAAGAAGGGAAAACGTTGCTTAATTGACAGCTCAAACTTCTATTCTTATATGTTTTGTCAATGGCTTAATGTTTATTTACCCAGATAAAGAAGTGTCAAATACTAATAGTTTCTGGTAATGATAGTTTAAAGATCTGGTTGATTGACACTTTAAGCTTGCAGTTTCTTTTAAAGAAAGTTTTTTCAAAGTTTTCCATTTGCCATTGTTACTGTATGGTTTGTTGGTTCTACACAGACTGTGGACAATATTGAGCAAAGATATTAGCATAGGTGATATGGAATCTGTATGGTCAAGTTAAGAAACACCAAGGGACTAAAAAAAAAATTGTTGGGGGGTGGGGCTGTATACACCAAACTGTCGTGGTAACATTGGCCTCTTTTAGGTCATAGTGCTAATGTTGGAATAGCATTAGACAGCAAATCAAAGAAGTATGTAATAAAGGAACATCTGTGATAATGGATTACTTCAATCTGCATATAGATTGAGTTAAATTAGTCACAGTAAAATTGAGGAGGAATTTCTAGAATACATACGGGATGGTTTTCTGGACCAATACATAGAGGAACCAACAAAGGTATTGTGCACATAGAAAGGATTAGATGGTAATCTAGTTGTGAGAGAACCCTTGGGCATGCGTGACTATATGATACAATTCTCAGTAAATATAGTTGATTTCGAGACCAGGGTCCAATCTCAATGAAGGTAACTATGATGGTATGAGGCATAAGTTTGCTATGATGGATTGGGAAACATTACTGAATAGAAGGACTGCTAGAGTCCATTATCCAGGGTTTCATAGCACAGCATTTGGAAAACAGTGGTATAATCAGACAAAGTCAGCAAGGATTTACGAAAGGGAAATCATGCTTGATAAATTTACTGGAATTCTTTGAGGAGGTAACTCATAGACTTGACCAGGGAGAACTGGTGGATGTGGCTCATTTAGTTTTTCAGAAGGCTTTCGACAAGGTCTCACATAGCAGTTTATTCTGTAAAGTTAAAGCAAATGGAATTGCAGGTAGAGTCTTGAGATAGAAAGCTGGTTAGCAAACAAGAAGCAAAGAATTGGAATAAATGACTCGTGAGGTGCTGCATGGATCTGTGCTAGGAGCCCAACTGTTCACATTATATGTTAATTATTTGGATGAGGGAACTAAACATATGATCTCCAAACTTGCAGGTGATAGACAGTTGAGTGGGAGGGTGAGCTGTGAAGAGGATGCAGTGATGCTTCAGGATGATTTGGACTGCTGAGTAAGTGGGCATAATGTGGATATGCCGGCGTTGGACTGGGGTAAACACAGTAAAAAGTCTGACAACACCAGGTTTCAGTCCAACCGATTACTAAGTGGGCATCTGCATGGCAGATGCAGTATAATGTGGATAAATGGGAGTTGATGCATTTTGGTAGCAAAAATAGGAAGGCAGATTATTATTTGAATAGGTCTAAATTGAGAGAGGTGGATACTCAGCAAGAAACATCATTTTGAAGGGCTTTGAAAAGTTAGTCATGGCACAAATCAATTCTGGCTTCCCAGATTGTCTGGATCCACTACAGTTCACCCGCTGCCACAGCAGATGCCATCTGCATGACCCTGCACTCAACCCTGGAATACCTAGATGACAAAGACACCTATGTCACGCTCCTATTTATCAACTCCAGCTCAGTCTTCAACACCATTATTCCTACGAAACTCATCTCCAAACTCCACGGCCTGGGGCTCAGTTCCTCCCTCTGCGACTGGATCCTGAGCTTCATAACACATAGACCGCAATCAATAGGATAGGCAACAAAATCACCTCCACGATGATCCTCAACACTAGTGCCCCAAAAAGCTAAGTCCTCAGCCTCTTATTATACCCTTCATACACCTATGACTCTGTGGCCAAATTCCCCCCCAACTCAATTTTCAAGTTTGCTGATGACACCATCACAGTGAGTCAGATTTCAAACAGTGACGAGATGGAGTACAGGAAAGAAATAGAGCATCTTGTGAACTGGCGCAACAACGGTAATCTCTCCTTCAATGTCAACAAAATGAAGGAGATGGTAATTGACTTCAAAAAGCATAAAGGAGAACATGTTCCTATCTACATCAATGGGAACAAAGAGCTTCAGGATTTCAGGTACCCAGATCACCAACAACCTGTTGTGGGCCCTCGATGCTGACACTATGGTTAAGAATGCCCAAAGCCTCTATTTTCTCAGAAGACTAAGAAAATTTGGCATGTCCACTATGATTCTCACCAACCTTTACAGATGCACCATAGAAAGCATTCTTTCTGGTTGTACCACAGCTTAGTATGGCTCTTGCTCTGTCCAAGACTGCAAGAAACTACAAAGTGTCATGAACAAAGCATAATCCATCACTCAAACCAGCCTCCCACCCACTGAAACTGTCTAGAGTTCCCACTGCCTCAGTAAAGTAGTCAGAATAATTAAGGACCCCATGCACCCTGGACATACCGTCTTCCACCTTCTTCCAACAGGAAAAAGATACAAAAGTCTGAGGACATGTATCAACTGGCTCAAGAACAGCTTTTTCTCTGCTGCCATCAGACTTTGAATAGACCTACCTCACATTAAGTTGATCTTTCTCTACACCCTAGCTATGACCGTAACACTACATTCTGCACTCTCTCGTTTCATAAGAACATAAGAAATAGGAGCAGGAGTAGGCCATCTAGCCCTTTGAGCCTGCCCTGCCATTCAATAAGATCATGGCTGATCTGAAGTGGCTCAGTTCCACTTTCCCACCTTCTCCCCATAACCGTTAATCCCCTTGCCTATCAAAAACCTATCTACCCGCGTCTTAAATATATTTAGCGAGGCAGCCTCCACCACTTCAACGGGCAGAGAATTCCAGAGATTCACCACCCTTTGAGTGAAGAAGTTCCTCCTCAACTCCGTTCTAAACTGCCCCCCCCTTATCTTGAGGCAGTGCCCTCTAGTCCTACTGTCCTTTGAGCAGGAAGAGCCTCTCCACTTCTATCCTATCCATCCCATTCATCATCTTATATGTCTCAATGAGATCTCCCCTCATTCTTCTAAACGCTAACGAGTACAAGCCTAGTTTATTCAGCCTCTCCTCATAGCTCAACCCCCTCAACTCCGGTATCAGCCTAGCAAACCTCCTCTGCACTCCCTCCAAGGCCAAAATATCCTTGCGTAAGTGCAGCGACCAAAACTGCACACAGTACTCCAGCTGCGGCTTCACCAGTGCCCTGTACAGTTGCAGCAAGACCTCCCTACTTTTATATTCAATCCCCCTCGCTATGAAGGCCAGCATCCCATTCGCCTTCCTGACCACCTGCTACACCTGCAGGCTGGGTTTTTGCAACTCATGCACAAGGACCCCGAGGTCCCTCTGCACCGTTGCATGCTGCAGTTTTTCGCCATGTAAGTAATAGTCCTTCCTACCATTATTCCTACCAAAGTGGACAACTTCACACTTGCCAACATTAAATTCCATTTGCCAGTTCCTGGCCCATTCGCCCAGCCTATCTAGATCCTTCTGCAGACTCTCCACACCCTCCGCACAACCAATCTTGGTGTCATCAGCAAATTTTGACACCATACACTCGGTTCCCTCCTCCAGATCATCTATATAAATGGTAAATAGCTGAGGCCCCAGCACCGACCCCTGGGGCACTCCACTAGTCACCTACCGCCAATCCGAATAGCACCCATTGACACCCACTCTCTGCCTCCTATTTGACAGCCAATCCCCTATCCACGCTAACACCCTAACCCCAACTCCATGCCCCCTAACCTTCTGTAATAACCTCTTGTGCGGCACTTTATCAAACGCCTTCTGAAAATCAAGAAACACCACATTTACCAGCTCTCCTCTATCCACCGCCCTAGACACATCCTCATAGGACTCCAATAAATTCGTCAGACACGACTTCCCCTTAACGAAACCATGCTGCGTCTGCTCTATCAAACAATTCTCCTCAAGATGCCTCGCTATTTTCTCCTTGATCACGGATTCTAGCATTTTACCTACAACAGACGTTAAACTAACCGACCTATAATTCCCTGCCTTTACCTGCCACCCTTCTTAAACAACGGCGTAACATTAGCCGTTTTCCAATCTTCCGGCACTTCCCCGGAATCCAGCGAGGTTTGGAAAATAATCATCAAGGCATCCACTATCACCTCCGCCATTTCTTTCAGAACTCTTGGATGCATTCCATCCGGTCCTGGGGACTTGTCCACAAATCGGTCCCTCCAGTCTGTCGAGCCTGCCTCTCTAGTAACAATAATGTCATTCAGGCCCAACGCTCCTACCATCTTTCCATCGCTAACACCTGGCAAACTATTCACGTCCTCCTCCGTGAAGACCGAAACAAAAAAGTTATTCAAGGCCTCAACCATTTCCCCATCCCCTACTACTAAGTCCCCCCTCTCATCCTCTAAGGGTCCAACGTTCACCCGAGTCAGCCTCTTCCTTTTTATATATTTATAAAAACTCTTACTATCCTTTTTTATATTTAGCGCTAGCCCAGCTTCATAGTTTATCCTCCCCTTCTTTATCAACTTCTTCATCATTCTTTGTTGATATTTAAACCTCTCCCAATCCTCTTCTCGCCCATTACCCTTAGCTACTCTAAACGCATCCGCTTTTACTTTAATACTCTCCTTTACCACCTTCGATATTCACGACTGATTATCTCTCCTCCTACGATCCTTTTTAACCATCTATGTATAGTTCTCTATGTATAGTATGCTTTGTCTGTATAGCGCATAAAAACATACTTTTCACTACATACTAGAACAAGTGACATAATAAATCAAATCAAGACCTTTGTGTCCTTGTGCATTAGTCACTGAAAGTGATCACACAGGTACAGCAAGCAGCAAGGAAGGCAAATGGTACTTTGGCCTTCGTAACGAAAGGATTTGAGTATAGGAATAAGGATTTTAACTCCAATTGTACAGGGCATTGATGAGGCCACACCGGAAGTATTCAGTGTAGTTTTGGTGTCCTTATCTTAGAAAGGATTTCCTTGCAATAGAAGGAGTATAGTGAAAGCTTACCAGGCAGATGATAGAGTTGAGTGGGAGGGTGGAGTAGCAGGACTGTCATATGAGGACAGACTTAGTCGAATAGGATTATATTCATTGCAGTTTAGAAGAATGAGAGGGTTCTCATAGAAACTTACAAAATTGTAACGGTATTAGACAAGGTCGATTCAGAAAGAATGTTCCCAGTGGTCTGGGGATCCAGAATTAGGAGCCATAGTATGAGATAAAGGGATGAACCTTTTAGAACTGAGGTGAGGAGAAATTTCTTTGCCCAGAGTGGTGAATCTGTGGAATTCATTACCACAGAAAATAGTTAAGGCCAAACTACTGTGTGATTTCAAGAAGGAATTAAATA
Organism: Carcharhinus amblyrhynchos; assembly: GCF_965287045.1. Classification (NCBI taxonomy): domain Eukaryota; kingdom Metazoa; phylum Chordata; class Chondrichthyes; order Carcharhiniformes; family Carcharhinidae; genus Carcharhinus; species Carcharhinus amblyrhynchos. Next base: position 62,341,920 of record NC_137327.1, on the reverse strand, counting down.
TAGCTGTTGGGGGCTAAAGGAATCAAGTGATATGGAGGGAAGGTGTTGAATTTGATGATCAGCCATGATCATAGTGAATAACAGAGCAGGTTCAAAGAGCTGGATGGCCTACTCAGAAATATACATTGAAAATAAAAGCAGGAGTAGGCCATCTGGCCCTTTGAGCCTGCTCTGCTATTCACTGTGATCACTCTGGTGAGTGCAGAGGTGGGCTGATTAAAAAGCTCATCTCTCTTTCTGGGATTTTGTCTCAGTTTAATTATTGGGCTCTTTGGCCCTTAACCCTCACAACTCATCATCCCCCTCCCCACTCCCCATGCACCCTGCTGCCTCACGCACATCCAATGTCTTCTTGTTTCCCCCACGCCAACTCAGAATATCCATTCCCATTCACCATACATAGAAACATACATTGAAAATAAAAGTAGGAGGTATTGGGTGTGGGTGAGGCAGCAGGGTGCATGGACAGTGTGTTGAGGGGTGGGGTGGGGCGAAAGGCTAAAAAGCCTAATAATTAAACAGGGACAAAATCCCAGGAACAGAGATGAGCTTTTTAATCAGCCCACCTCTGCACTCACCAGCCACTACTGGCTGACTCTGATCTGCCCTGCCCAGTTAGTGTTAGCCTAAAATGGTCACCATTGTACTTCTACTCACTCTTAACATAATACCTTACGGTCTTCCTCTGCTCTTTTTCAACAACTCCAGTTTTAGCATTTACCTGTTCACTTCATTGACAGCCAAGCCGAATTCTCACATCTGTTTGAACTCTCTAATACTGTCCCTCTGACAGTGTGGCACACACTGTCCACCTTTTCAACGGCTCCAGTTTTAGCATTTACCTGTTCACTTCACTGACAGCCAAGCCCAATTCTCACATTTGTTTGCACTCAGCTAGCCCCTGTTGGTAAGAAAAACATTGATGCGTGAATAGTAATTTTGAGTATTGGTCATTTATAATGTGAGTTTTGGTCATTTACAACAGATCAAAATCCTGGGAACTACAATTAGCCAGAAAGTCAAGTGGACCAGTCACATAAATACTCAGACTACGAGAGCAGGTCAGAGGCTAGAAATTTTGCAGAGATTAACTCACCTCCTAACTTCCTAAGGCCTATCCATCATTTACAAAGGAGTGTGGTGGAACGCTCTCCACTTCCCTGGATGAGTGCAGCTCCAACAATATGGAAGTAGATCAATAATATCTAGGCTTGCTTGATTGGCACCCCATTCACAAATATTCAATCACTTCACCACCAATGCACAGTGGCAGTCATTTGCATCATCTACAAGATGCACTGCAACGACTTACCAAGGCTTCTTCGGCAGCACCTTCCAAACCCATGACCCCTATCATCTAGAACGACGAGAGCAGCATGGGAACACCACCACCTGGAGGTTCCCCCCCAAATCACCCATTTTCCTGAGTTGGCACCCTTCATAGAATCCCTATAGTGCAGAAGGACGCAATTCGGCGCACTGAGTCGACATCAACTCTCCAAAAGAGTAACTTACCCAGGGCCAACTACCGCCCTTTCCCTGTAACCCCATGCAATTGCCACGGGTAATCCGCCTAACCTACACAACTTTCGACACTTGGAAAATATAGCACCATTCCTTCATTGACACTGGAACCTCAGGGACTGCAGTGGGGTAAGAAGGCAGCTCGCCACCACCTTCTCAAAAGCAATTAGGGATTGGTAATAAATTCTGGTCTAGTCAGCGATACCGCATCCCATAAATTAATAAAACAGATCGCCTGGGGGTTACCTGGACGGTCCTCAATCAGAACCCAGCATTCTCCCTGCTTAGGGGCTTTGAAGCAGCCATAAGCTGACTGATTCGAGGACTTTGTGAACGCTGCTCTCCGCCACTGTTTGCCGTCACCATGGCAACGCTGAGCGAACCAACGCCTCCATCTGCCAGTATCGGGCCGCGCTATTGGCCGGCTCGTGACGCGTGACCCATCGCCATGGTAACGGGGCAAACGGTCCGCTGCTGCTTTCTGGGCGGTTTGGATTCCTGGGGACTCGGTGGCAGCCATTCCCCTAATGGTATTGTGAGGCCCCATCCCGGTCATTCTCTGCCTCCATGTTAACGCCATGTGAAGCTCCCAGCTCTGATTAGAGAAACGTGACCTTCTGCCTTCAATGTCCCGCTTCCACACCCCCTCCATTGGTCAACCCACATGTCAATTAACAGTGGGACAGTACAACTCGTCACTATCACTCAAATCTAGAATAGAATCACTACAGTGCATGTCCATGGAGCCTGCATTAACAATAATCCCATCTCTTCCGCCGCGTCCCCCCCCGCCCCCCAATTCACGTAACTCACACATTTACCCTGCTAGTCCACCTGACACTAAGGGTCAATTTGGAATGACCAATCAACCTAACCCACATGTCTTTGGATTGTGGGAGGAAACTGGACCACCCGGAAGAAACCCATGGCGACATGGGGAAAATGTGCAAACTCCACACAGATAGTCACCCAAGTTCAGAATTGAACCTGGGCCCCTAGCACTGTGATGCAGTAGTGTTAACTGCTGTGTCAGCATGGTATTTTTATAACTAGTTTACAAAATTGTTCAAATATTTTTTAAAACACTGGCTTCTATTGTCCCACTATCCTGAAATCATAGAATCCCTACAGTGCAGAAAGAGGCCATTTGACCCATCGGGTCTGCACCAACCACAATCCCACCCGGTCCCTATCTCCATATCCTGACATATTTACCCACTAATCCCTCTAACTACACATCTCAGGACACTAAGGGGCAATTTTAGCATAGCCAATCAACCCAACCCACACATCTTTGAACTGTGGGAGGAAAGCAGAGCACCTGGCAGAAACCCACACAGACATGAGAAGAATGTGCAAACTTCACACAGTGACCCAAGCTGGGAATCGAACCCAGGTCCTTGGAGTGCTAACCACTGTGATACCATGCCACCCGTGCTCAGGTAGTTTATGGAGATTAATCTTGAAATTTTGTAGATACGGATTTTGACCCTTTCCAAAGCGAGAAACCCACCTGTATTTTCCTGGGCTTTCCAGTAATCTCCTGAATCTCAGTGCAAGCAACTGAAGTGAATCACAAGGATATTACAAAACATTGTGTTAATTTTCATTTTCTAAGCACACTTTATGTTATTACTAAATTAAAGTAGATGGGGGAAAAATTGTTCTACTTGTCAGCAATTGTGTGCAGGAGGATGTGTTGAAAAATCTAGGAATAGTTCCAACAAAGCTGACAACGTTTACGAGACATTTGAACTACTTTGACGTATCTTGCTCAATAATGAACAAAGCTCTTTATGTTTCAATAGAATTTTTGATCATAAATCTCAACTTCCAACAGTTTGCTGATCTTAACATCCCTCACACTCTCATGCTTCCTCAGCAATACAGTAATTAAGCTTCATCAAAGATCATAATCACAAATTAATACTTTATATTTTAAATACAGAAATAATTGGGAGTGAGAAAGAACATTTCTATTTTTAAAACAAGATTTTTGAAGTTGGATTTTCTTTGTTTGCAATAAACCATGCAAAGTGAACAAAATTTTTCATCCATTGAAATAAATGCTTTAGAAGACCAGCCTGTGATTATTTTACATTGGGGAGTTCCATAGAGCAACAAATATTGAGAGTGTGGTAGTGGGCCAAATCTGCAGGTCAATCACAGAAATGTGCAAAGGTTGTAGAGTGTTGATAGTGGGAAATTTCAATTATCCAAATATTGATTAGGATATTGTTAGAGTAAAGGGAAAGACGGGGAAGAAATTTCTGAAATGTGTTCAGGAGAGCTTCCTTGAGCAGTATGTTTTCAATTCAAATAGGAAGAAGCCATTGCTAGATCTGGTAATGAAGTGTGTGATGTACACCAAGTATTTGTGGGAATCATTTGAGTAAGTAGGTCACTACAACTTAAGGTTAACATGAATATTAGAAAAGAATGGCTAACATAAAAAGGAAATCAAAAGTCTTCTACTGGCATACAAATAGTAAGCTAGTAATAACAGGTGGGGTGGTCTTATAAGGGACAAACAGGGTGCTATACTTAGATGCATAAGGCAAGGCTAGAATAATTAAAAACTTTTTTGTTTCATTGTTTACTAAGGAAGAAAATGTTGAAAATATCATGGAAGAGCGAATGAATGAAGCGAAAATTGATAGGCGGAATATCCTGAAGAGGCTAGCACTGTTTAGAGTGAATAAGTTGCCTAGTCCAAATGGCTTGCGTCCCAGGTTGCTAAATGAAATTGGAATGGAGATAACAGAAGAGTTTTCCATAATCTTTCAATCTTCCCTAGAAGAGGAACTGGTGCCAGAAGATTAGAGTGTCACAAATGTGATCCTCAAGAAATTGTGACTATACTGTAACTTCAAAAAATGTATGTGTCATGTTTTTTGGGAGGGGTATGGTTATCAATCAGCTCTGTATACACAGTGCTGATGCATTCTTGTTTATTTTTGGGATTTTCCCTGAAGTTTCAGAGTAGGGTTTGATTAGGTTGATTAACAAGAGAGTGAAGTGAAGGGGAAGAGCTAAACTTACAGGAAAAAAGTTTTCTGCTTGATCCTGAAAGAATCATGAGATATTTCTTTCCTCCCCCACCACACCTCCCCCCCTTTCTCTGGAGGCTGATGTTTGACTGTCAGAAAAACAAATGTCTCTATCCCTCAAGGAGTGTTCAAAGGGCTATAACAAGTAAAAATACAAGTAAGCATGTGTTGTTTGCCAACTGATTTTGTAAAGGAATTTAAGTCTATTGGGAATATTGCTCAAAATGGAACAAATAGAGATAGATTAGCAGTTAAGTATTGCACCTTGTCATGTTTAAGAATCTTGATTGGTCAAGTTAAGCTAATTGAATTGTTATAGTTAAACTGTATTGTTAAATAAAGTTTCTTTTGATAAAAGCTTCCTAGTGTGTCAATAGAATCAAATTTGGAGTGAAACACCTTATCCTCTCACTAATGCCAAAATAAGAAAATAATTGGGGTCTTGTCTAACTTCAGAATATACTTCGGGGTGGTCCCGTAAAAAATGGTAGAAGGAAATTCCTAGCAAGTATAGTTTACCTCAGAGGTGGGTAAGGTTTAAGAAACAATAATCAGGGAAGAAATCAACAGGTACTTGGAAGCCTTTGAATGAATTAAAGAGCTAACATGGATTTGTGAAACCACAGAATTGTTGCAGTATAGAAGGAGGTCTTTAGGTCTATTTGTCTGCAAACAGGCTCTCCAAACAAGCTCCATGACTTAATGTCACTCCTCTGCCTTTTCTCCATACCTCTGCATATTATTATCTGATGCCCTCTTGAATGCCTCAATAGAGCCTGCTTCCCCCATACTTGCAGGTAGGGCATTCCAGACCGAACCATTCAGTCTGAAAAAGCTTTTTCCTCTCATCACATTTTCTTCTTTTTCAAATCACTTTAAATCTGCGCCCTCTTTTTCTTGATCCTTTTACGAGAGGGAACAATTTCTCTCTATCTACTCTGTCCAACCCCCTCATGATTTTGAACATCTCTATCAAATTCCTCCCAGTTTTCTTCTCGCCAAAGAGAAACAGTCGCAACTCTCCAACCTTCATAACTGAAGTTTTTTATCTCTGGTATCATTATTGTAAATCTTTTCTGAATTCTCACCAATGCATTCATATTTTTCCTATTGTGTGGCACCCAGAATTGTACACAAGACTTTGTTCAATATTTGAATGTTTTAACAAAGTAACAGAATGTTAAATAAGGTAATGCAATGGATGTTGCCACATGGATTTTTCAAAAAATCTTTTGCAAAGTACTACATAAAAGTCTGGTTAACAAAATTGAGGAATCAGTATCAGCTTGGATGAAAAAATTGGATCATGCACAGAAATTCCAAGTCATGGTAAGTGATTATTTTTCACTGTGGAGGATGGTTGACCTCAGTCTTTCCAAAAGGTCAGTTCAAGGACCACTGCATTTTTGATATGTACGTATAAATGACTTGGATCTTGGAATACAAATTAGATTCCAAGCTTTGCTGATGATACCAAACCTGGAAGTGTGGAAACAATGACGACAAAACCAATTGAATGCAACAGAACATAGATAGATTTGCCAAATGGGCTAACAAGTAGCAGATGGAATTTAATACTGAGAAGTGTGAGATGCATTTCAGCAGAAGGGATAGGAAGAGAATATGCAGACTTAAAGGCACAATTCTAAAGAATGTAAAGGGACAGAGGCACCTGGGGGTCCATATGCAAAGATCTTAGAAGATAGCAGGACATATTGTTAGAGTAATTTAAAAAGCATTTGCAATCTTGGACTTCATAAATAAAGATATTGGCTGAGATTTTCTCAGAAATCAACAAAGTCAAACGACAGGGGAAAAGTGAAGTAGAGGCCGCCAATGGCAATGGCAACTTTTCCTGCCACATAGTGTGGTATTTAGTGCCAAAAATCTTCATTTACAGGTTCCATGCCATATCACTGACCTCTGAGTGCAAACAGATGTGAGAATTGGGCTTGGCTGTCAGAGAAGTGAACAGGTAAATACTAAAACTGGAGGTGTTGAAAAGCAGCAGAGGAAGACCATAAGGTATTATGTTAAGAGTGAGTAAAGGTACAATGGTGACCATTTTAGGCTGACACCAACTGGGCAGGGCAGATCAGAGTCAGCCAATAGTGGCTGGTGAGTGCAGAGGTGGGCTGATTAAAAAGCTCATCTCTGTTCCTGGGATTTTGTCCCAATTTAGTTATTGGGCTCTGGCCCTTAACCCTTGCTGAGTGCAGGTAGATGTTACCACAGCGGGCCCCTACATCGAGGAATCTCTCCAGAGAGGCGTCTGCAAATTTCAGGGCAGATTTCCTAGCAGTCGTTACTTCCTTATGACCCATGAAGTCTGGCTGCTGTGCACTGGGGGGGACCCTTGGCCCTTAACCCTCACAACTCACCCCCCGCCACACTCTCCATGCACCCTGCTGCCTCACTCACACTCAGTACCTCCTGCTTTTATTTTCAATGTATGTTTCTATGTATGGTGAATGGGAATGGAAATTCTGAATTGCCATGGAGGAAACAAGAAGACATTGGGTGTGTGTGAGAGGCAGCAGGGTGCATGGGGAGTGGGGAGGGGGATGATGAGCTGTGAGGGTTAAGGGCCAAAGAGCCCAATAATTAAACTGAGACAAAATCCGAGGAAGAGAGATGAGTTTTTTAATCAGCCCACCTCTGCACTCACCAGAGTGATCACAGTGAGTAATTGAGCTTATTTCATATAAAGCATCTTCCAAAGGTTTAATGCAAATGGATAATTCATGACAGAAGAACTCAAAGCCATGGTGTTCTCCTCAAGCACCATTTGGGAAGCCAGGAACATTGTCAGTATCAAAAGGTGCAGGAAGTGTTTCCAGCTACAGCTCCTTGAAGCTGACGTTTGGAACTACAGCAGTGACTGGGAGCACTGAGGCATCTGTAAATCTGAGAGTATCGTCAGTAGCACATACAGAGAGGTTATCACGCTGCAGGCTAAGATTCCACAGGGCCTAAAAGCCAAATATAGGGAGTTAGGAAGTAAGTCGAATAGTAGGACCTCAAAGGTAGTAATCTCAGGGTTGCAACAAGTGCCACACGCTGTTAGAGTACAAAAAGCAGAATATATCAGATGTATATGTGACTAGAAATATGGTGCAAAGGAGAGAGTTTCAGATTCCTAGGAAATTGGGACTGCTTCTGGGGAAATGGGACTAACAGATTATCTGGGCAGAATTGGAACTAGTATTTGCTAGTGTGGTTGGAGAGGGTTCAAACTAAAGAGACAGGGGGATGGGAATCTAAGCAGGATGACAAGAGAAAGAGAAACAAGAACAACAATAAGAGAAAAAAAAACAGTAAAATGCAAAAATGGTAGACAGGGTAATCAAGGGCAAGAGACAAATGTGGCTACTGTACAAAGAAAAGTTGGGATGGTGAAAAATAGCAAAAGGCAAGCCTAAAAACCTTGTATCTTAATACACAAAGCATTCGGAATAAGGTAAACAAACTGACAGCCCAAATCAAGGTAAAGGGATATGATTTCATAGCCATTACAGACACATGGGTAAAAGGAGATCAAAACTGAGAATTTAAGTTAAAAATCGTGGGATAGCACTGTTAATAATAGATGAAATGAGCTCAGTTATAAAAGATGATCTAGGCTCAGATGTTGTAGACTCCATTTGGGTGCAGACAAAACAGCAAGGGAAGAAAGTAGGAGTAGTGTACAGACCCCCAACAATAGCCACATTGTAAGAAGCTGAGGCAGAACAGTGGCACAGTGGTTAGCAGTGCTGCCTCACAGTGCCAGGGACCTGGATTCAATTCTGGGCTTGGGTCAATGTCTGTGTGGAGTTTGCACATACTCCTGTGTCTGAGTGGCTTTCCTCCTGGCACTCTGGTTTCATCCCACAGTCCAAAGATGTGCGGGTTCAGTGGATTGGCCATGCTAAATTGCCCTTCAGTATCAGGGGAACGAGTTAAGGTAAATGCATAGGGTTATGGGGAAAGGGCCTGGGTGGGATTGTGATCAGCGCAGGTTCAATGGGCCAAATGCCTCCTTCTGCACTGTAGGATTCTATGAAAGAGTTTAAATCAATAAATAATAGAAGCATATAGAAAGAAAAAAACACAATAATTATGGGTGACTTTAATCTTCATATTGATTGGTTAATCAAGTTGGAAAGGGTAGCTATGACAATGAATTAATAGAGTGCATTAGAGATAGTTTCCTAGAGTAATAGGTCATGAAGCCAACCAGGGAACAGGCTATCTTACATCTGGTAGTGGATATTGAGGTAAGCTTAATAAAATGACCTCAGAATAAAAGATCCCCAAGGAGGTAGTGATCATAACACAATAGGCTTTAATACTCAGTTTGATAAACTTGGATCAGAAACAATTGTGTTTAACTTAAATAAAGAGAATTACAATGAAATGAGATAGAGTTGGCTGAAGTGGATTAGGTGGATAGATTAGCAGGAAAGATAGTAAGCAAGCAGTGGCAGACATTTAAGGAGGAAATTCATAACTCTCAGCAAAAATTTGTCCTAGTAAGGTGGAAAGATTCTAAGAGAGGAATTAACCAGCCATGGCTTATTAAGGAAGTTGAGGTGAGTATTAAATTGAAAGTGAAAGCATATAAGGAGGCAAAAGTCAGTGCTACCCCTGATGACTGGGATAAATTCGGAATCCAGCAAAAGAGGACAAAAAAGATAATAAAGAGAGAGGAAATAAACTATGAGGGCAAGCCAGTGTGGAATGTAAAAACTGACAAGATTTTCTTCAAGTATATAAAAAGGAAGAGAGAGGTCAAAGTGAACATAGGCCCCTTAGAAAATGAATCTGGGGCAACAGATATGGGGAACGTGGAAATGACAGAGAAGTTAAGCAGATATTTTGCATCAGTCTTTAAGGTGGAATATACTTTTAACATCCCGTTAATACTGAAGAATACAGGAGAAGAAATAATTTGATTTATTATTGTCACATATATTAGCATATAGTGAAAAATATTGTTTCTTGCATGCTATATAGACAAAGCTTTATATACACAGACAAGGAAAGGACAGAGTGCAGAATGTAGTGTTACAGTCATTGCTAGGGTGCAGGAAAAGATCAATTTAATGCGAGGTAGGTCCATTCAAAAGTCTGACTGTCACAGGGAAGAAGCTGTTCTTGAGCTAGTTCATACATGTCCTCAGAGTTTTGTATCTTTTCCCTAAGAAGGTGGAAAACAGAATGCAAGGGGTGTGTGGGTTCCTTAATTATGCTGGCTCCTTTTCTGAGGCAACGGGAGCTGTGGACAGTGTCAATGCGTAGGAGGCTGGTTTGAGTAATGGACTGGGCTTTAATTAATATCTTTTGTAGTTTCTTGCAGTCTTAGACAGAGCAGGAGCCATTCCAAGTTGTGATACAACCAGAAATAATGCTTTCTATGGTGTATCTTTAAAAGCTGGTGAGAATCGTAGCAGATATGCCAAATTTCCTTCATCTTCTGAGAAACAAGAGGTGTTGGTGGGCTTTTTTTAACTATAGCATTGATATGGAGGGGCTGGGACAGGTCATTGATGATCTGGATACCTAAAAATGAAGCTGTCAACCATTTCTACTTCAATCCCATTGATGTAGACATTGGTATGTCCTTCACTAGGCTTCCTGAAGTCAATGACTATCTCCTTCATTTTTTGACATTTAGGGAGAGATTACTCTCATTGCATCAGTTCACCAGATTCCCTCTCTCTTTTCTGTACGCCATCTTGTCATTGTTTGAGATCCGACCCAGTATGGTGGTGTCATCAACAAACTTAAAAATCGAGTTGGAGGTGAATTTGGCTACACAGTCATAGGTGTATAAGGAGTATAGCAAGGAGCTGAGAACACAGCCTTGTGGAGCAGCGATGTTGAGGATGATCATGGAGGAGGTGTTGTTGCCTATCCTTACTGATTGTGATCAGTTGGCTAGGAAGTTCAGGATCCAGTTGCAGAGGGAGGGGCCAAGCCCCAGGCCACAGAGTTTGGAGATGAGTTTCATTGGAATAATGATATTGAAGGCTGAGCTGTGGTTGATAAATAGGAGTCTGACTTCGGTATATTTGTTATCTAAATGTTCTAGGGTTCAGTGCAGGGCCAGGAAGATGGCATCTGCTGTGGAGCTGTTGCAGCAGTCGGCGAACTATAGTGGATCCAAGCAATGTGGGAGGCCGGCATTGATTCGTGCCATGCCTAGCTTTTTGAAGCACTTCATAATGATTACCATCACTAGAGAAGTCATTTTTGACAAACTAATAGGGCTAAAGTCCCCTCGTCCTGATGTATTACATCCTAAAAGAAGTAGGTACAGAAATAGTGGATGCATTGGTTGTAATTTTCCATAATTCTTTGGATTCTGGAGAAGTACCAGAGGATTGGAAAACTGCCAATGTGACATCCCTATTCAAAAAGTGAGGGAAGCAAAAAAAATGGGTAACTATTGGCCAATTATTTTAACATCTAATTTGAAAAAAATGTTGGAATCAATTATTAAGGAAGGAATAGCAGCACATTTGGAAAATCATAATCTAATCAAGCAGAGTCAGCATGGCTTAATGAAAGGGAAATCATATCTAATTTATTATCATTATTCAAGGAAATCTCAACCAGGGTGGATAGAGGAGAACCAGTTGATGTATTGAATTGGACTTCCAGAAAGCATTGAACAAGTCGTATATTGGCATGGATACTGAATTGGCTAATAGCCAGGAATCAGCGAGTGGGGATTAGGGGCTCTTTTTCAGGTTGGCAACCTGTAACCCGTGGGGTTCCATAGGGATCAGTGATGGGACCACAATTGTTTACAAGATATTTTAGTGACTTGGAGGAAGGAAGCAAATGTACTGTAACCAAATCTGTAGGCAACACAAAAATTGGCAGAAAAGCAAGGTACAAGAGGGATACAAACAGTTTACAAAGAAATATTGATAGGTTAAGTTTGTGGACAAAAAGTTAACAATATAATGTGAGACAATGTTAATTGCTCATTTTGGAAGGAAAAACAAAAGAACAGTATCATTTAAATAGAGAAAAAAATGCAACACAAAAGGACTTGAGCACAGAACAAGAAAGCTAGTACATTGATGCAGAAGGTCATCAGGAAGGCTAATGGAACGTTGGCTCTTATTTCAGAGGGATTGGAGAACAAGAGTAGGGAAGTCTTGCTGCAACTGTGCAGGTATTGGTGGGACTAAATCTGACATACTGTGAGCAGTTTGGTTCCCTTATTTAAGGAAAGATATTATTTGATTGGATACAGTTCAAAGAATGTTCACTAGGATATTCCCAGTATGGAGGGATTATTTTCTGAGGAAAGATTAAACAGGTTGGGACTGTACTCATTGAAGTTTAGAAGGATGAGAGGTGATATCATTGAAATATATAAGATTCTTAAGGGACTTGATAGGACAAATTCTCAAAGGAACTTTCTTCTCATGGGAGAGTCAAGGACCAGGTGGCATTGTGTCAGACCAAAAGGGCACCAATTTAAGGCTGAGGTAAGGAGAAATTTCTTCTGAGGATTGTGAGGTTTTGGAAGTCCTTGCCACAGAGTTGTGGGGCCAGGTCCTTGTGTGTATTTCAGGCTTAGATAGATAGATCACCTCCCCTTTCCCACCCCCTCATCTACCTCATACCCCACTGACACTGAATCTCAATGGTACAGTTCACAAAGAATACGTTAAGATTAGGAGAGGTGAAACTTTCCCTGCTGCATCGCCATGTTATGACCCTAATTATTGAGAAAAAGTGAGTTGCCAACAGCCAGACAGGAGTCAGAGATTCAGAGAAGCTCTATGAGAATCTATGCACTGTCGCCACCACAAGTCAGTCTGGAACGTAGGGACTATGAGCATTCGCTGCGTCCCCTTAACAGGAATTTTACACAAAGGACATACGCTGCCATCAATCAAATGGGAGAAAAACGCTCACAGAAGCCATGTGAAGATAATGGGGATGTCCTCATTGGATACTCTCCATTAATTTAGTGCCAATGAGAGCATTCAGAGATCCCCTTCCTTTTCTAGACACCACCACTGGCCGACATCCTTCCCCCGAGAACCTTTTCAACCTCATCTGCTTTCATGTTCTCCTCATTGGAGGAAACTGCCATCCTCCATCTCCTGCTCAGGGAGTTCTTTTCCCATTGCGGTGCCAGGTTGTGTTGGGCGTAGCAAGCAACCACGATGAGGTACACCCTCTGTGAATTGTATTGCAGGGCTCCATCACACTGGTCCAGGCACCGGAACCCATCTTCAGCATCCCTATGGACTGCTCCACCAAAGTGCAAGTTGCAGTATGACCCTCATTGTATCTTGACATAGGTGCACTCTGAAATGTCCACACAGGCTTCATCTGCCACTCCTCAATTTAAGCCCTTGTCCCCAAGGAACCAACCTTGCCACCTCAGGGGACCTTGAACCATGTCAGGGATCAGAGAGTGGCTCAGAATTTAGGAATCATACACACTGTCTGAGAATTGAGCATACACCTGCAGGATGTGTTTTGTGTGGTTGCAGACTAGCTGAACATTTAATGAGTGGAAGTCCTTGTGGTTCACATAGTTCAGAGCTTGATGCCATGGAACTGAGTGCCAATAAATACAATTGATGGCACCCTGCACCCATGGAAAACCAGAGATCTGCACAAAGCCCATCAATCCTCATTTTAGTCTCTTGCAACTTTCCTGATCCCTGTCAAAATTAACAAAATTCTGTTCCCTTGCGAAGATTACATCTGTGGCTTTCTGGACGCTTCCAAAATTCTGCAGAGGTCACATGTGGAGCCATGGAAGTGCCGCTTGCATAAAAATTGAGCAACATAGTCAGTGATACCAGCAATGAATGTCCTCCAAGTTCCTATGGCACCAAATCCTGAAAAAGGTGAGAGATATAACCAACCTGTTTCCTGGACATGAGTCGTCTGAAGCGACACTGGTTCTCAGAAATCTGCAGGAATGTTAGGCATCATCTATAGACCTTGGGTTCAATGCAGTGTCCCCGAGCAATGGCTGTCTAGGTTCACCTTCTGTGTGTGAAGCAGACCCTGAAAACCCCTCCTCTTCACAGTTCTGTTCCTGCCTTTGGTGATCCAGGAACCACTGTTGATGTCTTCTTCTCTCCTGCCTACGAGCAAGAAGAACGACAGTGAGGTCATCAGGCTACATGTTCTTGATGCAGTATCAGAGGGACTTGATCGCTAGCATTTTTCCCCTCAGGACCATTCTGCCCCTCTTTGCCTGAAGCTGTTTATTATTGATCGTGTCTCGGCCACCACATTAATGCCCAATCCTTACTTAGGATTCTGCCTTGGCACCACATCACACCATCCTTGCTCTATACCACAAGAATGGATGGCCATAGCTTTTGGTACTCTATACATTCTGAGCTCTATTCTCAGGAACAGGCATTGTCCAAAACTCCACTCCAAAGATTTGCGCTCAACTTGGTCTATCAGGAGCACTTATCAATGCACACCTTAGAACTCAGTCAAGGATTAGGAGCACTCTCTTCGGGCAGTATGACTTGTGGATATAGTTGCTTGCCCAGTTGGCCAATGGTACAGTCATACCATAACAGTCAGCAATTTTGGATTTCAGTATGCCACAGGTTGAATGCTGAGCAGCAATCAGTAGCACCCACACACACAGATGATGCTTGAGTGGCAACATTATGTAACTAGATTTACTCCACATATGTCAATTGAGATACAGCTGAACGGTCTCAGCTGCAACAGGGTACTTACTGGTCACCGACATTTGTATCAATTAACCTTGCCCTTATCAACATCCACCCTCCAGAAGGCCTCTTCATCCCAGATTGAGTGGAACCATCAGTCAGTGATGAACCTCCACCACACTTCTCTAGGCTTCTGTTCCCTCTCTGAAGCCTTTCCAAGAAGCCCATGGCCTAACAGCAAAAGACATCCTCAGGAATGATACTTTTCACACTTAAGTCTTCCCCTGGTACACCCTGTGTCAACTCCCTCCACACCCAAGGCAGCTTCTCAATACCACCTGACTAGACCCCAGGTACCTTGATGTCTTTCCTCCCAGTACCCTGGTGTATCAACTCCCTCCCCCAGCTCCCTCGGATTCTTCCCCGGTACCTGATGTGTTCCCTTAGACTCCCCCAACTAGGTCCCATGTATCCTGGAGTTTTCCCCTATAATTTCCCATCCTCCATGTACCCATGAGTCCAGCTCTCCAGTAATCTTGAGTCATCCACCCTTCCAGTGTTACCCTGGTCTCCCTCAAATGTTATCCCAGTTTCCCTCAAGTGTTACCCCTGTCTCCTTTGAGTCTTGCCCAGACTCCCTTGAGTGTACCTCCAGTATCTGTTGAGTGTTACCCCAGTGTTACTTGAGTATTTCCCCGGATTCCCTCAAGTGTTACCCCAGTCTCTCGAGTGTTGCCCCAGTCTCCCTCAAGTGTTTCTTCAGGCAGTCTCATACTGTCAGAGGGTCATAGAGGTTTATAGCATGGAAACAGACCCTTTGGCTCAACTTGTCCATGCTGCCCCTTTTTTTTAGTCACTAAACTAGTCCCAGTTGCCCACATTTGGCCCCTCTATACCTATCTTATCCATGGTCTAAATGCTTTTTAAAAAGACAAAATTGTATCTGCCTCTACTACTACCTCTGGCAGCTTGTTCACACGCACCACCCTCTGTGTGAAAAAAATTGCCCCTCTGAATCCTTTTGTATTTCTCCCCTCTCAACTTAAACCTATGCTTTCTAGTTTTAGACTCCCATACCTTTGGGAAAAGATATTGACTATCTAGTTGATCTATTAGAATGTAACTGGTGACATCTTTGTATTGGATGTAATGTGACCAATAGGAACAAGGTGCAAGGTCAGCTGACCCAGTAAAACATGGAACCAATTACAGAGCGAAGTAATAGTCGGCTGACCAGCTGATTCACTACAAATAAGGAACTATGTAGAATTGTGGGGAGCTTGGAGTGCCCAGGGCGAAGCCCCAAGTTTGGAGTAATGAAGTTTCTTTATTGAGTCCTTTCTTTGATGAATAAGTTGGAAAAAGTTTTGTTGTATTTTCATTGGCTCCATTTTGAAGAGTTCCTTCTAAGAAAACAGATCTATGCCCCTCATTATTTTATAGATCTCTATGAGATCACCCCCAAGCCTCCTACGCTGCAGAGAAAAAAGTCCCAGTCTATCTAGCCTCTCTTTATAACTCAAGCTGTCAGTTCCCAGTGCTTCCTAGTAAATATTTTCTGCACTCTTTCTAGTTTAATAATATCCTTTCTATAACAGAGTGACCAAAATTGTACACAGTATTCCAAGTGAGGCTTTAACAATGTCGTGTACAACTTCAACAAGACATCCCAACTCCTGTATTCAGTGTTCTGACCAATGAAGTAAGAAGCCTCACAACACCAGGTTAAAGTCGAACAGGTTTATTTGGTAGCAAACGCGACTAGCTTTTAGAGCACTGCTCCTTCATCAGCCATTTTGTATCCATTTGGTTACTTCACCCTGGATCCCGTGAGATCACCTGATGAAGGAGCAGCATTCCAAAAGCTAGTGGTGTTTGCTACCAAATAAACTTGTTGGACTTTAATCTGGTGTTGTGAGACTTCTTACTGTGTTTACCCCAGTCCACCACTGGCATCTCCACATCATGACTGACCAATGAAACAAAGCATGCTGAATGCCTTCTTCGTCACTCTGTCCACCTGAGACTCCACTTTCAAGGAGCTTTGAACCTGTATCCCAGATCTCCTTGTTAATAACTTTCCCCAACGCCCTACCACTAACTGAGTAAGTCCTGCTCTCGTTTGATCTACCAAAGTGCATCACTTCGCATTTATCTAAATAAAACTCCATCTGCGATGCATCAGTCCACTGGCCCAATTGATGAAGATCCTGTTGTAATCCTAGATAACCTTCTTTACTGTCCACTACTTCACCAATCTTGGTGTCATCGGCAAACTTACTAACCATGCTTCTTAAATTCTCATCCAAATCATTAATATAAATGACAAATAACAGTGGACCCAGCACTGATCCCTGAGGCATGTTGCTGGTCACAGGCGTCCAGTTTGAAAAACAACCCTCTAAAACCATCCTCTGTCTTCTGTCATCAAGCCATTTTGTATCTATTTGGCCACTTCACCCTGGATCCCGTGAGATTTTATTTTATGCAACAACCTACCATGCCGAACCCTGTCAAAGACATTGCTAAAGTCCATGTAGACAACATCAATTGCACTGCCCTCATCTACTTCTCTGGTTACCCTTCACAAATTTGTGAGACATGATTTTCCACATAAAGCCATGATGACTGTTCCTAATCAGTCCTTGCCTCTCTAAATGCATGTAGCTCCTGTCTCTCAGGACACCTTCTAACAACTTACCCACTACAGAAGATGTGAGGCTCACCGGCCTATAGTATCCAGGCTTTTCCCTGCAGTCCTTTTTAAACAAAGGCATTTGCCACCCTCCAATCTTCAGGCACCTCACCTCTGGCTGAAAATGATTTAAATATCTCTGCTAGGGGACCTGCAATTTCCTCCCTCGCCTCCCACAATGTCCTGGGATACACTTCATCAGGTCCTGGGGATTCATCTACCTTGATGCGCTTTAAGAGTTCCAGCACCTCCTTTCCTGTTATATGTACACTCAAGATATCACTATTTATTTCCCCAAGTTCCCTAACATCCATGCTTTTCTCAATAGTAAATATTGATGAGGAATATTCATTTAGGATCTCACTCATCTCTTGTGGATCTGCACGCACATAGGTGCCCTTGTTGACCTTTAAGAGCTCTTACTCTCCCGAGTTACTCTTGCCCTTTATGGATTTGTAGAAACATAGTTTTAATTCAACCTAAGTTGAGTCTCCCTCAAGTGTTACCCCAGTTTCTCTCGAGTGTCACCCAGTGTCCCTTACGTGTTACCCCAGTCACCCTTGACTGTTACCCCAATCACCCATGAGTGACACCCAGGTCATCCCAAGTCAAAGGCTGATCATCTCCGAGTCAATCCCCTGAAGGCAGAGTACTGCTTCACAAGCACTGTGCTCACTCGGAGCTCAACTCAGAGTTGTGTTTGCTCTTGTTTCCCCTTCTAACTAAAGTCCCATATCCATTTATACCATTCTAATAATTCACATCAACACTGTCTCTAAAGCTGTGGCATCCTTCTTCAAGTGTGCAAAACTGAAGAGCAGTAAAACCTTTACACTTATCCTCATCAACGATATCCACTTTATATATTTCAAGGCCTAAGAAACTAAACAACAAATTATCAAGCTCAACTCTTCGACATTCCACAAACAATCTGCAGTATCAAGAATTCTACCCAATCTTTCGAGGGGGAGGAAACTGAAAGGATTATATAGTAATTCTTCCTCAGTGTGCCTCTGCTCTTTTTTAATAGAATTCTAGCACATCACTAAGCTAGCCAGACAGACCTTGTCCATCATGTGTGAAAGAGAGATGTCACTAGTCATTGTATTATATATTATACAGGAAATCAATTCAGTCTGAGGCAAGTGAGAATATAAAAAATGTAGTATCTGGAGGAGGCCGTTAATGGTCTCCAGTCTATTCCACCATTTCAATAATCATGCTCAGTACCACAACTCCATTATCTGCCTTTGCTTCCTTAATGTGCAAACCTAAATAAGAATCTATTCAACTCTATCTTGGAAGTTTCAATTGTCTCAGTCTGCGCTGCCCCTTAGTAATTTCCACCATTTTTTTATGGAATAGTGCTTCCTGATTTCAGTCCATGCTGTCTCAGCTCCAATTTTAAAATTATTCTGGATGAATGAAAATTGATTTTCTTTATCTTCCTGACCAAATCACTTCATCATTTGAAGTACTTAAATTGGGTCATTCCTTAATCTTCTAAACTCAACAGAATGCAACCAAATTTATCTAATGAATCTGCTCTGCACCTTCTCAAAGTCCAATATATATGTCCTGATTTTCAGTACTTAAAGTCAGACCCCAGTGTTTGGCTTAAGACATTAAATTCTAAAGCAAAAACTTTGTATTGCAACCCATCTTGGGGTAAAGGTTGACACCAGTTCATCTTTTTGATTATTCTTTAGCTATGTATTAGATTTAGTGCCTTTGTACATTGAATTCCTTTCCTCCCCCACATCTCCGAGTCTCTTAGCATTAAGAAAATATTCCAAATTCTCTTCCTCATTGTTACGAAGTTGAGTAGAGTAATTGTAGATCGAATAGAAAGTTAGAATTTGGTGTTTGTAAAATTATTTTAAAAATTGTGAAATGTTAAGAAGAGAAAGCACTGCATGGTTCTGTTAAAAAGGTGGTGTTTTCTTCTGTGCTTTTAAAGTTTAAAAAATGCAGGTGCCAATGGGATACCAAACTGAAACACTTGTATCGAAGGCCAGACAGCAAGATTGCCTTGGTAACAAATTTTCAGGTTTTGAATTTAGCCATCAATTTGAAACCGAACAGGCATTTGAATTTAACCAATCAATTTAAAATCAGGCACTTGGATACCAGCAACCTACTGAATTTGAACTTGATGGTTTTGGCATCCTGGGATCAATCCTATTGTAGGGGATGTCAATATGTCATCACAGGTATAAAAGAAGAGGGCAATGGGAAAGTAAGCAGAGAGAACTGCCATTTAGAACCATTGAACATTACAGCACAGAAACAGGCCTTTTGGCCCTTCTTGGCTGTGCTGAACCATTTTTCTGCCTAGTCCCACTGACCTGCACCCACAGACCATATCCCTCCACACCCCTCTCATCCATGTACCCGTCCAAGTTTTTCTTAAATGTTAAAAGTGAGCCCGCATTTACCACTTCATCTGGCAGCTCATTCCAGACTCCCACCACTCTCTGTGTGAAGAACCCCCCTAATATTCCATTTAAACTTTTCCCCCTTCACCCTTAACCCATGTTCTCTAGTTTTTTTCTCCCTTAGCCTCAGTGGAAAAAGCCTGCTTGCATTCACTCTATCTACACCCATCATAATTTTACATACCTCTATCAAATCTCCCCTCATTCTTCTACGCTCCAGGGAATAAGGTCCTAACCTATTCAACGTTTCTCTGTAACTCAGTTTCTCAAGTTTCAGCAACATCCTTGTAAACCTTCTCTGCACTGTTTCAACCTTACAAATATCCTTCCTGTAATTAGGTGACCAAAACTACACACAATCCTCTAAATTCGGCCTCACCAACGTCTTATACAGCCTCATAACATTCCAACTCTTATACTCAATATTTTCATTTATAAAGGCTAATGTACCAAAAGCACTCTTTATGACCCTATCTATCCGTGACGCCACTTTTAGGGAAGTATGTATCTGTATTCCCAGATCCCTCTGTTCTATTGCACTCTTTAGTGTCCTACCATTTACCTTGTATGTTCTACCTTGGTATGTCCTTCCAAAGTGCAATACCTCACACTTGTCTGCATTAAACTCAATCTGCCATTTTCTAGCCCATTTTTCTAGCTCATCCAAATCCCTCTTTGCCAGAGTAAAAGCCTCATGCATGTTTTAGAGAAAGTATCATTTCGACAGCAAATGTACAAAAGACAGAAGTTCCAGACAGAACATTCAACAGAGAAAGCCCAGATTATTCCAAAAGATGCCAAACCTGATGTAAATTAGAGAGTGACTAAAATTCTATTTTTTTTGTTAATAAGTGGGAATTGTATTTATTTAAACATCATTCCATTGAATGCTGTTTAAATAAATACAATTATTTGTATTTAGAATCATGTTTTATTTGGTTTGTTAATAGCTTAGTTAACTAGTTCACTAAGTTAGTTAAATAAATTGTTAATGGTTGACTTGTCAGGTTGTTATTTTGATATAACTACTAAAAGTTGCTGAAGTGCAAATTGTATTACTTCACAGTCACTTCTACAGATTATGAGGCGAGGTACTTCTCTTTGAGTAGTGAGGTGTTAGTTCTCGGAGGGGAATCTACTGCTGCTTCATAACATCATATTCAGAGTGGATTGCCTCATATTTCCCCATCTGCAATAGTTTTGCCCTCTCACACAATTATGTCAATCTTCAGTGTTTAATACAGGGACGATGAGGCAGTTTTCCCAGTTACTGGGCTTCTCAAGAAGGATCAGGCAAGAGTATGGTAAGCCAGGAGCAATGCACACTTAATTTTCCTCTGAATGTTTGCAGCGACTATTATATCAAGCACATGAAATCTCCAAGCTTTGATGGAAATTTGGGTAGTCTAATCTTTTCTCAGGGTTTGTAATTTAAATCCCAGGCATGCAGGAGAGGACATTGTGTGTTCCTGATGCTGAAGTAGCTGCTCTATGCCTCCAACTTGTAGCTACCCCACCGCGCCTCCCACCCCACCTCCACCAAACCCGACTACCCGCAACACCAATTTGACCAAACCATTTTATTCAATCATGGGTTATCAGTGTTGCAGGATTTGTCGCTTATCCCAAATTGCCCTGCAGAAGGTTCTGGTGAGCTGTCTTCTTGAGCCACTGCAAACAAGGTTGTTGTAGATGCACCCACAGTGCTATTAGGGAAGGAGTTCCAGGATCTTAATCCCTGCAACAGTGAAAGAACAGTGATATATTTCTAAGTAAAGATGATGAGGTACTTGGAGGGGAGCTTGCTGATGTTCCCAGGTATCTGCTTTTGTCATACAAGACAACAGCAGCAGTTGTTGGTTTGGAAGCTGCCATCTAAGGGTCCTCGGAGTTGTTGCAGTGCTTCTTTTAGTTGGTATACACTGCTGCCGCTGTATGCTGGTGGTGAAGGGAGTGAATATTTGTGGATGAGGTGTCAATCAAGCAACCTGGACTATGTCTAGTCAATGAAGTTTCTGGACAATGGTAAGCCCAGGATGTTAATAGTTGGTGATTCAGTGATGGTAATGCCATTGAATGTCAAACAGTAATGGTTAGATTCTCTCTTGTTTTAGATGATCATTCCCTGGAGATGATTTCTGGTAAACATTAAATAATTGATCATGTGACCAAGTTGCCTCAGCGATGAGCAACAGAAAAAGGATCAAAAAGAAGTTAATTTTAGGGGTGGTTAGACTGTAGATCTCATGCAGGGTACTTAATTTAGAATAGGTTTGCTGCAGAGGTCCTGGCATGCAGTGAGTCGCATCCCTTTCTCTGAACCAGAAACACTAGGTTCAAGTTCCAATAAAGGACTTGATGATCATGGAAGGTATATTCATAACATAGCCAACCAGGTTGAGTATCAACTTGTCCTCAGCTCCAGCAGTTAATTTTCCAATTTTCATATCAGTATTTGACTTGAGTTATTGGGGGTGTTAACTGGGGATATTATGAAGGAAAGTTGAGTTAAGAAATTTGGTGTCAAATTTAAGTATCTGCATTTATTGTACTGTTAAGATCTTTGATGTAACTAGCTGAATAAGATCAGATGTAAAATATTCATGTTCTTTGATCTTTGTACAGGAAAATTCTTTTGATTTTGACTGTGAACCTTGTGGCTTTATATTTTTACTAAATATCTGCACTTTTTGGAGCCCAAACAAAAATAAATGAATTGTTATCGGTCTCTGCAAAGATCATAACAATATAGGGATTATATTAATGTGAAAAATATTTTCACTTTACACAACTTAAAGCTACTCATACCTTTAAAACTGTTCACAATTGTTTGCTGATATTATCTTTCATTGTTTCTCGCTGCCTTTTCCCTCTGTTATCAGCAGTTTGTTCACACATGAGGGTGAAAACCAGTCTGGATCCACACACTCTAGCATTAAAATCAATAGCAAAAAGGGAGATTACAAAATGTGCCATGCAAAATCCCAAAGCAACACTGGCACAAATTATCAAAGTGCAGCAGTATCTACATTGTAACACATGATGCTTCACTCCACCAATTTCCAAAGTGGTGCATGGACCGGAAAAAGAGACAAACGGGTTCAATACATGAGGTGGATAGGCAGTATTGGCTGTCAACAGTATGCAGTGAAACTAGGCTTCAATCCGTGATTCATGCAGTCACTCACAGGATCAAAAACTTATGATTATGCAGAAATAATTATTCTGTGGAAGTCACCAAACTGTGGAGGCTTAGGACTGCATTTGAGTTAAACATCATTAATATGGATTTAAAGAATCTTGGCAAATGAGTCCCAAAGTTTTGGCACATGTAACTGTCTGATATATAGTTATGACCTCCTTCCAACAAAGGATTGAATCCCACACCCAGTATTTTCAAGGTCCTAAAGAGTAACCAGCTCAACTATTCATTATTATTGTAGCGATGATGAATAACGCAGCACACAATCATAAAGAGAGAGGATAAGGAAAAGGAGAGGACAACAAGCAGTGAGGAACCACAAGTTGTTGGAAATGATGAGCGAACAAGTGAGCGGTGAGGGAACAAGTGAACGGTGAGGGAACAATGAAAACATAAGAACATAAGAAATAGGAGCAGGAGTAGGCCATCTAGCTCCTCGAGCCTGCCCCACCATTCAATAAGAACATGGCTGATCTGAAGTGGATCAGTTCCACTTACCCGCCTGCTCCCCATAACCCTTAATTCCCTTGTTTATCAGAAATCTTTCAACCCGTGACTTAAAGGTAGCCTCCACCACTTCAATGGGCAAAGAATTCCAGAGATTCACTACCCTCTGGGAGAAGTTCCTCCTCAACTCTGTTCTAAACTGACCCCCCCCCGCTCCTTATTTTGAGGTTGTGCCCGCTAGTTCTGGTTTCCTTTCTAAGTGGAAAGAATCTCTCTACCCTATCTAGCCCCTTCATTATCTCATATGTCTCTATAAGATCACCCCTCAGCCTTCTAAACTCCAACGAGTACAGGCCCAATCTACTCAATCTCTCCTCATAAGCCAACCCCCTCATCTCCGGTATCAACCTGGTGAACCTTCTCTGTACTCCCTCCAAGACCAATATATCCTTTCGCAAGTAAGGGGACCAAAATTGCGCACGGTATTCTAGTTGCAGCCTCACCAGTGCCTTCTACAGTTGCAGCAAGACCTCCCTGCTTTTATATTCTATCCCCCTCGCGATAAAGGCCAACATTCTATTCGCCTCCTTGATCACCTGCTGCACCTGCAGACTGAGTTTTTGTGATTTGTGCACAAGGACCCCCAGGTCCCTCTGCACAGTAGCATGCTGCAACTTTTCACCATTTAAATAATATTCCATTTTACTATTATTTCTTCCAAAGTGGATAACCTTTTTGCCAACGTTATACTCCATCTGCCAGATCCTCACCCACTCACTCAGCCTATCCAAATCTCTCTGCAGACTTTCCACGTCCTCCACACAATTCGCTTTCCCACTCATCTTCATGTCATCAGCAAATTTTGTTACCCTACACTCAGCCTCCTCTTCCAGATCATCTATGTATATGGTAAACAGTTGAGGCCCCAGCACCGATCCCTACGGCACACTACTGGTCACCAACTGCCAACCAGAAAAGCACCCATTTATTCCAACTCTCTGCTTCCTGTTAGATAGCCAATCCTCTATCCACGCTAACACTTTACCCCCAACTCCGTGTACCCTAACCTTCTGCAGCAACCTTTTGTGAGGCACCTTCTGGAAATCTAAAAACACCACATCCACCAGTTCCCCTCTGTCAACCGCACTCGTCACATCTTCATAAAAATCCAGTAAATTTGTCAAACACGGCTTCCCCTTCATGAATCCGTGCTGCGTCTGCTTGATCGAACCATTCCTTTCCAGGTGTCCTGCTATTTCTTCTTTAATGATGGATTCCAGCATTTTCCCAACTACGGATGTTAAGCTAACCAGCCTGTAGTTACCCGCCTTTTGTCTACTTCCTTTTTTAAACAGCGGCGTAACAGTAGCTGTTTTCCAATCAGCCAGCACTTCCCCAGAGTCCAGCGAATTTTGATAAATAACTACTAATGCATCCGCTATTACTTCTGCCATTTCTTTCAGTACTCAGGGATGTATTCCATCCGGGCCAGGGGACTTGTCTATCTTCAGTCCCGTTAATCTACCAAGCACTACCTCTTTAGTAACAGTAATTGTATTAAGGACCTCACCTCTTACCAACCTTGGTTCGTTAATATTCGGTAAGCTATTTGTGTCCTCCACACAAAGACTACCACAAAAAACTTATTTAAAGTCTCAGCCATTTCCTCATTTCCCACTATTAAATCCCCCCTCTCGTCCTCCAAGGGTCCGACATTCACTCTAGCCACTCTCTTCCTTTTTATATATTTGTAAAAACTTTTACTATCATTTTTTATATTTTTGAGCTAGTTTAGTTTCATAATCTATCTTTCCTTTCTTTATTGCTTTCTTAGTCATTCTTCGTTGTTTTTTTAAAGCTTTCCCAATCTTCTAATTCCCCACTATTTTTGGCCACCCTGTACGCATCAGTTTTTAATTTAATACTCCCCTTTATTTCCTTCATTATCTGCGGCTGATTAAGCCTTTTCTTACAGTCCTTCTTTATCACCGGAATATATTTTTGCTGGGTACGAAAAAGTCTCCTTAAAAATCCTCCACTGTCCTACCAACCAGTCTGCGCTCCCAGTCTACATTAGCCAATTCCACTCTCACCTTGTCACACTCCCCTCTGTTCAAGAAGAGGACACTGGTTTGGGATCCTACTTTCTCACCCTCCATCTGTATCAGAAATTCAACTATATTGTGATCACTCATCCCAAGAGCGTCCCTCACGAAAAGATCCTTAATTCTACCTGTCTTGTTACACAGTACCAGATTTAAGTTAATTCGCTCCTCGTAGGTTCGGCAAGGGAACGACGGGCAGTGAGGGAACAAGAGCAGTCAGGGTACAATGAACGGTGACAGAACAGGGAGCGGTGACGGAACAATTGTTCATTGTTCCAAAGGAGCAGCTAGAGAAGTGATTCAAGTGAGGAGAGCTAGTAGGTAACACTGATTTTTAACTTACTTTTTTTTCCCCCAGAGTTTTTTCCGAAGGCAACCGGGAGTGTAAAACCAGAAGTAGGCCCCAGTGAGACCTGGGAAGTATTTTTTTCTTTTAAAAGGCAAGCATGCCATTTATCTTCTTGACCACCTTCTCCACCTGCATTGCCACTTTCAGTGACCTGTGTACCTGTACCCAGATCCCTCTGTCTATCAATACTCTAAAGAGTTCTGCCATTTACTGTACATTTCCTATCTGTGTTAGACCTTCCAAAATGCATTACCTCACATTTGTCTGGAATAAACTCCATCTGCCATCTCTCTGCCCAAGTCTCTAAGCAATCTATATCCTGCTGTATCCTCTGATGGTCCTCACCATTATCCGCAATTCCACCAACCTTTGTGTCATCCGCAAACTTACTAATCAAACCAGTTACATTTTTCTTCAAATCATTTATATAAACAGCAAAGGTCCCAGTACTGATCCCTGAGAAATGCCACTTGTCACAGCCCTCCATTCAGAAACGTACTCTTCCACTGCAACCTCTGTCTTCTATGACCAAACCAGTTCTGTTTCCATCTTGCCAGCTCACTTCTGATCCCATGGAACTTCACCTTCTGTACCAGTCTGCCATGAGGGACCTTGTCAAAGTCCTTACGAAAGTCCATGTAGACAACATCCACTGCCCTACCTTCATCGATCATCTTTGTTACTTCCTCAAAAAATTTGATCAAGTTAGTGAGACACAACCTCGCCTTCAAAAAATCATGTTGCCTCTCACTATTACGTCCACTTATTTCTAAGTGGGAGTAAATCCTATCTCAAAGAATCCTCTCCAATAATTTCCCTACCACGGATGTAAGGGCTCACCGGCCTGTAATTATCTAGATTATCCTTGCTACACTCCTGAAACAAAGGAACAACATTGGCTATTCTCCAATCTTCTGGGACCTTTCCTGTAGCCAGTGAGGATACAAAGACTCAGCAATTTCCTCTCTTCTTCTTTCAGTATTATGAGGTATATCCTATCAGGCCCTTGGGACTAGTCTACCTTAATGTTTCTCAAGAATCCTAATACCCCCTCCTTTTTGATCTCAACATGACCCAAGCTACACATCCCCAAAGTCTTTCTCTTTGGTGAATACTGACACAAAGTACTTATTTAATATCTCACCCATTTCCTCTGACTCCATGCATAAATTCTCTCCCCTGTCCTTGAGTGGGCCAACCCTCTCCCTGGCTATCCTCTTGCTCTTTATGTATGTATAAAAAGCCTTGGGATTTTCCTTAATCCTGCTGGCCAATGACTTTTTGTGACCTCTTTTAGCCCTCTTTACTCCTTGCTTAAGTTTCTTTCTATTTTCCTTGTATTCCACACTTGCTTCATGTGTTCCCAGCCTCCTAGCCTTGACAAATGCTTTTTTTCCCTCTTTGACCAGGCTGACAATATTTCTCATTATCCAAGGTCCCTGAAATTTGCCATGCTTATCCTTCATCCTAATAGAAATGTGCCAGTCCTAAATTCTTATCTTTACACTTGAGAGCCTCCCACATGCCAGATATTGATTTGCCCTCAAACATCTGTCCCCAATCTACATTTTTCAGTTCCTGCCTAATATTGTTGTAATTAGCTTTCCCTCACTTTAGCACCTTCAGATGAGGACTCCACTTACCCTTATCCAACAGTACCTTAAAGCTTACTGAATTGTGGTCACTGTTCCAAAACTTCTCCCTTACTGAAACATCGACCACTTGGCCGGGCTCATTCCCCAGTACCAGATCCAGTATGGTGTCTTCCCTAGTTGAACTATCTACATTCTTTTTCAGGAAGCCCTCCTGGATGCTCCTTACAAACTCTGCCCCATCTAGCACTAACTGAATCCCAGTCAAGATAGGGGAACTTACAATCTCCCACCACAACAACCCTGTTACTTTTATACCTTGCCAAAACCTGCCTACATATCTGTCCCTCTTTCTCCCACTGGCTGATGGTGGGCCTATATTAACCCCCAACATTGTGACTACACCCTTCCTATTCCTGAACTCTACCCATATTGCCTCGCTGTATGAGCGCTCTGAAGGGTCCTCCCATGGTATAGCTGTGATATTCTCCTTAATCATTAGTGCAACTCCCCCATCTCTTTTACATCCCCCTCTATCCCACCTGAAACATCTGTATCCTGGAATGTTAAGCTGCCAATCCTGTCCTTCCCTTAACCAAGTCTCTGTAATAGCAACAACATCATAGTTCCAAGTATTAATCCAAGCTCTAAAGTTCATCTGCCTTGCCTGTTACACTTCTCGCATTGAAACAAATGCACTTCAGTCCACCAGATCCTCTCTGATTAGCAACCACACCCTGTCTGCTCTTCCCTGAGTCTTACTGGCCCTACTCTCTTATCCCCCTTCAGTTAATTCACTTTGCTTTGGTTCCCACCCCTAGTAAAGGTATCCTAGTAAAGGATCCTAGTAAAGGTACAGACAATGTGAGTGGAGAGTGTTAACCTTTAAGACTTGAGTACCTGTAAAGACTCGGATTCCAATCATTATCTTATAAATTGAGTTTGTCTTTATATGCCCTGTTTGTGAATAGAACTCCCAGTCACCTGACGAAGGGGCAGCAAGCGCTTCAAAAGCTAGTGGCTTTTGCTACCAATAAACTTGTTGGACTTTAACCTGATTTTGAGACACTTCTTACTGTGTTTATCCCAGTCCAATGCCAGTATCTCCACATCATGAACACACTTGTCACAGCTCTACATTCAGAAATGCACCCTTCCACTGCTACCTTCTGTCTTCTGTGACTAAATAGTGAGCAGGATATTCAACTTCAAGTGAGTCTTCTATGTCTGCTCTGTTGCATCCGCCACAAATTTGGCAATGGTCTCACTTTACATCTGATCCCATTTGTAAAACCCAAACACTTCCATAATCAGCAAAAGTTTTGGCACAAAGTGCCCCTCTAGTACCATACTTAACTCTTGAAAACTTTTCATCGTTGGCTTTTTTTGGCTGAAGCAGGTTTCTCAAAAGACTAAACATTTTAATAACTATTGTGTTTAAAAAGACTGGCACCATGAGGTCGTCCACCACTTTGTTAATGATGATAAAAATACTAAGCCGCTTGATGTATGCCACCCAAGACTCAGCCTCTTCATCAAATGCCCCAGTGGACCTGAACTTTCTCACCATTTCTCAGCATAAACTGCGGGGGTGAAATAGTCCCAAAGCCTGTTTTCCCATGCTGGCTGCTGCTTGCTTCTTTCCCCAGCACATGATATTGACACGTCCGATGACTGGGTCCTTCGATTGTCCGCAACCTGATCCAATTACGGTCATGGATACTAACCTTAACACTTTTATGGTTTCCAAGTCCATCAATTCACTGCCTCCCATAATATCATCTTACCTTTGTGATCCTAGCCATCCTCCAAAGTTTCCTACTTCCAATGCACTGTAGCTCTCCAGTCGGTCCTTTTTGAAGATTCCTGTCCTTCACTGTTAGGCCGTCAAAAACATGCCACCTTCTTTGCCAGTGTCAAATCTGGTAGTCCTAAGGCTTCTCTCAATAACTACCACAGAGAGGAGTCAGGGAACACAACCTTTTGTTTTTGTTTTTTTATCCAATTCAATCTAATCAAAGTCCAATTCAGAGTCTCATCAAGTGAGGCATTCCCAATCCAAGCTGACAAAACAGGGCTCTCACCTCCTGTCTTGGGCTTGATACATGATCCAAGCTGATTGGAGTAGGCATTGCACCTCCTCCAAGGCTTGATCTCATTTGCATCTTAGCCAAAAGACCAAGATGCCGCTTTAAAAAATTACTTCAAATGAAACCACAGTGTAACCTTATGACTTCAACCAAGTACAGCAAGTCAATGCTACACTTGATCTTAGGCCTATAGTGCAACAACTCTTCATACACATCTTGTCACACTACACTCCAAGCTTAGACTGCCCACTCTGGGTGGATCCCAGCAGCTCAGCCCACACCTGAGGTCACATGACCTGTTCCCTTAAAGTGGCTATACCCCAACATTTATAACAGGAACAATGAGCAGCGAGGGAATAGTGAACAGTGAGGCAACAATGGTAGTGAGGGAATAACATGCACTTCGGGAAACATGAGCTGTGAGAGATCAATGAGAGTGAGGGAAACATGAAGAGTAAGGGAGCAATGAACAGTGAGAGAACAGTGAGCAGTAAGTTAACAATGGCAGTGAGGGAACAGTGAACAGAGAGTTGACAATGGCAGTGAGGGAACAATGTGCACTTAGGAAAACATGAGCTGTGAGGGAACAATGTGCAGTGAGACAACAATGTGCAGTGAGGGAGCAATGTACTGTGAGGGGAAACATGAAGAGTGAGGGAGCACTGAGCAGTGAGGAGAAACAAGAAGAGTGATGGAGCACTGAGGCAGTGAGGAGAAACAAGAAGTGTGATGGAGCATGGAGCAGCGAAGGGAAACATGAAGAGTGAGGGAGCACTGAGCAGTGAAGGGAAACATGAAGAGTGAGGGAGCACTGAGCAGTGAGGGGAAACATGAAGAGTGAGGGAGCACTGAGCAGTGAGGGGAAACATGAAGAGTGAGGGAGCACTGAGCAGTGAGGGGAAACATGAAGAGTGAGGGAGCACTGAGCAGTGAGGGGAAACATGAAGAGTGAGGGAGCACTGAGCAGTGAAGGGAAACATGAAGAGTGAGGGAGCACTGAGCAGTGAGGGAACAATGAGGGTTGAGAAAAAAATTGAGCAGCAGGGGAACACAAGTGTTGGGGTAATCACAAGCAACAGGAATCACAAACAGTGGGGGAGCCAAATGCAGTATTTAATGGAGAAAGTGATGAGGGACCGCAAGTGATGGGGGACTACAGCAGCGTAATGACCATGAGTGGGTAAGCACCAGGTGTGGTGGTAGGCCAGGAGGGATTGTGGACCAGGAGATGGTGGATAAGGACATTGAACCAAGAGCAATGATGAACCAGAAGGTATTGAAGACCTGGAAATTTTTATGTGAACTAATTTGTGGTTTTGGAGAGATTCTTGTTGGTCAGCAGTTCATGCTGCACTTTCACTGTTGCAGCTTTTCTGGCTAAGTCTGGCCCAGAATAACCCAGTAGCTTCGTGTATGTATCTCTCAGGTACCTGTGCTGGTGTGAATATCAAATATACAAACGAGTCTCAACAGCTTTCCGTGCAGGAAGTGCTGCATCATCTGTGACACAATCCATAGCTGCTGGTATTCAGTCAATGGAAAGCACACATGTCCCTTTCAGTGCCCATGAACAGCTTTGCTGTTCAGTTTAGTAAATGTCAAATGTGTTAACAGTTCCTATGAATGGATCAAGCTAACACCTCATTATTCTCGAGCTGCTAGAGTTAACCATTGGAAATGTCAATTTTATATTCTCTTCGCAGTTCGATATTTATTCATGCTCCTAGGTATAGAACCAATTGAAGTAAAATCTATTTTAAATTGAAACCTCAGAATTTTGAAGACTGTGTGTTGTTAATGTGACGGAGAGAGTTTGCTGCTGAATAATCACACAATCAAACTTCTGTTTTCAGTCAGCTTTGTTCTTCCTGAGCCCAATGGCTAATGAGATAAAGAACTTGCATTATCTTGTGCTTTTTAATAACCTCAGGTCATTGAAAAATGCTTCATAGACAATGAAATTCTATTGTAATATAAAAAATGTGGGAGGCAATTTTTGTATAAGGTCCCACAAATAACAGTGAAACCATTAGTTTCTTCAATAGGATAAAGGATAAATTTGCTGCAATACACCAGGAAATCTTATTATATCAAAGCAAAATACTGCACATGCTGGTGATCTGAAATAAAGTAGAAAGTGATGGAAAAATTCTGTAGGTCTGCCAGAGCTGTGGAGGGAGAACCAGAAACTGCAGCAGGAAATTCAATTGAATCTTCCATGGGTATCTCACTTCTGAGTGCAGAGTTCACACAGCCTATATGGTTAAGCTAAATCTTTTAAAGTTCTAGACAGCTGGTCCTGAGAACTCTTTCTTTAATCGATGTCAGAAGTGCTGTTGAATTTCCCTAATTCTGTGTCGGGGGTACTGTTGAAGGAGTGCCTATCACTAAAACTTAATTACCCAGCTGAAGCCCTATCACGTGGCTTCCGTATTTGTCACATAAGAAAAAAGTATTTTAATCTCTCGTGAATGTTGCAACTATCCAGCTCAGAAAATGGCAATTCCAGAGCTTTGTTATTCGACATAGAATGAAAGAAGCCAGTACACAGCCAATCCAGGCAGCCATTGCTAAGTCTCCTCTTCAAGAACTGTGCCATCACCATTTTGCAGAGCTCGCCTAAACCGGCAAATGTAAGAAGTCTCTTTGTCTTGGAGTCAATAATGATGCCATTTTGTAAGTTCTTAAATTGCTGATATAATTTAATTTTTTTTTAACATAGATAATGAGTCAACATTTTCAATTCAATTTGGACTAATCCAAGGCCCAGTCATTAAAATTGGAGTCTTTGGAGGAAAAGATTTTAATGATACAGTATCACTTCTGCTTTAAATAAAAAAATCAGAGGAAGAGTTGATGAATATGCTACTTTACTCTATAGGACTGATTGCAGATGACATCAGGGCATTAATGAGTCATTTGAAAAATTGAAAGGGGTTTTAAAATTTTTTGACATTCAGTAAAGTACTGGAGAGAGTCAAATTCAATCTGTTGATCTCTTCATCAATGATCTCTACGAGATGGCAGAGCAGTGTGATTATGGAGAGGCAGAATAGCAATGAGTGTAACAGACAATGCACTGTCTGATCTCCTTACAAGCTAAAGACGATCGAACCCTGGACAAGGCAACCAGATAGTTAGAATGTCTGAACTCCTTGAACAACACAGCTCCTTAAGGAGAGAGAATAAAATATGAGCAGAAGCCAAACCTCAGCCCAGCTAATCAGATCACAAAGACACAAGGTGAATTCAAGTCAGGGAAAACAATTCCTGAATCACCCAGCAGAGTGACCTTGCCAGTGTTGCGGTGAGAAGTACCTTCATGGGGGAGATAGGTAACATGCGAGTTTTTAAAAATTTATTCATGGGACATGGGCATCACTGGCTGGCCAACATTCATTGCCCATCTCTAGTTGTCCTTGGAAGGCAGTTGAGAGTCAACCACATTGCTGTGGCTCTAGAGTCACATGCAGGCCAGATCAAATAAGGATTTCCTTTCCTAAAAAACATTAGTGAACCAGGTGGATTTTTCCAACAATTGGCAATGATTTCATGGTCATCAGTAGATTCTTAATTCCAGATTTTTTTTCATTGAATTTAAATTCCACCATCTGCCGTGGCAGGATTCAAACCCGGTTCCTCAGAATATTAGCTGCGTTTCTGGATTAATAGGTTAGCGATAATACCACTAGGCCATCACCTCCCCTTTACAGCCTAATACTTCCACATTATGGCAAACTCTGCAAGTCAAAATCCCAGAAATGCACAGAAGGCGCAGAAGTATTCCATGAGTTACAAATCCAAAAACCCAGCGGGCATAGAGCTGTGTGATTTGTCAATTGACAAAGCTATCTGTATTCCAGAATGATTCCAGATGCCATCCTTACCTGACAAACTTTACATTAGATTCAGGTGCCAGCATGACAGTCCTGTCAGACAACAGACCATGGCTGAAAGACCACAGTTTCAAATGAGGAATATTTCAGGCTGTCCTTTAGTCTGAGTCTATAGACAGGCCTGGTCAGCAGACTGTTTTGATATTGAATGTGTGGCAAATCTCATTAGCTTTCAATTCCAGATGTATTTATTGAATTTAATTCCACCAGCTGCCGTGGTGGGATTTGAACCTATGTCCCCAGGGTTTCAGTGCCATTACCACTACATCACTATTTCTCCGCAATTTCTTCATGGTTACGCTTGCCATTTCTGATTGGAGGTGTCATTACGCCTTTTGGGCCAAATGCAGGCAATTGATACTAGGGTAGCGGTAAAAACTGGTCGGCATGGACAAGTTGGGCTGGAGGGCCTGCTTCTATGCTGTAAACCTCTATGACTCTATGGCATGACCTCCTGTTGC
This sequence comes from Carcharhinus amblyrhynchos, assembly GCF_965287045.1. Classification (NCBI taxonomy): domain Eukaryota; kingdom Metazoa; phylum Chordata; class Chondrichthyes; order Carcharhiniformes; family Carcharhinidae; genus Carcharhinus; species Carcharhinus amblyrhynchos. The sequence continues at coordinate 62,308,403 of NC_137327.1, read as the reverse complement.
TCCCCATCTCCCACAATTCTGCCTGACAAGTCAATCATTATGGTGACCCCACCTTCCCATGCCAACTGAAAAAGCAAGCAAGTTTTTTATTACTTGATTGGATGATTTGTAACTGCCAACTTTTTGTTCCATGTCTGATATTAGTAGAATTAATAAACAGAAATCTTCAAAGGACATTTAAAAATGCATTTTTTTTCATTTGCTACAATGATTTTTCTGCAGGGTTACTGGCAACAGGAGATTAATCCTTAATTTCTAGAGACTCCAGAGTAATCCTGATGGGTTGACATCCTTATTCCCAGCATCAATCTCTGAGTGCACAACAACTTTAAAAGCACATTTTGAAACATCCCAAGGAACTTCATAGGGAGATTATAAGACAAAGACATTTAAAACTTTTACAGGGGAGGCAGTAACATAATGACGATGTCAATGGACCAGTAATCCAGACTAATTCTCTGGGGAACATAGTAGCTGATAGAATTTAGATTCAATTGATAAATCTGATATTTAAAAAGCTAGTCCAATGGTGACCATAAAACCATTGTCGATAACTGTAAAAACTTACTTGGTTGAGTGATGCCGCTTTAAGGAAGGAAATCTGCTATTCTTACCCGGTCTGGCCAATTTGTGACTCCAGACCCACAGTATGGATGACTTAACTGCCCTCTGCAATGGCTGAGCAAGTCACCCCATTGTATCAAACCACTACAGAGTCTAAAACAACTGAAACCAGATGAATCACACACATCAAGCAAGGCACCAGCAATGACAATGGCAAATCCAATCCTGTTGACCCTGTAAAGTCCTCCTTATGACAATCTGGGGGCTTGTTGTAAAGCAAATTGAGAGCTGTCCTACTAGTCAAGCAACAGTCTGACAAAGTCATGCCCATTGAATCATTCAACAAATGTCTCAGACATCACCGTCACCATTCCCAGGTGTGGCCTATCTCACCAACAGGGTAGACCTACCAAAGGTGGCAGCAGAGAAGTATACAGTGAGGATGGAGTGGCACAGGAAACTCTCACTGCGAATGTTGACCCCATGAAGTCTCATGACACCAGGTCTAACATGGGCAAGGAAACCTCCTGCTGATTACCACATACTGTCCACCTAAGCTGATGAATCAGTACTCCTCCATGGTGAACACCACTTGGAGGAAGCTCTGAGGGTGGCAAGGGCACAGAATGTACTCTGGGTGGAGAAGTGCAATTTCCATCACCAAGAGTGATTCAATTGTACAGCACAGACTGAGCTGGCTGGGTCCTAAAGGACGTAGCTGTTAGACTGGGTCTGCAGCAGATAGTGAGGGAACTAACAGAGGGAGAAGCTATTTGATCTTGTCCTCAACAACCTACCTGGTGCCAGTCTTCAGATATTCAGTTCACTCCAAGTGATAGAAATGGTTAAAGGCATTGGATACTGGAAAGGCTTTGGACTCTGACAACATTCCAACAAGAATACTGAAGTCTTGTGCTCCAGAACTATTTGCACCCCTAGCAAAGCTGTTCCAGTACAGCTACAACATTGGCATCTGTCTGGCAATGTGCAGAATTGTCCAAGTATATTTTATCCAAAAAAACAGGACAAATCCACGCTGGCCAATTAATGCTACATCAGTCTACACTGAGTCAGCAGCAAATTGATGGAGGGTGTTGTTGATGGTCTTATCAAGTAGCACTTACTCACAAATAATTGGAACAAAGCAGGCCTCTTTATTGTCACTCCATCTACTCCCTACAACATCCACTCCCTTCACCACTGATAAACAGTGATAGCAGTATGTACCATCTTGGTGAGCAACTCACCAAGGCTCCTTCAGCAGCATCCATGAACTCTACCAAGGGCAGCAGATGTATGGGAACATCACCACATGCAAGTTGCCCTCTAAGTCACTCACTATCCTGGCTTGGAAATATACTGCCATTCCTTCACTGTCGCTGGACCCTCCCTGACAGCATTGTGGATGTACCCACAATACATCAACTGCAGTGGTTCAAGAATGCGGCTCACCACCACCTTCTCAAGGGTAACCAGAAATGACCAAAAAAGCTGCTGGCCTAGCCAGTGACACCCATGTTCTGTGAAAGAATGTAAAACAAAACCTGTTCATGAATGCTCTATTTGGGTTCCGCCAGGATCACTCAGCTCCTTAGTTCTTTACAGCCCTGATCCTAACGTGGATATCAAGGCCGCATTTGACCAAGTATGGCATCAAAGAGCCCTAGCAAAACTGAAGTTAATGGAAATCAGGATAGAAGCTCTCCAGTGGTTAGAGTAATATCTGACATAAAGAAAGATGGTTGCAGTTGTTGGAAGTCAATTAATTCAGGCCTGGTACATCACTGCAAACATTCCTCAGGGTACTGTCCTAGGCCCAATGATCTCCAGCTGCTTCATCAATGACTTACCTTTGATAATAAGGTCAGAAGTAGAGACTTTCTCCACCACTAATGCACAGTGACAGCAGTGTGTACCATCTCCAAGATGCACTGCAGCAACTCACCAAGACTCCTTTGACAACACCTTCCAAACATATGATTGCTACCATCTGGAAAGACAAGGACAGCAGATACATGGGAACACCACACCTACAAATACCCCTCCAAACCACAGATCATCCTGAATTTGAAATATATCACCATTCTTTATTGTCGTTGGGTCAAAATCCTGGAATTCCCTTCCTAACAGCATTGTGGATATATCTACATCACCTGGACTGCAGCGGTTCAACAAGGTAGCTTACCATCACCTTCTCAAAGGCATTTAGGAATGGGCAATGAATGCTGCCCCAGCCAGCATCGCCCACATCCTGCGAACAAATAAAGAATCACATAAGGTGATATTTGGTCAGATGACCAAAGCCTTGGTCAAAAAGTAGGTTTTAAGAATTGCCTTAAAGTAGAGAAGTGTGTAGTGTGTAGAGAAGCTGTAGAGATGTATAGAGTGTGACTGAGAGCTTGGGGGGCAGCTGGAGTCTCATCAATGTTGGAGTAATGAGAATTCGGAAGGCACAAGAGGTCAGAATTAAAGGAGTGCAGATACTGCAGACGATTGTGGGGTTGGAGGAGATTCCAGTCATTAGAAAGGGCAAGGCCATTTACGAACTTGAAAACAAGGATGTGAATTTTAAAATCAAGATGTTGCTTGACCAGGAGCCAACATCAGTCAGCAAGCACAGGAGTGGTGGAGGAATGGGACTTACAGAATGTTAAGACACAGACAACACAGATTTGGATGACCTTAGGTTTACAGAGGATAGAATGAATAGAGTATTCAGGTTTAGAAGCAATGAAGGCAGGAATAAGGATTTCTGCGGCAGAGACAGGCAAAATCGAGCATGGCAGTGTAAAAAGGCAATCTGATTAGTGGTAAAATCAACTTGGAGTGAGGACAGGATTGAGTTTGGCTCTGATATTTCCCAATGTTGAAGAGTCTGATGAATGACAGGGATAAGGTTTAAACATGGTGAGGTACTGAGAGTAATTGGCAAGTTCAGTCAGGAGAGCAGAGTGAAAATTGGTGACAGGTCAAAACATCTAGCCTATTAAAAGTGATGTACGGACTGGAGGCTGACGCAATATCACCTCACATTGCAGTGGCAGATCGGTTTGCACCCATAATCCCTGCACACTGATGTTCCCATTTTCACCGTGCTATGTGATACAGACCAATGCTGGTAACACCCTACACTGAAAATAAAGGATTTGCATTAATATAGAGCACCATGGGTCACGGTAGAACACAGCACAACCAATAGAGCTATTATATAGGTAAACAGAACACATAATCTGTGCACAGCAAGATGCCAAAGTCAGCAAATGAGATGAATGCCCAGCTAATCAGTTCAAGGCGGTGGTTGTGAGAGCATCCCCTGTTGCTGGTTCACAGTTATTCCCATTAATCCTGTTTATAGCCAGAACGTGGAGATGCTGGCATTGGACAAGGGTAAGCACAGTAAGAAGTCTCACAACACCAGGTTAAAGTTCAACAGGTTTATTTGGTAGCACAAGCCACAAGCTTTCAGAATGCTGCCCCTTCATCAGGCGAGTGAAAGTTCGGTTCACAAATAGGGCATATAAAGACACAAACTCAATTTACAAAATAATCGTTGGAATGTGAGTTTTTACAGGTAATCAAGTCTTAAAGGTACATACAATATGAGTGGAGAGAGAATTAAGCACAGGTTAAAGAGATGTGTATTTTCTCCAGCCAGGACAGTTAATGAGATTTTGCAAGCCCAGGCAAGTCATGTGGGTTACAGATGGTGTGACATGAACCCAAGATCCCAGTTGAGGCTGTCCTCATGTGTGCGGAACTTGGTTATCAGATAGGCTGGGCGAATGGGCCAGGAACTGGCAAATGGAATTTAACGTTGGCAAGTGCGAGGTGGTCCACTTTGGTAGGAATAATGGTAGGAAGGACTGTTACTTACGTGGCGAAAAACTGCAGCAGGCGACGGTGCAGAGGGACCTTGGGGTCCTTGTGCATGAATCACAAAAACCCAGCCTGCAGGTGCAGCAGGTGGTCAGGAAGGCGAATGGGATGCTGGCCTTCATAGTGAGGGGGATTGAATATAAAAGTAGGGAGGTCTTGCTGCAGCTGTATAGGGCATTGGTGAGGCCGCAGCTGGAGTACTGTGTGCAGTTTTGGTCGTCGCACTTACACAAGGATATTTTGGCCTTGGAGGGAGTGCAGAGGAGGTTTACTAGGCTGATGCCGGAGTTGAGGGGGTTGAGCTATGAGGAGAGGCTGAATAAACTAGGCTTGTACTCGTTAGAGTTTAGAAGAATGAGGGGAGATCTCATTGAGACATATAAGATGATGAATGGGATGGATAGGATAGAGGTGGAGAGGCTCTTCCCGCTCAGAAAGGACAGTAGGACTAGGGGGCATAGCCTCAAGATAAAGGGGGGGCGGTTTAGAACAGAGTTGAGGAGGAACTTCTTCACTCAAAGGGTGGTGAATCTCTGGAATTCTCTGCCCGTTGAAGTGGTGGAGGTTGCCTTGCTAAGTATTTTTAAGACGCGGGTTGATGGGTTTTTGATAAGTGAGGGGATTAAGGGTTATGGGGAGAGGGCGGGAATGTGGAACTGAGCAGCGACAGATCAGCCATGATCTTATTGAATGGCGGGGCAGGCTCGAAGGGCTAGATGGCCTACTCCTGCTCCTATTTCTTATGTTCTTATGTCACATGTCGTGAAGGCTGCCTTGGAGAACCTGAAGATCGGAGCCCGAATGCCCATGACTGCTGAAAAGTGTTCCCCAAAAGGAAGAGAAAACACTTGCCTGGTGATTGTTGAGCAGTGTTCGTTCATCCATTGTCATAGCGTCTCCCCAGTGTACCATGCCTCAGGACATCCTTTCCTGCAGCGTATCAGGTAGACAACATTGGCCAAGTTGCAAGTATATCTACTGTGTACCTGATGGATGATCTGGCATGTCTTGCAGAGGTTGCTGTGACAGGGTTGTGTGGCGTCATGGTCACTGTTTCCTAAAGGCTGGGTAGTTTGCTGTGAACAATGGCCTGTTTGAACTTATGTGGTTTTTTGAAGGCAAGAAGTAGGGGTGTTTGGATGGCCTTGGCGAAATGTTCGTCTTCATCGATGACATGTTGAAAGCTCCAGAGAAGATATCGTAGCTTCTCGGCTCCGGGAAGTACCGGACGACGAATGGTACTTTGTATGTCGTGTTTGTCAACTGACGAGGTCAGAGCGGTTTTTGCTGTGGCGCGTCTCCACTCACATTGCCTGTACCTTTAAGACTTGATTACCTGTAAAGGCTCACATTCCAACCATTATTTTGTAAATTGAGTTTGTGTCTTTATATGCCGGTTAGAACAGAACTCCCACTTACCTGATGAAGGGGCAATGCTCCGAAAGCCTCTGACTTGTGCTACCAAACAAACAGGTTAAAGTCTGGTGTTGTGAGACTTCTTACAGCCAGATCTCGAGTTTTATAGTGTATTTGCTTTCCTCAGCCTCTGAACAGTGGACTAAAGATGTCCATGTGTGACCTCCCATTGCCACCTGGCTCCCAGAAATAAAAACTGCTGCTGGATTCCTTTCTGAAACAGTGTGCAAACTCTACCAAGAACATTAGTGTTAATGTTACTTCTCTCTGATAAATGTGGGTGCCTGTTATACGGCAGATCTCAGACACAGACAAATAACAGTATATTACTGTAATACACATATGCAAACATAGATTATGCATATGGACACACTGTTATGTCTTTCCTATTGGGTCTAATTCAGGTGAAAGTAACAGAAAGTGTTATAGGAATGACTACAACAATTTGCATTTATAACCATATTCAACACACAAAGCTTTCCATGGTGCTTAACCGAAACATCATCAAATGAAATTTTTCACTGAGCCATAGAAGGAGCTATTAGGAAAGATGACCATAGGTTTGATTAAAGAGATTTTTTTTGATACGTTTATTGAAAATTTTCTTATATTTAAGAGATTGTTTCTAATGAACATCTTTAAGGGGAAGTGAGATGGAGGGGGGAGAGGTTTATGGAGGTAAATAGGTATTCTAGGTAACTGTAATCACAGCAACTCATAGTGGAGCGATTAAATTAGCAACACACAAGTAGCCAGATTTGGAAAACTGCGGTGATTTCAGAGAAGTTAAGACTGGAATTACAGAATTGTTTTGGCGTACAAGGAGATCATTCAGTCAATTGCATCTGCATCGGCTCTATGATCAACAACTCACTAGCGCAATTCCTCACTTACTCTCCATAACCCTTCACATTCTTACTTTTTAGATAACAGTCCCTTTTGAACAGTTCATTTGAACCTGCCTCCACCACATTCTTAAGAAATGCATTCCAGATCATAATGAATCGCTGTTTGGAAAGGTTTTCCTCTTGTCGCTTTTGATTCTCTTTCCAATTACTTTAAATTTGTGCCCCTTCGTTCTCAATTCTTTTACCAGTGGGAACAGTTTCTTGCTATCTGTCCTGTCCAGATCCTTCATGATTTCTATCAAATCCCCTCAACCTTCTCCAAGGAAACCAGTCCTAGCTTCTCCAAACTATCTCCATAACTAAAGTTTCTCATCCTGGGACCATTCTTGTGAATGTTTTATACTCTCGCTAAAGCTTTCCTAAACTACAATGCCAGTACTGGACACAATACTCCAGCTGAGGCCAGACTAGTGTTTTATACAAGTTCAACATAATCTTTTTGCTTTTGTTTTTGTTTAATAAAACAAAGAAAAATACAAACTTTATTAACCATCCTCTGAACCTGTCTAGTTGCCTTCCATGATGTAGACAAGACTGCTCTGCTCCTGCATCCTCAATTAGAGTTAAACTCTTGATTTCATATCATCTCTCCTTGTTCTCCCTATGAAAATGAGGAGATTACAGAGGTAGAGAGAGGTGAGGTATGGAGAAATTTGTTAACAATAATAATCAAGACATTGCAGGACCGGGAGCCAATATGTGTCAGCAGGCAAGGGGTGAATGTGACCAAGTACGATTTAGGATACTGATAATAAAGTTTTGGTGAGTTCAAAATAAGGTGGAGATAGAGATAAGAGATCATTGTAATCATCAAGTCCAGGACTTTGCCTCAGCAACACTGAAGGAACGATGAAATATTTCCAATGGTAAATGGCTAGGAGGATAAGTTCCAGGTGGTGGTGTTTGTATATATCTGCTGCCCTGTTCTAGATGGTGTGGTTGTAGGTTTAAAAAGTAGTGCCAAAGGAGCCTTGGTAAGTTCCTGCAATGAATCTTGTAGATGGTGCACACTCTACTACCAATGCCTCTATGCATTGGTGGTGGAGAGAGTGAACGTTTGTGGATGCAGTGCCAATCAAGTAGCTGCATTGTCCTGGAACTGTCCTTGAACTACACTCATCCAGGCAAGTAGAGAGTATTCCGCCGCATTCCTGAATTGTGCCTTGTAGATGGTAGACAGGCTTTGGGGAGTCAGGAGGTGAGTTACTCATTGCAGAATTCCTAGCTCCCAACCCAGTCTTGTAGTCACAGTATTTATATGACAGTCCAGTTGAATTTTTGGTCAATGGTAACCTCCCAGGATGTTGACAGTGGCAGAATCCACTGGTGGGAACAGAAAAGAAGCCATTGTAAATGATTCTGTGACAGTGTCTGGAAAGACGGGAATTGGATCCAGACAAGTGCAATTCCACCTAGCTGGCCAACAGTGAGAGGCATTGGAGCAGGATGGTGTGGTCAATGTGTCAAAGACTACATGTTGTGGAGATGCCAGCGTTGGACTGCAGTAAACACAGTAAGAAGTCTGACAACACCAGGTTTAAGTCCAACCAATTTATTTGATAGTAAACTCACAAGCTTTCGAGGTTAAACTCTTCGTCAGGTGAATGGAGAGTTCAAAGACTACAGACAGGCTGAGAACGATGAGGAAGGAAAGTTCACCATTTGTGAATTTAATTAGAGCCATTTGGCACAGTGACAGGGACAGAAATCTGATTGGAGGGATTTAAAACTGGAGTTCTGGGTATGGTGGAAATGGATTTAGGAAGTGATAACATATTCAAGGACTTTGAAAAGTTAGTGGAAGTAGCACTTAAGAGTAAAGAATTTCAACCAATGGGATTCAGCATGTTAGAAAAACCCTCTACCATCTGGCCTCAAACAGGTTGGCTGAGAAAGCCATCCAGACATTTAAATCTGCCACAAAGAAACAGTCCTCTGCACCTTTACAATTTCAAATAATCAGTTTTGTACTAATGCACAAAACATCTCCTCATGCCACTACATAAGTTATTGCTACTGAATTGCTAATGAAAAGACATCTTTGGACAAGATTTGATATAATATTTATAAATTTGGCAGGGAGGGTAAAGACGAACAAGATGTGCAGAAGAGATATCATGACTCCACCATGGTTGAGAGGGCTTTTCAAATAATATTTCAGTGCTGGTCCATATTGGATCCCTGGGATGATCCTGACCAGGACATGTCCAGTGTCATACATAGTTGACATACAAGGAAAGAGAATGAAGAAGCATGTGGATCGAAGAGAAGAGAACCATACACACTACCAATTGAGCAGTCTGTTCCTGCTATGTTTATCAGTGTGGCTCCATGTCATTGGAACCAAATTCAGTAACCCTGAAGAGGGGCTGAGTAACATCCCAGAATTAGAGAGGTTGCTAGCACTAGAGTACTTGTGCTAACTGTAAACCTTCCTGTTGTCATTTCAGATGCATCTGTCAACTGCAGCTTTATAGAGCCTTAGTTAGACCGCTCTTGGAATATAGTGTTCAATTCTGGTCACCATACTACAGAAGGATGTGGAGGCTTTGGAGAGGGTGCAGAAAAGATTTACCAGGATGTTGCTTGGTATGGAGGGCATTAGTTATGAGGAGAGGTTGGAGAAACTTGGTTTGTTCTCACTGGAGTGGCGGAAGTTGAGGGGAGACCTGATAAAAGTCTATAAGATTATGAGAGGCATGAGAAGCTTTCCCCCGGGTGAAAGAGTCAATTACTAGGGGGCATAGGTTTAAGGTGCGAGAGGCAAAGTTTAAAGGAGATGTACGAGGCAGATTTTTTACACAGTAGTGGGTGCCCGGAACTCATTGCCGGGGAGGTAGTGGAAGCGGATACGGTAGTGACTTTTAAGGGGCGTCTTGACAAGTAGATGATTAGGATGGTAATAGAGGGATATGGTCCCTGGAAGGGTAGGGAGTTTTAGTTAAGTCAGGCAGCATGGTTGGTGCAGGCTTGGAGGACTGAAGGGCCTGTTTCTGTGCTGTAATTTTCTTTGTTCTTTGATGAAGCACCAGTTGAAGAATTGTGACGCTTTCAATGAATTGGAAAACATCCAGATAGACTTACTTACTGAGAGACTGTTTTAACTTGCTCCCCCTTTTATTGTGTGACATTGTAAATAATTTTGTTATTGTGAAACATTAATTAAGAAATTGAAGGGGGGTACCTGGTGGCATGTCCCTTTGTGAGGGGTGAGTTATTAGGGTCATTTGATCCATTGGGCCAATAAAAACATAAGAACTAAGAGCAGGAGTAGGCCATTTGGTCTCTCAAGCCTGCACCACCATTCAATAAGATCGTGGCTGATCTTTTTGTGGACTCAGCTCCACTTATCTGCCTGCTCACCATAGCCTTTAATTCCTTTACTGTTCAAAAATCTATCTTTGCCTTAAAAACATTCAACGAGGTAGACTCAACTGCTTAAGTAGGCTGGGAATTCCACAGATTCTCAACCCTTCGGGTGAAGAAATTCCTCCTCAACTCAGTCCTCAATCTCTCCCTCTTATTTTGAGGCTATACTCCCTGGTTCTAGTTTCAAGCACCAATGGAAACAACCTCCCTGCTTCTATCTTACCTATTCCCTTCATAATTTTATGTGTCTATAAGATCGCCCCTCATTCTTCTAAATTCCAATGAGTATAGTCCCAATCTATTCAGTCTCTCCTCATAGGTCGACCCTCTCAACTCTGAAATCAACCTAGTGAATCTTCTCTGCGCCCCCTCCAGTGCATCCTTTCTCAAGTAAGACCTAAACTGTACACAGTACTCCAGGGGTGGCCTCACCAGCATCTTATAAAACTGCAACATAACCTCACTGTTTTTAAACTCCATCCCTCAAGCAATGAAGGACAAAATTCCATTTGCTTTCTTAATTACCTGCTGCACCTGCAAACCAACTTTTTGCGATTCATGCACAAGGACACACAGGTCCGTCTGCACTGTGGCATGCTGCAATGTTTATCATTTAAATAATAATCCATTTTGGTGGTATTTCTTCCAAAATGGATGTCTTCACAATCTCAGAGAGGTGATTGTTTGACATTTGGAGTTGACAATCAGAATTTGGGAGTCATTGAGTTTAGGAGCTGTCTTATCGCTGTCCTATGTAAATAGTTGCTCTTCCCAAATAAACCTCCTGTTCATTTACCTGTCTTATGTTTCTTCAATTCCTTGCAGTCACTACAACTCTCTACGTACATAAATACAAAACTATGCACACTTTCTCCCATAAGTGTGGCACACAGTGGTCAGCACTGCTGCCTCACAGTGCCAGGGATCTGGGTTCAATTACATCTGTGTGGAGTCTACAGTTTCCATGTCTGTGAGGGTTTCCTCCAGGTGCTCTGGTTTCCTCCCACAGTCCAAAGATGCACAGGTTCAGTGGATTGGCCATGTTAAGTTGCCCCTTAGTGTCCAAAGATGTGTACGTCAGATGGATTAGGCCTGATAAATTTGTGGGGATACACGGTTAGGATACGGCCTGAGTAAGGTAACCAGTTAGAGTAAGTCGGTGCAGACTCAATGGATTCATTCCGCACTGTAGGGATTCTATGATACAGAAACACAAACACCCTTCACATACGGAAATACAGAACTGAGCACACATTATCGCACATATAGAAACATAAAAACATAAACGTATTGGACCCACAGACACATCAAACACAGGTACACACACAAATAGACATCACACACTAACATGCACGAATATGCAAATACATACACAGGTTTATATTGACATTCACAGATAAGCCTATAGGCACACAAATAAATGCAAATAGACACACAAAAAAGCCAAGCTCCCCTGTGGTATTGAGTTGCTAGAGATGGTAAAACTGTTTGAATGGTGAGAGTGGATGGTGGTAAAGAGAATCAGAAAAACATAACAGAATTTTGCTGTCATGGTCACTTCTGAAATGTGGTACGCAACATTTGTCTTTTATAATTTTTGGAAATGGTTATTCACGGGGAGAGGAATAATACTTCAGCAAACTTCAAGGGCAAAATAAAAGGTTGTGTTGTACCCAAATCTGAACAAAAGAAAAAAATTTAAACAAACACATCACAAAACAGCCCATCTGCCTGTAACTTTCATCTTTTTAGAAGCACCTTAAACCTATGCCCCTTGGCTGAGTGGAATAGATGTGGAGCAGAAATGGAAGAATTCATATGCTATTTTTCTACAGCGAGCGTTTCCTCCTACTGCTTGAGAAATATTGGCAGACATGACCTGCAGATGGCTTGGACTCGCTTGGTAAGCAAGAGCCTTTAGGGAAAGGGACTGACAAAAACTGAAACATTTGAGATGAAAACCACAGGATCTAGCAGTTCACTGAATGGTATCTAAGCTGGAATCCAATGCGGCAGGGTCACAGTAGCAACTCGGGCAAATGGGTCTCACATCCTGATCAATGGTTATGCAAACAAAGCACATCCGTGGCTGAGTGATGTTCAGCAACTTGTCACGAGAGTCAACAAGCCACTGGAGTCAATGTGATTTCCAACATTAAAATAAAGAGTACAATTCAAAACTCTTCATGTATTATAATCCATTCATGAATATTCCAGTTTTGAAAGATGCTATAGAAATGCAGATCCCTTCTATGGTTCTATGATTAGAGGGTCATTAGATTTGTTCCACTAGTTGGTGCAACATTGAGGCCGAAGGACCTATGCTGCGCTGTAATGTTCTATGTTCTTTCAAACTGTGGACAGTACAATGGGTTAGGGGGGTGGGGGGGGGGGGGGGGTGGAGGGGTGGAGAGAGAGAGAGAGAAAGAGAAAGAAAATGGGTGAAGACAATGAATTGAACTGAGAGAGAACAGCTGGCATTGTTTTAGCACAGAGAAGCTTAAGGGGAGGTTTAATAGTGATGTTCAAAATTTGAAAGGGTTTTGATAAGTGTAAATAAAGTGCAAGTTTCCAATGGCAGGAGAGTTAGTAGAGGACACAGACTGAAGGTAATTGGCAAAAAAAAGTAGGAAAATGTGAAGTTGTTTTTGCATAGTGAATTGACAGAGTTGCTGTCTAAAAGGGTGGTGGAAGCAGATTGAATGGTAATATTCAAAAAGAAATTGAAAACATAAAAAGACTCATAAGGCCAAGATGACAGAACAGCTCATTCAGTTAGTGCCCCCAATATATAATTCTATGATATTATAAGACAAAAAATAATTTTGTTTTCCCTACAAACTCT